>NC_088245.1:82677989-83308729 GCF_036013445.1 Caloenas nicobarica | reverse complement strand
ATCCTTCGTCTTTAGATATCCAATATAGTGATAGCAAAATCCTAATTCTCCAAATGTGTATTTGGGGGCTTTTAATGTGTGAAGAGACTTCTTTTTAAGCCTGAGCTTTGTGGAAACCTGCATTCAATTTCTTCAAACTGTGTCTGTTGTCTTAGGCAAATCACTTTAATCTTCCCATGCCTCAAATCTCTATGGAGTAGCACAGACAGATTAAGTTTACTGCAATTATCCAAATTATCAATAGCACAAAACCTCCAGGAAAAGACTCCTTTGATCTTGCAGTAAGAAGAGCCCTACTGAAGCTAATGAGACTGAACATGCAGGATAAGTGCTGCTGTAGGTATAATAAAGATACCAGCAAGGTGAGAGGGAGAGTGATTTCTCCTCTGCATCTAGATTGCATTTTGTTGGTGGAGGGAAGGTGGAAATCCTAATGGATCCAGATTTCTGTCTATGAAATGTCTGTAGGTTTTTGTCAGGCTGCTTACATATGCACCCTGCTCTCCCAGCATTCCTCATGAGTGTGTAAGCCATCCTCCTCCAGTGACCCAGCAATGAGTAATTACCTCTCCTCCACATCACTTAATCATGCTACTATTTTACATGGCACAGCTGTGTTGCACTTGCTGCTGCTGGGAATAAATGCACCTTATGGCTTTCACCTCCAAAAGGGCTGATCCTGCAAGGTGTAGCCTGCCCTCCCAGCTCCACTGTGGGTCATGAGGCCAGGTCCAAAAATTGGTTGTTTGAAACCTGCAGCCTGTGTGGTGCAGGAGGTCGGATGAGGAGGTCAGAGTGCCTCTAAGATACCAGCCTGTGTTCAGGGTTGCCCAGACTGAAACTGGAGTCCCTTCTAGCAAAGATTACTCCTGTGAAATGGTACTTTAAGAGCAGAGAACATCATAAAGTTGCAGACTGTTATTGGATATATTTATTTTGCTAACTTTCTGTTGTCAGTCTGTCTGCATGATTTTGATAGAGATTTGTTAAGTGAAGCTTCTCTGTCCTTTGTAATGCTTTCTTTATATTCTGAGTACTGTAGGAAAGATGCTAAGTATATGGCTGTATCCTTTATTAAGGTTAGACACACTGTTCAAAAACAATCCCTGAGATGGTGTAAAATAATTTTCTTTTCTATTTTTCTCTATACAGTTACTTTTATTCTTGATTGATGGAGAGATCCCTCATAAGTCATCAGTGGAGTTACAGCACCGTAGAATAATTTGAACAGGAAATCTAACCAGAAATAAAACTTTGAGGATGTGTATTAGCTTTTCTTCTCTGCATTAAGTTTCTTTTAATAATCTCACTCATATTGTTTATAGTAGAAGACCTAAGGATATTTTATTTTCTAGGTCCTTATATACTGTGTTTGCTACTTTGTTCAACTAGCACTTTCTTTTCCCACACTTTGTCTATTTTTTGTAATAATCAAACTCCTTTAGGGAAGGGACTAGTTGTTACTCTGTACAACATCTTGTGCATTCAAATCTTGATTGTAGTTATATTGTAGTAACAATACTCTCCAAAAAAGATTACACCACTGCCTGCAGACAGGTCTTTCGTAAAGATGCTAGATACTAATTTTCCATGACAGGACTGTAGTACAGGATGTCCAGCATTAATCATAAAATGTTCTTTCTTGAAGCAATGAGGTTTAGTAATAAATTAGTCACCACCGTCTCTCATACATGAAAGAAAGTGAATGTTAATCATGGTAGTTAATAATGACTCCAGGATGCCTCTTATGGAAACAAATGTGTCATTTTGTTTGCTTCAATAATGGTCATATTTGCCTCAATAACAAAATACAAAATGCTACAAAATAAGTCTGCTCTTAGCTGCTTGTCTGCTACCCATCAGTAGTTCATTACTGTGTTGACGTGGTGTTATGTACAAAAGCATGTACCCAGCATACTAGATCACTGCCTATATTGGACACTCAAATGAAGAATGTCCACCAAGGCAGCTTGTCAGGCTGAGGTAAAGTGTGCTTTAAACATGTACAAGTTCAAACAAACTTTTTTTTTTTTTTAATAAGCAAGTTCTTGTAATTGCAATTTTCTTCAGCTACTGACCTGGTTCCTTTGCAAAGCAGGGGGTCCTCTACAAATTGCTGTGCGGACCACAGGTCTCTTGTTCTAGGCTTGTGTTCCCTCCCGGAGCAGGAAAGGCATGCCAAAGCCCCTAAATGCAACAAGGAGTCATAGCATTGATGCTGCAGGTCTGCCTGTGCTTCAGCAAGAACGTTCCAAACTTGGCAGAAATTGAGATATCACAGACCTGTGGCATCACTCTAATACCCTCAAGTTCAACTGGCCTGCTTACTGGGTTGACATGTCTTATACATCAAAGGTTTCCTGAATAAATTGATGTTGTCAAAGGGTTTGAAAATGATCTTTTAAGCAATCTTAGCCATCAGTGTAGTCTGAAGGCTTACAGTCAAGGACTATAAGCTATTTTGGTTGGTTTTGACTAGTATGGATCTTTTAGTATGTCAAGAACTCGTATGTGAGCTTTTGTTTTGGTATACTTTTATTTCTGCTCTCTGAAATTACTTCTGCTTTGGACTAGTGTGTAGCATACAGGTCAGTATGTGAGGTAGCAAGGGTTAGATCTTTTAAGGCTCTGCCTACAGCAGGAAAAATGAATTTTAACTTCATAACTAAAAAATAATGGAATCTCATGTTTCAGATTTTCAGATTCTGGGAGAGTTTTAAAAGCATGCAGTTTGGGGACTTAGATGGGTGAACTTGTGCTGGGTGTTGTTCAAACAAACGCAGAGGCAAATTCTGCCTCGGAGATCGACCGAAGAAAGACAAAGCCAGGCTGCTTGATCAGCAGTATTGCAGCTGCAGATGGTTGAAGATGGAGTGATGCTGTGATATGATCTGACAGGACTAAGCAGATGTATAGTGTAGCTTAACCGTTGGATACAGGGGGAGAACGGTATATGCCACCAACATAAACATCTATTTTCAGAAAATCTGATTGGCAGCAAGGAACACTAGCAAAAAAATTCAAAAACACAGAAGCAAGGAATGCAGAGAACCACTATGTGACTATGGATTTTGTTGGGTTTTTGGTTCAGATTCAAAGACATGGCACAATGGTTCATCTACTTACACAAACAGCAGTGTGCTTATGTGCCTCAAATTTAGCTTTATTTTAAGAATAATTTTTTGGGGTAGTTTTTTGCTCCTTCATCAGAACTCTACTTAGGCACATATCAATTTCAAGGAGACTTTTGCTGAAAAATAATTCTGGGTGCAAAATGAAATCCTGAGTTTTAAAGAGAGACTGATTCTGGAAGAGATAGTATTTTAGGAACCTGAGCATTCATCTGAGACATGCAATCCTCAGGTCCTCTGCCTGTTTTAGCAGGCTGCCACTTTAGAAGCGAATGCCCTAAATTATTGATGGTTTTATGATGGTGCTCTCGGCCTTTCGGATTGGAGCTGCCACAATCTATGCTTATAATGTGCATTGCGCCAACATAAAAACAACTGAATTTTTAGCCTGGGAAGCAAGACCCTTGTGTGGGTAGTTGTGAGCAGAGGGACATGAACTCTAATTTTCCACCACTCATCCCTATTATTTTGACTATAAGATCAATTTCTTTTAGGCCCTGTTAGCATGTATATACAGAGAAAGTTATGACTGCAGCAGGTGAAACACAGGAAACCTACACAAAAATAACAAGTTCAACTGCAGTTAAAGTCAACAAGAACTTACCAGATGAGGTCGTCTTACCTTCCCATCTCCTTCCATTTCTTTTAATCTGACTTTTCCTTTCTGTGCTGCCCTATTCCATTCCTCCCACGTTCTTCTCCTTCATGGAAAACGTTGCAAGCTCTGTTTCATCTCGGTGAAGAACAGGGAAAAACATTAATCGCAATTTTTTTTCTGCAAGATGAAAGAACAATGTCCCATCACTTTTACTGATGTGAAAATCAGGCAAAACCTAAAGAACCTGCATATTTAGAAAGCAAAACAGACTGTAATTGATACTCTCACTAGATGCAATAAACATTAAATGCTGCCAAGCAGTGCTTAGAAAGGTGAGAAATTATTTCCTAACACTTGTGGATGAAAAATGCAAGGAAATAAAATAATTCTTGGTGTCATTCTTATGAAAATATCCAGCATTTTTAGTAAGAGCGGAGAGAAAACAGACCATAAGGGAAGCAAAAGAGCACAGAAGAAAAATAGCCTGTTAGAAAGGAAGATACGATTATGCCTTTTAGCAGTGTCAGGACTGCCATAATTAAACTGGCGTAGGGCCTGGTTTGTGAATGGTTACTACGGAAGCAGCGGGGTTTTTTGTGCCAAGTCTGCTTCCTTACTGATGACTTATTGATGCTTCCACTCGCTTTGCAGAGGTGGAAGTGGCCACACAAAGCCTCCACCAGCAGAGGCAGGTAAAAAGCATGAAACGGGTGCTGGGGAACAGCTAAGAGAATTGCAGAAAGAGTGAATTATTTAGTCAGGAAACCTTTAACATCTTATTTTAAGTTGGCTGGCAAGATCTGAACAGGATGCCCAGAGGAGCTGCGGATGCCCCGTCCCTGGAAGTGTTCAACGCCAGGTTGGATGGGACTTCAAGCAACCTGGTCTAGTGGAAGGTATCCATGTCCATGGCAGGGGGGTTGGAACTAGACGATCTTTAAGGTCACTTCCAACCCAAACCATTCTATGATGATGCTATGATTTGGATAGTTCAGGGGACGATTAATCTAGCAGATTCTGTCTGCAAAGCACAGGCTTTGGCAGCCATTCGGATTTTGGGTTTCCCCTGTGACCCTTTCGTTCCCATGCTGGTGCCACAATGAGACCTTACTCTCCTGCTTGCCGGCCTTTGCTTTGAACAGCATCATGATGCTGGTTACCCTTTCCTCCTAAGGCTTTTCCTTCTCCTTTCCTGTGTTTTTTTCCTTTAACCCAGATCAGTTTAATGGTTGGGTTCAGAGCAGGGCCCCAGAGCAGTCTGCCTTGGCAGGACTGTGAAGTGGAGGGCGTGGATGATGCCTGGAGGAGGGCAGCAAGGAGCAGAGGTGCAGCAGCAACACCCTGATCATGGCACTGTGGCCTTGGAGCTTCTTCACTGGCTGCTTTGTACCAAGTGGCAGTTTCACAGCTTTTCCTTTGGTGCTGGCTAGAGCCCTGCCAGGAAAGCAGCCCCTTTTTGCCCTCTTCTTATTTCCCCCTCACCTCCTTATTCCTGCCTACACCCCCCAGGCCATCCTGTGCTCGTGCCTTCATTTGTGTGGCTGCGCAGTTGGAAATAACCACTCTGAGTGATGCAATGTGATGTGCAAGTACTGTGCCTCCAGGCCAGGGCATGGTCTCTCCTTGTTTGTCATCGTTGCTGGTATAATTGTAATTTGTGCCACAAGAGAAAGGGCCCCCTTATATCCAACCTCTGTCCTTCTCCAAGTGACTAAATAGTACATCGCTAGATCTACCACACGACTCAAACTTCAGAAGTCTTGTTATAAGCTGGTGGAGCTCACTAACTGAACATTTCCTCTGAGAAGAATATTGGGATTGTTTCCAGGAGTGCCTGGCTCTGTCTTGGGTTTATCTCACCCTGAAACCTCAGATATATCCAGTAACTGACTATTCAGAGAGGAAACTCAATCTTTCCCACTACCATGTAGCTTAAAGCTTTTCATCTCCCAGGAGATGGCTCTGGGCAGAAGGGATGCCACATGTGGAGGATGAAGACTAAAGAGGGCTTCTTTGGGTCTGAGGATGGTGACAACAGTGAGAGGGGTGGCAGAGGGTAGCTGGAGTTCCCAAGGAGTTTCTGTCTGGGGTAGATCAATGCGAATGAATAACAAATAGGGCCCCTGAAAAGTCAGCAGACAAAGATACTGTCTCTTCTCTTCCTCCAAGCCACTGAGAACTTGAAGTCCACACCTCCATCTTGCCTCAGCACCTGCTTTAGGAAACTCCTTTCTCCTGTGGCGCAGAGGTTTTGAGAGTGGCTGATGTTTTTTGCTTTCCTGAGGCATAACGTGCAGCAGCCTAGAACATAAGGCAATCTGGGCCACTGCAGAAACACTGAAATTAGTTCGCAAATGTGTCAGTTCATGCATTTTTTAACAGGTGTCAGAAAGAGTGGCTGTCATTTCAAAATGCATTTAGTTGGCATTCCAGTTTGTCTTTTTTTTTAATTGCACAAAAATGCAGTGTGAAGGAAAACTGTGAGTGGGAGATTAAATAGGACAGTCTGTCTGCAATAAAATGGAGTTTCCTTAATTAAATCTGCTCTGAAGTCGCTAAAATGTTGTCATTTGCTTTATCACACTATTTAGTTTCTGGAAAGGGGGAAGAAAGTGGGTATGTTCACATAAAAAATAATGTATTAGTATCACCTTCTGTAGATGTCTAACAGGCTGATGTTACAGTAGAGTTCCTGGCAGAGAAATGGTTGATGCACAAAGGCTTTAAGTTTGCTTAGAATTTCTGCACAGTTAATTCAGTTCTTTGAATGCTCAGCATCTGCATGTGTCATATCTGAATCCATGTACTGGCTTCTGAAATGCACTTGCTATTCAACAGCATGAAGCAAGACTGTAAAAACTAAAGAACATGAACCTTATCCCTGTCTATTATAGTGATGCATTCCTTACTGTTTGCAAGGGAAATCCATGAATCAGTGACTTGACAACTCACAAAGTACTCATGGATTTCTAGAGAGAAAAATTTGTGATGGTACCCAAATAAACACAGCTGACGGCACCACAGGGTTGATGCCTACAGTCTGTGTGTCTTAATGCCCAATTTTTCAATCAGTAAAGTCCTATTAGTTATCCCTATTATGAGTTCCTGCCCATGTTTCATCTGAAAAACTCTGCACAGCTTTTAGTCAATTTTATGATTCAGATACTCTCATTCAAAATTTGCTTTCTGCAAAATATTTTCTTGCATTGACTAAAAATTATTATTTTGCAAACCACTTTCTTGGAAACTTTAGATATTTGCTGAAATACGAAATGGCTACAGTGACATTTAAAGGACTTTTTTTTTTTCCTCTAAATTAAATACCCCCTGGGAAAAATTGTAAGATATTTATCCCTCTGAAATTCACCCATTACTTTGGTAAGTGATCATCTCAATTTCTTTCTATTAAAAATCTGTCATTAGCTACAGCAAAGCAATAGTTAGTGACACATTGTTTGTTTTATGGAAGTATCCAACATACAGGACCCTGTGCAAATATGCACTGAAAACTGTCCTTTTCTTAGGAAGATAAATAGAGAAGGTAAGCACAGAGAAAAAAAGAAGTATAGCTCTGAGCAGATAAGTGATGAGCTAGTTTTAAACATTAGCTTTCAGTGAAGTTGTTACAGCACTTAGTTTATATTGCATGTATTTTCTTTCCTTAGTTTCTTGCAGAGAATGTTCATTGGACAGAATATAAAGGTATAAATTGAAATCTGGCTGAGATTTTGCTCTGGGTACCCAGCTAGCTATGGAAAGTTGCATGATTTTCGACCACCAGCATTTTTGCTGCTCAGGGCACTCCAGCAACCTGTGGAAGCCATTCTTGAACGTCATAGCACTACGCTACAATTTGGGCCAAAGCCCAAATTATGCCTCAGATGGGCCTGGCCCTTCAGGTGCCCCATCTGATATGTGCAATATTCCAGACTTTGACCCTTACTGATAAAGAAAATGGCACTTCCCATTATTTAGGGCTAAACCCTGCAATCCATCAGCACATCTTTCATGCCCACTTTGGCTTTTTGAGATTCTTACTTGGGTCAGCTTGTTGAGGTTTGCTCCTGGGGAGTGGGCTTTTTTAGTATTTCATCCAGACTGTGACGTTTACTCTTCCATAGAAGGAAATCTAGAAATTCAGGTGAAATTGTCATAGCCCTTACCTGACAAGTGGCACATAATGAGTTGGGTTAATGATACAGATTCCATGGGAGCAAATTGGAGACTTTTGCTGCTGCAGTTGGTAATTAGAGATTTCAGCTGTTCTGTGTGGAATAAAGTTGAGCTGACAAAAAGGTAATTACACTGCAGTGCATTAAAAAGCAGGTACTGTGCATATAATTACTGGAGACTTTGCGTGTGTGCGTCTGTGTGCATTTTCTTAACTTCATAGTCATCCCCTAAAAACAGAAGTAGAGATGGCTGGCACAGGGTGCTTGCCAAGAAAAGCAAATTCGGGGGGTTATTACAAACCAATGTTTTTCTGTGTTCAAAGCCAAACTTAACAAATGCTCGCTTACTCCTGAGAAGGTGAGTAAGGAATGGAAAGAGAACCAGAGAGATGAATTTCTGAAAGAAATTAAAGTAGTATGTTTATGTCTGTGCAGTCGTGTTCTGCCTCTGCTTTACCACTACTAATAACACATCAAAATGCCAGTATGTAAAGGACTCTCAGAAGGCCTTAAGTATTTATTTCCATGTAGGGTTATCTGCAGTTTAGTGGCCATCTCTGTGGAGCTGGGCTGGAGCACCAGTAGCCACTGTGTTAGTGCTTTGAACTGCAACAGCAACAGTGTGCAGAGGTGGGTGTCCTGCAGAGGTGGGTGTCACCATCCTGGTGGCTGCGCCACCTCTTCATGCTGCCCCTCTGCTGCAGGCCTCTTCCCATGTGGAGACTGGGGAACATGAACATTTTAGTGATGGATGTTGTTAGGTACCAGAAGCACCATTGTCTTTCTTGTGACCTTTTGGTTTTGGCATTTAATTTGTTAAAGTTTGCACTCCATCTTCCTCTGTCATTTGGTATATACTATCTGATGTCTTCATCTCTGTCTCATCCCCATCTTTTGCATGACAGCAACCGCCGCCTCAGCCCTTCTCCCTTTGCCTTTTCATGGACAGCTCTGCTCCCACTGCAGGAGGGGTGATTCTGTTTTTCTCCTCTCCTCCTTTCCATCCCTGTCTCTTGAAAGGGTCAGGAACATGACAGCAGCTCTTTTCACCTCCAAGATCATTTACACATAGGGCATCCTTGCCCATGCGGAGCTGCTGACACAGCCAAGGGGCAAGGCCATCTGTGTCAGCAACGACAGTCATTTTCTGTGAAGATTAATTTGGAAGTTCCCATTGCCCCTTTGCTGTAGTCCTATGTGGCCACCAGCAGTGAGGCAGTTCAGTGGTGGTCTGGCAGCTCACCTCCTGGTGCCATGAGTCCTGGGCCAGGGCATTGGGCTGCCATGACATTCTGTCACCCCACTTCCTGACAGCTTGGCTGCTTATGCATAGCCTATACCTCTGGTGTTTAAATTGCTTGAACAATTAAGCCAGAGGTTGGTTTGGCGGAAAAATTCATGGCATTTGTGAGCATATTCAATATATATTTGTTTTCTTTCAGAACAGGGTGATGTAGACTCTCAGACCATGTGGAAAGGTGAGGAGCTCTGGGCTGGGGTTTCCTCACCAACTATGATCACTGACTTGAAGCTGCTTCATGGATGTTTTGCATCAGAAGTGTATAAATTCAGCAAGTTAAACACTGTTAAAGGACTGTTAAAAACTGCCGGTCAAGGGGTGCTCAGCAGGATGCCAGGCACTGCTCTGTCTTCCCACCCCAGAGAGCACGTGCAGCATCTCTGAGCAGGAAGGGAGGATGGAGAGATGTCCTCTGTGCATACAGAGATGATTAGGAGTGACTGCACCTAAATCAAAAGGGAAAGTGATGATAATGCTCTGGTCTCTTGATGGGTGCATCATCCATATTAGCCTTGCAAGACACCACACAGCAAAACACTTCAAATGAATTTGTAGTTGCCTTCTGTAGATAAGTTGAGGGTATTAGACCTTGGAGATCACAATTTCCATTGTTCATCCTCTTTTATCACACAGATGTGTAAAGGTGAAAGAGAGTGTTAGTCTTCAAAGCCACCACACCTGACTGGGGAGAAATTCCTAGAGGAATTATACCTCTCAAGCATGTGTTTAGGGTAAAATTATAACTTCAAATATGAGCAAAGAATGGAGATCCAACATTTGGCTTCTGTATCTGAAAAGCTGCCAAAGATTTTTTTCCCCATGTATGCAGGGAGAGTAGCAAATACTAGTGCAATGCCTTAGAAGGGATTTTTTTTCCATATACAGTATACACTTAAATGCAGAGAAAATTATGGGCTAGTAAAATACTTACGTGGTGGTATCCATCAAACTTCCCCAAAAACCTAAAAGCCAACACTGAAATTTTATAGCCTCAAAGAAAACAATGCTGAGTGGCATACTGCAACATAAAAATATGCAAAATGTTTTCGTGATATAGATACATTCTTTTCTGTGTAGCCAAATACATCACAAAGAAGTAAATATAACAATTTTTGTTGAAACATGAACTTCTCTCAGGAAGAGTTTTTTCCACCTAAGGAGAAATGCTGCTCTGTTATTAGCAAAACAAGAGTAACGGTGAATGCAAATGAGGTCATCTTTTTACTGATGGTCCAGATCGTGAGTCTGCTGCTGTAGTCATGGCAGTGAGCATCCTGCCTGAGCAAGGAGCACCAAACTGCATTATGAGAAGGTAGCACTGAGAATAAGGGAAATCTGCTCATGCTTCACATCCTAAATTATTCATCTATTTCCTCCTGCCATTTTAAAATTGTAAGATTGTTTCTGAGGGCTTAGAGCAGGCAGGTTTGCTCTGCCACCTGAAAAACCTCATTTTCTTTTGTGTTCTTCCCTCCACCCCTGCCCCCTTACAAAAACAAACAAACAAAAACCATGCCTGAAAACCCTGGAGATTTTTATAGTCAGCACTAATAAGGTACTCCCAGTTGTATCTTCTTAGTTACAAAGTAGTTACATAGTAATTCCATGGCTCTTTTGACATAGGAAGTCCTTTTTATTCTAGTCTGCATTGTCTCTAATGTTAAATCCAATTTGCACTTGCTCAGATACATTGTCCAAAATCAAGAGTACTGGAAATTGGATTCTTAATAGAGCAAAACACTTGCAGCAGAATAATTAAGATTATATCTACAGTTATCACTGTAGACTTTACATCTCAATAATGGAGGAATCATTGCTGATAAAACAGGAACGCAGTTCTACATTACATGATGTAAGGCTCATGGAGATGCTGTTTACTATATCAGGCAGAGTTATCTGAAAACTATCCAAAATGTTTAGTGCAGTATAACATGATGCTTCCAATGTCGTACTGACAGTCCTGTTGTCGTCAAGTGAGGGTAGCAGTATCGTGAGGACAGGGAATGCTTTGATTAGACGGGAGGGAACAAGATGGTGCTGATGAAATTCCTCCAGATCTATAGGTTCTGGATTAAATATTGCCATGAGATTTGTCATTTCAGGGTCTCTGCAGACTCAGATAGCTTGCACTGCATTGATTTTTTTCTCTAGGCACATTCTCATTTCCTGGCACATTTCCTGGTCATGAGAGTTTATAAAATATTTTTTTCCTCTCTTTTTAGTGAAAGCTTAACTTTCAGTGTAATTATGCAATGGTAGCTGATGTCTTTATGTGTCCCGAGCCATAACAGCTTGCCCTAGTCCATCAGCAGATTGAGTTCTGAGGATTTAGGGAGGAAAAAGACAGAATTTAAAACAGTCGTTATAGTAGACAGTTACCAGGTCTTGTTTTTTCCTTTGCCTTCTTGTTGCTATCATGATGTAACTAGAGCCTTGGTTACTACCACTCTGAGTCATGGTGCTTTAAATTCTGTTTGTAATCCAGCACATGAGGGTCACCAGGGTCTGATATCGTGTTAAATGCATGGAGCCTGAGGACAATCTGAGAATTGAGACATTTGCTTGATTGTATGTTTTTCAGTGTGCTAAGCTCCTTTCTTGTGTCGAGAGCTCTGAAGTCGCAGTGTTCAGTGCAACTTTGCAGACCTGGACCATGACAACAGGGTGGTGGGACATGTCACGCTCATGTCGCACACTGGCCACATTTTATGATGATCTCATTGCTACTCATGCTTAAGTGCAAAACTTTCCCTTTCCCTTAATTTGTTGCTGATTTCCCCCAATGAAGTTAATTCCAGGAGTTTTCCCATGGCTTTTTTTATGTGAACTGTCTGAGGGAGAACAGAAGGAGACCGAATTAGGTTTTTCTGCTCCTTATTATAGATATACTTCCAGCCAAGCAACCTTGAATCTTTCCTGTGAGAAAGACACATTTATTTTTAACATTTGTACAAAACAATAAGGATTCCTCACTAAAGGCAGTACAGAAAGAGGCAATTTCCACTCCTCATTAAGAGCTGGTATGTGGTTTAAGCAAACTGTTCCTTGCTAATTCTGAATTATTCTGGAGATGGATTTTCACCCTTCATCAAACATGGAAAAAAGACAATATTACACGAAACAAACTTTCTTTGCTTAATATCTCTAATTCTTCCTAGATATCTTTCTCCTGTCTCCGGGTAGTTTAGGTTCACTGCTATCAGAGATCTCCATTAAAGGTTATAAGGTTCCTTTGTTAAAAACAAATGCAATTTCACCAATAATTTTAGCTCTGGGCTAATAAAAAACAGCTTCAGCTGAATACTACAATGACTTCCAACTACCTGGTCTTATAAATCTGCAGGCTGTTTCTAAGCTCTGTTTTTTGTATCTCCTCAAAAAAACCTGCCACAGATTTGGAAAAGCCTTAGGAAAAAAAGGTATGAAAGTGATGCAAGGCTTGGGGAACACGCCTTATAGTGGAAGATTAAAGCAGCTTGGTCTAGTTAGTTTATCTAGAAGAACCAACATGAAAAAGAGACTTCTGATACTACATAGTGTTTTGATCTCCATATATTTTATTCTTTTAGATCAGAGGATTTGATGCTGAGTTTAATATGAAAAAAAAAAATAACATTATGGGTAATTAATCTCGGTAGCAACTTAGGGAACTAGTGGATTCTTCCTCACTTGTAAGTCTTTAATGCAGTAGTACCTACCTCTTTTATACATGTTTTTCTTTAATTTATTATAAGGCAAAGGAAAAATGATACAGGTGATGCCAAGACTGAATATGTTTCAAAGTGTCTTATGGCTCACACAGATGTTTTAGGCTTAATTTAAGAGAAATTGGTTGGTGTTCCCTGGCCTGGACTATGTGAAAGGTCAGATAGACAACCGTAATGCTGCTTTCTTGCCTTACAAAAATACATCTGAGAATATGATCTGTTAGTAAAATAGGCTGTTATGAATCAAGGACTGTTACTAAGAAAAGAAATGTAGTAAACATGTTCATTAGGAGGGAAATTACCAAATCGAGGATTTTCTTCAGGAAATATATCCCTGTCTCGTTTCCTTCCATCTTAGCAAACCTTGTCAATTTGAATGACTAGTGGTATTGAACTGATAATGGCCGATTATGCTTCATTGGCTCTATTTACATATGACAGTTGTGCAGAAGTTCACAGGCTGCTGTTGGTTTTCCTGCCAGTGAAAGGCCGGTTAGCCCAGTGATTCTGCAGAGATTGATTAAGCAATGAGTCTGGACAAGGCTTGCAACGTCGCTGCAAAATAATCAGACCTCTGGGAACTTTTAAGATTACCAGCACAACCCTTGAATTCCTGTGGGTGTATTTATCACATGGGATCCTCACCATAGAGTGGCTATTAATAAACAATTGTTTGCATAAGAAATATTTTGCTGCTACTGACTCATCTGGTCTGTTTGACTTGCTTTCAAAAAAGCCAGTAAAGCCACACTGCTGGCTTTAAACCTCTGCTTCTTATGCTTAATATTGCTCCTTGTTTGCACCCAGGTACAAATAGAAGTCCCCATGCCACATATAAAATTTACACTGGTAAGTAAAAATTTGGCTCCAGCAGTAGGGCTGTTTGGGATAGGTGGCCCAGGACTGATGACCCATCTCTCCTTATGAAAGCAGTCAGCAGGTGAGAAGCTCTCCTATACGTGACCTAAATAAACTGATATAGCCTGTCAGTGACAGCTTGTTTTTCATGCTCTGCCAATGACAAGAGTTTTCCATGACTTTATGGTGCAAATATTTTTTACGAAAACTCAGTCTGTTTTTTGCGTGACAGAGAAAAATAGGAAGTGGTCTTCTCTACAGATGGCAGGAGGCAGAAGCTTTCCAGCAGCACGCCACAGCTGTGGCCTCTGCTTGCCAGAGTGTGGCAAAAAGGACTGCGTGCTTACACCTGCACATAGACCTGTCATCCCTGCAATGACGTTGCCACTCCTGCTTTCTTTACCCTTCACTCTCTGCCTGTGTTTGTTTACGTGACCTGCCCTACGCTCTTGTCCAAGGAAAGATGAAGATCAACTTAGCTACTGAAAAGTTCACGTGCTGCTAGAATCCAGTTTATCTGTTCATTTTAATACCTTTCGAGAGCAGAAGAAAATAGCAGCAGTGAAGCCATCAGTCTTCATGTAGGCTGATAGCTCATTGCATGAGGAAAGTTCTTGGCAGAGCTTGATTAGCTTAAGCACAGGGTTGTATTAATTTCATCTCTGTGGCTCTTGGGTGAAGCTAGGCTATACGCAGGCAGCCCAAAGCCTGGGCAAACCCGTTTCCCATTTGTACGCAAAAATCCTCTGTGGACATACCCTGAGTGATTCAAGCTCTTTCGATTATAAAAAATAACTGAGATTAGCAATTAGCTCTTTATTTCAGTGGGCTTTGGCTGTGGTTGAAGGCATGTCTGTATGCAGTACCTGAGAGATACCTGAAATAGGTAGGAATGAACTGCTTCTTAGCAGCACTACGCAAAGCGCTGCCCTGACGGGGCTGCATTGCTTAGTTCCCCACGTGCCCTGGTGTGTCCTGTCTTGTGTACATGCTTCCCAGAGGACAGTGCAGGAAGGAAGAACCCTGTGTAAGTAGTCCTCATTCAAGCAAATAATGCCACTGTCATTGCTGAAATGAATTGTGTGGGGTAAGGCTAGAAGTTTTATTGATCTTCTAATTTAGGATTTTTGTTTAGCTCTTCCAGGAAAGTTTCCAGATTATGCATGGGGAGGAATGAACAGGACAACAGAGAGAGACCTTAATTTTCTAGAAACTGGAGTGAGAGTCTTTTCAGCTTAATAGCTGATTACTTCTGCATACTGAGTCTGCCTGGAATTTCCCTGGCTGGATCAGGCAATACCAGTAGACTCAAACTAGAAAACTTTTGCTTGTGTAGACACATGTTTTTGCACACAAGAGGCAAGTGTTTTAAGAGTTAGATTTAAGAATCTTGCTCACTTTATATACAGGGTTTGCGGATGTTGTGTATTTGTGTTTTGTTTTTTCATTCATTTATTTATTTAATGTTTGTTTGTTAAATAAAGGTCTATAGTAAAGAAAATGAGAAGGGAACTGAGAAAACAGATTGTAGAATATGGATGTGATTGGAGACAGTTTAGTAGTTTAATTTCATTCAAAAAATAGAATTTATCAGTATTTCAGTCACTATTGCTTTGACTGAATTTAAGATAGTTTTACTGGGAGGGAGGGCATGTTAAAGGTGGTGGATATATTCTGAAAACATAATAAAGTGTTAGTTAGTAGCACCCCTTATATGAGAGTGGCCTTTCCAAAGCCAGCTAAAGTGTTATCTATTGAATAACGATGCAGTGAGCAACTATTGCTTTCTTGTTCTAGCATTTGTCAGATTAAATAACTTCTGCATCAGTCACTCTCCGTAGCACAAAATGTCATTTTAATAGAGCAGTGACATGGGATCAATAGTGCTTGCTTTGAAAATTAACTATATTGTGTTGTACTGCTTGCTGGATCTTGAGGAGATGACAAAGAAAGCAGGGAGTATTCAGAGGGCTATAAAAAGTGAATCAAAATATGTGTCAGTAGTGGTACTGAAGCATCCAGCAGTAATGAGTTTGCTGTCCTGAGACAATATTCTAATCTTCTGAGACATGCTTAAGTCTATCTAAATGAATCACGTTTGCTGGACACACATGCACACTTGCACATATACACACAATCACATACAGATTTCCATGAAGACATAAAGTGATGTGAAACTATCTCAGGTAACAGTCCAACAAAGACTATGTACCTATTGGCCTTGATCATGGTGGAACTCAGTGGTACTCCTTATTTCTAAGGACACTGTGAAGTAGTCATCTAAGGAGAAGATGTTCAGTGGTGTCTTATATAAATAGTAAGATATGGGACCTTGACCAAAGGTGCTCAGGCTTCTGGAGAGTAAGTTCAAAAAGTCCTTTATGAATCCAAATTTAGATAGTGATATTAATTTCAAAATACGTCCTCTCTTTTTTTCGTGGTCACTACACATCAACAACATTTTGCCCTTTGAGCTAGTCTTCTACTAGGTTGTATGGTGTGCTGGTTCGACTGAAAATGGGCTAATTTTCTTCATGCAGTTAGAAACCTTTATTTTTCATAGCTAACACGCTCATTATTTGGACTTAGTTTGAGAACAAGAAGATAACACGCCAGCACAGAGTTAATGTTTTTAATTGCTCTGGTTTGAGAGCCAAGGACACTCTGAGCGCTCTGACCACAGGTGTGAGGCATTGAGGAAGAGGGGCATGGATGGGGCAGAGCTTGACTGACATCCAGACGGATCAATGAGAGTATTCCTTCCATTAGCGTCATGCTTGAGATTTAAGAGTGGGGCCTTCCAGTTTCTGGCTCTTTCTTCTCTTCTGCTCTCTCTCTCTCTCTGGAATGCAGCCAGGGGAGGTTCAGCTGGGGTGTTTAGTCTGGCCTTTTGCTATTTTGCCAACGCCTCTGGGCTTTTCTGCCTTTTTCCTCTCTTTTCTCTCTCTGGGATCGGCTGTGGGACCAGGTGCTGTTTCCTAGGATTGGCTGCTCAGCATGTTCATGATGAATTTCCTTGAGTATCTTTTATTTCTATTTTATATATATATTTACTAGTAGTGTATTAGTATTTTGTTATTTTATTAAACTGTGTTTATCTCAATCCAAGTTTCTCCCTTCCCTTTTGATTCTCTCCCCTGTTGGGAGGGGAGTGGAAGAGGAGGGTGAGTGAGCAGCTATCGTGGTTGTATTGCTAGCTCAGGTTAAACCATGACATATGGGCTGTGATGGAACCATTTATTCAAACTATATAGAAAACTGAGAAACAATTGTATCTGGTCAACAGAACAGGCATTATTCTGGCACAGTATCACATGCTGAATCTAAATCCAGTTAGAGGGCACTTGCAAATCGTATGTATGCATATGGGTGAAATAGGTCCAATGAGTTTATAAATCAACTGGTTGTTGCACAAATGATAAAAAGGTCTTTAGACATCCATCACATTGCCACCATCACTGCCAAACAAGTGACTTCTTATGGTCTCACGTCTTTTCATAATTGTATTCTACAACTCAGTATCTCACATAGCTGAAGCCTAAACTACCAATAAGGTTAATTTCTAAGTTGGATGACTTCATGAGAAAAATGTGTGGAAGGATGACTTAGAAACTATGCAGCAGATGCAGAAATATGGTAATTAAATAATATACACTTTCCTTAAATTGCTCCAAATTTATAGCTCTGCACGGTAAAGTGAACTGAAAGTGGACATGAAGTTTGGTGAAAGTGAGATTCAAGAAGCAGAGGAATAGCACAGACATAAAGAAAAGAACCTGCAGGATAAAGGGGTGAATTACTATTATTAAAACATCATGTATCCTATTTTTTATTAATTTTTTACTGACTTGCAAAATGTATTAAATTGATTTCATTTTTATTGATCCAATGAAATATCCTTAAATACGTATATATAGTCTTAAATATATCCTTAAAATTCAATAGTCTTTTATCTTTTTCTCACTGGCAATGAGCATTGGTCCAGTTCAGACAGGACAATGTGTGCATTTTGACCCGTGATAATATTTGTGAATGCTGCTTTATGCCATCTCTTTCTCATCAGAGCCCCTAACCTTCATCATCAACAGAGAAAATTTGTCCATTTATTTGAAAATCACACAAAAAAGAAAAGCTTTGATGGTTTGTGTCTTGATAAATGGATGCGAAATCAACAGCAATGTTAACCAGTCTGTATGAGTTCTTGAAAATTAGTAAATATTCCTGGCTGTAATAATAGTTTTAAGTTCAGTTGCAGAATTTCAGGAAGGCACATCAGGAACAGCAATATACATTCAAGTATCTGGTAGGAATAACTTGTGCTCAAATTTAGTCAGTCTAAACCAGCCCCATCTGAAGCTGTACTTTGTGTGTGTATACACAGTATGTACATATACTGTATACAGGGACAGTTTGGGTAAGGGGTGGAAAACATGGACATTCGTCTGAAATCAGTGGAGAGCTGAGAATCCTAAAGTGTTATTTCTGAGTGAAAGCACTTTTGGATATTGCTTTCTTTCTCTAAAAATATATAGCATTCTGGTGTTGCATTAATCTAGGCATTGCATTCAAACAAGTAATGAACTGCAATGGAGCACAGTACCGGAGCTTTTTTGAACTTGGTATTTGTTGCAAGAATCTTAATGGGAGGTTTGTTTTGATTGTTGGGATCATCTCTGTGTAGATTTTCTCATCTCTTTGAAGGACTGGAAGTAGAATTAATGGCTGAAAACTACCAGAGTGAGCAGAGCGAGTGGTGTACCCTCAGCTTTCAGATTCAGCCTTTCTCTCCTCAGAAGCTCAGTTCTAATTCTGGAAAAGGATGCCTGAAAAGCTTCTTATGTTATTTCTGTGCTCATCATTGCTCTCGACATGTCAATGGGATGAAAGCCGCTATAGAAATGTAAGATCATTATTATCATTACTGTTTTCCTCAGCGTGGACTGAAAAAGGGGTCATGGAGAATGATGATAACAAAAATGACTGAAGAAAGGTGAATAAAACATAGATGTATGACTTCTAATGAACATTTTGATGGATTAGGTTGGAAACAAAGATATCAAATATTTCCTTGCTCTGACTGAAATCACTGCTGGCTGCAGTGCCACAACTAGTAACAGAGAATTGGCAGCACTGGGTCAGACAGGTGAACCATGGAGCATTGCTTTCCCTCATCTTCTTTGGCAACATGATAATAAAACATTTTTAAAACAAAAATCAAGAGTAGGGCAGATACTGATTTCCCCCCACCATGCCCCATTTTCATTGCTTTTATATGCCTGTGACTCCAAGGAAGTCCCCGGAGTCACATCTGCTTGCTGCTGCTGCCAGCAGAGAGCCTGGTGAGGGGAACTGGCAGAAGGGGCTGTCAGTACGGGCTCTACCCCCCGTCTCGACTGCCGATTTGAGCCATGACCTTGGACTAGCTGATCCATCTCTCTGTGCTAGTTTTCCTGGTTGTTAAAAAAAAAAAAAAAAAAAAAGAGTGGAATATTCTGAACTACCTTAGGAGGTTATTGGGCGGTCTTAATGAATATTCACAGAACACTTTGAGACCCTTGAATGAAAGAAGCTATAAAAATGCAAGATGTTATTATTTATTTATTGAGGTCCTCTGGGTTTTGGCCAACAGCATGAATTGTTGACATTTAATTATTGAAACAGTATGCCTATCGGACCCCTTATGGGAGGAAGAGATAAATAATGCAGAAGACTTCAGAAAACCTGGTCAATACCCTCTCGAAATGCGAAGCAAATATACTAGACACATAGAGCCAGCCTAAAAAGAACTGAATAATTAAACCAATGAATGAGATCAGTTGTTCGGAATGCTCTTTGTTGTTTGCGCACAGTGTTCTACAAGTTATTTATTATTAGCCCATTAATTACAAGCAGGCTTTTCTAAATAAATACAATACAGCTCACCTATAGTGGTCTCTTTCTTGTGTGAATGTATTAAGGACTGCTGAAAATGTATGAGCCTTTTAAGTTATTTGAGCAGTTATGGTGTTTCTTCCTATATCTTGAAGCTTTAAGGGTTTTCTAAAAAAACGTATCATAGGACCAATTAATACTTTTAAATATTCAATCAATCATCTAGATATGAAAAGAAAAAAGGATTTAGATGCTCAGAATGCTTTTGGAGAATCTGCTTAAAAAGAAAGAAAAACCTGTGCAGTCACATTAATTATACAGTGTACTTTAGATTATATTTCTCATCCAAGCATTGCAAAGTTTTTACAACTGTTGAGGCTTAATGTCACTGCAAGGCAAAGTACATGATTTACAGTACTGGTGGATACAGTGAGACACCGATTTGTTATAAGGCAGCCTATGACAGGATCTTGAGTGCATAGCAAGGAAAACAAGGCAATTCTGTTCCTCCTCTGCAGGGCATACTTCTTCCTCTCCAAACTCTAACTATAGAAAAGCAGTGGTATTAACATTTTCAGAAGACTACTAGAAGGCAGAGATGCTTCAGGAAACCAGCAAACCCACACCTTTTGCCACATGTTCTCAATTGCTTGCTCATTTTAACACCTGGATTTTGGTAGCACAAAGGTTTATGAATAGGTGCAATTGGCTGACTCTAGCAAGTCCCCATTTCTCCAATGCTGTGCTGCAGGCTGAGTAAATTTGAGATTGGAACTCCTCCATCTCTGTGAAAATGCAGTGATGCGTGGACACAATGCTAAATGAAACCTCTGACTGAGCAATGGGATTTTAGCAGTGGTTTGAATGGAGAGGTTTTTTGCCAAATCTCTTGCAAAACATTAATTCATGAATTTATCTATTGCGATAGATCATAATGATTTTGACTAACTTAGAGCTGTTCATTGAATTCTTATATTCTGACTGCCATTTCAAGTAGAAACAGTATTTCTCTTTGTTTCCAGCTCCATGGCAATTATATCACAACTGACTGTACTAAAGGAACGATGGTCTGTGCAAAATCATGCCAAGTGTAATTTGCTGTCCATTGATTAACTGGCATCATCTCCATAGCATCTCACCTCTTTCTGGCTGTCTCTTGTTAAAGTACTGACCGTGTCTGACCCTGTCTAGGTTATCACATATGACAAGCTCACAGCCTTAAGTAGTGTGACTCAGAAATAGTTGGGGAAAGGGAGAACAGCCAATTTCTGTGATGGCTGTAGAAGAGGATTAGTAAATTCCACAAATGTGAATGATTCCTTCAAGCAATGCAGCTACTGAGCTGGAGAATACTGAAGGAAGCTAATAATTCAGGCTGAAACTCCTCTGGCTGAGGCAAATGGTGTTGCTCGATGCTGCTTCTCATCTGAGTGGGGGCTGAAAGGACGAAAAAAGCCCCATATTCTCTTTCTTGCTTGATCCTTAGTTGTTGTAGTTCAGCATAGCCATTGTACATTTACATTTGATATTTCCAATATATTTATAAGGTTTTGGAAACAGGACTGAAGGCTAATATTTCATCTGACACCAGAAAAAAAAAGTTGCAGTTGATTGTCCTCAAACTGTTATTCTGAATTTACTCCAGCATAAGTTAAAGGGGTTTGTATATTATATTATACAAAAACCTAGAAATGAATTAACAGATTTTTAAGTTCTTACTGGTGTGTTTCACTCAACACTTGCAATTAAGCTTTCAAAACATTTGCTGTGATATTTAAATGATAGGCATTTCACGCATTGCAAGTATATGGCATTTTGGAAGAGTCCAGCTATAGCACTGCTAAGCGTGGCTTCCATTTGACTATATCACCAATAAGCACTATGGTTAGTGTGAAGTCCAGGAATTGTCTGTGCTGTAAACCAGGGTAGTGGAATATTGGAAACAGAAATCATACCCCAAAATATATCCTGTGCTTACGAATCCAGTGCACTCTGGGATCCCTGTCAGAATGTGAAAATGTTCCCATGATCAACACCTTTCTCTAATTATTCTGGTTAATTGCCTTAAAGCTTAAAGACAGTCTAAAAGTGAAAAAAAATTATATTTTTTGTGGGGTGCTTAAAAAATGAACGAGAAGATCTAGAATCAATCTGTGGCTCAGGCATTTACTTAGCTTAGTGATGCTAAATAATTCAGATTCTCTTCCCTTGCCTTGCTTTATTCATTGAGAGGGAGGAATGAGAATCTCTGTACCTGTCTTGTTAAAAGGTATGCTCTCTGGGACAGGGAGCCTGTGGCTGTACAGTGCTCAGTACAATGGTTCCTGTAGCTTGAATAGTACTGTGAATTTAACACAAACTTCAGGAGTACTGTGGTATGGGGGATGGCAAAGTAGGCAGAAAAGGATTGAGATATTAAAACTAGTGCAAGTTTTGAGAACCAAGGTCTTATGTGAATTTTTTTCCAGTCATCAACTTTTCTTGTCTTAGCAATATTTTCTGTAGGATGTGAAGTCACATCTGATATTGATTGCTGTGTAGTCTGAAGCACAGATAAGTGTCAGCTTGCATTAAGCTGTAGTTAGACCTCTCTGCTCCCTCCCAGCCCTCCACCTCCCCCTCAGCGCTTTAATGCTGTAAGTAGGTCATTGCAGAACTGGAAGCTGTATTTTTTCCTTCTCCCTCATGTGGCTGCTGGAATACATTTAATTGCAAAGCAGAGCATCAAAGCTGGAGTAGCCAAGCTCACCTCCTAAAGATAATTAGCGAGTCTCTGGTTTTGTGCAGTGTGCTGGAGGGTGAGCTACACTTAGAGATGGATAAGCATGCTGGCGTTTGGAGTCCCCACATTTCTAGAAACAATTCCTGTTCGAGACTTCAATAGATGCATGTTTTATTGGGCCAAAACAATGCTCATGTTCCCCGTTCAAATGCATTGATGGGTATATAGTCTGGTGATGAGCACGTAGATGGCTTGAGTGCTGTATTTTGGAGGCTTGGCTAAAACAGAAGACAGAAGTAACAAACTGAAACTGAGGAGGAGGAGAGAAATGAGATTTTACTTGAAACTGCATCAGGTGAAGTGCAAAGGGCCCAGCTTCCAGCAGATACATGGTGAAGCTGTAATCCAGCTGGTGATGGTTGGTATGGTTTTGAGTGTTTTGGCACCAGCTCCGTTGTTGTGAATATATGAGAGCAACTGTTTGAAAACACTTGATTTCTGAATGCATTTAACATAAAGATTCTGTTAGCTTTTAGGAGACTGAGGTGGAGAATTGATTGGACTAGGGTTTGTTTATAAATGTTTAGACAAGCTGCTAGGTTTAAGCATAGGATAAGAAATTAGGGTATCTAAAGACTCTTCCTGAATCTGCTAGGAGATTCCTAAGTGAGCTCCCTGTATGAACTTGTGCAGTAATGTAGCCCCCAAAATAAGGATTATGGTATTATTTTAAAGGCTTTAGCAAATCATTGCACTCTGGTGATTATGAGATAAGGTGATAAATGGCGCCACAAAAATCTTTATTAAAAAAACCAAATATAGACTGTCATATTGCTATTTTAAGCATTATGTCAACACACATTTTGGTTGGGTTTGGTGGGTTTTTTCATGGTTTGTTTTTTTATTTGTTTTTGGTTTTTTGCTTGGTTTTTGTTGTTGTTCATTTGGGGGTTTTGTTTGTTTATTTGCTTTAAAAGTGGGATAAACTTCCTTATCTTGGTCATACAGATTGTTTTAATAACTGGACAGTTAAATGATGGAAGTTTTATCCAGAATTCTCTTGTGGCATAAATACACATGTTGTCATTCATCACTGGAAAAGGCTAAATCAGCAGGGACTACCCGTCACACTTTAATAATGCTAATTACATTTCATTGGCAGCAACAGCCAGAAGATTTTAATCCAGATGACTTCCTTTCAGGTTAGATAAAAATATACATAGCCCTAAAAGTTGAAAGTGTAAGTTTTATTTATACAAAGGATTCTGAGACCTCACAAGGGATTGTAGTATGGAGGGTGTTGGTCTCTTCTCCCAAGTAGCAAGTGACAGGTCAAGAGGAAATCGCCTCAAGTTGCGCCAGGGAAAGTTCAGATTGGATATTAGGATATTTTTCACAGAAAGGGTTGTCGGGCATTGGAACACGCTGCCCAGGGAAGTGGTTGAGTCACCATCGCTGGAGGTGTTTAAAAGATGTATAGATGAGGTTCTCAGGGACATGGTTTAGTGCCAGTGTTAGGTTAATGGTTGAACTCTATGATCTTGAGGGTTTCTTCCAACCAAAATGATTCTATGAACATTAAATGAGTGATTACTGAGAGCTTTTATAGAGATAGCTGGGAAATTCTGAATGGGTTGTGACTTGTCTCAGGATGGGACATTCAGAGGAGCTAAGGGCCCTGAGCACAGCAGACCCACGGAAGTTGCAGCCATGTGGGATCTTCATAGCCCGGCGCCTCAGTGGTGTTCTGCATCTCACCCTGTGGACCAGAATAGAGAGTTTGGCAATTCATGTCAGAACTGAAATGGTGCGTCAAGTTCAGAGCTGAGGTGAGTCTTTGAGGATGGAGCCAGGCTCTTCTCGGTGACAACCAATGATAGGACAAGGGGTAATGGGTTCAAGCTGGAACACAAGAGGTTCCACTTAAATTTGAGAAGAAACTTCTTCTCAGTGAGGGTGACGGAACACTGGAACAGGCTGCGCAGGGAGGTTGTGGATTCTCCTTCTCTGGAGACATTCCAAACCCGCCTGGACGCCTTCCTGTGTAACCTCACCTAGGTGTTCCTGCTCTGGCAGGGGGATTGGACTAGATGATCTTTCGAGGTCCCTTCCAATCCCTAACATTCTATGATTCTGTGATTCTGTGAAGTTGTGCCAAGGTGGTAGTCACTTTACGTGTCGTAACTCTTTGCAGCAATTACATTAAGGGTCTTTTTATGGGTCTTTATGCAGCTTTGGAGCAAATGTACATGCTGGCACTGTGCTGCTGGCTCTTGAGTGCTACGCTTATTTTTTGAAGTAGAGTAATAGAGCTAATTTCATATGTGGGATTTTTGTTTGTTTGTTTTTTGTTTTGTTTTGGGTTTGTTATTGTTTGTTTTCATGGTTTTGGTTTTATTTTTTTTCTTTTTTTTTTTTTCATGGACCGCCTTATCAAAAGCAAGGCTAGTTTATTCAGTTTATTGAGTTTTCTGAATCATTTTCCTGTAGATTTCTAATCTGTGCTAAGTTCTTGTGGATATATTTATTTTCTTGCCTTTTATGAGAGCCTGTCCCTGGATCTGCTGGTAGCTCTGCTGGCTACATGTCCCTCTTTGTGCCTTCATTTGTGCAACAGTATAATGCTACTTTCATCCTTTGTAAAATCATTGAAGAGTTACAGCTGAAAAGAAAGCTTGGTATCATTATTTTTTCTTGCTGTATGGGGAGCTCCTTTTCTGTGACAGAAATAATAACATTCATTCTTCATTAATTTAAATTACGAATTGAACGTTGGCATCTTCTCTGCAGAGATGATGACAACAACGCAGCTGTGAAGTGCAGCATGCAGTCAGACCCTGGGCTGATATAGCTCAGCATATTCCACTGGAGGTGATGAAGCTGTGATTTACAGCAGATAAGCATCTACAATATCTCTAAAAGCCCTCTCCACAATCTATCACCTGCTATTGTGGGCTCAGCAGCAGGATGAGATAATAGGAATGATAAGGAATTATGGAAAGACTCATTTTCTTCTAACGCAGGAAGAGGAGCTTGGTCAGAAAAGCAAGGCATGAATTAGTCTATATGCTCCCCAAGGAACACTTACTCCAGTCCCTGTTGTCTTGGGCCTCTTTTGGTTTGCCAAAACTACAGGGCAAATTTTTCAAGCAAGCATTTCAGGTGCCGGTTACTGGGAAGGCAGCGTGTGACGAAGTGCAGTATGAGCTCCCTGAGTCTGTGCAGCACAGCTGTCCTTAGCTGAGGGGTTAGGATAGCTCCAGCCTACATTTTCCACTCATAGCGTTCAAAGACAACCACCCCGAGTCCATTGGGGCGTGATGGCAGCTGCAGGGAGGGCAGAGGCTCCGTGCTAGCCAGGAAAAGCCTGTACCTCTCCTTGGTCTTTGCCCAGTTGGAGTGAGGCAAAAAGAGCAGATGGTACTAAATAATTTGGCCAATGCTATTTTCATTGTTCATTGTGCTGTAGAGTTTTTGCTTAAAATCTATGGTTTGGCATTTGCTATAGATAGCTTTCTAAAGGAATAATATACACATAATTGCAAAACAAAAAAAAAAATAACCAGGCTTTTGTATTTCTGGTGTTTCTTGGAGTTCAGATGTACCACCCACTTTCCACTGGAATTGTCAAACTATTTTTGTGTTTATTGTTACATTTGCTACAAATACAGTTATGAGAAAGTAAGTTCAACAATCGATAGCTGTCCAGTTTTCATCAATCATCTTTAGTTAAATAGCCCTAGAAACCTACAACTTTTGTATTTTTAAAGATGGGGTTTTTTTGAAATATCATTAATTATGTGGTTTACCTTTAAAAACAGAACTCTTTTCCCCCAAGGTGAGAAAAACTGGTTTTCATTTCTGTGAAAAGGCAAAAAGTGTTGAATGATAGTATTCAGCAACCATCCTCTGAAGCTGTGTTTGTTTTCTATTTTTGCTGAGTGACCAGGGAAAGCTAATTATTGTTTGGTTATGCTAGCTGAAATATGTAAGGTATCACTGACAAGAAAGTGTTGTTCCCTTTTCAGTGGGCATCAAACAGACACTTCATCAATCTAATCTAAACACCTCATCTAACAAATTTCCTTACAGATATTTAATTTCTTTAAATCAAACTGCAAAAATATAATTTTTTTTTCCATGTGCTTGTTCTTTCAGACATCTCCTACTCAGGTGACAGATCTCTATTTCATACAATTAGAGATGATATAAAAAGCTGCAGATTGCAGATATTTCTCTTCAGGGAACCATCTTCTGGGCCATGAAGAAAAAATTGAAAATTATGTATTTCCTGTAAAGTATAATTAGACCACTTTAAAGAAATTCCATAATGAAATAGGATGCTGAGCTGGTGTACAAAAACGTATTAGGTGTTTCCTTGAACTTGCTTAGAGAGCATAGTGAATTATTATTATATGGCAGCTGATATTATAGTGCTGTTCTGTCATTGCCTTCTTTTTGAGGTCCCACAACTAAGGTTGAGCTAAGCAGTTTAAAAAAAAAAAAATTCCTCTTTAGTCCTGCAAATAAACCTTGTTCCATAAAAAACTCAAACTTTTCCCAGCCACTGAGTTTTTTTGATATGTTGTTTTCCATGCCTGATATCTATTCAGGACAAGAAGGAGAAGCATCAGAAATGCAACAAGAAATTTGGATGAAGATCTGTAATAGCAGAAAAAGTATCTCTGAGCACCAGCTGGAGATGCATTATTCACCACCTTAAGTTTAAAATGGCTTAAATTTAAACCTGGTCTTTGATCCTCAGCCTATTTAGGTGCGCAGAAATGTGTTGGAATAGACAGAATCTTTATGTGATTGTCTTACATATATACAACAAATTTAAATCAGACTGATGTATTTCCTTTCCTGAACTGGGAGTGAGGTTGGCTCTAGCTTTTTTTGTGATCTTGAAATTAAAAATTAGATTTTTTTAATATTAAAATTTGCCTTCCTGAAATATCTTGAGCTGTGAATCAAAGAAGACCCTGGGTTTTGGATATTTACAGTGTTAACAGATGCACATTGTTTTTCCCCTCACCAGAGTCTAAGGAACATAAGCCCTTCTGAAGTCAGCTTAAACACTGAAGTCCTGCCTTTAGTATAGGTAGTAGGAAAATGGCAGGAGAGCTACTAGCATGTCTGTGACAACTTTAAGTATCACCCTTGACCCTTACAGGTGCATTGAGGTCTACTCTGAGACTCATAGAGCTACATGTACCAAAACTCAATAGAAAATTCTGTCTGATTTTTGTACATAGTCAAACATTCCCATAAAAATAAACTTAACCTATTGAGGGTCTGTATATAAGGCCAACATAGGGACCTGGGTTTGAAGTAGAGAGTTTTATGATTGTGTAGAGAAAGTTTATTCTGAGGTTTCTTTCTTTTGGGGCATAAAATACTTGGTAATATTATACTGGTGCTTCAAACTTCCTTTTACTGTCTGTTGACTCTGCATCTTGATAAGGAGGTGGAATGGATGAGAAGAAATGTTCCCCATCTATATGAAATGTAAAGCATATGAAATGGAAGCCTTCTTTCCTCCTTCCAGTAAGGTGCTGAGGGGACAGGCAGTCTGTTGTTCAATTTCTGGAGATGTAGCAGTTTCTCTGTATTAACTTTTCACCTTTGAAACCTGCTTTTGTAACTGATTGATTCTCTGTGGGAAAGGAGCTGGATTTTGAGGTGTCAGTTAATGCTGGTCTCTAACCAACCCGTGGGGCACTACTGACCTCTTACTGATTCACTTTGGTGCTGAGTGCTGAGCTTTCTTATCAAACAAATTTTGATGGCCTCCTTTTCTCATCCAGTAAAAAAGAAATACTGGACTACATTTGCTGCAAGCTGGTGGTATCTGTTCTCCATAATGATTACAGAAATAAAATGTCTACAAGAGGAGGTAAAATTGGTAGGGAGGTGCTCCTTTTAATCCTCTGAGGAGTATGACAAGAACGCAGTGATTTATGCTGACCTCAATACAGTCACTTCATGTAGATCTATTTACTCCCTGCACAGAGTATAAAATGCTTTGCAATCAGGTGCATTGCAGTTAGTGCTTTTAATCTGTATAACACACTCTTGCTCAACTTACTTCATATTCTAT
The DNA here is from genome assembly GCF_036013445.1 of Caloenas nicobarica. NCBI lineage: Eukaryota > Metazoa > Chordata > Aves > Columbiformes > Columbidae > Caloenas > Caloenas nicobarica. The sequence continues at coordinate 83,280,267 of NC_088245.1, read as the reverse complement.
ATCTTTTTTGGATGCCTTCATGTGCATAAAGGGTTTGACTGGGTTGGATCTGTATTCTGGGGATTTGTGTTCCCTTCTGAATACAGACTCCACTGCAGAGTATTTTCTTCTATAAATGTCTAATAAAAAATACAGTATTATGAAGCCTTGTCTGGCAAAGCCCCTTATTTCGTTATCTAAAAGGCACGCGATCTAGAGTCACACTGCATTATTTTAAAGTTGTAACATGAGGATGTGTGAGGATTGGGAACAAAAAGGTTCAGAAGGGCTGAGAGCAGTAACAAAACATGACCTAGATTGTTAGTTTACCTTTTTTAGTCATAGAACTTACATTTTTAGCTGGTAAGACCTTCTTCTGTCAGATTTTTTTGGCATTTGCATTTATTATGAACTAGTCATCTTTGTGGGTTTTTTGGGATGTGCATACACACACATATGTGCATGCCGTTCTTGACAGATTTGCTAGGTTATATCACGTACTCTGTTTCATACTTTTATTTTTCTTTCCTGGTGTGTGTTGTTTTGTGCTATGTCACATAGGATAAGTTGGAGATGACAGTGAACAACATGCCTGATGTAGTATCTTGTATGTGATCTGAGGGCAATGTCAATTCTACCCTTCAAGAATTTCCCTCAAGATCTGTACTTCAGCCTCAGTTGTGGCAGGGGAAGAAAATGCTTCCTGTCAGAACTGAATCCCTCTGCACAATAAAACTCTACAGATACACTTTCAGCAAACTCCGTTAGAAATTAACGTCTGTTTCCAGTGAAAGTAGAATAAATTTGACCAGTTTAGTGCAAAATGCAAAATAAACTTTCAGTTGCAGAAATGCATCCTCCCATACCTCCTACAAAAGGAATCTCTCCTTATAGGAGTGAATGTTACTCCCCTAATTCACCATTACCTTTCACCCTGTAATAATCATGTGTGTGCAAAAGGGATCTACCTGTATCTATCCTGATGGATCAGCATACACCTTTTTCTTACTCTTTTTGGGTGGTATAAATGCCTGAATGAGATGGGAAATTAAGAAATAGGTACAAGTAATAATAAAACATTCAGTCTTTTTGTGAACTTATGAGACCTTGTGATATGTCTTAATAATTACTGATGAACTGTGGGTCATTGCAGAACTCTATGGTGACCACTGCATATTTAACATGCAGGACATTAGGGAACCACGGGGCTCAAATAACATATTTTTATTACCATGATGTCTCAAAGCACCATTCACGGTGAAATCAATATAGGTGAAATATATTGCTGTGAATTCACCTATAGTCAGGTAAGATTCTCAGGCTTTCTGAAATGTTAGACCACTGCAGTTGCCTATGAGCAACTGGCTCAGGTGCTGCTAGCAGCCTTGAGCATGCTAAAGCCCTCTGGGAAGCTGTGGAGACACTGTGGGAGTTAGTGCTGTCCTAAGACAGGCACTTGGAAGCCAGCAGGGGTAAGCCTGCCCACGCAGAGAGAGGGGCACAGAGCAAGGTGGGAGTGTTGCAGCAGGCAGTGCCTGGGTGCCACGGGCACCCGCAGGCTTCCATCTGCTCTCGGCTTGCCTGTGGCTGGCACCGCACCCTGCAGCAAACCCCACTTCCATGACAGGAAGAGATTACTTCAACCTTGAGGGGTCCAGAGGTGGGAGACAAGGCTTGGTGGTGCCCAGCACCTGGAGAAAGGTGTGTGCCTCTTCATAGGGAGCTGTGGTCTCAGGGCTCTCCACTTCAAGGGTTTTCCTCCTTCTTATGTACTGAGCGCCCCATCACATGCCATGGAAGCACTTCATTCATTGAATCAGGAGTCATGGTTTTAGTTTTGTTGTAAAAACCTTATTGTTGTGATTTTTTTAGAAAGTTGCTCACCTTACTATGAATTGAGCCCAGTTTCAATACAGTCCTTTGTATGCAATAGCATGAATGAATGAATATTAGCTGAGACTGATGCATAATAATTATGTGAGGTTGACAGATAATTTCCATTGAGGAGCAGGACTGTGTGCAATTAACTTGCTGAAGGAATTACATGGACAATTATTGTATATTTTGGGTAATGAAGAAATGCCAACTCACTAAATGGATGTCTTCTGAGTAAACAGTTACATTCATTTCAGGCCTCATTTATGTAATGAATGATATGCAAACTGCATTTGGATTTTAATAGATATAGCTAAGGTCACCAGCTAATTTAAAATACTTATAAATAACACGACTCCCTTGCAGATATCGTTAGTGGAAAGTACCACATTTGGAGCCTCTGGTCTTGAAAACAGGAGCCTTAAGTTCAGAAACTGCTAGACTCATTTGGCAAACCACAGCTTCACTCACCTTTTTGCAGGTCAAAGTTACTGTTCCCACCACATGAGATTTTCCACCTCCTTTCCCCATGTCCTTAACCCAAAACGGTCTTTTTCTTTCCTCCTCTGAAATACAATAAAGTACTAAGGTAATATCTTTTCCCCAGAAAGTTATTAACTCTTGAGAATAGGGGCCATTTCAATTTTAACTCCATCAGGTGTTTCAGAAGAGCACTGCTTTTTCCAAATTGTACTCTACTACAAATAGTGATAAATCCTTTCAGGAACACTTTCAGCCTGTAGAAGCAGCCATCTGCCAGGCAGTTCATGATTGACTAAGCCTAGTGCACAGCGGTTACTCTCAGGTTTTCTCTTGGTGATTGCACATGCTTTGTCATCAATTTTTTCCTTAGCTTTTCATGGATTAATCATCCTTAGCAAGTCAATAGCTAATAAGGCGAGGGCTGTGCTGTGTTGCTGCAACATGCAAGCAGATGCACTTGAATTTTCCACTATGTCAATCATCCTGTATGCAGGAAAGAAAGAAATCACAATGAAATGGGTGGCTTGATGCAACTTTCTTGATTCCACTGATACTGGGCTAAAGAAATCTAGTTACTGTGGTTTCAGCTCTATTATTTACCCTCTGTAGGGCCTTTAACCATTCGTTTAGCCTTTGATAGGTTACAGACAGGCATTACCTCACCTGTCTATCTTCTAAGCTAGCAGTAAGCTACACTAGCCAGTGCTAACCCCATGCTAATATACTCAACCTCTCATCATGCATGGCTGTAGCATCTTATTTATCTCAATAAAACAGCATCTGTCTGGCTCACAGTTCCTGTAAAGTACCATACAAACAAATCCTTTGCATATCTTCATGATTACTCTGCCTGTAGAACCTCCTAAAGTGGTAATTGCCACAGGAGTAGAGTGAACACTTTGAAATTACTAAGGGCTTTTCAGGAACTCAGTATTAACAGCTAATTAAGATAAGTAAAAATGCCTTTTAGTTAAAGGCAATAGGTAAGTTTAAGAGATTATATATTGCTTTTTCTCCTGCTTTATAATTAAAATCAAGTCCAACAGAGAATCTATACCTTTCGGATCCATATCCATCCCTCAACAAAGTTCCTTCTTTTCCTTACACCGTGCTATAGACCATTGGCATAGTATGGTATGTTTAGCATAGGAGCTGCTGTACATTTCTTTAGAGTTTGTTTTCTTGTTAGAAGAACGCGCTACATTTTTGGCAAGAGAACTCTACTCTTGTTGCAGGCAATCAGGCAATGGGAGGATTGTTGTAAGCAGGGAACACCTCTCTCAGCCTGAAGCCCTCTAACTAGTGTCAGCCTTGAGGCAGATAGACCCTTGAAGACACAGGTATTGCTATTTTGGCTAAGTTCTTGCTGATTTGCCTGAATGTTGCTCTGTCGCTCTTGCTCAAACAGTGGTGTAGGTGTTGTAAAATTAATAAGCCGCATGAGTCATATACACATGGTATTGTATTTATAGCATTCTTGTGAAATCTCATTAACGTGTGTTAGAAAAGTGCTTTGAAATTCTCCAGTGAAAGATATCATATCACAGAAATACAGAACATTTTTGCAATCTTGACATCAGCTTTAATCAGCTCATCAATTTAACTTGTCTAGATCTAAACTTTAGTTTGGGAACCTCTCCCTCAGGGTGGCAAGAAGGTTACAAGACTGAAGTGCTCCCAGGCTTCTTCGAAAACTGAGTGACGACCCAAGAAGTCTGTGGCTTGGGCACCTCCCACATTACATTTGTACCATAAACCATGCAGATTTTCTCTGGTCTTCCCCACTCAACTGCAATATCAACAATAGAGCCACAGAATTAACCAGAAATATTCTTTCATTGCTATTTGTTAACGTAATAGCTGGGAATTTAGGCTCAGATAGTCAACCAAAACATGCTCCTTTGCTATGGAATTTGGAGTGGGAGGAAGTGTGGTGGGGATAGAACTTGAGTACAAATTGTGTTTTCTCCTCCACTCTCATTTGTTTTCGGTACTGGGCAGACTTGCTGCCTTCTGAAAGGGAGAGAGACAGAAGCAGGGAGTTAAGGGAGCAAATTGAGTTTAGTCACTGCAGTGATCATGCATAGAGGAATATGTGATTATTTCAGGCTGACTTTTCTTGGTCTGCTGTCAAAAAGCACAGTTTATGTGCAGGAAGTAAGTAAAGACTTAGCAGAAAGATTTTCTGGGCCATCATGGCTGACATTAGAAAATAGTTTACAACTGAGAGCTTTTCAAACAAAATTATTTATGGAGTTGTTGTCTTACTTCAAGTCAAGGTCTTTTGTGTTAAGGATGACATCCTTCTGCACAAAACAGAGGAGATGCAAACCCCTTATCCTCTTGGGGAGCAAAGAAATGAAAATTAAACCAGATTCATTATCCCATAGCTGTGCTCGATGGCTGCAATGAAGACTGAAGGAGCAGTGAGAGCTCCTGGTAGGGCTGGAAACCTATTGGACTGGTTGCTGTCACCACAGGATGAGGTAACCAGCTTGGTCTCCAAAGGAGGAGCATTAATCCACATCAGTCAGGAGCAAGAAAAAAAATTATACAGAAGAAAGAGACTGAGACTTCAAACGCAACACACAGGTAAATCAGTCGGAGATACAAACCACATATGCTTCTAATCTACTGGATTTTTTAAATTTATTGTAAAGGTTAGGAATGTGGGAGCAAACCACTGCAAGTTTTGTATGAAATTTGTTTCCTATTTATATATTTTCTAAGAATATACATGAAGCAAACGGAGAGAAACTGTTGAGATTTATTACAAATGTCTATAAAAAGGAGGCATTCTTCCTTATTTATGGTGAAACAGTATTGTGTACAGGGAGCAGTATGGCAAGAAACAGAAATAGGTCTCCTGTTACTGGCAGAAGAGAAGGCAGGTAACCAAATGGAAAGACTAGCATCAAATAATGGTTGCAAAAGTCTTTAGGGAAAAGGACGAAACAGTCTGTGCAGAATAACCAGTGAAGGGGTTCAATAAGTAAGCTGACAGCATCAAAACACACAGGAAGCATATTTTAATTATTAAATGTTCAATTCAACTCTCAATTATCTAGGACAACAGGAGCTGGGATAAAACAAAGTCAGGGGTAATAAAACATTTATAAACAAGGCTCTAAGAATATAAGCAATGCATCCACCTTGAAAACTTATAAACAAATTTCTCCAGTGAATGGGTGTAGTCTTGAACTGGAGCCAGCAGAGAAAGGAAGAGGCTGAATGAGTTGTGCTGTGCATCTGTCTGTGTGTGGCAGCCCAGGGCAGCCAGACGAGCTGCGGAAAAGCGAAGCCGAGATAACGAGAGCTTCAACATCTGCCCGTACCCGCAGCTGACTGTGCCATGTGGATGGAGCCCCCAGATTTGATCACCCAACGCGTAATAACAGTTCTGACTAGCAGTGGTTCTAGGGGGTTATTATTCAGAGCAAATAATGCTGTGTCAAACCCCGCATGTTTCTCCAGTTTCTAACATGGCACACAGCGACTAAAATAGTCCTTGCCTTTATGAACCTTGTGCTGCTCCCACAGCAGAACAAGACCTCCCTCTGTTAATTGAGACACAGAGAAATGTCTTTAACTTCTCAAATTACTGAAGCAATTTTTTTTCCTCCTCCCCCAACTTCCTTGCTTCCTCCTTCTGCCAGAGATCACTGTAGAAGGAAAGAAGTCAAGCAGCACAGTTGATGCAATAATTATTTCCTGGATGGCATCATTTTTCTTTTGGATATGCTGTCTGACAGTTAAAATCGCAAAGAAAAAGAAAAAGAGAGGTATTTAATTAAATCCGTCTTAAAAAAATCTGTCTTACCAGGGCAAAATCCTTCTTACCATTTTGCCTGTATGTAGAATCAATTAGTTATCATAGTTGTAAGTTCTTTTGCCCTTTGAGGTGTTTTGTTTGAATTATAATAATTATTCTGAGTTCTTGGTCTTTCTGTCTAAATCCTCATTCTGAGCTGCTTTTGGAAAAGCATGCTGGAATTTCTTGGAATAGCTAACACGAAATACTTAGAATGAAACAAAACAGAACGCACCATGGATGATGTCGATATCAAATATGTTCTTAATTTTTTTTTTCAAAATGTAAGTTTGAATAAAATCACATGCAAGATTTTCAGCTTCAGGTAAAATACTTGAGTTCTCTTAACAAATATAAATCAATGCTAATATCAGTGAGTTAGTCTGGTACTGCAGGAAATCATGCTTTGGCTCATGGTATGGAAGTCATAAAGGCCAGAATTTTAGGTCTATGAAGGTACAAATTGGTGCCAGTGGGATCTTCAAAAGAAAAAAAAATTATATACTGGATCTGTAAATGGCCTTTAAAAATCTCAGAGTGCTTTTCACTTACTGCAAAAACCTCTGCCAAGCCTCTTGCCGAGCCATGAGCCCAAGTCAGAGTAATGCTGGGGTTAGCCACAGCAAGGGAAGGCACAATTCTCAGACCGTGTGTCAAGATCACAGCTTCTCTGGGGTGAAATAAGGAAGGATGATCTTGCCATTAACCTGGCAGACTGAGGCTCAGGGGGAACAGGCTGAATTCACATTTGAATGGAAAAGGTGGCTCTGTTTCCATCCTCACATATACAGTTAGCAAACTGTACTGTAGCAGGTGATTATGAGAATTGTAGGCATTTGATTTCAAGCTACATTCGTGACATATTGGATGACTGGTTTTTGCTGACCTATATTTGATTGATAGCTACTGGCTTTTCTAGAACAGCTTAATAAAACAGCATGGTCCTTACTTTCCAACTGCTGTCTTACCATGCGTAGATGCAGACTGCTTTTCTTCTGGCAGAGATGTGTTTTTGTATTGCTTGTAATTATTTGTAATGTGATTGTAACAGGAAATTTCGACCTAGAATGGGGCCTCCTTGTTGCAGGAAGTAAAATTTTTTTTTCTTTTGATATTATTTAATTTGACATGGAAGGAGTTGCTCTGTTAGTCCTTAAAACTCACAGGTGACACAATGGCTCATAGGCTGAACCGGCTGCAATGTGCTGTGCTACATCAGGAGCAATACTGGACCTGGTTTGTTTGCTTGTTTGTTTTTTCTTAGGGCTGCAAAAGGAGAAAACTTTAATTATTGAAACAGGTGTGATCTTGAATCTTTCTTTAGATCTCCAGATCTTCTGTTCCTCCACAAACTTCTTGTCAGGTTAGGGAACTAGCAATGGGGAGAGAGTCTGGGATAACAGCACCTTGTATCTTGTCACAGTGTGAAGAGGAAAATTTTGAGGAGCTCAGGTGTGTCAGTATGAGGCACAGAGCCTCATCTTAGGGAAGGAAATTGTTATGTGCTCATAAAGATCTCTTTGAATTGCAAAGCTGTCCAGGACTATAAAGATGTAGCTCTTCCATTTTCTTTTTGCTTCTGTGTGCCTTGCTAGCAATTAGTGTGGTGTGATTTTTTTATTTCACACTTGCTAATTGCTATATGTTTCAGGAGCATGTGTCAGTTTTGTTTCACAGCAAGAGCCCTAATTGTGAATGACTCCTCATCACTGCTGTGCACTTTCAAATCTATTCTAGGTCAGTTGAAAAAGTCACACATTATGATCGTATAAAACACTCAGAAAGGAGCCTGTTTTTATGACAGAAGTGAAGATGAATTACACCGAGGCAGTGCATTGAGAGAATAAGGGATCTCCCAAATCTGTATTCATCTGCACATGTTGCTTTGTACATAATGGAACTTTCATCTAGCTCAAGAATACAGGACAAATTATTTCACAAGGATGATATGTCCTTGTACTGTTTCTCCAGTGAACTGGACACAAAGAGGTCTTCCATTACCATCACTCATGTATGTATTTTTTTTTTCCCTTTCAAATAGAGATAAACAAGGAAAAAGATCCAAGATTTCCCCAGCTTCCATTTTTACTGTGGCAGATACTGAGAGATTCCTGCTCTTTGGAGCATGATCTCTAGTGTTTGGGTCTAGTCTTTCTTATTTATGCAGACTTTCTTCACTTTTGTGGAACTTTATAAAGGCATTGATATTTTTTCTCTTTTTGTCTTTTTGGTATGCAAAGTATGAGAACTGAATGAAGGGCTTACAGAGCTAATAAGATGAGAAAGAACACTGTCGAATGGATTATAGTTTATTCATAAACATGCAAACACAATGCAAGTATGAATGTTCACTTTCAAACACATACTAGGAGATGTATTTGCAACAACAGAGATAAGCAGAGTGTGGCTGATTTTGTTACCATAGATAAATACATTTTTTCTTTGGTAACTGATTGTGTTTATGATCCAAATCTTTGGGGTAATTTAAGCCAATCAGTTTTACCTGGTGCTTGAAGAAAACTCAGGGTATGCAACCAGTCTTTTGCTGCTGGTGTTCCATTAAGCTGTGGAGAAGCTGTTGCTTGCAAATGACTTTTGGTGCTGTGAGATGCAGGGAGCCCACAGTGCTGTTGGGTGATGAGTTTCTCATCTGAATTCTGGGGGACGGACAGAAAACATAGTGACAACACGGAGCTATAACTTTCTTTTGCGTGCTCTCAGTGCTCTTGGTATCACTTGAGACATCACAAGAACATACCTGGAGTTGCAATACTTAATATAACTTATTGTCAGTTAGCCACAAGAAAAACCCCAACCAAACACCAAACTTTCTCCCTTCTCTGCTGCTTTAAATTTCTAACAGCTGATAAGGATCAGCTTGTTCAGGAGCATACTTCCATCTATTGATTCTCCTGGTACCTGAGTTAGGTAGCAAAAATTACATCAGGAATAATTTTGAGCCGAGAAACAACTTTGTAGTCCAATGTTGGTAGTTAAGGGGTTTCACTGCTGTATGGGTACACTGGAGTAGAAGTGGAGGAAAAGCTGAATGATGTCAGTAAGGACCTGGTGGAGAATAAGTCCAGAATGTATTTAAAATTTTTAAAAGCTTTAAATAACTGGCAGAAATTGCCACGGGATATCAGCCCTGCCAGTGTGCATGTTCTTGCATGTTTCTGATAGGTAGGTTGTGTATGTACCTGTACACAAAGGGCCATGCCCTGCAAGTGGAAATATTTAAAGATGCACACTTGACTTAAAAACAAATGTTGGTGCCCAGCTCCAATTTTCTAAAAGACCTTGTAGATACTTATCTACATTGTAAGACACCTACATACATTTACAAAACTGATCTTAGAGACTTTTCATGGTCACAAATGTGGCAAAAGCAGAGCCCTGGAACAGGCTGCCCAGCAAGGTTGTGGAGTCTCCTTCACTGGAGACATACAAAAGTTGCCTGGACACATTTCTGTGTGATCTGCTCTAGGTGAACCTGCTTTAGTAGGTGTGTTGGACTAGATGATCTCCACACATCTCTTCCAACCCCAACTGTTCTGTGATTCTGTTATTCTGTGAATTTTGGTATTATGAAGTACGGGCAGGTGTGCTCACAGAAGGATCATGAAAACTGTTTTGGTTCAATCAAAGAACTGGGCAGAAACCTAGGCAATATATCTATTATTTGAATTCTGAGTGCAGGAATTGATGAGATAAGAGAGATTTGTATATTTGTGTTGCAGTTATTGAGAAATGACGATACTGAGTCTAGCAAATGGCAGCCAGCCAACTAGACTAATATATCTTTGACTGGATTAGTGTAATGCAAAATGACCAGAGCTTATGGTATGGAAGCACCACTTGCTGTGAATTAAAGAAAAGGGAAAAATATCCATGTCATCAAGTCCATCCTTCCCTGTTGCTGGCGACAAAAATACTTCACAAAATGGAAGAAGAAAACAACAACATAAACCAGTACTTGTTGAACTCCTATCTAGAAGTTAACTAGGAAAAAAAATCACTATAACCTTTAAACTCTCCATATTTTTGTATGTCACAATGATAATATTATATATTTCATTATCTAGTAACCTGAAAGCTTTTTGTATTCACAATGAGTTAACGCCTATGAAATAAAGCTCGGTAAATATTTACTGTGAGGTATGTCTGGGAAAGGTCATGTTGACTCGTTTAAGGTCATGCTGTTTATAAAATCATCCTTTTCAGAAGAGGCAATAAAGGATTACATCCTGAGTTAAAATGAGGAAACAGTGTTCTAAATTTATATATTTTTGTTTTACAGTCAATTTTACTTTAGGGAACAGACTTCCCATCGACAATTTCCACATACCCTTTTCTCAACTGACTTTCATCTCTCAGTGCCATTAAGCCATTGTCATGCCTGGGGAAAAGCTCTGTCAGATATTAAAAGAGAAATATATAAATGAAAGCTAATATCTAAAATTTAATTCTGTAAATTCTGCATTCAAGGGGTTTGCATCTGCCAAACCAGCTAGAAATTTCATCTATATGCTATCCATAATTTTACTGCTGAGCTACCTACTAGATACCAGACTGATTAATATATTTATAAAGGTTTGGCTGCATCTCTGTTGGCCACTGAATAACTGCCAAGTGTTAAAACCACATGACAGCAGCAAGGAATAATAATTTCTATGAAGGGAACACCAGACCTGGAAAACATGGTTCTCAGCATCACCTAATGAACCAAGACTTTTGTTATCCTTTGGATGACTTTTTAGCATCCTCACTTCATAAAAGACATAAAACAAATTAGAAGAAGTTTCAGGGGTTTATTACTCTTTAGCAACACAGGAAGAGAAACCTTGATCTCCTGATCGATTCTTGTACACAGGCCCAGCCTTTGTCACATAGACAAGGGATTTATGAACATGCTTACATCTTTTGCTGAGTAAGACCTTTTGTATGCTCAGTCATGGCCATCGCGTACTTTTATACTGCTGAAAAAGAGAATGGCTAAACAAAATTTAAACCTTATAGTGTCAATTTAGACAAAAAACATAGGAGCTCTAATACATAAAAATGGCAATACAAATCTGAGTTGCAGTTACCATTGTAACATACACAGCTGATATTTCTGGTCTTATGTCTTGATGTTTAAAAGGAAGATGCACAGAAAAGCAGCATCTGCAGAAGGCAGCTTGTTTCATTTTGAGTGGATAAATCAAATTCTTCAGATCCATCTCTTCCTACAGAGTACAGAGGAAGCCTAGATGATGAGATTTGACCATATGCCAAATTTTTACTTTGATAAAATGAAGCCAGATGAATCCCATGCCAAATACAGAAGTCTCAGAATAAAAGTTCAGACCAACATGTCATTAAGATCTCCTCACTTTGAAGATTACAGGATATTCAGTATTTTAGTTATACACACAGAAGCGTGCAGAATATTTAAGCAAGGTCTTGTGATAGCACACAAGTGGGTCTCAATGAAGGATAAATGTAGTGGCTGTGTATTAGAGTAGAAGGAATTGTAATTTTCCTGATATAGTAAACACCAATGCAGAAGATTCTGCTTTGTGAATTAAGGCCATTAACCTGCTAGGAGAGGACATTTTAGCAGAATTATATCTTTCATGAAAGCCATATAACACTCAGTAACCTGAGCTGTCATCCCTCTGATAGGTAACAGCAGTCATCCTCCCCTCGCCAGCCTCCTCCTCTGGACAGGGCGGGTGGCACATGTTACATCTGAAAAGACTTTACCCCACAGCTGAGGTTCCTGACTCCATTTCCCAAGCTCTTTGTATTCACCACCCTCATTTGCTTCCTTCAAGTCAATCTGTGGCAGCTGTACTAAAAACTAAACGCTTGATACACTATGACCAAATAAATCCTGCTGGAGTTATCCCTGCAGGGGAAGGTGGCAGTGACAGGCTATGAGTTTTTGCAGCATTAGGGAGTTTGGTAGCATTCATGACTACCCAGCAGCACATTGCCAGCAGTAGTGTGATGAAGAACCCTTCTGTGGGTAGGAATTTATCAAATCGGTACAAATGGGTGAGCTGAGCCTAAAGCCACACTAGAAATGAATTGAAAATCAGGCTGTAGCAACAACTGAAATGTTCTATGTGGATTTGCAATTGACCCTCTGCTGTAGAGGGAATTACAGAGCTCATCTCTTGCTAGTAATCAGGGAAATGGCACTGACTGCTTGCCTCTCTTTGAGCACAGGTTGGGAAAAAGAAAACAAAGACAAAACCAAAACACCAAGCAAAACAACCAACCTCCTAAAAATCTGCACGGCAAATACTTTAGCAAAAAAAAAGCATTCATCCACAGGAATTATGTATAAAGAACATAAGATAATTTCAGCAGGTTATCTATTCAGCTTTTGTCAATTTAGGGAACACACGAACACAACAGGATAATCAAAGGGCAGAATATCACATTCCATTTGGATTTGAAAACTAAATAAACCTGCGCTTGAACCTGAGTAAGCAATCTTTCAGGGGATAGCCATAGCCACATTATGATTATGGCTTGGGACAGAAAGGTAGTAAGTATTTTAGAACACAGAATAGGAATACTGGTGGTCTGGATTTAGCCTGTTTTTGGTTGTTTTTTTTTTTTTTCCTGATCATGCCATGGCTCCTGTGACCTTTGAAGAAAGGATGGTGGGTGTTCGGGGCTTTTTTTTCTGGGGAGGCTGAGAGGCAGGGGATGATAGAACAATGAGCAGCAATAAGGCAGACCACTTGTTTAAGGTGAACTCGGGGCCAAACTGAAGTCAGCAGCTTAGATGGGGACAAAACGTACCCCACATCTGCTTTTGAATTCTCTGTATCAGAAAAACTGATTTGAAACTGATTTTTTTTCCTATCATGGCTCCTTATTTCAAATTTCCAGATCTCTCTAGTAGTCTCAGAACACATTTGAAAAAATAGGGGTTTTGAAAATACTTAAGAGCACTTTGCTGCCTAATTCCCTTTAAAATCACTTGGAGTTATGGAATGAAGAGTTAGACTTCTGGAGTAACCCCTATCTATAAGTTTATTCATTGTGTCTAGCGTGTTCTCTTATTATAGATTAGCACGGAGGGGAACAGAAAGTCTTGTTCTCTTCCACTATTTTCCACTAAATTGCTTCGTGATTTCAAATGAATTGGATAACCACCTCGCTTTCCAATTTCTTAATAAAAAACCCTTTAAATTCCGCCCAGCTGTGCTCTTTGTAGATAATGCAAGTGGCAAAATATTGCACTCTGTCTTTAAGACTGGTTCACTTGTGTGCATACGAAGGGTATATATACACCATATCAATTAAAAATGAAGGCATTTTCACTTTTGTAGTACCCATAAGGCTCAGTCTCTATCCCTCCATGATACTCTCTGCCAGAGCATGTAGGACAAAGTTCAGCTGACATCAGTCCTGTCCAGTTCCTCTCAGCTGCACAGCAGTGATGGAGCACATCATGGTCACAGTTTTCTCATGGTCCAAAATCAGTCTTCACATTCTGCTGCGCATCAGGAATTTTCTATGTGACTTTTTAATGTCACCTTTCAGCGTCAGTAGCTGTTGAGAAACTGTTTCAGCATCAAAAGCTTATGTTACAGACTTCCGTCATTTGCACAGGTGAATCCACTGTTTTGGAGCTGAAGCACTAAATAGCGTGAATGAATTTGTCCTTCACCATCCAGAAAACTCATCTCCTCCAATATTCCTTCTCATCTGCCATAGGGCACTTTCAAACGTAAGACACCTCAGTGATCGTTTGACAGTATGGAAAGAAATATTTTTTTCTAATAATCCAAGTTCTTCAAAATCCACAATAGTTCCTCATTCACTCTGCCTTCTGCTTCAGCGTTCTCCTGGGGTGATCTGATTTTTCTTTCTTCTATGATGGAGAGGGAACTGAAGTATAGTTGGATGTGTTATGACCTGTAGGCACTATGTAACTCTCAACTGGTGGCGAATATGTGCATTCTTAGGATAATTTATATGTGGAGCATACTGTTAATTTAACTCCTGTTGATGGAAAGTAATATTTCCTTTTCCTTTTTTCCTTTTTTCCTTTTTTCCTTTTCCTTTTCCTTTTCTCTCTCCTTTTCCCTTTCCTTTTCCCTTTCCTTTCCTTTCTTCCCCTTCCCCTTCACTTTCCCTTTCCCCTTCCCCCTAACTGCTCCTTTTCAGAATTTAACAGAAGAGCCACTTAACGTGACCTCATCTTCCTGCCTATCCTATGTACAACTCTGTTCATTTCACATTTGTTCAGGTAGAAATTTGCTTTTGCTGTTCTCCCAAAGAAAGAGACCAAGTATTGACTGGAGAAGATCACTACAAAGGCCAGTTTAGTAGAGTCAAGGGAACCGATGAGACAACATAATATGTTTCCTATGCCCTTTTTTGATTTCTGTTATTCACGTATGGGCTTAAGAGGGAAGATGCATTTTAATTAAAGCACATGGTTCACATGGCATGTGTATGTGTTTGGGTACATCCACAAGGGATGGCTAAACTTTAATTGCAGAGGCTCTATAAAGGTCTGAGTTGGGGAACAGGACTAAATTAATATTTTCCTTCAGAAGAATTATCCTTTTGGACATAATATGAGTACTAGAAAGAAGGTAAAAATATAGAGTAGAGAGAAACCAAATTATGTCTTCCTGTGTGTGAATTCCTGTCATATTTGAGGTGTGTATGTGCAGACAAGATCAATAATAGGGAGAAAAGTCATCCGTGAAGTTCTAACCTAGTTTTAAACTTTGTCAACATCAGGTCTCTGGATCACTGTGCCTCCGTTTTGCCCTCTCCAGTTTGCACTAGAAAGAGGAGCCAGAAGTATGTATTTAACAATGATTTATTAAATATTAGATATGTTAACAAGGTGATACGTAAAAGATATTAGCCTTACTGAATGCAAACATTTCTTTTTCACATATTTAGTATTCTGGCATTTACTTAATGCTATCGTAATAGCAGTGGATAGTGTCAAGGAAGATTTCCTTCCAGATTATTAACTTCAGAATGGGAGCAAAATGTGGTGGACTGTACATACTATATTGATATTTGCTTAAAAAAACACTCTCATATTCTGCATTCATGTGCAGGGAGGGGAAAAAATACCTGTCCCTTTGAAACTGTCTCCCAGAGCAAAGAAATGTTCGAGCTTATATATAAAATATGACCAACAGATTGTTATTACTGGCTTTTCGAGACTGAGAATAGCAACAGTGCTGAGAACAGTATTCATAGAGCAGAATGCCAGAAATCATGTGTTAACCTGAATCAAACATCATAAATTATTGAGAACTTCTGCTTTTGCTATCTTTTCACTTCTTAAAATACTCCTTTTTGTGTGGAAAATCTTGAAGATAGGGGTTCCCATTTCTCCCACGGAGTATTTATTCCAAAGAGTGTTTATTAAGGGAAGTTCTCTGCACAACCTGTGGAGAAGCCCCAGAAATAAATATCCTTATTTTCAATAAGTCTTTACATTCTATGTAATAAGTCTTTACATTTTTGTTACAAGTCTGTAACATTTTTGTTCACACTCTTGAAGATCAGTTCAAACAACGCTTTCCTCTTCCACTCAATACTCAAGTCTGTGCCTGCTCCAGAATTCACTGGAATATGTGGAATACTTAGGATGTACTTTCTTCCCAAAATTCTGTAAGAATGACTTTGCTTTTTATGTTAAAACTATGGGATCTAATAATTATAGCTAGCAATTCCAAAGAAGTCTCGGTGTGGGGCGATTTCCATTCAGTCCTTACCTATGCTCAGAGAGGATCTTTCTCAGGTCATGGCTATGAGACCTACTTTTTCTGAGACCACTCGTATCTTTTTGCAAAACCATATGAGTTTCAGTGAGAGTCTTTCAAACACGAGTAAAGAGACTGGATGTGGAACATAAACAGCGGAAGGTTTGATGTTGCAATATTTAGCAGAAAATACATTTTGAAGAGTATGAGTAGGGAGCTGTGAAAATAAGAAAGATATGGTATTGGGCTGAGCCAGATGATGCAGTAATGATGCAAGCAAGGTGTGAACCTGAAGAGTCACCTAAAGTAATGATTTAAGTATTAATTCATACTTCAAAACACAGCTAAATTGTGTGAACCCAGAGTCTGCTGTCTGCTCTGGATGGTGACTTCATATTGCAACAGAAGGGAGTTTCATGGATCCCTCTTTTTTTCAACCTATAAAGGATTGGAAGGTGGCTGGGATCATCGCAAAACCGTGAAGTCTCTAGCCTGCACAGGGACAGAAAGAAATTTCTAAAACAGACTAAATTACTAAAACAGTTTAAATAGGCCAGAATTTGAAACTATTCTTTGCACAGTGACTCACATGAAACAATGAACTTCAAAAAAGTGCATGGCAGATTTATTTGAGATAGGATTTCAATTTCTGAATAAAATGAATGTTTATCACTTTTGTTGTAACTGTTCTTCAGTATCATTTGTCACCCTCAGAGGAAAAACACATTAGGAAGCTCGTGCAAAAATACTGTGATGTGACTTCTATGCATGTTTTGCAATACTATTTATTTTATGAAATTTCTTATATGCTTTCTGTGGAGGTACCACTGCAAGAATATAGCAGAGGTCAAGATCCTGACATCTGGATCCCAGTCCTCTCTTTGTTATAAGGCTTGGATTCACTGTACCCAGTGACAGAGGACTGCAGGAATTTGGCTGAGATGGAGGCACAGACCCTTTGGCTGTTCAATGCACTTTCAAAAGTAATTCAGATCTCAGATGAATCCACAGGTGCCTTGTCTGAAAACATCATCCTGGCTCTCGGTCATTCCATTTAAGTACCTAAAATTAAGTAAGATGAATCTTGGTGAGAATGAGTCATCATGTGATTTAGAATGAAATTAGCATTATTGGCCACTGGAACAAAATATATCTGAGTATAGTAGAATCACTCACAAAAATAGCCAGGATTTCATCCAGGAGGTCTAGATATGGCGTTCAGTATTGTATTGTAGTACTTACACTGATGTTATTTTTGACCACCATTATACAGTAGACGATCGTAATGCTACTTTGAGCCTAAGAAGTAGATCCCCATAGCTTCAAAATTTACTCCTACTTTGCGATTTCAGATGCTCACTTTGAAAACTCTGTGATACTTCAGGATTTACTCTTTAAGAGCTCATAAAGGTGAGATTTGTTCAGGGTCTTATTTTCACTTGTCTAGCATCAGACAACATGATGCAGTTACCAGTAC
This sequence comes from Caloenas nicobarica, assembly GCF_036013445.1. Lineage (NCBI taxonomy): Eukaryota > Metazoa > Chordata > Aves > Columbiformes > Columbidae > Caloenas > Caloenas nicobarica. The sequence continues at coordinate 83,262,896 of NC_088245.1, read as the reverse complement.
TTCAGTTTTGCAGAGCTAATGAGCAACCCCAGCTCCTTCTAAAGTCAGCAGAACATGTAACTACTTGCACTTTTGATAACTGAGTCCCGGCCTAATGTGTTTCAGAGTGAGACATTCAAAAGCTAACGTACATAAAATTAGTAGCTCTTTTGCAATTTTGATCTCTTCCTCATGTGTAAACCTCATACTGTTATAAGGAAATAAACTGAGGATATAGACTTCTGAAAAGAGAAGTCTGAGCTCTGCTGCACACCATTTATTTTCCTATTACTCTTTCAGTGTTGTTTATTTGACATGTTGTATATCTCCTTGCCGCCTCCTCCTCCTTTTTGTTTTAATTGAGAACTGGTTATTGGCTGGAAATTCCACTAGCATGACTCATCCCTGTGCTGGAAATGACTGTGAACAGGCATCACATTGTGGGATTTACTCCCCTGCCCCACTTTATTTTTTAATTTTTTTTTAAAGTGCTTTAGCATGCCACGAGCTTGTAATAATAAACTAGGAAGGAAGTTGAAGCTAATAATTTGGTTCTGAATGCACAAGGCCTGCCAAATTTCCCTACAGGCATGAAACAGCTGCTCAAGCTGTGACACCAGCAAATTAAATCCTGGAGGTAGCTGACCAGAAGTAATGAAATGTGTATTTACCATACTGATGCTGTCAGTCCTAAGACACACTGCCTTTACAATCTAGTTAAGTGGGGCATGTTTGTCACTTCCAGTGGTGCTTAGAAAAAAATACTCAGGTTTTTCCCTTGCCACCTTCTCAAAATCACAAGCCCAGTGCTGGCTAGTAACACCTCATACAATATGAAGAACAGGATGCATAGAATGGTCTGTTCTTTTAAAACGCTGCCAAAATGAAACCCATATCCCAAAGGAGATAAATGATCTCATCTTATGACATATTAATTACCAAGCCTTTTCATTCATGCCTTTTCTGCCACCTCATTCTAGAAGCCAAAACTTAGTGCTGAAATTAAAGGATAAAAATTATTTCAGGAGCCAATGGATAATAAACAACAGATGCTTCCCACAAACCATGTGTCCCATGCATGCAGCAGTTTAAAAGCCTGGGCACATACAGGTGTGTGGAGGAGGGCCACATAATCACGGCAAAGAATAGGTACCACTCAAGGGAGGGATGCATTATACAGGTGGACACAGGCATGGGATGGATGAACAACACCGCTACTAAAGAGGTGTCACTCAAAAAATGCTTGTGCATTATGGCAGCAGGGGTTAAAAAGCATCTGGACACAGGGACACAAATATCCACATATTTAGGAGATAAAGGACTCAGAAAAGGTTATTTTCCCCAGTTACCTGTTGTTGTAGGTAACAATAGCATATGTCTGCAATGTTTCTGTGGATTTAGCTAGCAGAGGTATGTAATGCTAATTGTGTGAGAACTATTTGAAGAAAGTTAGTGGATCATTTACTGAATGGTACTTGCTGTGAATTCAAGAAAACATTGCAAGGGGAAAAATGAAGGTACAGTCTTCAACATGGTTAGTACAATACGCACGGAAGAATCAAATAACAAAATCACGCCCCATATGAACAGTCTCTGAAAGCACCTAATTATATCCTAGGAATGTCTATAGCTCTGCAATTACATGCTTAAGTTCCAGCTGTACTTGATTAACATCACAAATGATTTGTAATACCACCAAACACTAGGAACTTGCTTTGAACTGTTCGTTTGGATGTATAAATTGGTTGGGCTCTTTTGTCTGCCTCTTCATAGCAAGGTAGGGACGTTGAGTTAGTACCATGCAATTCAGAAGGTGAGAGGAATTTTGGAGAACACAGTTCTTTCCTCTAGTGGAATATTCAAATGCAAGTCTATGGAAGGTCAAACCTCACTGCCTTCCGTGGAATTATACATGCTCTTCAAGCTTGATGTGTAGTAATAACCTTGCTGAGTCAGGTCTGTCTTTCCTTTCTTGGTCCTGGAAAAAAAACATACTTTCTGTGATACACTAGCACACGTGCCTCTGAAAAACAGTCTGTTTGTGCCTTCCTTCTCTTGTCTCCCCACGTCAGAGAGCTGAAGTAAGAATCATTCCATACTTTCTTAGTGAGGTGAGAATGGGAAGAAGGGTAGGAGGACTCCTACTTTTTTTTTACCAGACCTAAACATACTCCTCAGTTAAAGATTTGAATCTATGTGGATTCAAGTGCTGGATCAGGATAGAAAGCAAAATACAAACACTTGAGATGTGGTGTTTTGATCTTCTCAGGATTAAGTCTGCTGAATTCAGTTGAGGCTAAGTAAAATGCATGGAAGCTTTTGCATAATTGTAGTCTTGCATAGTAAACCTTTTGGAGCAATTGCTCTGCCATCTGTGAAAAATTACACAGAATTCTACACCAAAGTATTCATCCGTTGCTAACGTCGGCTTATATAATTTTAGCAAATTTAAAGTAAGTTTTTTAAAGACCAACCCAAGCAAACCTCAAATCAGCAGCTGACGTTGCATTGCCTCTGTATTTAATCTCAGACTTTAAGCTATCTAGACTGGTTATCCTATTTGGTCTGGATTTATTATACACTTGTTACCTTGTTCTCATGTTGGGTCAGATGGGTGGGTTTGCATTGGTCCTTCTCAAGCCTACAGGTGGTATGACCTTTGGTACACTGAAAAATCTCAAAGCCCGATGATAAAAGCATAAATATATGTAAAGATAAGCTACTGTTACGTAAAATCTCACAGTCCTAGAACCAATTTTTGTTCTGTTTTATTAGGTTTTGGTTTTTTGGTTTTGTTTTGTTTTAATGCCAGGAGTTGGTAACACCATATGTGTGAATTCCATATAGCAGGGGTGTCAAACTCATTTTCACTGCGGGCCACATCAGCTTCACCGTTGCCCTCGAAGGGCCAAATGTAATTTTAGGACTGTATAAATGTAACTATTCCTACATTTATAGTTTGACACCCCTGCCACATAGGGAGCCTGGCTCCTTCAGCATAAACGCAAAAAATATTATTCTCACAGAAGATTTCCCACTAAACAAAACTACAAGAAGACAGGAGGTTGCCAAGCTGCTAGAATTAATCTCTGAAGGAGGTGTCTAGCTCTTTGGTACAGGAACAACTTGACTGGAGGAATACGTTGAAAACTAGCCATGCTTGCATGCCCTGCCCTCCAAATGGAGCTCTCAGTCTGTGAAACATGAAGGAGAAAAAGATACCATGGAGCTGGTAATTGAAAATACCAGATATTGTAGTTTTTGCTGGGGGTAAAAAATTCTGAGCAGCAGAGTGGCCTAATAAACAAAAAGGCAACTCTTTACGTAAGCTTGAACTTTTCCTTCTCATTAATTACCATGAATCTGTTTTGAAATTCCTCTAAAGGACGAGTGCTTCTTGCTGACAGCTGGTTTGCAATTAATAAAAAGGAAAGTGTTTTCAGCTGGCAATGATTTAACATGCTCATGATATATGAAAACAAGGTTAAATTGCTCCTTTCTCTCTACTACTAATAAAAGAAATCTTGAAAATGAAATGGTGTAGCTTAGGAAAAGACAAGTGCCAACCAAAGCCATGGACATAGTGCTGAGAGCTGCTTATCACCTGGTACTTGCTGGAACAGGCATATTTGGAAAAGCATAGTCAGTGCCAAAATTATTCTCCAGTTGCAGGCTTTCAGAGTATATTGCCTTGAAGAATATATGATCCTGTTTCTGCAAGATAAAGGAGTCTTGATTTAATAATCTCTTTTTTGGGATTTAAATGACTTGTGCTTTGTGGCTTTATAGGAAATCCTCTTGCCCCTGATACCCTTTTTAATCTCATCCTTCTTCTGCTCTGCTCCACCTTCCATCAGGAAAGAATAGAATGGCAGGGGCTTTGTTCCTTGGGATGTAAGGGATGGAGTAGCCAGAGCATGAGAAAGCACACGGCAGGAACCAGCCTCCACTTCACACAGACTGGCTTGATAATTAGATGCCTGTGGACTTTGGCTGACTATGAATTGTATTCTGAAATAATTGCTACAGTTTGATGTTAACTCTATTGCAGAAAATGAAATGTAACTTTATCTACAAATACAACATGAGTGTCCTATGAGTACCAAGGGAAATAGATAAAAGTGAAATAATATATTTTACTTCAGCGAAGTCTTTATTCTTGTCTTGTAGAATGCAGAACCTTTCCAAGTTACTGTCCGAGAAGACAATTGTATCATTGTCTCCCTGGAAGCATCTGATGTGGTGAGCTCATCCTCTGTATATGTTGTGAAGATAGCTGGAGAATCCAAGAACTACTTTTTCCAGTTCGAAGAATTCAATAGCACTTTACCTGCCCCTGTGGTTTTTAATGCCAAATACCATGGCCTATATTACATAGTAACTCTGTTGGTAGTGAACTCAAATATGGTTTCCAAGTCAGCAAGATCAATCACTGTGTTAACCAGTAAGTAACACCTTATTCTTTTTCTTCTGTTTCTTCTCTTTATGTGTGGAGTTTTTTTTTCATTTTCCCCAGAAGTTCCTCTTGTGGAGAAGGTTGTCTGTTTTTCTTTTGTTTTCAATACGTTCTCCTTGTGTATAGGATGAATCCCTGTCTGAGAACAGTAGGGAAAATGTGTTGAGAAGGCTTGAGTGAAAATTCACAAGGTCTGGGCAAGAAGAAAGGGACAGCTGTGGGTTTCCCCTGGGTGGCCCTTCCTGAACACTGACTGGGGAGGTTTAACATACTGAAATAAGTGTGGTGGATGAACCTCCTTTCCAGATGTTCATCCTAGACTCTTTCAACCAGGAGTTCCAAAGATCTAGTAAGAGGCACAAAAAGTGTTGACTGACATTTCAGTGTAAGCACTCCTGTTACATGGTGAGGTATATTCTGTTTTAAACACTATAACAATGTTCTTTGATTGCTAATATACTGAAGCAGTACAAAACCTGGAAAGCAGATAGTAGTCAACAAAACCATGTGTTTCTGCCAGCACAGCTGAAGGTTTTTGTGGTGGAGACCATATTTGTAGTAGTCTGTCTCTTACTACCTCCAGGTGCATTGAACCTAGAGGAGAGGTGTGATTTTGTTCGCTTTGTCATCATGCAAAGCACCAAAGATTTCTGTGTGATTCCTGCTGTATTTCTAGCTCTGCTGTTGCTCCAGAACTGTTTCCATGTGCAAACCTGAAAACAATTTGTAGAATATAAAATAATTTCTTTGTCTGGAAGACAGATTCAAGAAATGACAGACAAAAATATTATTTGGATGGAGCAAAACCAAATTCCAGATTTTTTTTTTTTTTGATAAATGGTACCTTGGAAGCTATGGACAGTTTTAGTTGTCTTGAAAGTGAGGAGTGGTATTATACTGTCAATGAGGAAATGCCATCCACTCTAATAACATTCAAAACATATTACAGTGGCCTCATACATTACCAAGTGAATACCTGAAACTTAGGACTAACCAGATTTTGCATCATCTATACATTCTTCAGCCTTCCCATGTGTGCTCAAGCTGTGCCCTGATGAGGACAATCATGAAGGCTCCTATGGGAAAAGTATCATGTGTTTGAGAAATGCAAGTCTTTCGTAAGGCATACATGCCTTAGATACGTGCAAGAACATCTATGTGTAGTGAGCAGTTTAAGGGTTCATAGGCAGCCTGAATTTCCTTTTCCTTGTCTGCTTTAACCTTGCAGAAAAGGCAATAATTCTAATCCAATTTCCTATTTTATGGCTTGCTTGGGGGTTTTTTGGGGTTCTTTTTTTTTGTGGTTTTGTTTTTGGTTGGTTGGTTGGGTGGGTTTTTTTTGTTTTTTAGCAAATTGTGGAAGCACCAGCTGTCATACGCAACTGAACAAATGCTTCACCATGCATTTCCAATAGGTTTTGAATGCAGCATTTGCAGTCGTGTAGTGGGGATAATGCTGTATGATTTCCAAAGCCCACAAAGGTCACTGGTAGCAGGGGAAGGTATGATCCAGGGTGGCAGATGGAGCACACGCTCCTGTGTAGGGGATCTCTGAAGGAAGAAGGGAGCCAGTGTCACTCAGCCCATTAAAGCCAGCCCCAGACTTTCCATTTCTGGCTCAGGGGGCTTCCACAAGGTGTTCCCGAAAGAGAGTGAGGCTGATAGCTCCACGGGGCATATCCCATGTCACTCTCTGTTCTCCAAGTCTTGACGTCGTCCTTTCTGACTGAAAGGAGCCCACCCCTTTTCACCACCTGTCTGATGCGGGTGTGCTGGCAGCATCTCAGGGTTTCCTGCTGTGGCCTCTGCTGCTCACCCAAACCTTGGAAGGACCAGTGATTTTGGCAGTCTGCCAGTGCTGCATGGGGAGCTCATGTAACAAAAAGGGAACAGTGAATTTCACTGGTTTTATCTCAACAGAAAGACAACCAGATTCATGGAAAAGAAAGCGCATTCCTGCAGGCAGTGTTGAAGAATGCTGTACTGAGCACTAAAAGTGTGCTGTAAACTGTGAGCTTCGCAAGGGAAAGGGCTCAGTCTCCTTCCTAGTATTTTCTGCCAGGCAGACCGATGAGTGCTAGCTCTCCTGCAGCAGCCTCAGCTACTGACGTAGCTCATCTTTTGAGCACAAGGATGCAGAAATGAAAGTAAATTTGGAATGAGGAGACAGCGTGGCAAACTGGGCTTTTTAAGGTGTATTTCAGGACAGTGCTTTTGAGGAGACATCTTAAAATTCATGTTGTGATCATTGTCTTCTCATACAAAACTGCATAATGTGACAGTTGGTTTTTTCTTTTCTTTTTTTAAAATTTTTCCTGTTATTGGTATTGTCCACTGTCTGTTTTACATAATTTTCTGACTATTAACTTGCTTTTTTTTGGCAGATGAGAGTTAGGATAGATTAATGTTTTTCTTCATGCCATATGCTCTCTCTGCCTATTTAAGATTCTTAGTTTATTTTAACCATGCAAAGACATATAACTATTGAATTTATTCCATCTATATCTTACATATGAAAAAAATGGCACATTGCAACTAGCTTCTGGGACCAAATTAATTCCGGTTGTAATTTCATTAGTATCAGAAGAGCTTTCCCAGTTGCAGATTGGCCCCATTCGCTAGGCTGCCACAAAATAAATCAAGCAGGATAGCCAGTGATGCCAGTGTGGTTATTCCCAAGGCTGTACTTCAATATTTCACAATAGTTTTCTGGGATCTCCTGATGTCTGTGAAGGAGTCCATGCAGGGCTATATGCTGGAGATACAAGTTTCACTCAGAGGAGTGTGTATCCAAATCAGGGATGTCAAAATGAGAACAAGGTGCTTCAAAGAGATTACCTACTTAGAAATTCAGTGAGAGTCATGAAAGACCTCTGCTTTCTGATGGTATACCTTGATGACATTTCCTTTCTCCTATTCACATCCCTCAGCAATGTGCTGCTTCTCAACATATTGACAAGAAATAGGTATGTCTCTTCACAGGTTGAAACTCACCCCATTTTAGTCAGAGAAGACTTTTGTTTTACCATTCAAAGGTATCTGTCTAGAAAAAAAGATACCTCGGGAGAAAGATCATTTGAAAGCTAACTATATATTTGATGCATTATATGATTCTATGATATATAAGAATATATAGAATTATGTGTAAATATAAATACATCTAATTATGTGTCCATAAATATGTACATATAAAATTATAAAATATCATAACATTATACGAATATACATGTATGTATGCTACCATTTGAGGCTTCTCTTGTTAATTTGGGCCTTCTCTCCAAGACTGAACAGTTTATTTTCTGCTTGTCTCTGACTGGAATAGTTTCAGCGCTTGTTCACATTAACCAAAACATCACAAACTATAGAGTTTCCTTGTTCTGTAGTTCAGATTGTTTTGATGCAAAGTATAAGCTATTTGTTGCAGTATTTCTTCTCAGAGCCCAAGGGTTTTGTCGTCTTGAGCACAGTCCACATCCTCATATTGCTTCCCGAGCAAGGACTTTAGAATCACAGAGTGTTAGGGATTGGAAGGGACCTCAAAGGTCATCCAGTCCAATCCCCCTGCCAGTGCAGGAACACCTGGATGAGGTTACACAGGAAGGCGTCCAGGTGGGTTTGGAATGTCTCCAGAGAAGGAGACTCCACAACCTCCCTGGGCAGCCTGTTCCAGTGTTCTTTTACTCTTACTGAGAAGAAGTTTCTTCTCAAATTTAAGTGGAACCTCTTGTGTTCCAGTTTGAACCCATTACCCCTTGTCCTATCACTGGCTGTCACTGAAAAGAGCCTGGCTCCATCCTCGTGACACTCACCTTTTATATATTTATAAACATAAATGAGGTCACCCCTCAGTCTCCTCTTCTCCAAACTAAAGAGACCCAGCTCCCTCAGCCTCTCCTCATAAGCCAGATGTTCCACTCCCTTAATCATCTTTGTTGCCCTACACTAGACTCCCTCCAGCAGTTCCCTGTCTTTCTTGAACTGAGGGGCCCAGAACTGGACACAATATTCCAGATGCGGTCTCAAAAGGGCAGAGTAGAGGGGAAGGAGAACCTCTCTCGACCTGCTAACCACCCTGTTTCTCATATGCCCCAGGATGCCATTGGCCTTCTTGGCCACAAGGGCACAGTGCTGGCTCATGGTCATCCTGCTGTCCACCAGGACTCTCAGGTCCCTTTCCCCTACACTGCTCTCTAACAGGTTGTTCCTCAACTTATATTGGTACCTGGGGTTGTTCCTACCCAGATGCAAGACTCTGCACTTTCTCTTGTTATATTTCATTAAACTTTCCCCCGCCCAACTCTCCAGCCTGTCCAGGTCTCGCTGGATGGCAGCACAGCCTTCTGGCGTGTCAGCCACTCCTCCCAGCTTGGTGTCATCAGCCAACCTGCTGATAGTATGCTCAATTCCCTCATCCAAGTCATTGATGAATATATTGAACAATACTGGGCCCAGTATTGATCCCTGAGGCACTCCACTAGATATAGCCCTCCAACTGGACTCTGCCCCATTGACCACGACTCTCTGGCTTCTTTCCTTCAGCCAGTTCCCAGTCCACCTCACTACCCGATCATCCAGACCACAGTTCCTCAGTTTAGCTGTGAGGATACTGTGGGAGACTGTGTCAAATGCTTTACTGAAGTCAAGGTGGACAACATCCACTGCTCTGCCACCATCTATCTACCTCGTTATGTCCTCATAAAGGGCTATGAGGTTGGTCAAACACGACTTCCCCTTGGTGAAGCCATGTTGACTGCCCATAATGACCCTCTTATCCTTGATATGCCTTGAGATGGCACCAAGGATAAGGTGTTCCATCACTTTCCCAGGGATGGAGGTGAGGCTGGCCGGTCTATAGTTGCCCGGGTCCTCCTTCTTGCCCTTTTTGAAGACCGCAGTGACATTTGCTTTCCTCCAGTCCTCAGGCACCTCTCCCATTTCCCAAGACTTGGCAAAGATGATGGAGAGCGGTCCAGCAATGACTTCAGCCAGCTCCCTCAGCACCCGCGGGTGCATCCCATATGGACCCATGGATTTATGGGTGTCCAGATTGCTTAACTGGTCCCTAACCCAGTCCTCATCAACTAGGGCAAACTCCTCCTTTGTCCTGACTTCCTCTGGGGCCTCAGGGGTACGGGGCTCCTCAGGACAGCCTCTGGCAGAGTAGACAGAGACAAAGAAGGCATTCAATAACTCTGCCTTGTCTGTATCTTCTGTCGCCAGGGCACCCACCCCACTACATACACCCAATGTAGTGGGCCTACATTGCCTCTGGTGTTAGTTTTATCTGCCATGTATTTGATAAAGCTCTTTCTGTTGTCCTTGACCCCTCTTGCCAGGTTTAACTCTAAGGAGGCCTTAGCTTTCCTAGTTGCCTCCCTACATCCTCTAACAACAGCCTTATATTCTTCCCAAATGGCCAGCCCCTCCTTCCATGATTTGTAAACCCTCCTCTTCCACTTGAGTTTGCCCAGCAGTTCCCTGTTTAACCACGCAGGTCTCCTGGCTCCCCTCCTTGACTTCTTACGTGTCAGGATGCTCTGATCTTGAGCTTGGTAGATGCAGTCCCTGAATGTTAACCAACTATCTTGGGCCCCTTTACCTTCAAGCAGCCTTGCCCATGGCATTTCCCCTAGCAATTGTTTGAAAAGGCCAAAGTTGGCCCTGCTGAAGTCCAGGGTTGCAATTCTGCTTGTTATTCTGTTCCCGCCACCCAAGATCCTGAACTCCACCATCTCATGATAGCTGCAACCAAGGCAGCCTTCGACCTTTACTGTTTCAACCAGACCTCCCTTGTTAGTGAGGATAAGGTCCAGCAGTGCACCTCTCCTAGTCGACTCATCCACCATTTGCATCAGGAATTTATCATCAATGCACTGGAGGAACCCCCTGGACTGAGGCTGGCTGGCTGAGTAGTCCTTCCAGCAAACATCAGGGTAGTTAAAATCCCCCACGACAACCAGGGCCTGTGACTGCGAGGCCGCTCTCAGCTGCCCGTAGAAGGCATCATCAACTTCCTCATCCTGATCTGGTGGCCTGTAATGAGATGAATAGGGTGCATTCAACTCTTAGGTAGGAAACCTGTAAAGTAGAATTTGAGCACAAACCAGCACATTTTTCTGCTGATTCTGTAGCAAAGCTATGTTCAACAAATTGGGCTCAGTACTTCACTGAAGGAGAAAAACTGAGACCTTGACCACTTATTATTAAAGATCGCTGCGATGGTTTTCACAAAAATAGGTACGTGAATCGCATCATCCTGGCCAGATTCCTATGTGTGCAATTGTGTAGTGCCTATCAAAATCACCTTCCAGTTTTCAATCTGGAAAATGTTAGAAGTACTTGTGGTACCTAACACAATTATTTCAAACCTGCTTTCTTCTGCTCTTGGAGTTCTGGCTTTTCAATGGGAGTGAAGTAACTCCAGAATTTATAGAATTAATTTAATGTTTTGCAACATTTGAAAGAAAAGTTCCACCTTATTACTAATTCATCTTAAAGTAGTTTATGAAAGAAATAAAGACCATGGATATAAAACCAGTGATTGAAATTCTCACTGATCCTCCTTTTTCCCAGCCTGAAGTATTGTTTTATTATTCCCAGGGTGACTCATACTCATATAGATTTTTTTTTTTTCAAATTCACTGTCAATTTTTCTTTTTGTGCAAGAAAAAAATGTTTGTACAGTTGAAGGAATGGGGAAAGCAGTAAATTGCAGAGCTATGGTGTGCTGTAGGAAAAATAGATCTCTGCTGGGAACTGGAGAAATCAGGATCTCAGGATCTCTGAGGGTAATTCAGAGCAGCTCTGCCTGACTTTTATTTTAGCTTAAGATTAGAAGGTTTGACTGGTAAATGTCTCATTGTTTCCAAAGCTGGTGGTTCTTTACATAAATCACTGTAAAATATATTCTCTTAGGGGAGAGTTTTACCTCTGTGCCTTCTACAAAAAATATTCTTGAGGGACTCTGATCTCTTCAGCTCTCAGAAAGTAATTGGCATTAGACCTAGTTAATGCTCAGTTGTCATTGTGCCAGGTGCTGCAGGAAGTGATTCAGCAGGTCAAATCCTTTCCCTGCCTCGTTAAAGGATCAGAGCTGTTGAAGTAGGAGCTTCATAGGTTTTTTTTCCAATGAAATGTAAAATTTAAGGCCCTCGTGTTTTTCTTTCTTAAAGGACGACTTGGCGCATCTTTAAAAAGGCTGGTTGTCCATGGCAGCCCCAATTTTGAAACATAACTCAGAAGAAATCCAGGTCCATTGATGCTCAGCTTTTCCCAGCAAACAAATCATATTACCCCTTTTTGAGGTGAAAAAACCCCTCCTTCATAATTGAAGAAACAAAAAGAACTGCAACCATATGAGTATTTTTTCCTGCCCTAATTTCTGTTTCTCAGCTAACCTAAACTATTGGCCTAAATCTGATCAGGAACAACAGATACACCTGCAACTTTGTTTTTTAGCTTGTATCATCTTTTTATTTGTCATTTTATGTGGGCATCTAGAAATTGCAGTATATACCATCATTGCACAGATACTACTTTCACTGACATTCCCCTTTCATAAGCAATTACACATGGTATCCTCTATTACATATCATAAAATTGAACATTATATTCCTAAAGTATTAAATAGCAGCTGTTTAATCTCAAAAATGGTTGATTTTTATCAAGAGTTAAAATGATCCCTAGAATTTCTAGCATAATGGAAGCTTTACCCTGGCTATGACTTACTCCCAGTAACTAAATAGAGATATAAATAGTGTCAACCTGGGGAGAAAGTTAAGTATTTCACAACTTCTTGTGAATAAAGGGGATTACTCGTGAGAGTTAGATCACTGCAATAATGGGGCTTATTTTTTATAAAAGTCACAATGTGAAGGTAAGCCATAATTAATTTGGGTTTGAGTGTGAGAAGCAAGAGACTTGATCTCAGTCCCATTTGAACCACATCTAAGCTACCACAGTAATCAATCATTAATTGAATCTGTAGTGTGACCCAATCTACAAATATTAAAACCAAATTAAATTGGACATATTATAATACGGTACTTGTTTTCAGTATACTTTTTTTTTCTTTCCTTCCCTCCTGAGCTGCAATCATTTATGTATATGCATAGATTGAATACATTAATGGAGGATTTAGCATCCAGAATTTTCCATGGCATTTGAGCAAGAGGTTAGCAGCATTTATTGTGCTATCTTGATGTTTGTATAAAACAAGCTGTGTGCTAAGTGTCTAGGAGAGACACACAACTTACATTTCCCATAAACAGATACAATGGGAAAACAGTTGCTATAGGAGCAGCAAATTCTGAGACACTAAGAAAAAAACGGCAAATTTAGTTCTTGATCCTGCAAGCTTGTATGTTTGTGTTTAATATAATCTGCAAGTCTAAAAATAAAGAGATTGTACATGAAGAAGTGCCTTAAACATGCTATTAGAGGGACACTGAAATCCTCTAAGTCTCTTCTGTAATATGACTTCAGACGTCAATGCAGTGCAGAGCATTTATAAATCTTTTAAGTTTTCTGAAGTATTGTATTACCCTTTATTTAGTCTACTTCTTGAGAACTACTGACATCTGTGAAAAGCTGGATCCTAAAACCTGAAAATCTTAAAATTGAAAAGTCCAGACTGTTTATGCTCTGAATTATAAATATAGATAGTGAAGAGTAATGTTTCACATATTCTTTATGTTTAATAACCCTAGAAGCAGTTAGTAAGTGAAAAATAGAACATGATTTTGATCTGCTGAGTGTCCTTTTAATTTCACAGTGTTCAATTAGCTTTCGATGTGAAGATTTGGTGCTGGAAGAAATAATATAATGGAAGAATCTTTAAATTGCATTTATCACTCATGCTACTCTGCTAACATCAGCCATAAGCAAGGAGAGGATAGTAAGTGGAAGATAACAACAAGAAAGAGAGTCTGTGGTGATTACCGCTTAATTCAATTATTGGTTAATTAAATCAAAGCATCGGGAGGAAAAATCATTTATATTAAAGATGAATATAGCTTCTATCCTTTATTTGATTTGTTGTAGAAAGGAATAAATGGGGTAATTTAATCACTGACATAAAATTTCAGTAATTCTTTCAGAAATAAGGAGACCTCAGATGTGAATGAGATAGCAGATGAAAGCCCAGGGCACACCTGCTAACATGAAAGATGAGTGCATGTAAGAGTTGTGCTATTTAGAGATTGTTATTGATATTTAAACTACTATTGTGTGCTGTGTGAGTTGCGATATGAACCCTCCAGTCACATGGATAGTCAGATCAACTATTTATTTCAGAATAAGTGATGGGAAAAGCCTCAGCAGAAAGAAGAGGGTAGGCTTTGTTTTCCGTGATCTGCTTTACTCTTGTTTATTTCTAGGCTATCAGAAATTGTCAGCAAAATTTTCACAGATCCCATCACTGAAGTGCCTGTTGGTATCTGTGAGATTGGGAGTTTCTATGTGTAAGTGGTTAACATCCAAATGTGTTGATATTTATCTGAAGCTAATTAAGTGTCTTTGCCATGAGAAATAGTTTAATAATCCGACAACATTGCATTCTCATGCTCTGACAAAGTTAAAAATGACAACACAACTTCTTCTTAAGACTAGGGGAGAGATTCTATTTGCATCTGTGGCTTTTGTTCTTAGTTGCTTTTTCTTCACCATTTCTCATTACATCTTGAAACTTAGCACTATGGTGAAAATACTATGCCCTTAATTGGGATTTAATTTTTGTTTTCACTGCAGTCTTGCTTTTTAATCTTTGATTATCCTATTCCACCTTCTGTGGGATAATTCCACTTTTGAATCTGGTACTGCTCTTCCCTTTCATCTACTCTTTCTCTTGCCTGTTGTGACTGTATACTCTTTGGGGAAACATGTATTATTAGTTTTTCTCCAGAGCCTACTGCAGCAGAACTTTGGACTCAAATGTGTCCTCTAAGGCCATGCTAATGAACAGCCTGAATTTTTCAATCTGTTCCCTACAGTGTGCAGGAACTAAATCTACATGATAATACTTATATGGATGTAGGCATAATTACTGAGGGTTTTGTGCGTTAACTACTTGTATGAAAATATTCTAGTATGATAAATTTCAAGTAACACTATAACCTTGTTTTCAATATCTGTTTGGCCATCTTAACCAATGTATAGTTGGTTTGCTATCATTTTTTTCTTGCTGAGGAAAGCATGAAACAAAAGGGGGATTTTTGTTTTTTGGTTTTGTTTTGGGTTTTTTTGGTAGATAAAGGAGGCTGAATAAAACTGCGATTCTCTTATTAGCAACAATCCAGACCCCCAGCTCCAGTGAACTGACACATCTGTCCTTAATCTACACTGGTCTAGATGCCACAGGCTATTTTTCTTAGTTTTTATCACCCACCTGGCTCAGAGTTCAGACCAATATATTGGCAGTTCTATGCTTACCTCTCTTCTGTGTACTGGCTTCCCTTGTGCCCTCTAGTAAACCACTTTACTTCTCCATACCTCAGTTCTTCATCTGTAAGATAATGGTAATGGTACTGCTACATTTTGTAGAAGTTTGCTGTGGATAAAGATGTGGAAGATGGTAGCCCTCTCAGATATGGTAGGAATGGGGACTGTGTAATTACCCATTAAATAAAGAAATGAATACATATCAGAATAAAAAAATCTTCATTCAGTTAGCTTCCTTTCGCCATTACACTTATAAGCTCCTCAGCTAATCTTAAAAGTTCAAATTTATGCCAAACTTACGAACTATTTCAAGTGTTTTGTTGTTTTTGTCTGAGCACTTCTACATGATTGGCAAGCATTACAGATGAAAATCTTTCTGGGATGATAACTGTGAGTGTTTAAATAAAAACTGCTAATTTTTATGGCAAATAAAGAACATGAGTTGATTTTGGGGGAACACACAAATCTTGGCTATGACAATGTCACAACCAGCTTTGCCATAGACCTCTGTGAAGTCCCAGATATCACCTGGTAGATTTAAGAGTGCCCGTGCTATACCTAGCAAAACCATTTGTTTCATTGGTGTTGTGTATGTGTCAAGAACTCATTTGCCTATTAATCTGCTCCTTTCTTCCCTTTTCCTTTTATTTGTATATCCTTTAGAACCCCTTCCTGTGAGCAGTGTTTCTATCTATGATTACAAACCATCTCCAGAAACAGGAGTGTTGTTTGAAATTCAGTACCCAGAGAAGTACAATGTTTTTACCAGGGTAAATATAAGCTATTGGGAAGGAAAAGACTACCGAACAATGCTGTACAAAGGTAGGAGGAAATTATTCCAATAAAACTTAATGTTAACTCTTCTGGAAACATTTTAAACAGTGGTCTTAGGTGTGGTTTTGACCTGTATTGGTTATAATGATTTATATTTCTGGAAATGTGTCTGTTTATATAATAACTTTCATATCATGAAGTAATGGATGGGTCTTTAAATTGAACTTGTGGTTCACTTTGGATTTAAACCTACTTCCCATCCTAGTTCTAGTGATGTTTCCTTTCCTTGGGACTTTAGAGGAAGACTGGGTGGTCTGGATTTTTTTAATCAGTTCTGAAATCAACCTAGGAAGGGGTCCCCAGTTTCTGGTTCTTCCAAATAAGCATGTACACTAAAATCCAAAAAAACTTTCCACCATTTTTTAATCTTCCCTGTTGCTGTACAATCCAAAACAAAAGGAAAAAGGAAATAAACCCCAAACTCAATTGGAAGGACAGAGACACATTTTTGTTTTCTAGATATGCTTGTTGAAATCCCTGGATGACATTCTATGTCAGCTGAAAACATTAAAAATTTCCCAGTCTCTTCCCTCTGGCCAAGGTTTCTTCTTTGGTAAATGGCTGATAGGAGAGCTCTGTGATGCCCCAGAGCTGGAAAACCCATTCAATATACCTGATTCCTGGCACATGATTTAAACCTGGTAGTTCTGTGTCACCCATACAGTGACAGTGCTAATAGTACTGTGCTGTGTAGTACTGTATATTACTGAAGCATTCAGTATTACCCCTGAACTAATAAACCCTAATGCATACTATAAATGGCAATTTTCTTAAAATAATTTAATCAAGGACAATCAGTCTAACAACCTAGATAGTCAATCTAAACAATTTAAACAATTAACCTAACCATGTAAACAATCTAACGAGCAAGTTCTGCTTTCTTTTTTATTTGTTTATAACTGACTCCCTCTTGCCCTGCAGTATAGCTTATGTATAGCATCTGTCTCAGAGAGGTAAATGGGACTGCCCTATGGAGAGCACCCTAAGAGGTGAGAAAGGCACCTGCAGACTCTGCAGGCCCTGAAACCTCAATGGTTTAGCGTTGCATAGTGGCAGAAAACACCTATGAGCAATCCAGTAGGTGCTGGATTGAATTTTAGGCACTGAACTAAGGCTCCCAAAGTAGAAGCCTAGTGACTGTAAGCTCTCTCTAAAGTCAGCAGAGGGAGATAAGCACCTCCAGAAGGAGGTCAGAAAATTTTGGAGTCTCTTTGCTTCCGTACAGGGTGGGGCTAGAAATCACATTTTCAATGCTATGAAGTGCCACAAGTTAGGAAGGGTGATTCTGGTTCATAGCACAAAATATATGTGACCTCTTTCCAGAGAACAAAAGGGATAACAGCAGTAATTCTTGTCTTCTGTAGCTAATACATGTTTCCAGGGGCTGCAATGCTGCAACTGCTGATAAACAAAAAGGTCAACCTGAATTAAGAAATTCACTAATCAACTTGCACACTCCTTCCCATAGCCAAATAGCCTGCTGCAACTTTTCAGCCCACACGTATACTACTGGTTGGTGTGACCTCAGTTCTCAGTGCCGTGGCTTGCTCTCGGCTGCATGGTGGATGGCCCTTTCAGCATCTACCCCAAACGTTATATTTCAGTCAGCAAAAGACCAAGGAGACTTTTGCGTGCAGCAGTTAAAGGTCTGCAGAAACTGTCAGATGCTCTTTGAGATATTCAGTTTCATATGGAACAGGTTGCCAGATTCAGTTTCCTTTCCTGTGAAAAGTAGTTAATGTTTCTTGTGCTGTGCTTTTTTTTTTTTTTCTTGGTAACCAAGTCCATTTGACAGCCAGGATAGATGTTGGCAAACTGAATTATTAGAATTTCATACCTCAGACCAAGCTGAGCAATGTTTAAATATATGAAACACTGCCAGTTCAGCATGTGCAGTTGCATTATCAGAAATTGAACATTTGATGCATTTTCCTCTTTTTTGTTTCTTCTTTTCTTTTTAAACCTTCTGCAGATTTCTTTAAAGGTAAAACAGTTTTCAACCACTGGCTACCAGGTATATGCTACAGTAACATCACATTTCAGTTGGTATCAGAAGCAACCTTCAACAAAAGCACGCTGGTAGAATACAGTGGAGTGCAGCATGAGCCCAAACAGCACAGAACGGGTGAATAAAATTATTACGTGCCATTTGCTCTGAGTTTGTGTGGCTGCTTTCCTTTCTGCTGTGGGTAGGGGATTGATCCCACAGAGAGGAAGGTGTGTGTGGGAGCAGTCCTGGGAGCTGCTCCTGGCCAGGAGCATGGGAGGAGGATGCTGCGGCTAGTACACAGGTTTATGTGTACAATACAGTGCAAAGTGAAATTTACCCAAGTGTTTCTGTTATAAAGCTTGCTTCTTAGAAAATAAATTCTACTTGACACGAGATATCCTAGGCCTTGTGCTAGGAATTAATTTTTAAGCCACAGGAATAGCCTCACTGAGCGGACTATTGATCTATCTATATTGGTCTGTCTCCTTGCGCAGTGAATCATAGCTAAATTGTTGGAGAAGGCCTTCCTCATTGTGCAGTCTTCTATTACAGAGAAGAAGAATGTCATAGTTGCCCCACTTGGCAGCCAGTTTATGCCCTGAAGCATGAACTTTTAATTTCCAAGACAGCAATGTTACAAGGGCTGAAAATTGCATTTGTTCAGGGTCCAGAACTAATTTAGCTTGGTCCTGGGATGGTGCCCAAAACTTTCTTGTTAATCTGTTGGACCACAGACATTTTCTATGGTCCAAAGTGAAATGAACCAGTGGCAGAATCAAAAGGCCAAATCTTCACATGAATACATTGACGTTGGTCCATTGCCTTGGACAGAGCAAAGCCAACTGAGGCCAAATGAGTTCTGTCTTTAGAAACCTATGTATAGTTATTGAACCCTAAAAATGCAACCATCAAAATCACATTTTTCTTTCATGCTATCCTCCCATCACTTATTCTTCACATGAACTACAACAATATTGTAGTGTCTGGTTTTGTACCAGTGGCCGTGGCTGGGACAGGGGATATGAACAACTTAGTGTGTTGTAAGGTGCTAGCTTTAAGGGTGCCAGTCAAAATTGTTTGCAGAGGCTACTTGCTCTTAGCGTGTGTAAGGACAGACAGACTATCAATCAAAGTAAGGAAGACAAAATACTGTGTGTTCACCTCCTGGCATGAGTTGAAGTAATTTCCTTGCATGCCAGAATCTTGTCTTCTGGAGCTCCAAATCTTAGGACCAAGCTTTCACAAATATTAAAATTTAAGCTGATGTTTAGTGCTTGTGAAAAGGTGGCTGCTAAAAGCACCTGAAAAGCCCTACAGCAATGTGAAGGTCATCCTTTTTAAATGTGAGCTATGCCATATATTAATTTAGCATATATTTTTCTTTTTTTTTCCATGATCAATATCTTTCTGGAAGTCACAATAAAATAAATAGTGTTCGACTGTTACAGATTCACATGCGAGTAGCCTTGCTGCGTTGATAACACTGAAGTCTGATTTACTGTGATTTCACATCTGTTTTTCTTCCTGGTATTCTTGAACCGTGATTCTTCTGTGAATTTACACTCATCTTGATCCCACTAGAATCACTTCTGCTATAAGTATATGTAAGAGAAGGGAGAATGTTAAGAACAATTTATTTCAAAATATCCCTAAATGCCTTGTTTTTCTGCATAGTATTTCTCTGGGGAAATAACACATTGTAAAGGTGCACAGAACATACCTTTTAAAAGACTAACCCTTGTTTCTTTTTTAGTTCCTTACCCACCTCGAAACATTTCTGTTCAGATTGTGCCAATCAACAGAAACAACTGGGAAGAGAACAGTGGGAATTTTGCAGAAGAATCATTCATGGGACCACAAGAAATCATAAGGAAAGAAAAGCTTAGCCATTTTTCTGACAACCCACCTGAAATTCCAGCACCAAACACATCTGCAGCCTGGCTGGACTACCGCTATAACAGCACTGAGTATGAAACCACATCGCAGCCATACTGGTGGTCTAATGAAGCTGAGTCATCAGATGGTGAAGAGGAGTTTGTCAATGCAGTTTCCCGTGATTACAAGGCAAATGATGTCAACACGTCTGGAAAACTCATGCCAGAGCCCCCTTCCTTCCTTCCTGTACAAATGGTGCTGACCTGGTTACCACCAAAGCCACCTACTGCATTTGATGGTTTCCATATCAATATTGAAAGGGAAGGTAAAACAGAGCCTTATACACTTTACATACCTCTTTTCTGTAATTCCATTGGTGGGCTGTCTCCTCTACAAATTATTAATTACCTAGTACTGCACCTCAGAGCACTTTGTTAGATCTGCAGAATTTCTTGAGAAGTTTCTTGCATTGAATAGCATCCAGTTCTGCCTGGGCATCAGAAAACTAAGGGAGGATGGGTAAATCATAGTTTGCAATTCTCTGTTGTCAAACAAGATTTATACAGTTGTACATATTGCCACAGTGTTTACACTGCAGCTATCATAAATCCTTTCTGGTATTGGAGACAGGAGAAATGAGCTGGCAGAAATTTGAGACAAAGAAGGTACATTATATGAAGTACTACTTTTGTCTGCCATTGAGAAAGGTTCTCAGGGGGACCTTGACTGGAAGGGTCATGCAGAAAAGATAGTCTAGATTCAGACTAACAGTTGTTTCAGAGGAGAGCTACCAAATATATTCCTTAGGCCACAAGGAGGCTGTGGTGGAGAATGGTGAGACTTTTCAGGTAATGGAGCTACAAGAAAATATCCGTGTTGCTCAAAGATTTTCTGTTTTATCCAAATGGATTTTATTTCCTGAGAAGCAGTTTTCATAAGCCTTCCCACACTGAGGGGAATACTTTTTTCCCGAGTAAGAATGCAATAGATAGAAAGTTGGAAGCTCCTTTTCTTCCATGCCATGCTGGTTTTTGTTTGGACAGTCATGGCAACCTTATTTTATCATCCCTTCTATGGAATGAAAATTTGGCCTGAGTTTATTGTTCCTCTACGCCTATCCTGAAACCTTGGTCATTAATTACACTTGTGCTGATGGCAAGATATAAAACTACCCACATAAATTCATTCCTTTTGGTTACCTTTTAATCACACAACAGAAACAGTATGAGCATCTCTGATATAAATCATTTTCTCAGTGGCTGGAACCTTTCAAATTTCAATTAATTCACACTTTTTTTTTCCTCTCTGATTTAGAGAACTCCACAGAATTTTTGACAGTAAGTGAGGACATTCACAAATTTGTTGCTGAACTGAAAGAACCAGGAAAATATAAGTTGTCTGTAACGACATTTAGCTCCTCTGGCTCTTGTGAAGTTCGGGGAAGTCAATCAGAAAAAAAACTTAGCTTTTACATCAGTAAGTATCTCAACAAATCTGTCATTTTCTCCAAGACCAATATCTTTAATGTACAGAGTTTGACCACTATGGCAGCTATGGCATCTGCTGCAGGATAAGAAGAGTCTGGTCTTCTGGAATTAGAGTGCAAATATGTTAAACATTATATCCTACCTGGATGGGCCCTCATCGTCCTGTCTTGGCAGAGCTAAGAACTGAAAGCAAGTGACATATTTGAGAGAGTCATTGCCCAGTGTTCAGAACTGGCTCACTGAAACAGGTTCTCCACTTGCATCTTTCAAAGAGAGGATTTAATTCCAATAATTAAATTGGTGGTTATAGAGATTCTCAAAGATACTTAAATTCATTACTCCTGGAGGCTCTATGTACCAGGTTAGGGATGAAGGGCATCTCAGGCTGAGAGTGTGGGAATTGCACAATTAAACAGTGAATTCTGAAATTACACGGTGTCTGAGAGAACGTGGGGCAAATTACACTAGATGAAATATAATATTTCAACCTGCTAAATTCAGAGGAGAAAAAGTAATTATTTCCCTGTAGAATCCTAGGGTTTCTTAACTGAAGAGTTAGTAAAAGACAAAGCAATAAAACTGTGTAAAGTAACACCATGACTGACAATTAGATCAGCAAGTGAGACAGGTGTTTGTGAATTCACATTATTATCCTTCTGATGGCTGTGGTTATCTTTATACCTTTTTCTACAAAAGGAAATAGATATAGCCTACAAAATAGTCCATACAATGAGATAGGGGAATACTTGCAGCAGCACACAATTTTACATGTGGAAGGATAGTGTCTCCCCCAAGTCATGAATGTTGCAACAAGCCACAGTAGCTAAGACTGCTACATGAAGAGGAAATGTACTCATTAAATACATTACTAACAAAAAATGTGTTTTAGTAGCTCATAACATTTACAAATACTAACTATTTAGGCTTAAATTCATCATAATGCTTGACTGCATGTGACTGAATTCCAATATCACTCCTATGTTTTTAATAACTTTATGGTTGAAAGAAAAAAATACTTTGAAAATAAAGAGGAAAGAAGAAACAGCACACAAGAGACATTGTCTCTGCTTTTGTAATTTCACTGTCTTCTGCTTTTCTTTAGGAATAGTTGTTAGACAGCATCATTATACAGAAAGAATTAAAGTATATACAAGTATAGAAGTACAACAAATAAATTATGTAGCATTGCTTTTAGTACCCAATGTTATTCCATTTTACAAGCTGTGACTTATTTCCATTAAACAATATGTAATAATGTCTTCCATGAAGTCTGCTGAGGACAGAAACCTGAGAGAAATGAGAAATTGTTAATCCAAAGTATAGATGTATAGATTTCTAGATTAAGGATGAAACTGAATTTCATTGGGTATAAATTATTAAGATATTACAGAAATGTAATGAATATTTTCATTTTACATGTAACACATGAGAATGTTTGGGGTTTTGGCTTTTATCTCTTAGTTCTGCAAGCTTTTAGAACCAAATGAGGATTCTTGGCATTTTTCTTATTTATTCTGTCAAACACAAGATCCTTAGTATTTTAGACAGATTTTATATGTTTTTCTGGTAGTATGTCAAATCTGAGATGTGCACGAATACTCTTTAGGTGAAACTGCGTCACATCACAGAATCATTCTGGTTGGAAGAGACCCTCAAGATCATCGAGTCCAACCATAAACACTAACTCTGGCACTAAACCATGTTCTTAAGAACCTCATCTACATGCCTTTTAAACACTTACAGGGATGGTGGCTCCACCACTTCCTCAGGCAGCCTGTTCCAGTGCTTCACAACCCTTTCTGTGAAGAAATTTTTCCTAATATCCAATATAAACCACCCTTGGTGCAGCTTGAAGCCATTTCCTCTCATCCTCTCACTTGCTACCTGGGAGAAGAGACCTCCATGCTACACCCTCCATGCTACAACCTCCCTTCAGGTAGCTGTAGACGGTGATAAGGTCTCCTCTCAGCCTCCTTTTCTCCAGACTAAACAGCCGCAGTCCTTCAGCCATTCCTCATAAGACTTGTTCTCTAGACCCTTCACCAGCTCCATTGCCCTTCTCTGAACTCTCTCCAG
Organism: Caloenas nicobarica; assembly: GCF_036013445.1. NCBI lineage: Eukaryota > Metazoa > Chordata > Aves > Columbiformes > Columbidae > Caloenas > Caloenas nicobarica. The sequence goes on along the minus strand of NC_088245.1, from coordinate 83,239,762 downwards.
CATCTCAATGTCTTTCTTGTAGTGAGAGGCCCAAAACTGAGCACAGTATTCAAGATGGGGCCTCAGCAGTGCCGAGTACAGTGGCACAATCACTTCTCTAGTCCTGCTGGCCACACTATTCCTGATACAAGCCAGGATGCTGTTGGCCTTTTTGGCCACCTGGGCACACTGCTGGATCATGTTCAGCCAGCTGTCGATCAACACCCCCAGATCCTTTCCCACTAGGCAGCTTTCCAACCACTCTTCCTCAAGCCTGTAGCGTTGTGACCCAAGTGCTGGATCTGGTACTTGGCCTTGCTAAACCTCATACAATTGGCCTCAGCCCAATGATTCAGCTGGTCCAGATCCCTCTGTAGAACCTTCCTACCCTCCAGCAGATCAACACTCCTACCCAACTTGGCGTCCTCTACAAACTTATTGAGGGTGCAGTCAATCCCTTCATCTAGATCATAGGTAAAGATATTAAACAGAACTGGCCCCAACACTGAGCCCTGGGGAACACCACTTGTGACCAGTCACCAACTGGATTTGACTCCGTTCACCACAACTCTTTGGACCTGGCCATCCAGCCAGTTCTTTACCCAGCAAAGAATACACCTATCTGAGCCATGAGCTATCAGTCTCTCCAGGAGAATGCTGTGGGAAATGGTGTCAAAGGCTTTACTGAAGTCTAGGTACACAACATGCACAGACTTTCCCTCATCCACTAAGTGGGTCACCTTGTCATAGAAGGAGATGAAGTTGGTCAAGCAGGATCTGCCTTTCATAAACCCATGCTGTGACTGGGCCTCATCACTTGTTTGTCCAGTATATGCCATGTGATGGCACTCAGGATGCTGCTCCGTGACCTTCCCTGGCACCAAGGTCAGACTGACAAGCCTGTAATTCCCCACATCCTCCTTCCGACACTTCTTGTATATGGGTGTCACATTTACCAACTTCCAGTCAACTGGGACCTCCCTGGTTAGCCAGGACTGCTGATAAATAATTGAAAATGGCTTGGTGATCATCTCCACCAGCTCTCTTAGAACCCTTGGGTGGATCCCATCTGTCCCCAAGTCTATACTTGTGTGTATCAAAGTGGTAGTAGCAGGTCACTAACCATTTCACCTTGGAATATTGGGGCTTCATTTTGCTCAGTTCACTTAATGGTGATGCTGAAACAATTTCTGAATAGTAAGAGCTACACATGTATCCGCTGGCTCCAGGGACTAATCTAATGATGAAATTCCTCTTTTTACCTGAGGAGGTGTGGGTCTGCTGTCATGAGTAAATTTTACTCACAGCTTCAGCCTTATCCTTGTAGCACTTAATCAGAGAATCATCCTGTCAAATTACTGGCTTGTATTACACAACATTTCTGTTGCACCCAGACATCAGTATAGACTGTCAAATCTTATAGGTTCATCTTACACCAGATTCTTGCTCTGGCATTTGTTTTATTTTCTCAATAAACATAAAATACCATTAGAATGGCATGGAGGAAGGAATTTTAAGGAGAGAGCTGTCACAAGCATCACTTAAAAGTGACAAGAAATGCTGATGATTTCAAGAAATCTGAAATTTCAACCAAATCTAGTCATTTTATCTCCGTTTAAACCTGTTTTCTCTACCATGTGCTTCAAGAAGTCTGATGGACAATGAGATTCTTCACTGTGGTAACCTCTGTGAACTCGATTTTCATGCTTCAAGGCCGTAGTACACTTGGAGGGTATGTCAGGATGTGAAGAGGTGAAAAAAATTGTGTACTTATCTTTTAAGATTGGTCAATGATCTGTACATTATTGGATATCACTGCTTTTAAACATTCTCTTCAAGCACATCTGGTATTTTCATGTTTCTGGTAAGCAATAGAGAACACTACAATCTGAATTTTCAAATAGTGACGTTTCTTTCATCATCTGCTGTGCTACAGGTGAAATAGCACCAGCCACAGGCTGTTCCCCAGGGGCTGCCATCTTCACTGCCTGTGGGCTGTGGAGATGGACCGCTGTCAGTCCAGCTTCTTTCACTAGTAGTAAATAATCCCATGAACAAAGGGTATTTTGACGTATGTGCCTCAAATGCATAGAGTGTCTTGCTCACTTTTCGGACATGTCCAGGCCCCACAGGTGAATGGATAGAAGAGCTCACTGAAAAACCCCAGCATGTGACTGTGACAGTGCTGAGCTCCACTACTGCTCTGACGTCCTGGTCAGCATCACGAGAGAGCAGCACCAACAACACCATTGTGTCTGTGGTCTCCCTGACCTGCCAGAAACAAAAGGAAAGTCAAAGGCTTGAGAAACACTACTGCACTGAGGTAAGGGGCAGAAGCTGAAGCCTTTTCAAATACAGGAAAAAACTGCTAATCATCCTGCTGTTTGGGATTGTTGTGCCCAAGGGCATCATCAGGCTCAGGACTGCAAAGCACAGCGGTAGGTACTCCCTCCTGCAATCTACAGGGACACAGCTGATGCAGAGTGGAGCGGAGAACACAGCATTCAGGAATGAACGTACGCACTAAACCATAGTAGTGTTAAAACTTTATTTCTGTTGGGCTTACTGTGGCCAATCCTTATTCAAGCTTGTGAGTTACGTTGTACCCTTTGAGACATTTTTGTGGTTGTAGACAAAATGGTGTCATATCATAATAACACTTAGGCATATGCTGTAATCCATTTGTATTAAGCAAAGTATTCATGTGCGTGCTTATCATCAAACTAGCTTAAATTCTTTCTTAGATATTCTACATATGAATAGAGAACTCAACTCTAAACTTTCTGAAAGTTTAAAGGTGATCAGAAGTCAGCTTTTCTTTTCACGCATAAAAAAAGATGTCAGGACTGGGAAGTAAACAGTGATTCAGACCACCTGTGATTTGGATGGACAACAATTCTTTAGGGCTGCTGTATGAGAAGACTACATCAGATCCTGTGGCTATGATGGACCAATGGCACGTAGCTTCAATTAGAAAGAGATTTTTAGCCCTCATCTCAGTTACCTTACCAAGATGCTGATAAGTCTGTTTTCTGAGCAGTGCCACAACTTCTGTCTGGCTCCCTAAATGTGTATGATGCAGGAGTCTGCAAAGGACAGTAGTGCTGTCTGTCCTGCTGCACCTTCAGCTCACCCATGGGAGTGGAAGGAGACAGCTAACACTTCCAGTAAATCTTCATCTCCTTCAACTTTTTGATTAGCCCTGCAAGTTAATTAATACAGAGAGTCTGCATCCTTTAAAAATGTCTTTTAAAATGAAACTTTGTCAAAGCATTTCAAGTTTTATTCCAAGAATGACTATGAACATTTGGAAGTGTCTTTAGATGGCAATTTGAGAATTGTTTTTCAGAATCAGCTTGTAATCTCCTTGAGTTATTTTTCTTTCATTTATTAAAAGTGCAGTCATTACATCAGGAAGCAAAACAATACAATACATGGTTATGAATCACAGAGCACAATTATATACATTATATGATTAAAGTAAATAATACAAGATTAATCTACAAACTTAAAAAAACCAGAACCTAAAGCTAATCTGTGAATAAATAAAATATCTGTAAAAGTAAATGCATGCTTATTGCAAGTAGGTAGAAAGGTCTAAATACAGTTATTTGTCATTAGAAATATTCATACCACCTCTAATCAAATTTTATCAGCTTATTATACCTAGAATTATTGTCCATTGGTTTGAATTCTCCTTGACAAGCTGAAAAGGGCAAAATTCAGTGCAGAGTTCTATCCATTTCCGCCATTGTGCGTGATTTAAAAGTGATTTAGCTTTCCAAAGCCACTGTTAAAGACAAATTCCCTTCCTCACTAAATCTGTGCTGGCATTGCAATAAAACACCAGTGCAAACGTGGCTGCGATACAGACTTTGGAAAGGTTGTGAATAAAATATTAGGAAATATCGGCCTGCAGTTCTACAAAGAGTGCATGAAGTCCTTTCCTCAAAGCTGCTCTGTGCATTTGCTGTTAGCTGGCTATTCAGGAGATAAGATTTCTCATATTGTATCAGACCAGGAATCACTCGGTCAGGCATTCTGCCTTCAGATCTGACTGAAACCTGATGTGGCACAGCAGAAATGTTAATGGTGATGTTTCAAACTGAAAAGGAAAATCACAATGTCCCTTAGTCAGGTTTTGTAGTGCTGTGCAGGGGAGGCGAAAGAGAGTAATTCCTCTCTGATTTCCCTGTGCAGTCACTTAACACATGGATTCAGAAGACAGCTTTCCCATAACACTGCCTTCAGCTCGCATAGCTGCAGATGAATCGGTTGGATGATGAAAAGCCTCAGGCTTTTATTGAAAATACATGTTCTAAACACTCCAGCCTGAATAACATCACCTGAATATGAATAATGCAACCTGAATATTTCAATAAACTTTGACAGTAAGAGAGAGTGGGTCTGCAGTGTGACAGCTGGCCTTATGCAGCAGGCCAGGTGTGATTTTCTGAGTCAGATCATTTGTCACGTCAGTCCTGACCACTTCCATAGTTTTGCCATTTGCTTAATGAATTGAGAGTTAGCTGCTGATGCCTTTTGTAAGTGGAGTAGTTCAAGTACAGTCTCAATATTATTTTCATTAACCAAGAAAATACTTCATATCCAATGTGTTCCCCTCATATTAGGTAAATTCAAGCAGCAGCCTCATTGAAAATCTTGTCCCTGGTGCCCAGTACCAAGTTGTGGTTTACTTACGGAAAGGACCATTGGTTGGACCTCCTTCGGATCCAGTTACATTTTCCATTGGTAACCCCTGCATCTACTGTTTGAAATGTGTTTGTCTTGTTTTCTTTTTAAATATGTGTAGTATATTCATTAAGTCCTTGAGCCCATGGAGAAGTACAAAATTGTCATGTTAGTTATTTCAAACGTAACAAATGCTTATTGACAATGTTTTTCTTGTATTGTCTAGTCCATTACTGATGTGGGGAAAATTCTCCTTCAGTGGCAGATACATATTTCATGTTTAAATGTTATTACCAAACCTAACCAGACAGCAGTTATGGCCAGGATTCACACAGAGTGCCCCATGGAAAGAACTGTCTTCATCCTTGGATACCTGAATATATGCTGGTCTCTAGTACTGCTTATGGTCTATGTAATTTAGGGTGGGAGTCACCTCACTCAGATGCAGCCAGCTGTGGGGCATGGAGAGATGTGGGCACTTTCTGAAGGTGATTCATTCCCGGTGTCTGATGAAGTGTGTGGGACTGCTGTTAAGACATTCGTTGCACGTGTGCTTTATGAAGGATGTAGTGAGTCCCAGTCTGAAGGCCACAGTGCTAAGAGTCAGGAGAGCTAGCCTATCTCCTACAGTACTACATGACCATCACCGACTTCAGTTGTATATGCCTTGGATCTTGATGTTGTCTGCTTTGAGAACTAGGATAAGACGAACCCTCTGAGACTGAAAGCAACATTTTCAAGAATGTGGTTTTATGGCCAACAGGCAGAGCTACTGCCTCCATGCCTCTAATTCAGGATTCCACAAGGCTCCTAAATAAAGAGTCACTTAGGATAGAATTCAGTATCTTTTAGTTTCAGTAACATTTATTTTGTTAGGGTTACCACTTTAACAAAGCATATTAGGATGACAAAGGGCAAAGAGAAAAATATTCAATGTATAGAGTTGCATTTGCAGAGGTATATCTAACCTGAGTCACCCAGCTTCTCCTTTTGACAAATAGTCTGCACTGTGTGAGAATAGGTGGCTGAAAGCTAGAGCTCTTCAGTATTTTTTGTTCTGCTTCCTCTCTGTGGTGTAGGGAAGAAAGTGAAACAGAAAAAAACAAAGTTAACCTGTTAAGAATTGAATACTTAAATGAAAGAAAATATGTGGACTAGTGAATATGGTAAGAGCCTTTTCATTCTAGGCAATCTCCTTATATATTTTCATAAATCGGATCTGAATAAAATCTGAAAAGCAAGTATGGTGTATTTCAGCAAAGGAAAAAATAGTGAGTAAAAATATATATAATTTATTAGTATTGTCTCTATCATTGGACATTTTTTACAAATGCTTTTACTTCTGTTTCTTACTGTAGTTACTTCAGAAAGCTGCACAATTCTGTTTTCACTGGAGAAAGTAAAATAATATATTCCCAAAGTAAATAAGTTCCTTCATTTTCTTCACTTTTGTGTGGCCCCACAACCCTAAAAGGTTCTTACAAAACTCAAAAAGGCAATCAGTTTCTAAACAAAACACCTCATAGGTTTCTTATTACAAAGGGGATGTTTTTTATGGAGTAAAACAGCGGTTGTAAGAGTTTTCATTTCGTATATTGAATTTGATATGAAAATAGTAGAATTGCAAAACAAACTGTTACATGAAATTATCAGTAGTGTTTAATGATGAATTAAACTGAAATAAGATAAAATACACCTTAAAAAGTATTCGGTTCTCACCATGTTTTTCCTAAGCCTCACTTTTACTGGGTGAGTATTAAGACTTTAGAGAAAGCAAAGAAAAGATGTGGTAAATGATTTATGAAAGGAAAGGCAATCATGTGTTAACATGGGCTGAAGTAATCAGGGTACTGGTCTTGGCTCTGACCCAGCATGCAATAGCTGGGGCTCTGCAACTCTTGCAAATGTTAGCAGAGTACTTATTTGAGTAGCCTCAGTTAAGTCATGAAGAATAATTGCTTTCCAGACAAGTAAGGGTTGCAGAAGTTGACCCTTATGTGACATTTTTCAAATCACTTGACTCCACTTTCTCAGTGTCATCATCTGTGAGGCGAGAATAGCAATACATGAGAGTACCTTTATGTTCCCCAGGGAAGAAAGAATAGACATAAAAACTGATCTTTCTTGTAGTCTTTATCTTCTTGAAGTGTTATGGCTTTTGATGCTTTTGTTTTTGAGCAACTTGAAACATCTCCTAAAGAACCTGATTTTCGTAGTAGAATGAAACCCTCTATTTACAAAAGATAAAGCCCTGTACTTCATCTCAAGCTAAGCAGCCAAAACAAAGTAACCTGTAGTCATTTCTGAAAAAGTAGATATAACAAACTGGAGAACAAATGCCGAAAAGATTGTATTTGTCTGCTTGTGATAAGGAAGCTCTTCGGAATTAAAGTAAAGAACAAGACAGAAATAGGTAAAACTTGGTTAAGGAAAGGTATTATATTAAAATAAAGAATATCTGATATCACACACATTATTAACCACAATTTCTGGTTTATAGTGCCCACTGGAATAAAGGATCTGACGCTTTACCCTTTGGGACCTACTGCTGTGGTTTTGAGCTGGAACAGACCTCTCCTTGGGGTGTTCAGGAAGTATGTTGTAGAAATGTTTTACTTCAACCCATCAACGATGACCTCTGAGTGGACCACCTACTATGAAATAGCAGCAACTGTCTCCTTAACTGCCTCCGTGGTAAAGTGACCATTACTGACTATTGCTTTCCCATGGCTGTGTGGCCCTGGAACCTGGTGACATTTTTTTGCACAGCCTTTCCCCCATGGATATCTACATATGCCTCTAAGCCTGGCACATTTTTCCAGGCAAAGCAGAGAAAATGGCCAGGATGCTAGAGGTGTTCTGCTATAAAGTAAGGGAATGCCAGCTGAAGCATGCTAAGTTTTAAGCAGACTGGTGAGATAAGAGATGAGCCTCTTTTTTGTTGACAAATGAGCATGTTCAGCAAGTCCAGAGGCAGCTTCAGTTTGTGGGTCAGTTCGCCAGTCTAGGCTTTAAAAATTCCGTCTTCTCCTTGGGAGGAGTAGTCCAAAGCCCTATCAACATAATAAATACTGATAATAGGGACCTGGGGCTTGCAAGCTAGACTTGCAGTATGCCATCTGAAAAGCTTAACTGCAGAGATGCTCTTGTGAAAATAACCTTCGTGTTTCTGACGCTATAAAGACTTAAGCTAAGATTTCAACTGGGTGGAGACAGGTCTCTAGAAAAAAACACATACATATACACACACACATCTTTGCAGAAATAAAGTGAAATTTTCTTCTTCCGTTTCATTATTTCCTAGAGAAGGTGAACAGATTTTATTCAGACTTTGCTGTAGCACAAAACAGCAAGCAATTTTAGCTGCAATTAGTTTTTGAGAAAGTTATGAGTATGCAAAAAAGACAGCAATAACTTTTGCTGCTTGTGAGAGCCACAGTGATTTACCATAATTGATTTGCATAATACCATTTGTGGAGTCATTTTGGCTACAGCAGCTTAACTGTAATTAGGTACGTGACTGTAAATCTAGCACGTAAATCTCCAGGGAAATTAAAAACAAAAATAACTTACCAAATGAGTAATTAATATCTTGTAATCATGACTCAGCACAATTAGATTAATATCTGAGTGATCCTAGTCATCTTAGAAGTAACGCCATCTTTCAGAATTAATGTGATTTGTTAGAAAATGAGATGATATTCTCCCTTATTGTTGCAAATCCTATTTAAGGAAGCCAAGTTGGAATTCCTTTGTCTGAAATGCAGCAGTGCTATATTGCAGCTAAAGTGAGCATTTCTTAAAGAATAATTGTAAAAAGCCTGAATTAGAAAAAGTGTCTTCCTGTTGTTTTGCTATGGCATTTAACATACAGGTAGGTATTGGTGAACTTTTTTTTGGGTTCTCTAGTGGTGCTTCAGAATCACACCATGTCCTACAAATTTCCCTAGGATCTACTGACATGTCTGAGTGGTATAGTCTGGAGCAACAGTGTCAAGCCCAGTGAGAAGGCAGGGGAATCAAAAAGCTGTCTGACAGCTTATATAAAAAATTATTTCTTGAAGAGAACCTTTGGAACTGAATTTGCCCTTCACTCTGTTCAGTTGCTTCCTTCATTTTGTGCTCTGCATCTTAATTTAAAATTATCAAAACAATGTTGGTATTTTCAGTATTGCACCAGGGGCATGTCAGAAGAAGTCCAAGCATCTTCAAGGTCTTGGTGCTAACTGGATACAACTTTTTAGAGAAAGCATAGAGTATAGTCCATGACCCTATATTTGGATTGCCTTGTAGTATCTGCAGAAAAAAAAGGCCACTGCAAACAGCAGAGATTTTTAAAAATAGCAGTTTCTAATTCGTTGAAAGTTTTCATTATTTGTTTGCTTTTATTTTGAATGTTAAAAGTATCATGACGCTTTTCATTTAAACATAAAATTAAATAACTGGTGTTTTGTGATGTCATTGGAAGTATTTGAATTTTAACTTAAATATCAGACACGATATTATGAAATATGTTGCATTTCATACTTCATTCATATCTCATTTGTATTTATATAATTTGTTTCATAAGTCATTCATGTTTCATATTTCATTTATAAGAAGTGATAATACAAAGTGAAATACACTCTGGAAATTGGAAAAAATAAGTCTTTTGAAGTGACAATATCTGAGTCAGAAACATTGTTTCTAATTTATCCTCAAACTCTGTTTAATTGAAATAGAAAAGCCTGCAATTTCCAGGTCAATATTCCAAATCAGAATTTTGCAATGGAAGATCACTCTGCAGGAATCATTCTTGCCACCCTGGAAGTCAATGAGAGGTTCCCGCGGTGGGCAGGACATGGGACCATGTGCACGTGGATGAGAGCAGAGCCACCACAACTGCGTTTGCTCTCACTACACAGATAAATTGAAATCCTAAAGTAGAGAGGTTTCCACTGGAGTAAGGAGTAGGAGCTCAGTAAGATGGTCCCATGTGTAGGCACCAGATTTATAAATATCGTCATGTTTTGTAAGTCACAACTCATGCTAGTGAAGTTTCTCCTGAGATGCTGTTTGTCTTTTGTCACTTTACAGAGAATAGCTAACCTGCTGCCTGCTTGGTATTACAATTTCCGGGTCACCATGGTGACTTGGGGAGACCCAGAGATGAGCTGCTGTGACAGTTCCACCATCAGCTTCATAACAGGTAAACAGCCACCTGAAAAGACTGTGGAATTGCTGAGGTCTGGCTTAGATGTTGCATTTCACCTTCACATACTTGCAAGTTAAGGTATTTAACAGATAAGTGGGATTTTTTGTGTGTTTTGTTTTATTTAAGGAAAGCTCTGAGGACTGCCTTAAATGAATATATAAAATTTTACTACACAAAGCCCGGTGTTTGATTACTCTGTTCCAGTCCTCTCCATCAGCTGAATGCATGGCTCCAGCGAGAGCCAGTGATCCTGCTTGTCTTTTATGACACTGTATGTTTTACACATTAAGCAGTTAATAGGTAAATAAGTAATCTGGATTCTTAGGTTTGATAATATTGTGAAACATTTTTCCATATATTTTCAATGTTTACAAGTGCATTTTTCTCCTTTGCCCCATTCCCAGTAATCCAGAGATCAGACCATGACTGCACCTTAGCTAACACAGAGTAGCGTTATGCACTCCTAGGCAGACCAAGGCAGCAGGCAGTATGTTCGGTAGCACATTGTCCTTGTCCTCTAGCTTTGCCTTTTCTGCTGTTGGGTTTTTTGTTGTTGTTTTTGTTTGGTTTTGGTTTTGTTGGGTTTCGTTGTTGTTGTGGTGGTGGTGGTGGTTTGTTTGTTTGTTTGTTTTTACTTTCTCACAGTAAGGAGAGAAGGGTACTCCTCTGATCAAGGCACTGCACCTACACTGGGTAGACTGGCCTTGGGAAACTGTGGTGCTGGCAAGTCATTCATAATCCAGATTCTCAGCTGCAGTAAATTGATATAACCACATGGATCGCCTTTTACCAGTGGGACTGGCCTTGCATTTAACACAGTCTGTTGTCTCGTGTCAGATACTTCGGGTTTGAATCTTCAATGTGTCAAACAGACTAGCTGTAGAGGGAACAGCATACAAGAGGTCCTTTTAGTGCCTTGCCACATGTTCCTAGCATCCAAGCTGGTTAAGCCAATTTCCTTATTGAATCATTTTGCTTTTATGCACCGCTGTTTAGCTCACCTTGCAGAAGGTGATTGAAAGAACTAAATAATTCAGATGCACCACGAGAGGAAATGAAGTATGACTTGCTCTTCTTTTCTTGATATAGAAATAAAATTATGAGGAAAATCAGCCTGCAAGGTCCCAGCCACTCCGTCCAAAGCAGATACTAGCCTAGTTCCAGATTTTCTTTTTGGTGAGAGACTAAAAGGATGTCTCTGAGGAAGGAATTGAATAAGACCCATTTGCAATGATGATTAATGTAGTCCCTGTGCCCGACAGAGCCATGACAGAAAAATTATTAGTGAGTTAAATCCTAGCTCCACTGAAGTCAGCAGAAACCCTCCTTTCCTTAGATATCTGATCCCAAGCTACACTGACAAGAAATTCTGGCCTTTCTCCAGTGTATCAGAAACTCATAGCACCCACCCTGTGAAGGGTATCCAGGGATATTTGTTGTCCTTTGGAATCAACCAGCTTTTCTGTAACACTGTAAGGATCCAATTTTCCAGCTGTTTGGTTGCTGTATGAGGGGAGAAATGTCTTTTCCAACTGATTTGGGTACCAGGTTCAGCATTTTAGAGTGGAAATGCTCCAATGGGGCCCTCATACTTAATATTGTGTCTGCAGAAACCTGCAGCAGAAATTACGGAGATTAAGCTTGTTATACAACATAAACCATCATCGAGATCAGTCTGGGTCTCTATATGGGGAAAGCAAAGACTGTTACTGCTGTTAGACGAAAAACAGATCAACTCCTTAACTAGCAGATGTAGACAAAAATCAGAAATGGATGAATCTCTTAGTTAATATCATCCATTTATGATTGGCAAAACCTCTCTTCAAAAAGGTGATCTGGTCTTAAGTAAAAATATCCAGAACATATCCATTGCAAAGTTGTACCAATGCTTAATTCCTCTTATTATCAGAGGTTTATCCTTGCTTGTGATATGAATTTTGCTAGTTTTAATATCCAGTCCATAATTCTTGCTACAGTTTTCTCTTGTTGATTGAAAAGACACAAAGCTTTTTTCTCCTCTCTATGCAGAATTCAGTTTCACTCTTTCCTGTTGATAAATTGCTTCCATTGAATGCTTCAGGTGCTCTCACAGTAAGGCATTTTTTCATGTTATTTTTTCCCTGCTCTGCCTCTCTGATTTTTATCGTCTTTACCAAAGTACATGAACACTGAAAGTGTAATATCAGCCTGCTGAATACTCCTACAGAGGCAAAATCAACTCCCTATTCAATGTTCTCCTGTTTGTGCATCTAGATGATTGCATTTGCTGTGGCATCACACTGGAGGTCTGTGTTGATTTGCTTTTATTCTGTGGCTTCTGACTCCTTCCTAAGGTAGCTGCTTTCCATAATTTATCATCTGGGAAGTGCTGTCTGCATGCTGTTTTCCTAAAGACTCAACCATGCACCTGGCACTTGGAAAATAATTTCGTTTTAACAGGCCCAGCATAGGGGCCAATAATTCAAGTCACAGCCCTGTCCAAAACCTCCACTCCTCCGCAAGTTGCCATGTTACTTGCATGGTTCATCAGTGGTGCATTTACCTTCAGAGTATTGATTAAAATGTTAAATAGCCATGAGCCAGTTCGCAGCACTTTAAGGGAAAAGTCTTAAAGAAATCTGATTTGATCAAATTACACATGCTTATCAATAGATGGTCACCATTGAATGTGGGTATTACATATGCTCCTGTCCTCTGATTGCCTTATTACTTGAAATCTCTTCAGCTTTGTCCAGGGACTGCTGTCAGGCTAGCTTGCAAGAAAGTGGCGTGCCAGTTTTTCACGTCTGCAGGTTTGTCTGTCTGCAGTGGGTGCTGCCTTTTCACTCTTTCAAGTTACCAGGGGTCTGCAGAGTTCTTTATCATTCTCAGCCTCTTTCTTTCCAGAGAAGGAATAGATGGTTTTACGGAACATTTGATTCCTTTCTGTATCATTCTGAACAACCCTGCCTCCCCTGCAGAGGTTGCCAGGAATGGAAACAAAAAACACAACCAAACCAAACAAGCAAACAAAAACATTTTGAAATACTAAATAGAAGGTTTGTTGTTTTCTTGACAGGATACCCTAGAAAGGACAACTAGAAAGCCAACCTCTGCAGCTGGAACATAAGCTTGATTTTTTTAAAACAAAGCAGAAGGATAATCTGGCAGTTTGGGACCACACCTTGCAGCAAGCTCAGGGCAGACAAACCATTTCCCTAAAGCAGGATCCCACTGCTCTTGTGGTATCTATAACTAGGCTGGGCCTCTACTGAACTGCAGTACCTGGAGGGAATATAATATTAGAAGAGACCAGATGATATATACCTCTCTCCCATGACAACTGTTCACGTGTCCCCAAGAGAATGGGGAATACTTGGGGGAGCCCAGAGACTTATCAAAACCAGCATTTGTTCTCTCAGGCTCCTGCAGCAACAGTTGCATGCTGTTGTTTTAACACAGAGAGAGATTGTGTCACTACCAGCGTTGCTGTGGTGACCAATGAGTTTTTAATGCCACCTGCTGTAAACAGCTGGATTTAAAGCAATCATAAGCACTTCAGACCACCAACATTTTCTTTTACAATAAGAATGCTTTTAGCTTTAGAGAAGAAAAAAGATTAAGAAAGACAGACTGTTAGTCTTGATGAGTATCACCACATCTGTCCTTGTGAAGCTGCTGTTGGTGAGGTGGATGCTTTCAGCTGTCACTTTGGGCCAGGTCAGCAACAGGAGGTAAATTCCTACAGCCTCTCTGTGCCACTCAGCTCCCAGTGTAATATAGTGCTAGGGGAGTTGATCACGCAAGCCCTGGCCCTTAGCCTCATTTCACATATCCTCCGTGTTCATTGACAGATACCTGAAGCAAACAGCTGTGTGAACATTAAGAAAGAAAGAAAGCATGTCATCAATATTTAGGTATAGGAGGAAATTTTTATTAATGTATAGGATTCATAACAGTCATGACTTTAAATTGTAAGGAATACACGGTCCCTGTGTAAGGACAGACTGGGAACTCTAGAAGTTAAAAGAAGCATTACTTTAAAGATTTCATACTAAATAAGCTCACTTCCTCTCAACAGCATAAAAGGGCATTTTCAAGATTAATTTGAGGGAATAGTCTTAAAAAATGTTTCTAAATGGCTCTAAATTGTCTGTGCAATGTATTTGCTGCTGTGCTCAGCCATTACTTCAGTAAATCTGTTTGCTAAGAAGTCTCAATGCAAAAGTCATAGAAGCCTTTGTGAAAGCTGCAGTGACATCTTGTGGCCCCATCAAACAGATCCAGACTCCAAGTCCATCTTGCATTTCATCTCTGCGCTGATACCAGGGTTCTGCCAGGGAGTGCGGTGGGAAGGGCCCCTCTCACCAGGCAGCCCCACTGAGCTGCCTTTGTACAAACACCCTGGGCTCAATGGGGTTCATGCAGAGGAAGATTAGTCAATCCATGTTGTTTTCCATGTGGTGCTCCTAAGAAATCTGCCAAGCACACAGATTCGTACATTTCCCTGTTTTATCCAGGTTATCCACTTGATATCGCTTTCAGAGGGGGTTGTGAACTGTACCTATCTCTGACTTACACTTTTGGGTCTCTACTCAGTTTTAACTTAAATCCTAACTGGGGACTCACACCTCCAAATTAGGCAGTCAAGGTGATCTGATCAGCTATACTCCCTCTGCAATAACAGAGAGGCACCTCCAGGAGGTACTTCTCTTACTCATCTTAAATACTTGTTTTAGGAGGCGTTACTCTGGAGGTTGCTGTCTTTCCTCTTGGGCTGCCCAGGGAGCCAAGGACATGCTGGCAGCTCCAGTGCAAGACAGGCCATTGAACAGGGCAACAGGGCTGCGCTGGGGCAGTCAGAGCTGTGCAGCGCAGGGGACAGCAACGAGGAGGAACTGGGTGTGTGGAAGAAGAGGAGGGAGTACAACTGCTTCACTTGGTGCCTGATAATGTAGCTACCATATGCCTGCAGACTAGACACTTGTTGCTTAGATGCTATCTGCTGACGGCTGCCTTCTGTGGTGGTGGCCATAACTTTTCATGCAAAAAGATGTTCTTTGGAAAACTGAAGGTTTAGAGCTTTTCTTCCTAGGAAGATGCAAGCTTAGTGGAGAGAAGATAGTTTTTTGCCTGTGGAAAAGCTATCCAAATTGTTCATTGTGACAATTCTTCTTTATTTCTCACTGCCCGTCTTTTTTTGAGTGCTAGAACACAGTGAAGCAATATTTGAGGCTTTTAACTTGACTGAATTCCAGTTATAAACATCGACTCAAAAATGGTTTGTATCAGCCAGTAGCTTCATTATTTTTAGGGGTTTTTTTTAATCTGAAAGATTGCAAACAGAAATGTATATTTGTTCTTAATATTTCCCAAGTCGAATGCCAGTTTTTATTTCTTTCTTCTAGTCCTCAAGTGCAGATGCTTTTATTAATTTTTTTCTGCTGTCTTTGTGTTACTCTCTTCCCAACAGTATCCTGCTGAAGTTTTTATTAGACTTGGTAATCGATTGTGTTAGACCCTGTCTGTAACACATTTGACACCTTTTTTCAGCACCA
Organism: Caloenas nicobarica; assembly: GCF_036013445.1. Taxonomy (NCBI): domain Eukaryota; kingdom Metazoa; phylum Chordata; class Aves; order Columbiformes; family Columbidae; genus Caloenas; species Caloenas nicobarica. Next base: position 83,224,360 of record NC_088245.1, on the reverse strand, counting down.
GTGGCACCCAAGATTACCTCTATAGAATATTACAACCACCTTTTGTATGTCACCTGGACCTATGGAGGAGATAGTACTGATCTTTCACATTCCAGGATGCTGCATTGGATGGTCATTGCAGAAGGAAAGAAAAAAATCAAGAAGAGCGTAAGTATGCGTGGAGACGGTGTTGCTCATTTCTCTTTTTTTTTCTTTTTTGGTGTTCTTGGTTTTTTTGGTGTTTTTCTTGCTGTGTTGTTTTTTTTTTTTTAGCTGAGTTGATAACTTTTTATTATTAAGATTGGTAGAAGCCCATTCAATTAAAATTGTTTCACAGTGTTAGCGTGCACTTCTAAACACTCAGACTCTCAAAACAGCCAGGGAACAAAATGATTCTATGGTGATCCAGCAAAAGTGTTGTTAATTTAGGTGAGAATTTAAAAATAGCTTATAAACTTCCGAGCTGCAGACAGTAAAGCATAAAGGGTATTTTTTAGTGAACATATATGGTCTTTTTCAATTTGTATTTAGAAATAACCAGTCGACACTACTGGCTGATTTTTTTCTTTTAGTTAATTGAGACCAGGTACTATCACTTCCCATGTTCTGACTTTATCAAGCAGATAAATTGGGTGTTTTTCATTTTCTGTTTGAATGCAAGTTCCACTAACTGAGGGCACGAGAATTTCACCCAGAATGTGTGCACTTCCTAGAAAGCTTGCCAGATGTTAAGATGTGTTCTTGGCACATCCTCTTGATCTCTTTGAGCCTATTTTAAAATCACTTAGAAAATGAAATCTGGAGTTTCCAGTTATGGATTAAAGTCATGCTGCTTCAGGTTACTGAAACACATGTTTAAGCTGAAGCACAAAAGCAGCCCCTGGACATACGGTGAGAAATGTTTGAAACTGTGGTGGAACACTGCAGTGCAGGAATGTTTACAGCCAGGAATGAAGCTCCATACAGCCTGTGGCTTGTGACTCTCTTCTACACTGCTACTGATCTTTTAATCTTTGTCAGGGAGAAAGTGTCTGGTCTTTTTCAAGGGAAAGGTTTCTCTTCTACAGCTGAGGACTCCAGAGATGCTGAATTAATAGTGAATTTTCAGGATAAGTACAACTTTCTGTTCAGATTTTTAGGAAGCATACCAGCTTTCATTGGATTCCTAGTGGCTGTAGGAGTGCACCCATCTGGAGCTTGTTGCAGCATGAATCTAATTACATGATTAGTAAAACTGTTCAAAAACATGACACTTCTGAACAGCAGGAACTTCCAATGTTTTTATCTTTTTTTCAAACAAGGAAGAATACTTCACATTTTTTTTCTACAAATAAAATATTCTAACAATTGAATTCTAAAAAAATTGCACTGTGATATCCCTTTCCTCTCTTCCTTCCAGAAATCATGTTCTCTGTAATGTTATTATTCTTCCAGGAAAAACCTGATTTCTATGCTGTTCAACTTCATTGAATATGAAAATCTTGGATTAAATAAAGATAAAATAAAGGTTGACTACTACATTAAATTAAAATTAATATTGAATATGTAATTTTAGGTTAAACAGAAGATTAAAACCAGAGGGTATTAACAATAGAGTATATCTACAAATAAAACTTCCAAGCTTTAGGAATCATAGAATAGTTTGGGTTGGAAGGGATCTTCGAAGTCCAGCCCCCCTGCAATGAGCAGGGACATCTTCAATTAGATCAGGTCGTTCAGATAACGTCTTTAGAAACATTTGTCTTTATATTGTTTTCAGAACAAGGGAACCCATGAAGTACTCTTTAGAAAATTCCTGCAACAACCTATTTATAGTTAACTTTTGTGGTCCTGCTCATACTTGTAAATATGGGTGCATGCTTGCAGGCATCAGGATGTACCTGTTCTCTTAAGCTCTGTTTAGTCACTTTCAGAAACTGTTTCCTTTAAAAATCATACTATATTTTAATCTCTTTATCTGTTTTACTAAGATTGTTAAGATTGTTATTACAGTCAATTTTTTTGTGGGATTATTAAAATAAATAAATAGGTAAGTCTATCAGGCAATGATGACATTTTTCTTCCTGATATTTGTGTACTTTACAAGACTCTGTAGAAGATGATAGTTTTTAGAGAAGTGGTAAAAATGATGTGCGTAGTCCTGTTAGTCTTTATTTGGAACTGTCTCTCCCTCTTGGAACTGAAAACGTCAGCCTGAAAATTAAGTGACTATGAAAACCAGCATGAGATTCCTGATTGTGCCCTTTGTCAGATAGTCTACAATTGCTCTGAAAAGAGTCTGTTGCAGTAGGTGAGTTCTGCATCCTTCTCCATGACCCTGGAGAAATGGGTAGCTTACTCACCCTTAAAATAACAGGAAGAAGTTATTCAAAATGTTTTGAAGCTCAGCTCAGTTTTGGATTATATCTGGTTTGAAACTTGCAGATGACTGAAGTCAGGCCCTGAGGTCTATTCTCAAGTCAACAGGTCTCCAGGTAGGTGTTAGATCTGCCCAGCCGGATTTAATTTGCAGGTTCTTAGGATATAGAAAGGCTTGCCTGTATGTGCCCTGTGTATTCTTCTTAGAGATATCTGATCTGATTTAAATTCCTCTAGCATTGCAATGGACTTATGCGTGGTTTGGTTAGCTTTTTGCACAACTCAAAAAATCTAGATGCAAGAGTACGCTTATTGGTGTGAGGGAGAGTTTCTTCTTAAATTTTCTCTGGTCATACAGAAAATACAGCCTAAGATGGTCTTCTGTCTGCATTGTCATATTCTGGTGAGCATTACGGCCTCCCACAGTTGGTGTCAGTGGGAACTGGTTCATGTAGCAAGTCTAGAGTATGCAGAAGATATCTGCTGTGATGCACAGAACTTCCTTTGTAGTGTATTAAGTGACTATATTAATTTTACAAGAAGGATATCTGGTTTGGGTCATATTTAACAGTTGGTGTCGATAATTATTGTAGGTAACACGCAATGTGATGACTGCAGTGTTGAGTTTGCCTCCAGGGGACATTTACAACCTTTCAGTAACTGCTTGTACTGAAAGAGGGAGCAATACTTCCCTGCCCCAGCTTGTGAAATTGGGTAAGAAAGGCTTGTTTGTAAAGTATAAATTCACTCCTTCTCTCATTTAACTGTAAAAGTAACTGTGTCAGCAGATTCAGCATTTTCTTTGTTTCACTGTCATGTACCTGTGACCACATTTCTTTTGCAAAGCTGTAATTTTCACCTCACCTTGCTGTGAAGATTGTCTCATTCCCATGTGTGAAGCTACTCTCCTAAAATAGTATTACTCAAGAGGAGCAAGAGTGGCAGAACCTGAATGTAAGTGGAAGTAGGAGAGTGGAAATCGCTTAATGCCTCACTGAGAGAACAACTTTGCTTCATATTTGCTTCCCTAAGGTATTTAACACAGGCAGGTTTTCGGAACAGTGAGTCAGGCTTCGCAGCCAAACTTTTCAATTCAAAGAAGAACCTTCCTTGTTTTTGACAAGCCAGTTTCTGGATCTGCACTCCGCTACCTGGTCTGATTTCCTGTCTCCTCTCCTCTCTCCATGGTTATCTCCATAACCTTCCAATGCCAAAAATGTACCCTTAATTACTAAGCAGTGACAGTACTCTTTACAAAACCAATCAGATTCATTGCTGTGGAACCCAGCATCGTTCTAAGACAAATACATTTGTAATCTACTCAAAGAAACAAACAAGCAAAAAATACTTAAGAACTTCATCCTTTAGGTAGGACTTTATAATATAACTAGATTATCTTCTCTACACGCATAATAAACCTTTCCTGAGTGACAGTGAAAGAAGTGAATTTAAAGGACTCCATAACTTCTAATTGAATTAGAGATCTTGAAGCAATCATTGTCTATTAATCTTTCTCAATAGCTCTTACTCAAATCTCTTAAACAGTGCTGGGACAAGCAGTAGAGCCATAAGAATCTGAAGGTCTTCCAGGTCTTTTCACCAAAGGGAATATTTGAAAGATGTAGACAAATTCTGTAGATTTTCCTCTTCCCTGTGCAAGTCCTGTCCACTGTTTTCCCCATACCTTGTGTCTGTATGGAGTTACATGCATGTAGCTCTTCGTTCCCAGGACTGAGTGGGTGGATGTGTGAGGGTGAGTATATCCCCTCCACTGCCATTGCCAAATATTTTAGGGGAGAATTTCAAAATATCAGCTAGCTTTCTCTTTCAGACAGGTCCACAAGTGCCACAAATTATTCATGTTTTACACCCTGCAGCCTAGTTGTATCTCCCTGTTCTTTCTTTATGGACAGGCAGGCTCTTTTGAACTAGTATAGTTATTTTGGTTTTGTTCTTTCTTTGCCAATAAAGAGAAGGTGCAATTAATTCAGTTTTGATAAATCACTTCTAGATTTCTGAGTGTGGGGTTTTTGTCAGTTGGGTTTTTTGGGTTTGTTTTTTCTTTATGCTGTTTTCACTTTGAATAGATGATACTAAGGATATTTTACCAGAGGTTTTCCTTTTCTCTGTTTCTGAGGGAGCAATGGGAGTTGTAATTAGCAGTAGTGGGAACTGAGTCTAAGTGATAGACTACTCAGCACTTGGCAGTCACTTAAGCATTCCTGCCAAAAATTCTTCTCTCCGTGATGTTCGCTTCATCCTGGCAACTTTCCACTTGCAGAAAAATCAAGCCATTTGCTGGAGGCAAAAGGAGGATTTGCTTGGGATGATGCCCAAATGCAAAACTCATACTTTAATTGATGCCATTTTTTACCTGGAGTGAGAGATGAAATGTGTTTATGAACTGAAGAGCAGATATATGGGTGTAATTAAGGGAGAGAAATGTTTTCTTATGTAGTTCTGGGACAACACGTGCACTGCATTCCCCGTGGCACAGAAAAAGCCACGTGAATGTGCCTCAGTCCCTACCCTGCTGTCCTCAATGATCTCCTTAATGCCAATATAAATTTGGCAGCCTCCAACCCTAGAACACTGATCTGATTGTCTGAGGATCAGATATGTCTCCAAAATGTCTATAGCCCCTTGTGCAAGTCCTTTGTGCCAAGTTTTTTGCGGTGGACCTTACACATCACATCCAGGCTCCTGTGACATCACCTCACAGAATAAGAATAATAAATTATTTGTGAAGGGAAAAAATAAGAGCAAATGTTGCTGTACATAGTACATTGCATGTAGTAAATCAGGATCCTGGAATCAGGTCATTGTTTGAGAATGACATCTTTCATTAAACATCCATAGATTAGGAAGTCCGAAATCTCTGGAGAACAGCTTGGAAATGTACAACCCAAACTTAGCATTCTCTGAAAGCAAACCAAAGGAGCCCAGGATCCCTGAAGCGTCGAAGGCTAGGGGTTGCCAATACCTGTTGTGTGAAATCATCAGGAAGAAAATCAGGATCAAGCCCTGGTCTTTAAATGAACTTGGGGGAAAAGTATATCTCATAACACTGTGCCTAGGCTGTTTGGTCTGCTCCCTGCTTCTCAAGGTTTCCGCTGCTATTCTTCTATGCTTTCCATACTCCAAGTTGGTTCGGGCAGGTCTGCAGTGAGGTGTGGCCTCCACCGTGGATCAGCATGGCCTCCCACAGCCTGCTGCCACTCAGCCATGGCGGTTCATGGGCAGGGAGGTGGCCCTGGATGGGACAGCCAAAGCTACCCTGTGCAGGGCCTGGGCCACTGGGTGCAGAGCACCGTCCGTGTTTCACAGTATCTCTGATACCATCACTCCAAGGAGACCCTTCATACCCATCCTATATCACAGAGCTGTCTCCTCCTCGCCAGACCCTTGTATATGTTTGTCTGTTGTCAGTTGATCCGCCACAACAGTAACAAAAATCAAAGCAATACATTGAAGACCCCTGAGATCTGGACCTCTGCCTTCAGTGAGGAGAGAAAATTCCTGTCGCTAACTGGAACCAGTGCAGATCCAATGGCCCTTAAATGTTAGCCTGGAAAAAATGAAGAAGACTACAAGATTTTTTTTAAAGTGCTAATTGACTAAATATTTCTTCTGCGATAATTAATTGAACCTAGATGGCCTTTGCTTGTGGCAATCTGCTTCCTTATAATCTCCTGGGCCTAGCCTTGTGAAGAAAATCTTTCTCAGGCCAAATGTGTTGCTAACAGGTGGACAGCCATCTTCTGCAAGAGCTTCTGCTAGCGTCATTTTATTAATAGGTTACACTGATCATTCTCAAACAAGGGCTCTGTTGAAAAGGGAAGTGAAGTAATTATCCAGCTGTCCAAATAGACAACAGTTTAAATAGAGAAGAAAAACCAAGACACTTCATCATCTTCCCATTTTACAGTAGCAGTTTATTGTCATGAGAGGCAGGGCTTTACACTGGCAGGCTTTATCTGAAGGATATGAAAGACAGAAGGGTATCAGGCATTGCTTTCATTTTTGTGCAAGGCTTCCTCTTCTCAGTCATCTGGAAACTTAAAGATAAGCGTAATAAAAGGAGATTTTCTCTTAACCAGAACCAGCTCCTCCAAAATCACTGTTTGCTGTCAACAAGACTCAGACCTCCGTGACTCTGCTGTGGGTGGAAGAAGGAGTGGCTGATTTCTTTGAAGTCTACTGCCAGCAGGCTGGATCTGGTCAGGAAACAGAAGTCCAGGTGTGTAGATGTCTCTTCTTTGGTTTCTGCTCTTCATCTCTGAAACTGAGACTGGGCCTTGTATCTTTCTGGTTTGGTGTCTGCTGCTTAGCATCTGTATGTAAAGCCCAATGACATTTTATACTCAGTACAAAGGTGAGATCACTAAGCCAAATGTGGTAAGGTAGTTCAGAATTAAATCTTTAAAAGCTAAACTACTAAAGCATTTGAAATACTAAAATATTTCATTATTTTGCAATATTAAAATTGGCTTATGTCTTATTGACAAGATTATAACTAGTTGGACAGAAGCTATGGGCACCCAACAGAGTGTTAGTCTTCAGCTACTCATGAAAATGGCTCCAATATACTGTACAAAACCTAAAAGGACACAAAACTAAGGGAATGTCAATGGGCAGAAAGGGAAAAATGGTCAGGTAGCTTGATAAGGTATGGCAAAACCAGACATATTTAGATGCCATGAGATCTTTTATTCTGTATTTAATTATTTCTGGTTTACTTTATTCCTGTTTTTGAGAATTGCTAGCTGAAGTTCAGTAGGACCTTCACTGCTATTCAAGGAGTACCTTTATACTGCAAATGCTGCTGCTTCTCATACATTTTCTCTCTTAGGGTATTTCCCTCAAGACGCACCTTCTCAGCCTCACAAATGAACTTTCTTTTCTCTCTGTCCAGTTAGGCATCTGTGCTCAGAGGCTACCTGGATATCTGAGTGGTTAGATTGGTAATGTTGTTCTGTGAATAACAGACCAGTAGTAGTTTTAATTCCTTGACATTCAATATTGTGCAATATGAGTCTTACTTTGTGGTTTAGCTGATGGTATAGTGAATCACTGCGATTACATGCCATGGAACATCGTTCTCTCATGTGGACTGTCACACATAATGGAGAATCATTCAGAAAAAAAAAAAAAAAAGTAAAAAAACCCCACTCAGACCACTGAGTATCACAAAAGAGACATGCATACTCTTTAATCCTATGGATAACCAGTCTGAATTATTTAATATACTTTTTAAATTGAGAAAGGCACTGACTAAAGAAAAAAAAAAATGTTTAAATGCACTTTAATATTTTGGATAGTTTGGATTCCACGTCTAGATTCCTGCTTTTTCACAGTGAATAGCTAAAGACAGTGAAGTCATCCACTTATCAGAGGTTCAAAATGATGCTGTTGTCAGGCAAGGAAGGTACCACAGGATTTGCAGCTCTAGTGCAGAGCAGATCTGTTTTAAGAACATAATGAAAAAAATGCTCCATTTGGCAGGAGCTTCAGTTGGTGTCTCATTTGTTGACATGAACATCTGGCACTGGGAAATACACAGAGTTTGTCAGTTCACTTCTCATTAGATTTGTCACTTTCTTTTCTGTTTCTATGAAAAAAGGGCAAGGGCTCCTTTTTGATCTGTAAAAAGGGCTGCTTTCCCGTTAGACCGGTGACAATTATTTTTTTGTGATTTTCCATGCTACTTACATGAACATTTTTGTCCCTTTCCTCCATTTTTAAATCAGCAAAATGAAAAGCAACAACTTTGCAGGTTTGAACATCTTGGGTTTTGGTTGAATAATTTAAATTTCCCAGAGGGGAAAATGGAAAACATCCAACTAAGTCCACCTGCCAAACTGCGGCCCCTCCTTTCAGCTCAGGGAATAAAAATCTCCTCTGTTATGTACACGTGATTTCATCTGTGTAACATACCTCAGAATTGTACTGCAAGAGGAACCCTTGCTAGCCTAGGAAGAGCCCATGACTGACAACAGGCCACTGCAAAAATCCAGTGCTTGGGACTTGTTACAGCATATCGCACTCCCCATCTGGAGTGAGTTCATTCACAAAACCCCTCCTTCTTCCCTTTCTAAACCACTGGCTCAGTGTCCCTGTTTTCGCATCTGCAACTCACCCTTGATTCTGATGCAGAGTAGAGAAAAGCATCTGAGGACCTTACAGAGCTATTACTTTCAGTCAATGTGTGTGTTATATTTGCTTTCTTTTGCTGTATCAGCATTTAAAAAAAACCACAAAAGCGTTAACCAAGGACGTAGTAATTAAAACTTTGTATAAATATGTTATGCAAACATTTTGTACTAGCTAGGAAAACTGATGTGTTGGATGTCTGATCATAGTTGTTACCCAAAGGCTTCGCTCTAGCTTTGTTTTTCACCTTGGCCACTCAAAAGGCTGGCAGTGCTTCACATCCAGAGGAACTGCCTCAGAGGCAGAGAGGATGCGTATTCATACGAGGTTGTGGAGATTGTGACTGCCTTGGGTGTTTTCTTCCTACCTGTATTGCTTAGAAACCAGAACTTATGAGCTCTGGCCACCTCTGGGGATGTCCCTGAGGTCACAGCGCTTTCCCCCACCAAGCATGTGCCTGACCAACCCTCTATGAGGCACCGTCCTGCTCTCCCCAGGGGGTCCTGGGGTTCCTGGGGTGCTCTGGGTTGTTTCTGCTACTGTTTTCATCCCTGTTCCTCTCCTCTCTTTGGCCAGACTGCCGGGCTACCTGCCTGTTTTCAAGAAAAGGCCCCGGTTACCTTCTCTGGGTTTCAAAGTACTGGTTTCTTTCACCAGATCTGACTTTACCTGGTGAAATATATGGGTGGAGAGGAGCGCCCTGATTTGTGCTCTTGTGTTTACAGAAGAGACAAACTTCTGTGTATTTTTCCCATTGTCTGCAGGAACCTGTCACTGTTTCTTCACACGTAGTGACCATTTCCAGCCTAACCCCTGCCACCTCCTACAACTGCAGTGTGACCACCTTCAGCCACAATAGCCCCAGCATCCCCACTTTCATTGCAGTTTCCACCATGGGTAAGCAGCACTTCCCTGCTTTCTTCTTCTTCCTCCAGCTAAAACATCTGTTTCTCCTTGCTTTCTAAAGCTTCTCTCAGTAATGATGGCCACAGGGGTTGTTTATATCATGGAAGGGCTGCCAGATGTGGATGGGAAGGGGAAGCAGCTTTACAAAGGTCTTAGAAAAATTCCCTCTGGGGGTCTGCCTTGGAAAAATATGAACTAGAAGCTCAGTTCTTGCCTGAGTTTTAGAAATCAGGGACCTTGTTTGTGGTGTCAAGGCTGAACTGGGTACTGCATTGTGACAGTTATGGAGAAAAATGTCGTCTCAGCCAAGTCCAAACAAGAGGAAAAAAAACATTAATACACTGCCAAGGCAAAAAATTGCTCTCTGCACTCAGTGATTAAGTGAAGATAGGGTGAGAAGGAAAGAGAATGGCCATCGCAGAGTCTTGAGTAGTCACACCCGGAAGGGATAGCTCCTGATGGAGGCTCCCTGGGCATGTTGTGAAGCCTGGCTCTATACTGACGCTGAAGAAAGAATATCAGTGTTGAACTGCCCAGAGCACTGGGCTTTTCTTTAAAATCTCCCTTTAGGAATGATGTGTCATCTCTGCTTAGTTAGGAAGTCATGTAGCTTTAGTCACTGGTCCTGTATATCATACACCACTCCATGCTGGAGTTCAGTGTCTGATACTTAGCTTAAAAATCTGTGATTTTTGATCTAAAAAATGCTGCTCTAGACAACTGTGAATGTAAAGTTATTCTGAGCAATTAAACTAGAGATGATTTCTTCTATAATAAGCAGAACAGGGTATATGGTCTCATAGTAGTACAATTGACAAGCATGTAACAGGGAACAAAAATAAATCAAAGTTTTATTATTGAGACTTGATGCCATCTCTTATTTAAAACAGAATATTTTGTTAAAATTGATTTGGCAAAGTAATTCAATCAGTTTCAAGCCACATATTACAGAGCCTCAGCCGGTTATTTTACTTTTGGGTTGGAAAAGGCATTGATCATTGTTGAAGAACGACTTCAGAGTTGAAATGTGATTCGGAGACATAGATGATGATGAATATCTGTATTTTATATTTCCTTCACCCTTTTTGCTTGTGTTATGGATACCAGATAAAAAAGGAAGAAAAAGCAAAACCAAACAAAACAAAACAAAACAAACCCCAAAACCAAAAAACCAAACCAGAACAAAACCAAAACAAAAAAAAAAAAAAGAAAAAGCGCCAAACATGCAAAAATTGAACAACATGCCAGAGTGAAATAATTCCCCAATGGAAATTTTGTAAGAGCAATAACGAGCAATAACTACTCAAAACCTCCCTTTCTCTAGTGGTAAATTTTTCTCTCTATAACATTCCAAGCTGAATGAGATCAGGTCAAAAAAATAACACTATCAACATTGAGGGGAAAAAAACAAACCAAAACCAAAACAAAAACAAAGCAAAACTGTTGTTGTTTCTGAATTGAATAACCAAGAGCCCTTGTTTGTATGTACAGTGACCGAGATGAATCCCAACGTAGTGGTAATTTCTGTATTAGCCATCCTAAGTATCCTTCTGATTGGACTGCTGCTGGTAACTCTTGTTGTACTCAGGAGAAAACATCTACAAATGGCCAGGTAAGTCCAAATTCATGCTGATTCCAAAAATTTCAGACAAAAACAAACACATCATGACAATAGTTGCAATTGAGGATGCTTGTGTCCATGGATGCTTCTCGAGATGCTTGTGAACAGCATACCTTCAAAATAGTTGTCATGCTGCTGTCTAGGAATATCATGTCTTCTCCTTCTATCTGCTTTCATTCTTGACCTCAGTTATAAGCCTCAACCTTTGTCTCATTTAGAGCTTTGTAAGATTGGGTCCATAAGAAGTGTAATCCCTTATTACAAAAGGGTTGTGTCAGGAACCTAAAGGATAATTAGGATCTGAGGCAACTGGAAATGAACCGAATATCAGCATGCTTTGCAAATCTTTCATATGGTTTGGAACAGGAGAATTTCCATATCAGCTGATAAGATGGTTTGTTCATCAGGTCCAGGATGCTGCATTTCAGGGGCCGTGGAAGTCCTGAGCCCTGGCAGCCAAACCCCCAGGACAAGGAAGGATGCACCCGGGGCCCTGAGAGTCTCTCTCTAGATCATGTGCCAGTCTGCCCCCAAATCCTTGTCTTCCAGTTATCCGCATTCTCCGTTTATGTGACATTCCTTCCTATGGGAACTGTAGCATGGGATGAAGCATATGAGCTCACCTAGATCTTACCTTTCTACACAGTCAAGATGCAGAGGAATGTACACTGAGACACAAATCCCGAAGGGATCTCAGGTCCTACTGTTCATGTACAGTATTAATGATCCCCATTTGTTCTATCATACAGATGAAGGGAAAAATTATCTTGTAGGAGTAAACCTTTTTTACAGAACCTACTGTTCCTTCACATATCTGTGCCCATCATTTGTACCTGAATATTGAAATTCAGTTTCCTTTTCCTAGTGGTCTTACCTGTAACAGTTCACTTTAATGTGTATTATGCTACAGTCTAGATGAACTGTGGAGGTTTCTCCAAACCGTCTTGGTTTTGGAAGGGTCCTGGAGTCTTCATAATTTTATAATCTACATAATATATTTTATATTAATTTACACTCCTATGTCAAGAAAGGAAATGATTTCATGTAAAAAAACTTAAGTGATGAATCTCGCACTTGGCTCCCTAGCAGACACTGTACTTTATGTGTCGTGTCTTGGCTATGTATTTCGTGCAACAAATGACCACATCACATGTATTTTGCAGGCTCTGTCTTTCAGTGAACATTATGTGATTTGTTCCTTTTACATGTAATTTGCTCTGTGAAAATCCCAGCTAAATTAATTCTCTCTAGGTAATTACTGTGCAGGCAGCCCAAAGCTTTTTCTTTTTCTCTTCATTGCTGCTTTTAGCCACAGAAGATAATAGCCCCAGGAGGAAATTTAAAAAGAAAATCCAGTAAGAAGCTGCAAGCAATTGTTTGCTTAAATCAAGGAATCAAAAATAGTCAATTTATCATTTGTAGCTGAAAATAATGGACTTGCGCTAAATTCACTGGAATGTTACTCAAGAAATTCTGGAGGTTTTCAAAATGATTTTGTGGATTCAAAATTACCATACTCCTGTCAATTACCATGCTCAATCCTTAGAGCTGGGATAGTAAATATTTAGTATAAAAAGGTAAACATTTAGCACATGTACTGAGGTCAGCAACTAGTGCTAGTACCAGACTACAGAAAGCCCCAAATCTGAGCAGATGAGGTCTATTTGAGATCTTTATTAGCAGCTTATCCCTTGTTTCACTCTTTTAAAGCATTATTAGGGAACCTGATCTCAGTTTGGATAACTATATTAAAGGATTTCAGTTACATTTATCATGGAATATATCACACTTAGTCACAGACGTAAGTTCTCAGCACTCCTCCAAAACTCTGAGAGTCCTCTATTAAATCAATGTCATCACAAGCATTGTGAATCCAAAATAGTAACTTTGTATCTAATGGTCTTCCTGAAACAGGGAGTGTGGGGCTGGAACCTTTGTCAATTTTGCATCTTTAGAGAGAGATGGAAAACTTCCCTATAACTGGTGAGTGTTTGAAGCAAAACTTTTAATTATGTTTTTTCCCATCTCTGGTTTTTTGCAAATATGATCTTTAATCTGAAGTGCTTATTTTTTATATCATCACTGTCCCTCTCTAAGATAGAACTACTGTACCTGTTATTTCAATATTTTATTTCTTGAATGATGAGTCAAGACTATGTATTCTGCCACCTGCTGTTTTTAATAGGGAATGATGTATATACTTGTCAATCAAGTTGCATAGCTGTGTTGTGGAAGAATATTTTTTTCCTTCTTCTTCCAGATATATTTCCTAAAATATCACAAGTGTAGAAACTTGATCTATAAAGCCATTAGCACTTCCATAGAGATATATTTACATGTAGGAGCAAGCTTGCCTTTAGGTAACCAATTAGCAACTGTCATCATGCACTGCCATTAAGTAATTTTTCCTTGCATAGCAAGACAAGGACAAGCCAGCTCAAATATTTACTGGAACTTAATGTTCAGTGCTGTTGAAACGACTCGAAAAAAGCATATTCTTGCTAGTCTAGAAAACCACCTACAAGAGCTGCAGGCACTGCCTGTGGACTCTAAGCCAAAGGACCATCAGCCGAAGAGAAGTGTTTGATCACAGAAAGGCTGTAGAATTAGCTTTAACAGAAGCAAAAGGGCTCTTGAGACCTGCCTGACTGTCACCAGTGTGGTTGTTTTCATTTCTACTTTGAGAAACAAATTTGTGCTAATGACCAACCTGGTTTTTTTATTACCAATCTCTACAAAAACCTCTTAACTTTTACGGGAAGTTCAAGCACAGATATTTAAAAGTATAGTCAGCCCCCTAAAGCCCCATTCCAGTATGCAGGAAGATGAAAACACGAGCCTTGGGTTTACAGCCACGGTCAGCTTTGTTGACAGCCAAGAAGTTGGAGGGAGGAGTCGGTGCACAGGGAACTGCTTCCATGATCTCATGGGACACAGCCTGCCAGCAAGGACAGGATTAAACGGATTGATGCTGCACCACAACAAGCCTTTTACTAATAAGCACGCAAACCAAACTAACAAGCCCAGCAAATCTTGTCAATACCTCACTGTGCTGCTAATTAACTGGGTATTAAACAAGCTTCACTTGCTTGGTTTAGCTTTAATAGCAGCCAGCTGTATGAAGTACAAACTAATCTCTCTTTCAGCTTCTCCTGCTTGGACTGTATTAATGGCAAAGGCAGCAGAAGATCAAACACTCATGTTAATTAAATATCCAAGCTTGAATCAAATGACTGAACTAGCAACAGACATTATTAAAACTGTGAAAAAGTCTTTTTTATGTGAAGGGGAATTAATTAATAGGCTTGGATGTCAAACTGAAGGTTCTTGTTGCTTGATTTAGTATGTGTGTATGTATGTGTGTATATATATGTGTACATATCTATACATACATAAATTATGTCATAAAAATATAAATCAGGGAAAATATTCCTGCTTAATATCTCCACAAATTTTTGGTAACTGAAGGCAGTGTGCCCTAATCTTATGGTCCTGACTTCTCTGAGAGTTAGTAAAGATACCTTGTTTTGTGTGTCTCTGTTGTCTAATGTCAAGACCAGATTCACTGTCCATCCAGGCAACCAAATGGAAAATTTGGCCCCAAAGACAGATAGCAGGATTAAGAAACGTTTTTTTCTTGGGTCATTCCAGGGAACTAATAAGCGAGCTATGAGCGTATCCACTGATTCCTAAAGAAAGCTCAGCTCAGCTGAGTTTTCAGGATTTGAGCAATCACTGCATTTCTTTCTTTTAATGAAATAAAAGTGTTCAGTACATCTGAGCAGTAGGTGGAACACAATATAATTCCAGGAAAACAATAGTGTATTTATTCTGCAATTATGTAGTTTTCATATGTTGAATGAAATCAATTGTTTTAGATACTGGAGTTCCTAATCCGTGAGCAACGTAAGTAGGTCTGCGAGCATGTTAGCCTGTGATTTAATAAAGTGTTGAAATTTCTCATGATGATTTGGCTATGAAAGAAGACCAAGGCTTGAATAATTCCTTCTATCTCTGTAAGCAAGAGGAAGTAAAAACCTCACTTGAAGTTTCCTAAATGAAAGAAGACTATTCTGGCATCATCATCACTTCTGTCTTCTAAGCCTAATGAAAACCTCTCTCTGGCACCAGAGATCTGCTCATGGAAAACAAAATTTCATCCTCAGTCCAGTCCCATAGAAACCCTAACAACAGATAAGCCCTAAGGTCCTGATCCTGCAACCACTATGGCACATGATTAACTAGAAAGGGCTGTTGCTTCTGGCTGACCCACACAATCCCTACCAATGCCTGGGGAAGGTGCCCTGCTGAAACTGCCCTGCCCGTTTTCTCTTCAGCAGCAAAACTCACTAAAGCATAACTTGGAGTTTTCACTGCATGGGCAGAAGTTTTCCACCACCTATTGGAAGATTAAGGTTAGAGATTATTACAATTGATGTGACTTGCTTATCAGGGAAAACATAGGATCTACCAGCTTCCTAAGAGCAAAGGCTACTGGAAAAGGAAATTTCATTTTGTGGTTCCTTTTTATACCAGTTGTAGAAGGATGGTACTGCTTTTAGAACAACAGATTTTCCCACAGGGAAAAACCACACTGACTGTGTATTTGGTCAAAAAAAAAAATCATCTGCTCTTGGGACAATTTTGTTTATTTCAAGAGTTTTTCACATTTGCACAGTACCTATAGCCCACTTCACCAACAAGTAGAACTGACCTGAGTGTGTTCCCTGGATTAATGCATAGCTCAATCTGGTAAACAGGTTGCAAATACAGGAGTTTAGAATGATTTTGTACTCAAATTTCCTTTAGCCACCATGAAACCTGCTGTGAATAGCTATTCATAGAAGCTATGGTTAGAAGAAATTCAAATAATGTTTTGTTGAAAACCTAGGAAATAATTTAAAGCACCTAAAAATGGGACTGTGAAAAATGGATATTTCCAGAAATCTGACTCATTAGAGGGTATTAAGAGATATTGGGATGATCTGAACTTATCTCTGGTACAGATGTTCTAATATCCACAGGATCACTTACAGGAGCAAGCATGGGAGATTGTCATAGTTGTGCATGGTAAAAACAAACTATGTCTGTCCTGAAATAGCTCAAAACATCAAAAAATAGACTTAGTATCACTTACATAATGGACATAAACCTGTGAATGAAATATTCAAACACGCTTTACCCTCTGAAAATCTGCCAGTTTATCAATTAACATTGATTTAGAATAATAGACCTAAATCAATACTATAAACCACATGTATTTTGCTCATACAGAATTTTCTGTTAGATAGCTGAAAATCCTACATAGGATGTTAGGTTGAGGAACAAAAATTCTATGGATGTTAATAATATTCTGATAAGTAAGAGGAAGCCTTTATGCATTTAGCTGATCTTTAAAAGAGAATTTTCTGATCTCCTGATTTCTGTTTGTCTTACTAACTCTACTCACTTTTTCATCTTTATATATGTTATTTATTAATGCTCACAGGCGTAGAAGTGTATTTGCTTTCCTAACTCTGCTACCCTCATGCCTTTGGACTGATTATCTTTTGGCATTTTATATTAATCCTTGGTAAGTGATTTACTTGTTTTTCCATATGCAATGTGTAAACAATGTTAATTTCTATTACATGAAAAATGTGTGATACCTTGTTTTCAAATGAGTCAAAGCTTTTGAAGTTATAATTTTCTTGTACTAGAACATGGATTGGAGAGGATGTGGGTATCAAAGTATTTGCTACCCTGCTTTGTCTAGTTTGTCGTTTTATTCTCCAACCCATTTTGATATTAAAAAGCTAATCTTATGGTGGTCATCATATTCATTTCATTGTTCTCTTTGCAATTTTTGCCACTTCGTTATATGTCCTGGCTTCTTCTGTCTCAGTTATTCATCTGTTCATTGCCTGGCATTGCCTTCTGCTGCTGCTGCTATTACTAAAATTGCTTGATCGTGCCCCATGTTTGGTGTGTGATGTCAAATACCTTAGTTTTTATAGGTGCAGTTTTGTTCTCCTGAGATCAGTAAAAGTTTCACTTTCGGAAGCAATGGTTCACTGAGAATTCATACAAACTAGCAGTCCTGAAATGTAAAAATTAGGTGACTGTGTGAGTGTATCTATGTGTATGTGTGTATATTTGATAGTTTAGTCTGTAAATGATTTATAAAGACTTAGTAAACAACTGATTGGGGTTTTCTTGAAAATAACTAAACAACAAAGCCCCAGGGCCTATTTAGAACCAGAACTGTTTTACAAACTGTTTAACAAATAATTATAATTGACTATGATCTAAAAACGCTTAGCTTAGAAAATAAAGTTCTTGATGGTCTTGAGTCCCAGATATAGTGACGTACAAAAATCTATTTGTTACTAAAGTTAAGATTTACTTTTGACCAAACATTTTCCCTGGTGTTACCACATGGTACCAAAGCCATGGTAGTCATAGAAAACTTCGCCATAGGGATTTCTGAGGCTGGTTTTCTTTGGGTCGCATTGGCTCTGTAGAAAAACCCATCCAAATTTGAAGGGCTCAGAAACATGAGTGGGTTTCTGTAACAAAAGAAGGTCCATTTCTTCTCCCATGAAAATAAAAGCATGTTCTCCATGCAAATCCAGCTGAAGAGTCAATGGAAGTCTTCCACATCTGTCCAAGGCTAATAATATATTGATTTGTAACTTGTCTGACATAAACTCAACTAACTATTAGAGTTTTACTGTGATCCTCCATCAGGCAAGCAGTTTATTATTGTGGAGGTCACACTGCTCTCTCTTAACTCACTAATGGTCAAGAAGCCCAAGGTGGCTGCTTTCAGTAGCACTGCTGCAAAAAGGGTCATTTGCCTCTTTTGCCCCTTTGCCTCTTTTTGTTTAATATGCATTCATATGCATTGACTCACATTTACAGATGTGTATCTTTCTTCAGAGGTTTCCTCTTCAATAAAACTACCTATTTTAGTCTAGATGACCATGTTAAAAGGAACTGAAGTTGAATGAGATTAATCCCTCTCTTCGTATTTTAATCTGTATGGTGAATGGAAGAACAGATGAAACACCAGCTAATGTTTCAGATGTCTCTGTTTTGCGTATTAGTTGGTTTAAAACATTTATGAACATTCAGGAAACAATTGAAATGCTAAGAAACAAAGGCCTCTTGAGACTATCAAAGCACAAGAAACTGTTACCGAGAAATGGATGTCAATCATTTGTTTTATTGTTTCTTGAAGTGTTCCTTGAAAGAAGCATTCTTAGAAGCATTCTCATCATAAACAGCACTTAGATATTTTTTTTATTTTGAAATGAATTCCAATGTGCCCAACATTAGAAGGTTTGCCCTAGTCAGAGGGGATAGAAATGAGTTGAATAATTTAGATAAATTAATTTTAAGTTTTCTTTGAAAATAATCTTTGAAGATGCATAAGAATATACTATGTTATGTGTATAGAACACATGAAAGTACAGTTGCTATACAGATAGTATCTGTATAGATAGCATGGTAGGATGAATAGGTTTATAAGTAAAGATTTGCAAAGTAAATCTCCACATTAGTGTAACGCTGGTATTGCTCTTGTTAACTCTGCAGCCAAAGCTCCACATCTAAATGAAAATGTACCTTTACAAGATAATAAACTTACTACAGCTTGTGGCTGCTCCAAAAACTGAACATTTTGTAAAATTTAATTGTGGAAATGAATATTTTTTTAAATGTCACTTCTAAACTTAACAGGGTAGCAAAATAAAAATATGCCACTTTTAAATATTTCATTCTGTATTTTTACATTATTTTGAAATTTAAAGTCTTCACCTTTATTTTACTGATTAAAGCTGTGACACAATATATCTAGATACTATTTTACTATCATCATGAAATTTAAAATAGTATAATTATAATGTGATTAATGAACAGATATTGTTTAATGCCAGGTAAAAACAAATATGACACTACTAAAATCCCTTCTGAATAAGCAAAAATCTATTTGTGCTCTGTTGCTGGTTTAATGGAGGGGATCAATGTTTTCAAACCTCTAGCCAAATTATTCCAGAGTGTTCACTTTGTGCATTTAAACTGATTGAGTGCTGAACTTTATTTATAGCAACAACAAAATGAGCACATACACCTCCAAAAAACCCCACATGGTGGAGTAGTTAGTGTAGTGCAGTTCTTAAGTCCGTATACTTCTGGGTTATACTGCTGAACACACTCATAACTTGCTTGCAACTGTCACAAGTGAATTATATCACTCATAAATCATGTGAAGACAGTGCAGTACATGACAGGCATAATTATCTCTAGCTGTTAAAAGTCAATTTAGATTTTCTAAGGTTTAAGCTTAAGTCAGTAGGATACTTGCCATTATCTTTATCGACCATCATAAGCAGGTTATGAAATGGATGAGAAATAGTGTTCAGGCCCTTTCCTTTTTCCTGCACCCCTCCATGAATTTGCAAATGGTGGACTTCTCCCTTTACCCAACAGACACTTCTCATTCCTGGTTGCTCTCTAGTGTTGGCATCCAGGTTCCCAGTATGCTAGAGCTGGGGGGCACCATCATGCCCCACTCCCTGCAACAGCACAGCCCCCTGCCAGGCTCAGGTCAGGATTTGTAGAGGACCCATTGCTTGCGCTGGGCACAGGTTTTCCCTTTCACAAGCAGCTCGTTCTTGGAGGTACAGAATGGAAAACGCATTCCATTGATGTCAATGGAAACGTTGCTATCAACTTTAAAATGTCCATGATGTTATCACCAATCTTATGCTGAGTATGATGCAACCAGAAAACATATGTTCTTAAATCACTACTAACTTTGAATAAAACCTATGCAATAATATAATGAATGGAAAACACTTTTTTTTTTTTTTTTACAGGAGTAAAAATGGATTAAAGAAGAGAAAGCTGACCAAGTATGTAACTTCTTTCATATTTAAAGTAGTATAAAAATATATCACCTTAGACTAAACATGCATTATGGAGTACCTGCTAGAGTGATATTGCAGTTAGATACAGAAAACTTCTTGGTAAACACAGCGTGAGATGTCTGAAGGCAGAACACAAACAATAATTGGACAAAAGCAATTCTTCTCGACAGATAGGTTGTGGTAAAACAGCTCCTTACTGATAGAAAATTAGTCATCAGGGAAAAGATCAATTATCCAACTTAGCAGTTCCAACAGAGCTTATCCTTAGTTAAAAATGAAAACGTGAAAAACTGGGATGCATTTATTTCTAGTGATATTTCCCTCTTGACATGAGGCTCTCATTACTGTTGTTGCTAGAACATTAGATCATTAATGCTAACGGGTAAACAGGAGTAATTAAGTGGTGATAAGACAGGTTCCTTTGGGCATATTGCCTCAAAGTAAATGAAAAGATTACAGTGTACATGCTTCAGCAGCTTGTAAATTAGAGCATGATAATTAGGTGAAGGAAGCTGTTTACCTGTGTTTCATTATTCAGAGTGTTAGCCTAATTATTTCTCTGTTATGTTCAGAGACTGTGCCTGTACTAACAGATAGACCCTCACCTGCCAAATAAGTATATAGAATGATGTGAGTTGCTACATCAAGGGTAATTTATACCTGCTGAAGCTCTGCATGGGTTTGTAGAGTTATATGCCACTTTTTTTAGCCATCATCTCTCTGGGAGGAGAATTTGACCTCTAATGACGAATGTGTATAGCTCTCAAAGCCAGCAGAGAAAACAAGTCACTGCTGGGGCATCCAAATGCTATTTTAAGGTGGTGTGTTCGGGGGTTTTTTTTGTTTTTATTTTTGTTATTTTTCAGACCTTCTGAAAAAATCAAACCCTAAATATGAAATCCATTTTTCTGCATGAGCAAAACTCAGATGAGCTTTTAAAGTCCCTCTGCCAGATGTTTTCCTCATCTGAAAGCAACATTTACACGGCACAAGAGTTAACTTACATGGAGCAGCAGCTGCCCTGGTGCTGGAAGCATGTTGGTGGGATGGTGGTTGGAGTGGGCCTGTGATGGGGTTCTGGATCACCACTTATCACGGTGCCACCTGTGCCTTGGGGACATACTCACCTGCAGAAGCAGTTCAGGGGCCAGGGAATCATAGGAAGGGTGTGTGTGTCAATCCCCTCACTTCAGACCAGTGGTTTCCCTCAGGTGGGACAATTCCAACCCCCCCAAAATAGGGCGCTTACTGTTACCAGCACCAGCACTCAGCTCACCCAGAGGCATCAGTGCCTCTCTCTCCGCCTCTCTTGCTGGTGCTATTATGGTATGGTGCAAGTAATCAGCAGTATGCCCACCATTTGGTGGCACTGAATCACAAGATTTTTTCCCTTCTTTGTGTTTCCTTTCTAGCATTAACATTTGCAAATACATATTCATGACTTGATAGTATTTTGGGGGAAAATACAAATAAAACTTAGTAAAAAAAAGGGGTTTTTTCTTACTTTCTTGTGTGTGTGTTGTTTTTTTTTTTTTTTTAAAGCCCTGTCCAGTTGGATGATTTTGATGGCTACATCAAGGATATGGCTAAAGATTCAGATTATAAATTTTCTCTGCAATTTGAGGTAAATCTGTGAGGACTCTGTCCTCTCCTACCATGCCTAGATCAGCTTTTTCCAGATGTTAGGTTCATGTGGCATGTTCTTGTGCTGTGTTGTTTAGTGTGGGCTGTTGCTAGGTGGGTCAGCTTCAAGTTCTGCAGAATTTAAAAGCGGATCTTGGTGTCATTAAAGGCTGCATTTAGTAAGCTGATTTGAGTGGCTCATCACATTCAATGCAAGAAAATTTTCAGACCAACACACTTCCTTTAAGTTTAGGACATGCTGGCAGCCTGAACACAATACAGGATTTTAATGTATTTGTTTTATTTTTTTAATACCCATAATTTGAGGGACAGCATTGGAATGAGAAGGTAACAACAGAAATCTCCTTAGGAGCAAGGTGGTCTCTTTATGATCAGTTTAGGTCCATTGTCTTAATTACCCAGAATTTAAAGTCGGTTTAGTAGTATAAAACTAAAAAGCCCCCATCCTAGTGGTAGCTCCCAAAGATTTAAACATGAAAAGGGGCTGCGGAGGACTGTCAGGGTGTTACCACCTTTCTGAGTGGCTGACACGTTCCCTTCCTTCCAGTGAAAAGTCCTCATATACTGGATATAGCTACTGAAGGTAATGATCTTCCAAGCATTCCCCAGTATAGAGATCAAAAGCCACTTGAGGACTTGAAGAAAGCCCTTTAAGTGGGGTGGATGACCATGGCAGAATAACTCATCAGCCTCCTTGGTTTGATACTATTTTGGTTAATTAAGTGCGGGTGGAGAGGAGCAGTCCCCAGTCACATCCTTGGATGGCAGCTGTGGGTTGGCAGCATCAGCAGGAGAGATCACATCACTGCTCTCCAGGTGCTTGGAGCCAGACTCAGAGGCATCAGAACAGGAAAGTCAGTGTAGTGCTGCTGTCGGTTTACAAAGTGATTTATGGTCATTTACGGTCTGGCACCAGCCACAAGTAATTACTTCGCAAAGAATTATTTTTTGAGTGTTTGTGAGTTTGACCTTGGTATTTTTCTTTCTGTCACCTCAGGAGCTAAAACTGATTGGGCTCGACATACCCCACTTTGCTGCTGATCTTCCCATGAATCGCTGTAAAAATCGTTACACAAATATCCTGCCATGTAAGTACAATGCATAAGGCTCCTGCTAAAGTCCCTTGAGAGGGAAAGAAGAGAACTTTTAATAAGAGAACTGGAGAATCTGGACATTTTCTGACTGATAAAAGCCTGTTCTAAAACTCGTCCATAGAGACAACCAAGCATTGGATGGTTTTTGTTAGCTTTGAAGAGACATAGCTTTCTGGGAATGTTTAGCAAGACTGGACTTTGGAGGTGAGAAACACAAGGTCCTTTCTACTACTGAGTAGTGTTACTATTTTTTTCTTATTATTTTAATGAAACCTAAGGGAGCTCAAACAGATGGCAGTTGGGAAGCATATTTTGCAGAACAGTAATGATGGTGCACCCATGTGGTGTTTACTGAAGCAAACATTGCTCTCTGTTGGTAAATGTGACCATTTTCTATTTTTTAATAGATTTTTTCAGTTTTTATAGGATTAATTTTAATTTTGCCTAGTTCAAGCTGAGTGCCATGTTTGAGAGACAAATTATCCTTTTCCTTTTACAGATGATTTTAGTCGTGTCCGGTTAGTTTCAATGAATGAAGAAGAGGGATCTGACTACATTAATGCCAACTACATTCCTGTGAGTACTGAGACTCGGTCAGTGTAAAGAGCAGTCTCCTGCCTAGCAGGTAAAGCATGTCACCTGTAATTAGCACAGTATCTCCTGGAAGCTCAGTCGCATTCTCAGCATCTCCTTCAGCTTCCAATATTTTGCCTACAGGGAACTCTTCTTTTCACCAGCCACCAACAAATACAAGAAGGAGAGGGGGGGCTGGGAAAGGCGTTTGGCAAATTTTGCCACAGCAGTGCTGGGTGAGCTATGAATCTTTGTGAAACCTGGGTTTGACTGGCAGGGAAAAAGGGAGGAAATGTTAAATGATTTAGTGCCTTTTTAAGACAGTTTGAGGAAAACCATAAACTTTTAAATGAGAAAATTTTCCAGGTTTCTGAGAACATGGAAAAAGGATTAAGCCAGATACTCCACAAGTGACAAAATGCACACAGCCCAGATGGTGCATGGAAGGAGCTTCTGCTTTCTGCCTCGTTGCTGGTGCTCCTGGTGTGCCTCCCTCCTCCTGGCATAGAGCCGCTGTTCACCTTCACCAGCGAGTAGAGCCCAGGGCTTTAGGATAATTAAAATATACACAGAGCTGTAGTGAAACAGTTTGACACTGGTGTTGAACAAAAACCTCATCAGCTCTATCCACTCTTGCCTGAGCTTGTGTAGTCACTCGGGCTTTTACCTGCTGCTGCTGCAAGGGTTTCCCCTTCTGCTATTCCCCCTTGCTGCGGCTCCCTGTAAGCTGTATTCAGGAAGAGCAACATCCATTGGGTGACTCTGCATGGAGAGGAGGCAGGACACCACAACAGCCATTTAAAAAAGACCTTGCACTTGGGGACCATAGGCAGATGAGCATTTCTGCGCTCTGGCCGTGAACAGCAGACAGAGCTGGCCCTGGCTAAGCTGGAGAGAGCCGAGTCAGCATTATGGAAAAGGGAGGAGCCCTCAGATGAGTTAGTGAAACTACATTGTCACTGTGGCATCGCCCATGCACGTACTGCTGAAAACGCTGCCTTGCACTTAGTTTCTATGTGTCAAGAGCATCAACCTAAACCCTCAAGCTGCAAGTGCCTGAGCTCACAGTGAATCAAGAAAGAAAAATGTTCCAGCCTTCAAAAGCATAATTCACACGTCAGGAAACTTCTATGACATGGGATTACAGATAATAGGATTTTATGTAGCTGTTCTCTTTGGATTCCTTGGTTCTGCTTTTTATAGTTTACATCTCTTTATTTCTACTTATAGCATAACACTGACCATAGAAACTGGGACAGACGTGTCATCTTAATGCTTGGCTTTTCCTGACGCTTGCTTCTCTACTGACTATCTGCCACCAGACATAGATAATAGTGGTGATCTGTGTCTCTGTGGTAATAGAGATTTCACACTTAAGTGAGACATAGCCCATGCAGACAAACAAACAGAAAACTGTGTAGTGCAAAACCTCAGATTTGAGCTGACTTCTAGAGATGTCTGGAGGAAGCCATTTATGGAAAGTGATCTCAAATCACATGTATTTTTAACATTTGCATACTGTAGTGGCACAGAAATTGCCCAGTTTACATGGGATCATGCTCTGTATTGGATCTATCTTTTGCTCTTATTAGGAATATGAAATAACTTTCCAAATGTGGTTTTGATGGTGCAATCTCAGCAAACGCGATTATAGCAGATGCCAAAATGACCATTCTGTGGATACTTTGGTTTTGGAGAGAGGAAGGAGTCTTTCCAAGTAAAAGCATGTTGATAGAGATAAGAGAAGGAACACATGGATATAAAGCATCTGGGCTTCAAAAAAACATAGCATTGATAATCTGTTAAGGGTGTTGACTCAGCATGTTCTCTATTACTTTAAGCAGAATTCTAATTAATATTTTAGTGATTTACGTCCTTATGACATAAACACATACACATAATCCTGCTCATTGCTACCTTCTATTTACATCAGTGACTGAAAATCACCACAGGCACTACTTGGGATGTACAGGCTCAGCATCTATAATTGTTTTTATGTCTGTAACTAAACAAACCCTTAGATTATGAACTTTGGAAGAAGCTGGAACTTTGATTTAGGATTCTCATTACTTGCTTTTTTAATGTTGCCTTTCCTGTTCTCAGGGCAAAGGATTTGTATAGTAGATTAATCTTCTGTCTTTCATTCTACATTGCTAACACTTTGGGAGCATGAAAAACTGGCAAAAGTTGTAATTTCAGAATAAATACAAAAAATCATTAAGTAGTTTCTTTATATTAGAAATCACTTTTAAAAGTACAAAATGAACTTGAGCAAGTTAAAAAATATGTCTGCCAGAGAAAAATATGTGTTCTAAAGCATTAATAATGTTGGTAAAAAGCACCTGTCTCATTGTTTCTTAGGGTTATAATTCACCCCAGGAATATATTGCAACCCAAGGACCACTGCCAGAAACTAGGAATGATTTTTGGAAGATGGTTCTCCAGCAAAAATCTCAAATTATTGTTATGCTCACTCAGTGTAATGAGAAAAGAAGGGTATGTAACAAAATCTTGCACATAGTATAAAAGAAACTACTCTGAAAACATGTTTATTTTCTGGTGGGTGAATTTCTTCATATTGTTTTCTGCTCATGAGGCAGCATCATAACCAGAACTGGAATGGCAATTAATTCACTTAACGTGAGGCATTTTGGGATGATTAAGGGACAGAAGCATCTTTCGTATGAGGAGAGGCTGAGGAATCTGAGACTCCTCTGACTGAAAAT
The DNA here is from genome assembly GCF_036013445.1 of Caloenas nicobarica. NCBI lineage: Eukaryota > Metazoa > Chordata > Aves > Columbiformes > Columbidae > Caloenas > Caloenas nicobarica. The sequence continues at coordinate 83,198,394 of NC_088245.1, read as the reverse complement.
GAGAAGGGGGGATCCTCCCACCTGATGGGAGGGAATGGAGACAAGGGACCCCTCAGTGACAGGACAAGAGAAAATGGGCACATTATATTCCATATGAATATCAGGAAACACTTTTTTACTATGAGGCTGACTGAGTACTGGCACAGGTTGCCTAGAGGCTGTGAAGTCTCCATCCCTGGAGACATTCAAAATCCATCTATCTGGACATGGTCCTGAGCAGGCTGTTGTAGGTAGCCCTGCTTGAGCATGGGGGTTGGACAAGATGACCTCCAGAGGTCACTTCCAACCTCAACCATTCTGTGATTCTCCTAAGTTTAAATAGTAATAATAAAATACAAATATTGTGCTTTATGTTTTCCTTGACATTGTAATAGAAATATTTGGAATATAATTTATTTTTTATATAGGTATATATGTCTACATGTTCTCGTGCCCTATGTTTTGTTCCTTTTAGACCTATTCTCTTAGGAAAAGTAACAATCTACAAAGATACTATGTATTTCTGTTCTTCACTATACTAATGCTACCCTTTAGAAAACTAATGTATAGCTTCTGTCCATAGTTACACAAGTAGGAATGATCAGGCAGAAAGTCATTGCAGGATATATTACCTTTTATTGCAGCATCAAATAGCGCTGTAGACATTTCCAAAACTGAGGTTCAGTATGCTTTTGATTGTGTTTTTATATGAATATAATATATATGTATTTACTTCCCTTGCAGGTGAAATGTGATCATTACTGGCCTTTTACAGAAGATCCTGTTGCATATGGAGACATCACAGTGGAGATGCTGTTGGAGGAGGAGCACACAGACTGGGTTTACAGGAATTTCCGGATTAGCTATGTAAGTGAAAAAATTTGCATGACTGCTAAAAGGGTGGGAGTAATTTTGGTCAAGCCTTTTCTTTAACTGTTGTCCATTTCTGGCATTGAGTGGAAAATGCCTGAGAGATCAATGGCCTTACTCTCACTCTGCAAGGGCGACTGGCTAAATCACAAAACTTGCCCCTAAAATTATTGTCTCTGTGAATTTCTCAGCAAAGTGCAAGACGGAAACAAAAGGTGTACCAGAGCTCTGGACATTTCTGTGGTCCAAATAATTAGTGACAACAAATGTGTAAACTATCTCAGGCATATTTTCTTACTATAAGGTATTCAAAACTTGAAAATACCAATGTAGAAATTGAAAATATTTTTCAAAAGGACAATTCTGCAATATTCATATGTTCCTGTAAAATATTGAAACACATGTGAAAGCATGCAATTTCCGCATTAAAGCTGTTCAGATTCTCAAGCACGTCTTTCCAGTTTTGTTTCCTGCACCCGCTTGTCGGCAGCAGCAGCTTGAGATGGAAAGGTCAGAGATACGGAGGGGATGTGAAAAAGCAGAGCACTGGCACATCAACATTGGCCCAGGACCTCAGTCCTGCTCAGCCATGGCTGCGCAGCCATGCACCCTGCAAAGTATGCGTGAGGTGCAGGCTGCAATTGGAATATATAAAACAGGATGTATTGGGCTGTTGGTGTCTATGGAAAATAATGATGAGACTGCTGTTTGGAGTTCAGGTGAACTGTCCTTTACCAAACCCAGACCAGCTACTTCAGGGTTTTTTATAGTGAACTCATTTTTTAATATCCTTTGCCTAAGGATCTGCTGTTGTCTGTGACTGGAGAGAGGTTACCGCAGTATGGGTATTTAGCCTGACCCAGAATGGCAAAGCTAAAGTCATTGCTTGCTGTGGGTTTTGGTGATGACACCCCCTCACCCCCCAAGTTCTTGAGTTCCTTTAAGTCTCAAAGACAGAATGCATTGTGTTAAGGATCTTATTTCACTTAAAGCCACTAGAGTTTTTAGCATTATAAATATTTTTTATAATAATGAGTGATTTTCTAAATATTTCCTTTGCCTCTGTAATGACTTTTTCTTCTGTTTTTTTTTTTGTTGTTGTTGTTGGTTTGCTGTTTGGGTTTTTTTTTAATTTTATTTGAAACTTGAAAACAAAAACTGTCAGAGTCCAGTCCTGATTGTTTGCCAACAGCATTGTTCTTTATCTGTGGCAAAATGAGAAAAGCAGAGGGAATGGAATAGAATAGAAAGAGGAAAAAAGCCTAGACTTGAAAGATGGAACAATTATTGATTTAAAAGCAAAATAAAGTCAAACCACCATGAGGAAAAAAAAAAAAGCAAAACACAAATCCCAAGCCCAGAAACAACAGTTCATACCCTTTTGATAAGGGTGGCCTGATGCCTCCTCCCCCTTTCAACCAAATATCATGTAAATTCTTTGCCACTTTTTTGCCTGACTTTAATTTTTTAGGCTTTACTGGGGCGGGAGTAGGGGGGAAACAAACAAAACAAACAAAAACCCAACCCAACCAACCAACCAAAAACTACACACACAAAACCAAACAAACATACAAAAACCAACAAACAACAAACACCACAAAATGACAAAAACCCCTCATTCTGACTGAGTGTGACTGCGCCGTTAAAACTCCTGTGAACATGCTGCTGTTCTGCTTCTCCCATTAGGCTGATGAGGTGCAAGACGTGATGCATTTTAACTACACTGCCTGGCCAGATCATGGTGTCCCCACGACCAACGCTGCTGAAAGCATCCTCCAGTTTGTACAGATGGTCAGGCAGAAATCTGCAAAAACTAAAGGCCCCATGATCATACACTGCAGGTAAACACCACAAGGAAATGGAAAACTAAAGGATGTAACTTATTAAATAGTCCGGGAAACCACTGGAAGGAGAGGTTTTGGGGTTCTGCTCACCTGTTAGCTGGAGATGGTTCTCTGTGGGGTAAGGGTAAAGGATTAGTGCCCCTCTTTGACTACAGTGGGGCTGGGATTTCAGGCCCTCTTTAGGCATGAAGGCCTTCCTTTCTAGAAGAGAGTCGTTTCTTTGGATGTTATCAACAAATGGCTTCAGGAGGGGCAGCAGATGATCCTGATTTACACCAGCTCAGAGCTTGCCGCTGCTTTCTTATTTCCACACCTTCATGACACGGATGGTGCAGCCTGGCCAGCAGCCTGCCGCAGCGTGCTGCTCCCCAGCAGACGTGTGCCCCTGTGCAGATCCTCCTTCTTCAGTCGTTCAGCTTTCAGTGCATTCAGGAGGTGATGTGAAGAGTGCTATCCTGTGCTAGCAGTAATACCAGTGTCCCCTGCTAAGAGTTATATGTGGTTTTTTTCTTTTTCTTTTTCTTTTTCTTTTTTTTTTTTTTTTAAGGGAGGTTGTTTTATATGCTGTCAAATTTATCTCTTATGCAGCATCTGGCCGTTTGTTGAGATGCTCACCTAGCGTCTCTGGGGGCAGCTGCCATGTTAGTGAAGATGTCACACCAGATTGGCTTCTGATGCAATTCTCCCAGCTGACTTCAAACCTCTCTGTGGCCCTCATGTGAGAGCTACTCACAACAGACATCTCAGAAATACATAAATAGATGGTTTGCAATGTCTGAATATGTGTACATTGTGGTGACACACTCCTGGTGGAAGTCAAGGCTTGATGAGATTAATCTTAGCCAAGCTTCCATCACCCACGCCAGAGGCAGCAGTTACATTGCTGCACAACCCTCTAGTGCTGCCTTTCCTGGTGCCGATGTGATGGTCGGCACTGACTGTCTCTTGCCACCACTTTGCACAATTTCGAGAGCTCCTTCCCAGAAAACAGTCTTTTATAGCAATATCATTTCTAGTTCCAGATACAGCACTTAGTGTTCTACTGGAATGCAAAACAACAACAGCAGTTCTAAAAGCAGCAAATCACGTGGCCCTTCCCTGTAGCTTAATGGAGACATTCATAGGGGATATTGTTCTGGGAGTCCTAATATCCAGAAAGGTGCTAGTAAGCCAGGGAAGAGATTTATGTGTAGTGCTGTGAAACCAAGCCCTTTATACAGCATTTAATTGTTCTGGGAAGGAATAGAAGCAAGTGTCAGAGAGCTGGGTAACAACTGTAGTATTTTCTTTTTAATTAGGATGCTTCTAGCAGCAGACAGAGTTATTTTCAGATAGCATTTTTAGAGTATAGCGTACATCTTAGACCACATAGTTTAAAAGCAGGAATTCTATGAAATTAGTGGCAAGGGGGGAGAAAGAATGTATAGGTATGGATCAACGTCTACAGCAAATGTTCTCAAATGTTAAAGAAGGCATAGAATTGACATCATTACAACTTCTCCATTTGTTATTTATGAATTTATCAATTATTGAATCTGTCAAATAAGTAGATCAAAAGTTCTGTTGTATTCATCTCATTAGAGACACTGGCATTTTTGTTAAACACAGGTAAAAAAACACGGTTTCATGACAGCTATGTTGAACTGTGTTGAGATTAACTGCTCAACTTTATTGCAAATACTTTGAAGTTTTTTTCTGAAAAATACCACAAGACAGCAGAAAGACCTTTTGCTAAGACACGTATTTCTGTCCTTAGTAGTAAGTATGGTGTTGGGACTCCATGTGAAACTTTATAAAACCTCTAAAGCCACACTCATAATGAAATCAAACGTTACGTGTGAAGTCACAACACAAGGAATCATATTCACTTAAGAATCTTTAAATCAAAACAGTGTGTCTTTTTTCTAGTCACTAAGCTTCCCTTAGCGGGGGATGGAGATTTGTCAACCAAGTGGATGCTGCCTATTTCTGTCTCATGCTTCCAAGGCAGGAGTCCTGGAGTGCAGACTCTTCTGGGTGGTTTGTCCTTTGAGGATGAACTGGAGTCGTGTGGTGTCTTTGCAAAGCCAAGAGCTTTGCTGTGTGGAGAGCTGTGGAAATGAATTGTGCAGGTTCAACCCCAGCCGGCTCTGTGCAGCGATCACCACCGAGCGGGTCTCTGCAGTTACAGCTACAGCCCCTGTGGTTAGAGATGTGAAATCTTTGAGGGGAGCGGTGAAAGTGGGAAAAGTGGACAGCTAAGGGTGGATGAGTGTGTGCATGCACATTCTGCATGTGAGTGTGTAAAGAGGAGTATGAGAAGGTGAAATAACTGTGGAGCCATCCACTCCATACATTCTATCTAAACAACGTAGGAAGCGTTGCATTAAATCCTATAGATTAAGCAGCCTGTCTGACCTCAGATTAGCTGCATCTGATGACTACAGCTGCAGGACACCTGCTTTTTGTGGTACCACTGATTTTCTTCTGTCGCCCCATCAGAAAAGCCTGACATGAGATGCATGTCTGTGTGTGTTGCAGTGCTGGAGTGGGACGAACAGGAACCTTCATAGCCCTGGATCGGCTCTTACAGCACATCCGTGATCACGAGTTCGTAGATATATTGGGCCTGGTGTCTGACATGCGGTCCTACAGAATGTCCATGGTGCAGACAGAGGTAAGATCAGTTCACTTCAGCTTTGTGAATGTATCGTCAGATACATTTCATACTTCTCTGAAGCGTGTTCATGTCCAACAACTATTATTCCCCTTGAACACTTGACAAAATAGCTATGAATAGATACAATTAAGTTTTCATCTTCATTGTAATATTGTCACATTGCTAATGGGCTTATGTCTTCCAAAATGGATGAGTTATTCTCACTTTTTTTGAAATTAATATGCAAACAGTGCATTAGAAGAGATTAACATATGAACTTTTCCAACCATTTTGAAAAGAACTGGGTTTGCTGAGGAGATTAATGACTCATGAAAAGTATTAGTATTGGACAGCCAGTCACGTTTGTTCAAGAGGGTATAATCTGGCCAAGCATGGGAACTCAGTCACACAATGGCAGTAAAAATAACAAGCAAAACAGACAAAAGAACTGTGAGTCTGCCAGATACTCTCATTGCCTCTCTCCCTGCCCAAATATCTGCTGGATATTTCTTCTGTTTCTAAGGCAAATGTCAGGAGAATAGCTATACTGTCAGAATATGTAATGGAAAAAAGTCACAAACGTTTTCCAAAGCAGAAACTTCCGTGCATCCAAAACCTTCCCAGTTCCTCTACTGAGGGCAAGATACCACACCTGTTGTACTTGTCACTGGTCATACACAGTATAAACCAGCAACCTACATACAGTTGGAATTCCCACCATCACTGTTTGCAGGCTGAGTCTGGCAGATAATCTGTTGCCAAGCATTGTTTAACCCAGAGGAAAGCAAAGAAGAATTAGCAGGGAAACAAGAGTAGGAGGAAATCCTGCAATGACAACAACTAGCATCTAGAAATAAAAAAAGGTCATTATTTTCAGACCATTCTGGATCATTCCTATCAAACTACCACTTTTCATCACAATTCACTAAATTAATCCAAAGCCAGACCCTTATGTAAACACCAGAGAAACAAATCCTGGTGGTTTATTTCAGCTGCGACTGTGTTACCAATACAGAGGTGGTGTGATTTTTATTTTTTGTTTCCTTTTAACCTACAAACTCATTGCCTGCCTGGGGCTGATGTCAAGGGCTGGGCTTTGGTGGTCGCTGAGCTCCTGCTGCTCCAGGCAGTGGCCAAGCCTGGTCGCAGAGGTTACTGGGTGGCACTGACACTTAGGCGCAGAGGCCACCAAAAAGGCTTTCCTTACCACATCTGAGCCACACAGAGATTACCTGGCTTCACGTTGCCTTGTACACTGGCAACTTGGCAGCATCTTGCTGAGCAGTTTGAAAAAACAAATGTCACAGGCCCAGAAAGGGGGTTAGCTTGGAGAATACCCTGAATTGAAACCAGTCACTCCAAATTAGTGGGTGTGAGGAAATCTGGGCATTTCTGTGGTCTGAAATGCTTCAAACTCATACTGATATTTCCTGGCATCAGCAGACCACTGGGGACAGGGGCTGAATTCCAGACTCAGGTTTTGGGACAGTTTGCTTGAGATCCACTTGCTCGCTGTGCCTAGTGCACATAAAGCTTAGCATAAGGATTCATCAGAATTTGCATTCTTTCTCTTTGAAATCTAAAAATCATAAATTAAGGTTATTCCAATTGAATTACAGCATTTAATCTGTATGATGATAATGCTTAGAAAAGCCAGTCCATAACCAAAACCAAATCTAACCCCAGTCTTACTGCACAGAAACCTGTCCACAAATATAACAGTGCATGTGATTGACCCAGCTTACTTACAGTGTCATTTGCACAGAGGTAGATAATTCCCCAAGTAATTAACTGCTCTGTGAACAAAATCAAGTCTCAGGTTTTTATTGGTAAAGAAGTACTAAGGAACATGAAGTTCATTAAAATATTTCAGGTGCATATGTGGCAATTTGTTGCACTTAAAGTATTCAGGTAGCTTTCTGAGAATGCATTTTCAGGCAATATAAAGTAGACCCACTTTAGTTCAGACCCAGCTTGTCTCCTCTCCTCTCCTCTCCTCTCCTCTCCTCTCCTCTCCTCTCCTCTCCTCTCCTCTCCTCTCCTCTCCTCTCCTTTCCCATTATCATTCAGGTTATTAATAGGTGATTATGATACCAGCACAGCTCCAGTGGATTTTGTGCTTCCCCAGCTGCTATCTGTAAAAATTGCTGGCTAATATTTTGGGAGCAGACACCTCACTGTACTTTGTGAGTGGCTGAAGAGGGAGAGATGGAGAAGCTGTGCAGGCTTTTACTGTGAACCATCAAACTGTTTTGCTCTTTGGGTTCTTGTCATGCTTTCTGAGGTGCAAAAATGCCAACTCGTTTGGTCTTTTCTTCCAGGAACAATATATTTTTATTCACCAGTGTGTGCAACTGATGTGGCAAAAGAAGAAGCAGCAGTTCTGCATCAGCGATGTCATATACGAGAACGTCAGCAAGTCCTAGTTCAAAGTCCCAGGGGGTAAGTCAGGCAAGCCCGACCCTGTGCCATGCCCACAGCTTCGTGTCCTGGCTGCTCAGCAGCAACCAGCATTACAGGTGTTTGCTCGAGGAGATTTACTGGGGGTTTGGAGCTTTCCAGGCCTCATCCCCCTCTGAGCTGATGTTCACATGGAGAGTGCAAGGAAAATCCCTCTGGCCTCTCACAGTAAATATTCTACTCTGCTTTCCATGGGTGTATTGTTACAGTCATCATTCGAAGAAAAAGAGAATCTGGAAATCCTGAGTGACTCATCTAACCATTCCCTGCCACTTGTCCTAACACACTTTGTAAAGTTTAAAGGTGGGGAAGACTTTACATCTTCAGCCATTTCCAAGTCTCTTACCAACTGCCAGGTTACCCAGGCCAGCAGAGGTTTGGGGATGCTCTTCCAGCACTGCCGTTGTGTCAACAGAGCCTGCTGGAGAGCAAGCTGGTAACCGAAAAGCTCCGTCACGAAACGCTGGGGAATTTCTTTGTGACACTAGAACAAGGGAACAGGAGGGGCGTCTCGAACTGCTACTGCTGATAGCATAAGCAAAGTGATTGTCTTGCCTTTCCACTGAGCCCCAGCGCCTGACCTGTTGCATGTAACCAGACCAGCCCAGTCCCCAGCTGCAGAGTAAAACATGGCTCTGACCTGCCAGGAGGTTTTCTGGCCTTCTGGCTATGCAAAGCACGGAAGCAAACACATTTCCTTACACTGTGGGGACAAGCTGTGAGGCCACACGTCACTGTTGTTGAAGCTGATGAGCTTTAGTTCATTAGGTGGCAGTAATAAACCAGCCATAACCATAATATTTCCTTTTGGGTGAAGCAGGGAGCCACAGACTTTCAACACAAACTGGCTCCTCAAGTAGCTACTGGAGGGCTGCGCTGTGGGCACCAGCACCAGCCACCTCTGCTATGTGCCTGTGGTGTTGCACGGGCGCTGCTGTTAGTCCCTGTGTACATCATTCCCCTGCCCATAAGATGAACCTCGATTTGCCTCACCTTTCCCAATGTCCTGGTAGTTTACTGTTGTGTTTCCTCTGAGTCTCAGAGCCCAGCTTCTTGTACTGCTGGGCTGCAGTCCCAGCCTGTACTGTAGGCTGGGAGACATAAATGCCAAGAACCGTATTTATTTCTTTGTTTCTAAATTGTTCCGTGTTGTTTGGTTTCAGGTGAGACCATGAAGCACACCCATCTTCCCTTGCTTCTGATTTTTTTTTTGATTGGATGGTTTGAATGGCCAGCTGTTCTGCCACAAGAGACCGCTGCTTTGCAGTACACGGACAATGAAAGAAAGCGACTTTACCTTTCCGAAGCACTGGGGAGACAAAGCCTTAACGAGCCTGTGGTGTCTTTTGAACTATTTAATTTCTGGACATTTTTTTAAAATACTGGACCAAATTCAACTAAACAACATGAAGGAAAAGACGCTATAATATGTGCATAAAATAGATTGCTCCAGAGTGTTGGGGTTTTGTTTGGTACTTCTGATTTTTTGTTTTGTTTTTCTGTGCAGGTTGGGCTTAAGGTTAAAGTAAGTGCAATATTTTTTTAATGGTTGACTGAAGAGCTTTCTTCATGTGTCACCGGTCTGTGCTAATGTCCATAGAAGAGCAGGCATTGTTAGTATCTAATAATACCTCAGTAGTGAATAGCGAGGCATGAACATACATGAAGAAACCTGGAGATTGTGAAAAGGGGGTGGGAGGGTGGGAGGTGTTGCCGGGTACATGGATTTGACTGTTTCCTACAGCACTGATGTATGTGGGTTTGGGGGGTGGGGGGGAGTGGGGAGGCAAAAGACCCAAGGAACGGGCTGAGGAGCAGAAATCCAAACCATGAAGCCCGAAGCTGAAGCAGGCAGCCAACAATGAGCGATGGGCTGGTTTTGGTTCTTGACTGTGCTACTACTAATTAAGCAGAGGGATTGCTCTTTTTGCCAACCTTTTCAGTAACACCACTGATCAGGCTCTTGTTTTAGATGAATCTAATCAAAGTGCAGCTGAGTTTAAAGCTGGGATATCTTAGACTCCATTACTGTAGCATTAAACTGTCCAAGCAGTCTATGGTGCCTAAACCCCTCATTTGTTTATTATTTTTAATAAGTATTAACCCTGTGTAAAAATGTGAAGCTGATTCAGGTTGGACAGGTGGGAAGAAAACAAAAAAAATGCTTTAACAGATGTAATATTTTTCTCCGAGTCAGGAATTCACCATGTTACAAAAACAAGGTTTTGGCATGTGAAGGGCTGGTTATCGCTTTATTGCTACGAGGCTGCCAAAGCGTCAGTATGGATTCCTGCAGGGGCTCTAGGGTTGGGGTGGGGGGCTCTTTTCTGCTGTCAGTTTCAGTTCTAGTCAGAATAATTAGCTATATATATATATATATATTTTTTTTTTTTTTTTTGTCTTTGTATAATTCCGGTACATCATTGTGTATTGTGACATGGATGCTGTCAGAATGATGTCGATGGCATTTTTATACCTTCTTGCTTTGTGTCACCTCATTGGAAGTTAGCAGCAATGGTACTCGATGTAAACAAAACAAACTTGAACTGAAAGTAAACGCACTGGATTGCTTACCTGTGAAGAAGTCACTATTAGCAAAACAGCAAACACACCCGCATATGATTTTATTCACTCCACTGCCTGCTATCGCCTGTCAGGGTACCAGGATGTAGTTCAGTAGGCTCAGCTACTTCCAGGAGCCTGATAACCTCCTTCAGATGATGTTCGATTTTTTTCTTTCAAAGGGTTATTCCACTAGCAGGTAAATAGATGTATATTCCTTTAATATATACTTGTCAAGTTACAATGCAAAACTCCCTTTGAACTAACCTATATATATTACGCACAACTGCATAGACTTAACATAATCCCCCAAATAAAACAGGTCTTTGTGAAGGGTACTGAAAAAACAGGTAGCTACCTCTGATTATTAAATGAGAACGATGTGAATCGCACTCTCCCCCTTCTCTTTTCATGCAACTATTTCCGCATTTTCCACCAAGCCCAGGCCTAAAGCAGAGATGCTGTTTCTCTAAATAAGATGTAGAGACGCGAATGCAAAAGGGCAGAGAGCCCTGTTGTCAGGGAGTAGATTGCTAACAAGTAAGGCTTCAGTGGTAGATGTTTCTCTCTTATTTCACCAGTGTGCCTCAGCTCGAGGGCTTGCCATTTCAGTAGGAACAGCAAAGATTTGTTTGGCCTAATTTGAACAGAAGATAGAATTATAAATTATAAATGAGCATTTGATCATCCAAACCTTGCTTTCATGCTTTTTTATAAGTTTTGTTCATAGCCCTCTACAGAACTAGTAGTGGAAAACAAAACAAACCCAAACCAAACACTGCAAATGTTCTTGCTTTCTCATCTACTGCCTCCTCTCTCCTGCTAGTCATTGCTCAGTGTGTCTAGATTTATTCTGTAGCATAGACCAGAGTAAGCAGGTTACTTCTATAACATTCATGTGCACACGAAATACCACAGTGTGAGCTGGCTGTAACAGAAGTTTGGCTGAACATGACAGAGTACAAGATTGCTGCAAGGATGCCAAACTCACATTGTTGCAAACGACACTGCCTGAATAGGCTAAATTTACTAGACAGTTTTTGAATGTGTGTAAAAAAATTATTTCATTTCCACAGCAACAGGTTTGTATTTTTCCTTTAACAGCTACTTACGCACAAAACCAGTTACAATGAAAACTCCTTCAGAAAAATACTTTTTCCTATCGCATATAGTAGGCAAAACTGCATAACCGGGTGTGTTGAGATGGATGTGGAAACCACCTGTCCCAGAGTTCAAGCCATTAAGTAAAAGCATTGAAGGAGTCAGGAGACACTGTGGTTCAGAAGACTCATGCAGAGCCTTTTAGCCTGAATCAACATGTCATACTTTCGGTTTTACCTCGTCACACTTCTTTAAAGCAAGTCCAAAAGAATCGATGTTTGGGGCTTCTGCTATATTTTTATATGGATTCCAGTGTCTGTCAAAATAAAACTCTTGAGTCATCACAGCTATAAAGCTGTCTGAATCTTCAGGATTTGTAATAGGGTTTTTGAATTATGAGTTTCATGCCTAGAGCTCTGCTGACACCATCGATGCTCTGTATGGATCTGCTTCTCTTACAGCATCTACTGACCTAGATGTATGTAAAAGCAGCTTTGCACAGTGAGTGACAATCAAAACCAGGGCAGGTTTTCTCCTTGTCTCATGCTGTGTTTGCTGCCATGGAAGGAATGAACAAGTAACCCAAGTTACAATGAACAAGTTTCAGAAGAGCTACGAGGTTTTTAGAGCCATGTGTGAAAGTGTTGTCTCTCCTAGCACACCTGTGCCCTGAGCCCTGATATACTTGGCTCTTCAGAGCTGTTTCCTTCCATCCTCACACACAAGGATAAGAACAGGTTGGGAAGCCTTACTAGTGCTTTACTTCATTTTACAGGTTTTTTCCTGTGCCTTAAGAAGACAAAGTTGCCCCTAATCAAATATTCAATGTCATCATCTTAAGCACCAAAATAGGCCTTCCTTCCCTCAGTTCATTAACCACACAATCACGCCACCTCCCTCCCACTTCTTGTGTGAAAACAGTAGTTTCATTCAGGCAAGCAAAAGCTGTTGCTTTCAGCCATTTCTTGCGAGAGGATAACATCCTTAGTGGTGTTGACAAGGATGGGAGTGGGGGCGGGCTGAGCTTTGCTGCTGTTATGACAGGCAGCAGTGGTGGCTAGGAAACATCTAGGAAGTCTCCCTATTTTCTTTCATCTCCTCTTTTAGTCTACAAATATTATCAAGAAGTAGAAGCAGACACTAATATCCTGATACTGGTTTTGGTCTGGCTGCTGAAAAAGTAGTAAAAGGCCAAAGTTGCAACCTAAGCATGTAACTATAATATACAGAAACTGAAAAAAAGATATTGGAGAGCCAGAGGCAGTTAAATAGGCACTTATCAGCAAAAATTTAACATAGCCACAGCAAAAATTCAACCCGCTTGTAAAATATTTAAACACAGAATCCAGTGCATGCTTACAAATTCCCTCATGTTTGCACTTCTCATACGTAATGCTGTTGCTTACACGCAAAGGTGGGAGGCTGAACAGAGAATATTCTTGGTGTATCAGACCAAATCCTTAGCCAGGGCTGTTTGTTTCATGTTCTAGATGTTACACAGACTTCACAGTGAGTAAAAACATCGTAGAAAAACTAGGCTCCTATAAAATGGTAGCTTCACCAGAAACATGGGTTCCCGTTCATAATTGTGTTTCCCTTATGCATGAGATACAGCCCAGGAAAATGAGTGGAGATAACCTGCTTCAACTAGGGTCTGGTATTCCAGCCATAGCTCGCTTCTGTATATTTCCTGAAAACTCAAAATACCTTCACTTAAAAAAATAAAAATTCTGCTAGTTACAGGTTTCCTAATTAGAAAGACTTAATCCACACTACATAGTTATTCATGAGTTCCTGTTTGTTCCCTTAGTTCAACTGGCAAGGTATTGGTGTTACTGTCCAGCAAAGCACTTCCAGGGACAATTTCAGATTTTCACGAACACTGAGGAATACACTCAAAGTCACTGGGAGCTCAGCACATTCCAAAGTATCGCATCATTTTGCATAGCTAACTCCCCATAAACCATTGATTTTGGCACACATCAATAATGTAGAAGTCTGCACTTATTTCCCTGCCCTCCAAAAAGCACCTACTTTTATATTGCGCAATGCTTTGGAACAATAAAAATCTCACAAATCACAATTTGTCTGAGCAAAGCTCTGTGTAACATTGGAATTGCTAGATGGTAAGTAACTGTTCCATGCATCAGTTCTGGTTAGAAGTGTTCTTTATAAATTGAATGTGAGGTTTCACAGTGGTTTTCTCTCCTCGTGGCATCCCAAGGGAACAAGCAGACTAAAGCAGTGGGAAGAAGTGCCTTGCTGATGTTAAAAGGGATGTGCTTAGAAAGCATAAAACTGCTGAGGGGACGTACGCTGCTAAACCTCACTCCCTCCACCCAGTTAAAAAGTCAGACTCAATAGCAGCAAAATAGTAAAGTAGTTCCTATGTTATCAAACACGATTCCTTTTCCCACATCTAATAAGGCACTTTCTTGTCATTTAAAAAACTATTTTGTTTCCTTTTCAAAGACACTTTTCGCATATTACATCTTTCTAAAATATTAGTGTAAAAAAAAATCCTCACTGCTCATATCCTAAAGAAAACTTTTTGAATGAAGCATTGCATTTTACCACTGCTTTCATTTAAGATGCTGAAAATTTTGAAGAAAAGGTTTTATTTTCTTTTGCTGAATCCCAAATGAGATCTCCTTTTGATTTCTCATAACTGCCAACAAGTTGAAAATTCAAAAACTGCGCAGAGGCATGAAGTGCCCTGCAGTGCCTTAAAACATCAAAGAAATTCCAGCAAAAAGGGAAATATCTGCCATTCGGATTTCACAGACTAACATGGAAGCCGTACAGCCTAATTCAGCAAAGTTAAAGGGTAAAAGACAACTCAAGTTGTACTGGATTGATAAGCCATTAGTGGTTAATTAAAAAAACTGAGAAAATAAAACATGGAAACAATCCAACCAACACCCCCCATCCCACCCCTGCCCAGTGATTCATTCTGCTTATCCCTTAAGAATATGGAAGGGGTTTCTTGTTTTCCTCCCAAGTATCTCCAAAGATGCCCCTGAGCGCACTGGCCACATTCAAACTTGTCTGGCTCTTTCTATAAAACTTAACAGCTACACAGAAACCCAGCTTCAAAAAAACCATCTGTGAAGCCACCTCTTTTCTCTCAGAGACAAAACATGAGTGCTTCCCCCAACGCCTCCGCATGCCAAACTCAGCGAAGTCTGCAGAGTCTCAGAGGTGATGCCTCCTTTTGGGCAAAAGCAAACAGTTTACTGAATGCTAGAATAAGCTTGCAGAGAATATGAATATTGGTTTCATATTTTGGTAATTAACGGGGGAACAGAGGGGCAGGTAACCACCACAGTGCCTTTTATGGAATTAGACATCCTTTTAAACGAGTTTCAAAGACCTTTTTAAAAGTTTTCTGCTCCTGTATTTACAAGTAACAAAGCATCTACATAAGAGTAGCTTCAGATCTCCCTTTACTGTCTTAATAATTCACCACCCAGTGTAGGGGACTTTGCTGTACAGTGAACATTCTTCAGGCTAGTTAAATATGAATCAGAGAATATCAACACATCAAGCGTTTGAAGGACTGGGCTTGACCTTTACTAGTAGGACCAGATAGTGAGACAGACAATTTTCCCCCATAAAGCTGTGTATATAGGTTGAATCAGTGCAGTTATCATGCAGGTGTGCTTGTTCAAATGTTTCCTATAGGGATAAAGCAATCAAGAATCACCATTTCTTTCACTGTATAAGACAAGAATTCATTTCTTATAGTGATTGCTACAGCAGCTGGAGTCTTCAGTTTGGGATTCATCACTTCTTGACCTGTTTCTGGATAAGCGACCATGTTAAAATGGCAGGTGTAGAACCTATATACTTTTCACAGGTACAAAGAATACATATTAAATGTAAAAATATAAATAGACACATAACAAATACACAGAAGAAATATTTGTAAGGACATTTACAATAAATGGCACTAAACACCTTTATTAAGCTTTTATTTTTTTCTTTTATGAAAAATGAATAGGATTCTTTTTTCCCTTGTACACAGAGGAAGAGGAAACTAATGGCAAAAATCAAGAACACTTTCTTATTTCAATATCGTCTTTGTAGCCACAAAGATACAACTATTTAACAGACAAGAAATACTGTTTATTGCAGACTTTAAGCTGATTCATGTGAAAAAGGCACTATGAAACTTAATCAAACCAGATGATTAAATTTGTCTAAATTAAGTGATATTAGATATTATATATAATACATATATTATATATAAAATCACACGACCATGTGAAATAACAGAACATTTTTTGTGACAAAAATCATTGCATCTTCAAAAATAGTATTTGCTAGAAGGGATGTTTCCTTTTCTCCCCTTTTTGCCTCCAGGAATCCACTGTTCCAAAAGATTACATTTAGAAAGGAACAATAGCTTTTTACAAAAGGAAACACTGACATCTGGGATCAGCACACAAAGAAGTCTAGATTACACACGGTTCTTCTGACAGGTTAAGTTACAAACAAAAAATGCAAGTATATTAAAAAAAAAAAAAACTGCGAATTGTTTCATGGCTACCTACAGCGGATCTGATCACTTCTCCAAATTGCATTACTATTTTCTAATTATTCCTTCTTGTGCAATATTATAGTTCATCACAAGTGAAGTATTGATAAAATCAATGAACAGAGTATTATTTTGCTATAAATAGCATCATTAGTAATAAAACACCTTGGGAGTGATGCAAGAAAGAATCAGCCTATGTCAGGCTGCTGTTCATTTTCCATTGCTGCCATCAATGGCTTAACTAAACATCCTGCAGCTGAATGCATAACAAGAAAGACTGAGCCAAAAAGACATAACTGCACACTACAGCAAGAAATGGGATTCAGAATCTTATTATTACCAAAGGGTTAAAATACTTTTTTATTGCTGGCTCAGCTTCCCTTGGATGAATCAAACAAAGATGTGTTCTAGTTTATCTCTCATGGAACGGTTAATTCCATAAAGCCAAGACTCATCTTTGGGTGCAAATGAATCATGTGCCAATATTTCCACCTGTCAGGAACCTCCATTGAATTTCTCATCTGTCCATTTTTAATTATGAGAAGCCAGCAGCAGGTACTTCTGTGGAGATGACTGTAAATTTTCCTTATGGTGGCTGGTTACATTTACAATATTATAAGATATTCCCCTGCACTGCTTCCTAAAGCAAAGCTGAATGGTGTAACAATATGGACAGTGCAAGAAAAGAGGAAAGACATTTTAGTGGCTGCTTCCTTCATCAAAGGACTCCACACCTGAATCTGTGGCAGCTGCACTGATTTTTTCTTGTCGTCTCCTCATAATTTCTTGCAGTTCTGAACTACCACTGTTAGCCTATAAACAAATAAAAAAGAAAAAGAGTTTACATATGGTTTTGACACATGATCAAGTTCCTCTGCCAGCATTTTATTAAGATGGATGTTTGAACAAACTAAACTCACCTTCCAGCTCCAGAACTGAAAATGCGCTAAGAATCTGGTTCAATGACATTTGGAACAGGGAAGTGTTTACACTATCCTTAAATGCAAAGCGGGAAAGAACCTGCAGACTATTAAAGGTGTCAGCTTGACTTTCAGCACTGCTGAGCATCTTTAAGTCTCACACAAGTCTCTGCAAGTGTTGAATATTTCTGGGGTGAAATATGGCTTCAGCAAAAGCAGGGTTAAAGCTCAGAAAGTTTGTTAGGATTCCACCCTTGAGTGCCTAAAAATCAGGGCAATCATTTTTAGAAATTAAAGCACATAAACCCTTTGTAGTTTTAGATTTATATAAACACAAAATTCATGTATGCACAGGGGTTTGCACAGCCAAGGCCTGAGTAAGGACTGAATCTTAGTATCCCACGTTACACAATACACCATCAGGCATTTGCTGTTCAGAGACACAGGTTTCAAATTTACGACACAGAAGTAAGAATTGAATCATATTACTATATTAGCAACAGTGTAGCATTGCGAGGACAAGGCTTGATTTCACCTTTGAGTGTGAAAAATGGGTCTGCTGAGCTACCTGCAAACAGATTGCTTTGACAACATAAAAGAAGTTATTAACACAGCCAGGACACAGTTCCACTAGAGCAGAACTTCCCAAAATCTGCATGACGTCGAATAAGACTAGAGGATTATAAAGCAAGAGCCATAGCTGCTACTGTGTTATTTGGCTATGACATGACCTTCCGACCTTCAAAACTAGCTTCCAAAATAGCCTCTGAGTAAGAAATCAGAAACTGGTTTTGGAATTTGTAAAACAAATTTCAGGACTGTTAAAGGGAAAATCATTCAATCAATTCTGAACTCTGAAAATTTATTCCATTACATCAAATTTCATTTAGATGTATCCCATTATAACCATTACAATGCATTATCTGATGCCATTACACGGCAGATAGGTTAGGTGTCCACAGGGAAGGAGGTGAGGATGCTTCTCTCCTAGGTAAATTACCATTGCATTCTCCTCCCAGAGTGGAAGGGCAAAGCCGGGGGCTTACAATTGACTCCATGAAGGTGAGAAGGCAGTGTTATCTGTTTTAATTCATCTTGTCCTTGCTCACTTGGTTTCAGATACAGAGTAAGCGCAGCAGTCACCCATTACTGAAGTCATGCATGAAAAACATCAATAAATACTTGACACGTGCTTTATCAGAGGTCATGCCGAAATATTTTTCTGGAAATTACTGGGCAGCTGAGACTGAAACAGTTTACCTTCCTGATAACATCAATAACAACAAGACTGATGAGTGTGAAACACTGCTCAACTAAACCAACTGCAGTACATCTTGTGGCACAGCACAACAGGCACATCCTACTTGGAGTCAGAGTACAGCGTAGCTAAGTAGCCTAGGGCTGCTCCTAGCAATACAATTTCTGGATCAGACTGCTAGACCTTGGCCTTAGTGATTTACCCAGCTTAGCCTCTAACCAGATCATAAAGTATCAGTAAACTCCATCGTTAAATCCCACTTCTGTGCTGTCCTGGTTTTGGCTAGAGATAGAGTTAATTTTCTTCCTAGTAGCTGGTATAGTGCTGTGTTTTTGATGTAGTACAAGAAGAATGCTGATAATACACTGATGTTTCAGTTGTTGCCAAGCAATGTTTATACCAAGTCAATTAAAGGCTGCAGGTGCACAAGAAGCATGGAGGGAGCAAAGCCAAGACAGCTGACCCAAGCTGGCCAAAGGGGTATTCCTGACCATATGATGTCATGCTCAGTATATAAACTGGACTTGGCTGGGGGGCAAATACCACTGCTCAGGAATGGACGGGCTATTGGTGTCACAGGTGGTGAGCAATTGCATTTTTCATCACCTGCATTGTATATTCTATTATTATTATTATTGTCATTGTTTTATCTTCCTTTGCTATCCTATTAATCTGTTTTTATCTCAACCCACAAGTTTTATTCCTTTCCTCCTTCTAGTTCTCTCCTGCAACCCACATGGCGGGGTGGGATGAGCAAGTGGTTGGGGGTCTTAGCTGCCAGCTAGAGTTAAACCACAACACGTGTTTCAGTCATTCCTTTCACCGAGATGTCAAAGAGAACAAGCTATTTTTCAAGGCAATATTATATATTCATTAGATAGAAACCATTTTCAGTTTCAGAGGGACACATGCCCATGATTCGCAGTGATGGAGAAGGAAGACAATGAGAATGTGTACCTGGAGTGTTCCCTTCAGGAGATGACCAAGGTGCAGTTCAAGATACTGTGTCTCTACACTTACCTTCTGTAGCGCTTTTCAATGCCAGAGCTTGAAATGCTCAACAAAAGTTAAAGAAAAGGACACAAAAACTCCCTCATATTCATGCAGACTATTATTTTCATTTCTCAATGAAAAAGTGAGTCCATACAGATGACTAGCCAGGCTGCTATAACACTGCATTTGGTATACGAGTTGAAATTCAACTCTCTGGAGCATCCCCAGAAAACAGCTCCCAGAGGGGATACTCTGATCAGTACAGAGTGTGTGGTGCATCCTGCCTCCTCCTCAGACACCGCTGCTTGCCTCCTTGAGACACCTCTGGCAGAAAGGAGGTGTTTGGCCCTGGCTATGGCCAGCCCTCTGCTGTCTTGACACACTCGTCTTGCACAGAGTTATCTTTCTGTTTTTGCTTGGCCAAACCCAGAAAGCTGTTAAACCCCAAGCATCTTCCCCATACTTGCAGTCTGTTTATACAGGGGCCACAAAACTCCATGAGGAGTCTTGCTTCCCTGGATATTTTAAACGCTGGTGTGCTTCAGGGTGGAATGGAGTTACCATGAAAATAAAGTAAAAACACCCTGTAATTATGGCACCGATTCATTTTTTTCCTCATAAGGGTAAAGTTATTAAATTCCATCAATTGGAATTTCAATTCCAAAATACTGAATTCCTCTGCCTAAGGCACAAGAATACTAAAAGGAAAATTGTAGCTGCATGAAAGTGAAGATTGGGTTGTTTGTATTTGGGAATGTAGCCACACATCTGAGAGGTAAGGCTTTCAATGGCTTGCAGAAATGGTATGAATCCAGAAATACTTGTGGAAGATCCTGAGTAGAACTAACAAATAAAGACAAGGCATACAGTTCTGTAATGCTAGAGACTGTGCAGGTTTGCTCTGTCTCTGGCTTTAATTGGTATTTGTCCTTATCACCCAGGTCATTTACTGCAATATGAAAACACAAGTGCTAACTAATGGATGCCAGAGAACTTCACAAAAATTTGTCACTGATTAATGACGTAGAACAATTACAGTGGTCAAACCCATAACCCAGTAGCTGCTTATAAGAAGCATTAATTGTAAAATAGGCCTGACACTGACACAAGTATGTATGTGCTTAAACGCTTCTGTTACTAAAAGCGTCTTTAGTTTGAGCAGTAAGAACAAAGCCCTTTTTGGAATACACAAGCTCATCTTTACTAGGTCACATGTAGACATTTGGGCTGTGAAACTCATTCCTACAGCTTCTCTTCAACAAGGGACAGCCTTCCTAAACCCTAGAACTTGAAATATTATAGGGACAGAAAGGAAGATGCATCTTGATGTTTTGGATAATTCAAACAATAGGCCAAAGCAATCAGGAACTGCATAAATTCTGAAATTCATCAGTTAAACCTCATATAACTGAAGCAGAAATACGTATTTCAATTACTTTTTCACTAAGAAAATCCAATGACCTTGTTAAACTCTAAGTACCTCTTTATTGACACTAGTAGAGCATTTATTAGAGAAGTTTTGACTGCTCAGTTTCCTGCAGAATGAGACCTAACTGAAACAAGTAGAATAACACCATAGAGGAAAAAAAAGGACAGATCTCTACAGTCCAGTGCATCTCTGCTTTTCAAACCAACTTCTACCACAAAGGCACTCCCCTCTCAGTAGACAGAAGGCTTATGAAACTGAAATAAGATTGTTGACATTCCAGAAAAAGTGAAGAATACACATATATCTTCACTAGGAAATGATGGACATAAAATACGCATCATCATCATCAACTTGTATTTAAAAATATGCCTAGTAGTTAAAGCTTAAAATCATTTAAGCAAGATGGTCCCAGGTCCCAGCTTCATGAGATGTCAGAAACACATTTTAAACTTCTTCAAGATTTTTTTTTTTAAACAGGATGGGAAGAATATAGCTTCTCGTTTGGACTAGTCTCACCTCTAGACCGTATCGAGTCCATTTCTCCGTTTGTCACAGCAAGGTTTTTTGAATAGTAGGTATAACTGCAATTTTCTTGGCTTAAAATTGTTAGGCATTCTGCCTAGCACAACTCTGTATACAAGCTTTTAAGGTGTTTAAGGAACAACACTACTGTAATTAAAGCAAGCTGCCACAGACCAGTGAATACAAAGACACAATACTTTTATCCTTAGTTCAGTAATGATGCTAGCATGTCAAACGTGTTTTCAGCCACTTACGAACCTGCCAATACAGATACCCAGCATTTGATCTGAAAGACCTCGAGATTCAACAGTGAGCTCACTCTACGAATTTCTCATGCCTAATGAAGCAAATCTCTTCAACAAAGATAAAGCAAAACTAAGACATCACCACCAGAAGTACTAGGAACACCTGTTTGTCCAAGTACCAGGTAGAGCAAGAGGCAAAAAAAAGGGCATTTTACTCCTATTGTTTTCCCCAAAGCCCTTTTTGGTTTTTGTCTTCTTGCAGCCTGATTACAGCACACAATGTCTTAAACTTGAGTACTACAATGCATGTTTTTTAACACTTTGTAGACCCCTTCAGAAGTGGGGAGAGATGTTTTGGTGTTTTGACTGATACAGTTTCAATGGGTTGACACCACATAACTCAGGTACAAATAATGCTTATCAACTTGACAGGAACTGAGGAAAAAAAAACCAAAACAAAACAACAAAAAATCCCAACAAAACAGCTGTCTCACAGAAAGAGCTATTTAATTCTACATGTTCAAAAGTGGTGACCCACCATTAGGTTATCAAGAAGGGTTACACATACCTCCAAGGCAGATTTCTGTACCGTGATTTGGATGTAGACTCTAGAACCTTCTGGGCAAACAGTCCTCAGTTCCTCTTTATTGAGGGAGAAAAGCTGAGCGCCTGTCAGCACACCAAGGCTATTGACAGTCCTGTGGTCACACCAAGGGAACAAACAAGAAATAAGAAAAAATGCACTAGCCAAGGGAGAGTAATAGTTTGGCTTCCACCCATGTTGTCTCAGATAGGGCTACTAAATCAAGACAAAAATTAATGCAACAGGACTCCTGAAGTCAATTCAGTATCTAACAAATACCTTTTGGTGGAGGCTAATATATATTTTTCCGAAATACATCTCTATTGATCTATAACCACATTGATACAGATGGATATATATTATGTATACAAGTATATACGTATATATACACATATATGTAAAAACAAACTCTTTTTTTCAAGGGTGCAGCTGATCTGTCTTGATTTTCAGTAGCCTACTTGACTTTAAAAAGTGGGCAGACCACATCCTACCTAATTACTGACAGAAAAGTAATTTTAAGAAGTTTTCTTAACATTTGTCCTCAAACTTACACAGGGTTGAATCCTTTGGACTGTAGCCACGCTTTCACATCCTCAGGTGAAGAGTCGTAAGTGATATTAACAACCGGGATGTTTGGTCGTGGCACGTGGAACTTCCTCTGGGCAGCGCTCCGGCCAATGGTGAGTCGGTGAACAAGTTCATCCTGCACCTCCTCCATCTGTGATTTCCTGCCTAGAGAGACAGATGCCCCACAGGAGTTAATTCTCAAGGTTGCTTTATCAAAGCCAGGTAATTTCTTATGCTCCCCTTTAAATCTTAAATTTTTGTTTGTTTTTAAAGATTTATTCCCTAGATCTGACTGAATTGTTATTCTCCTTTTTCCCCAAGCGATATTTCAATATTCTCACTCCCCTCTTTGGGGGAAAAAAAAAATAATAAAAATATATATATATTCAACTGAGACTCCAGAATGAGGAGATGAGCTTGATGTCGCACAGAGGCATAGATCAGCCTGGTAGTACCCAAGCTGTAGAAGAAAATGGGCGTGGAGGGTTATCATTTGTCATTGTCTGTGTTTCTTCAAATAGAATTCATGTTTTAAACATGAAACAAAAAAGATGAGGAAGGACGCTCATATAGTGCCAATCACTGTAGGTAATAAGCTATGAGAGTGATCAAATTTTTGAAGGGGTTTTGAGAAATATGAATTCACTCGAAGTGAATGGTGACTGGTGAAAAGTGACTGGTTAACTGAAACAATGTCACACTTTGCATTAGAAAAAGAAGAAGAAAAAAAAAGGTAAATTAAAAGAGTTAGTTCTCATCAGAGGAACTGGGCAAGAATCTTTTTTTTTTTTAACTTTTAAACAAAACTGTACAAATATACTATCCCACAGAACCCATTCATCTGAAGCCTTTAGTTCAGCTGGTGGGCATTAGCAGGTGAACTAAAATGCTTTTCATGCAATTTAACAAAATAAATTATAATGATATGGAAAATTGTTTAAAATGCATACAGAAAGTCGTATGGATGATTTTACAAAAATAGGTAGAATCCAAAAGGGCGTAAACATCCTTTTGAGCATAGAGAAGATACTGATTTAACACACTCAAACTCTCCACGTAGTAACTCTGGAATTACCATAAAAATACTCCGACACACAACTTTAAGTGATCTCAAAAATTCTCAGAATTTCCTTGCCAAGATGTTTTTAGTCACCTTTGTTCAACCTTCTCACTTTGATAAAAAAGACTAACTATAGCACCTTCTCTAATGCACTCAGACGGCAAAAGCCATTCCTTTTCTCCCATTATACTGATAGCAGCAGAGGCAAATGGCACAACTTCAATATGAAAAAAGTGTAAGACAGTAAGAATATGTCATTCTCTATTTTCCTTTTATCCCCTCCCAAACCTCTTCAAGGATCAACATCTCTAGCCAGTTAGACAAATAAAACCAAGCTTTACATAGGCTTTTAGGATTATTTTTTTTAATCATGACAATAAAAAAAGAAAATTCGTTGGTTTAGCCATTTTATTTTTTCTTTTACAAAATAGCCCCAGGTCAAAAGTGGACAAAATATCTTTAGTAAAATATTTGAGGCATTCAGGCTCTATCATGTTTTTTTCCTCCAGAGTGTGACTCAGAAGCCCAAATAACATGTGCTCTGTGATATGTGAAGGTCTGAGATGGGATATACTACACAAGTAAAGCCTTTAGGCAATGTTATCAAAGCATGCACCAGTTATTTTCCCAAACAGAGAGCAAGAAAATTGCTATCTACCTTCTCTTTATACAGATTTTGAAAGACTTATGTTTCATCTAGACCAAGACTATATCAAAAGATAAATATTTAGCTGTTAGATTCTTACTGTTGTTAGAAGTATTATAATACATAAACAAGATACCCTCAGTGCGAAGCAGGTACTACACTGCCTGTTCTCTGCAGGGCGCAGGTGGGTGCTTGGGCAGCAGGTGTAAGGGCAGGGCTGCCCCTCTCCCACCTTTTCAGGGACGGCTGTTCTGTACGGACTGGGAGGTACCTGAAGCCCATTAACTGGGCTTGAGCGACAGCTCCCAGGAGGGCACAGGAGCTCTTGTGCGTGGCTCAGGGCCTCTGCAGAGGCTGAGAGGGCAAGAGATGTCTTGGAACCATATAGACTGAGTCAACCCTTCACACCTCACACCCTGTACCTGAAGCCAGGATGGTCTTCACATTTTCCGTCTGTAATGCATAGAGGTCATTGTGGATTCAAGGAAATACATCTGCTGTGGTATGCAAAGATCATCTCTGACAGAAATAAAACAATTATTTTTGTGTGCATGAAGTTCTTCCTCACTTTCCATATCTTGTATAACTCTTTGGGTTTCTGCTTTTATTTAAGTAACAAACCGCCCAAAATAGAAGAAAGGCAGAAGCTGGCCCTACTGTTTCTTTGGGAAACAGCAGTGAAGCCTGTTCCCCCTGCCATGTTGTTCTCCATTTATAATTTCCAGCCAGCCAGTCTGTTACGTGAAAAAAACCTAAAGTCTCAGAGCTTTCCTAAGTTCAGAACTTAGGCCAGAGCTTATCTACCACCAGGCAGTGTCAAAACAGGTTCCACCAATTGAGTGTGGTTATCCAAGCAGGTATGCTTCCCATCCACTGGGGACAGGAGGGGAAAGAAACCCTTCTGCTGAAAGGATTGTGCTTGGTGCCAGTTTTTACCTCAGGTGGAGTGGGATTTTCTAATAAGGCAGGGAGGCAGGGGATGAGAAAAGCTGTCAACTCTTGAACTGCAAAAAGCTCATTATTTTAACAGCTATTACTTTAATAGCTGTAGCAAATGCTTGCCTACAAGTTTCAGTTACCTTTAAGCCAAACAAGCACATTGCTTAAAGTGCATTTAGGACAGAAGTTATTAGCTAAATAAGTTCTCCTAATCTAACTGGCTTTTCAGTCAATACAGAGTAGGAGCCTCAGCAGCACCTGGGCTTTATATTTACAAGGTGGCCTTAATCGGAACATTTCATAAGTGCCACACACTGCTGGATGCAGGTTACCATGTTTTTCCACCTAGAGGGTCTATGGAGTATGTTCTCTTGTCCTCCTAAGACAAGGACATGACAGTTTGACCAGTGGCCTGCCAGTTGCTGTTGCTTTGACCAAGCTAAGGGAACCTGATTATAAGATGAGTCTCCTACAACACTATTACAACATGGTTCCTAAGCATCAGCCAGACCTGTAAGTCTTCTTGCTAGCCTTGGATACACATTCCAGAATGGTACAAATTTCCTAGAAATATGGATGTCCATGAACAGAAGTGTAAAAAGAGCATAACTGACTTGAAAAACAATTTAGACTGTAATGTGGCAGTGAGTTCAGGTGGAAAATATGCATTAGCTCGGAGACCAGCATGGGCATTTACAGTGTTGAAAATCACTGACTGAAGATCCCAAACAGTCATTAAAGGAGAGGATTTAGGACTGGGACAAGTGCAGAAGTGTTTTGTCCCTACTTACGATCCTGTTTAGCAAGGGTCAGAAAACGTATACTTTAAAAATAGGGGTAAAGCTAAATATTTCATAAACATTTATCTGAAAAACAAGTTTTTAAGGAATTTAAGCCTTAAACAAAACACACAGGAATGGGAGAAATACATTTTTTTTTCTTGCTTCTTAGATGAACTTACGGTCCACAGGAACTTGCTTCTGCCTCTGGGTGTCTCGTCCAACACTACCACCACTGTCACTAGAGGTGCTGCTTTGGCGGCTGATGGTTTCTGGTGCTTTGGGCACAGGAACCGGTATAGGTGCTGGAGTGCTAGGAGGGAGGGGGACAGCCACGGGGACAGGAGTGGGTGCTGGAGGTGGCGAAGGAGTAGCAGGAACTGGATCAGCTTGTTTCGCAACATAGTCCATCCTCTGTTTCTGAAAAGAACCAGAGAGACTCAGTTTGACAACAAAACTTGGATAAGACATCAGACAAACTCAGGTTTCTGCAGAAAATGCTGGGATGCTTCACACCAACTGATTTTATTTGTTACACAAAGACAACTTACTTGCCAGATAAAGTTCCAAAATTTGCCCAAACTTGATTTTGCATCAGTATTTGGCATCAATTTCCTTCCCTTTCAGACACAAAATTCACAGCAACGACAAAATCTGAAACATGTTTCTTTCAAACAGATGAGTTCTATAAATGATACTGTTTTTAAATCCCAAACTTCTATTACATGACACTAACAGCTTCCAAAATTTTTTAATTGTTGGACTTTATCAGTGTAAAAATGTATATTTTAGCGATGTCATGTAAAAAATAGTGAAAAATGAACATATCCTGCCACATCTAAGCCTGACTAATAGTTTAACTTAAGAAGTCACTGAGGATGGAATAACACTTTTTTTTCTGTAATGCAGACACCATTTAAGAGGTTCCTGCTCCTCCTATCCATTCAGTTGTGCCTTTTCAGTTATTTTTGTGGTCACTACATGCCATCCCAATGCTACAATCCAATTAAAAAAAAACCAAACTCCACAATTCTTGGAATAGGGCTGTTGTTTCTTTTCCCCCACTTTACATAATGTCCTAACAACATGCAAATTATCTTGCTGCTAATAATTATCTAGCAGGTGTCTCAAGAATAATTTTGGAGAATAATTTCACCTTCTTTGCCTTTCTAAAGGCACCAGTTACAGGAAGAGGCAGATGTCTCACAAAGCAACCCCAACGACAGACAAGCCCAGCAGCTCATACACAAACTGTGCTGCCCTTTTCTTTCAAACAGTTCCAAGCCCACATTGAACTGTTTTAACAGCGCTCCCTCTCCACAGTTTTGGACTAGCACAGCTTGCAAGTTTAATATTAAAGTTTGTTTGCTCAATAGGGATGCCTCATTTCTTAGTTATGAGAAGTCTGCTTACTTTGGTATGAAAATAGATGAGCACATTCCCCAGATTCATTGTTCCTTCCTGAAATACCCTTCCCTATTTCCTCAGAGGCAGAGGGTTTATAGCAGATCAAGTAGGGAAATATTGGTAGGAGCCATATGTTAGAATCTGAGCAGCAGATCACCGCCCTGACAACAATCAAACTTTCATTAAATGTCAGCAACTGCCCTTATACAGGAATCCCCAACTTGGTAAGTCTAACTGATGGACAAGGCATTTTGTAGTGAATGTAAACTGAGACCATTACAGCTGAGCTATGCTGAGTTACACCAGCAAAAAGTTTATCTCATCAGCTTTTATGGCCTGTCAATTAAGCCTAAGAAAAACGTCTTTTGTTTCCCTTAGATAATTTTTCACTTAAATTGTAGTAGTCAGCTACTGAGGCCAATATATAGTCTAACAATACATTAGCCATTAAACCCCTTTGGGTTTTTTTTTCTTAACATTTAGTTGTTCAAAGGCATTAATCTCAATTATTTTGTGACTACCTTGTGCAGTGCATTGTGGGGAGATTAAAGAAAAAAATAATATGATTGACTTTTCTGTATCCTGCTACTTCAATGTTAGGACAATAAATGTTTTTTTAAATGTCAAATGCTGAGAAAAGTAAAATGCATAATATAGAAGAGAACAAGCAGAATAAGGTATATTTAAAGAAACCTGTCCTTTGGTGGAAAGGCAGTGCCCTAATATGTATATAGTAAATATATCATAACATGATATATAGAGGTACTATGGTATATCCAAAATTATGTTAACAAATTTTAAAATTTCACAGGTATTAAAATGTTGTAATAATAGTCAGCTTTTAAAAATCTTGTTCACAGATTCCAATTGCCAGACTGTTATCCCCACAATGTACCCTCATGTGTGCCCCAACCTTCTTAAACACCATGCAAGGAAAAAACAAGGCTTTTTTAATGTTAGAGAAGATTCATTACAAACCAAGGCATCAACTGCATACCACCACAATCGCAATCCAGAAAAAATGATAGATAAACACTACACATAGCTCTCAATAGATGCTACTGATGTAGTTTCAAAAACATGTTGTACTGCGATCACAAACCTCATCAAAACGACTTGCTGGAGTGAAAATAAAAATTAAACTGTAAGCATCACTCGAATTCTAAACTTACAGATGAAACCACACGGAAATACACTTCACGTTTTGTTGAACAGTGTCCAAAAGCCAATTATACATTCAAATCACATTTAACATTTCTTTTTTTAACATTTTTTCTAACTCCAGATCTTTTAAGGACATACACACATTCATCCAATCACTTCTATGCATTGCTACAAACAAAACAAGCATGCACTATGGAATTCGGTGACTACATCATCCAAAAGAGTAATTTTTGAGGTTCAATATCAGAAGAGTAATGTTGTTACCTCTGAAAGCTCTCCCAGCAATTGCTGTGAGAAAAATGGAGTAAATCACATCAAATAGCATTATTACAAAGGTAAAAAGTAACTGCCTCACACACCTCTCCTGAAATTTCATACACATTAGCAATTTAAAATAAATGAACATCAGTGCTAATAATTACCTCTTCTTACTCACTAAGCAACTCACATAGTTATTCTCATTTTCTTCTTTTGAATAATGAGCAGACTGTTGGCTACCAAACACACATATGTGACACCATATAAGCAATGAGCTCTTTTCAAAGCACCCACCTAGACAGAAATTTAGAAAGAGGTTTAATGAAAAAAAAAAAAACCCAAATGAAAAACTGACATTGGACTGAAATCATAAGATGAATGTAGAGAACTCTCGCACCTGTAGAACAAGAACAATAAAGTCACAGCAGGTATTAATAAAAACTTATTTTTTTAGCTTAAGAAATGTTGGCTAGCTTAGAAAATGAGGTAAAGGTCACTGCTGACAGGTGTGTACTCGCTAATTTGATAACAGTGATCAGAACAATGAACAATTCTGGGGTTTTTGTTGGTTTGGGTGGTTTTTTTGTTGTTTTTCTTTAGGTTTCTTTGGTTGGTTTGTATGTATGGGTTTGTTTTGTTTTGGGGGCTTCTGCGTTTTGGGTTTTTTTTTTTTCTTTGTTTTGTTTTTGCTGGTTTTCCCTCTTCTTTCGTGTATATTTTTCTTCTAAGAATAAACTTGCAATCCCCAATTCATATAAATTGGAACAAACCATTTAAATTATTTAGAACAGCAATGAGACACACTCATTAAAAATCTGGATATACCAGAAAAGATTACTGGGACTATTTTTTTCTTCTTCTTTTTTGCCAGAAAATCTTTGTCTTTACAAGAAAAAAATAGAGGTCCCAAAGCTCTTTTTTTTCCAACACACTACAGGCTACATCTTGTCAAAAATCAAGATTCAGTATGATTTGATCTATTTTTAATGTAATCAGAATAATAAGTTTGAGCAAAAATGCTAACAATATCAACCCTAATTCTTGATCATTGTAAAAAAACTGGGAACAATATATTTTCAACTACACTTCAGCATCAAAAACAGGGAATATGTGTATTCAAACTATGGCAAATACAGACAGCATTAGAGGTGTTGGATACAACCGTAAGTAGCATTAGTGCTGGGAAATGCTCTCATTAAGTTAACACAGACACGGGGCTTCCCATTTACTCTATTTCTGAGCATTTTAGTGCCACGTTCCTGTTAGCACAGCCAACAGGAGTTCACCACGACGGCTGCAGAGGATTCAGCCTCAGGTCTGTCAGCAGCATGGTGGTTTGGATGTTTTCCTGAGACTCACACTGGGAATCTCTCATTCTGGGGCATGTACCTCCTGATTTGGCTATATTTTAAGAGAGAAGAGAGAGCCAACTACTTGCCTACAACCAAAAGCGACAATGAGGTACTCAAGACTGGAAGAGGGAATTTCAGGGGAGGTCTTTCACCCCAGTCTCCTCTGGTGGGCTCAGCTATTACGCAGAGTCAACCAGCTGCCTATGAAAACTCCATTACAAGGCATCTAACTAGCTCTTGTGGGGTGTAAGGAATTTATTATTTTATTTGATTTAAAAACCTGCCTTGCTAGTCTTGCCAGAAAGCAAGAAGTACATTAGGATGGAAGAAGGAGAAATTCAGACAGAGTCTATTTATTCAAATTGGTATTAGGTACATTAGTCCCCATTTCTTAAAAAAGAAAATTATAATAATAATTTAAAAATTTAAAAGGGCAAGCTGAAGACTTTTAATTCCTATCATTAACCAAATCATTTTTACAACTACTCTGTGCATTTTTGCATAAGTGGCATCCCACAATTTGGGATTGGATCAATGTTGAATCGGACAGGAAACAACTTAAAAAAACCAAAAAAGACAGAAAAAGTTCTTGGTCTGATGGCAAATTTAAAGACCATTTAATATGAAAGGAAGTAAAAGAGATACTGGCTCTTGGTAAAAAATTATTTGGCTACTGCAAAATGAACACCTGCCAACTGCATCTCTTTGTTATCAAACACTTCATGATCTGCAGGAAAGATAAGAGTTGGCAAAAGATGAGTATGACACTATGACACTAACTTGGAGCACAAATGCTATGCTTGAGGGGAAACAACTTCCCACAGAGATATTTTAAGTAACATGCTAAACAAAGAGACTTGAAAGAAAGGTTTTGATGGTAGATTGCCAAGAAATGCAAAGGACGCTTGTCCCAAGCGAGGTGGAGACTTTTGTCTTGGTGTTTATGTACCATAAACATGCCCCTTAGATGTAATGTCACACTGCTGTGGACAGTCCTGTTTTTTTTATAAGAGTGCAGGACTGCATTTTGCTTAACATTTGCGCTCTGTGCCTCAGGCTTTCATACACGCCATTGACAATATAACTGTCTCACCTCACAGAGGGTGTCATGAGATTAATTAACATGCCCACCAAGATACACAGCTCTAGCCCAATTATGTTCCTCAAATTCCTTTTTCAAGATCATTAAAAAATAATAAAATGCACAATAAATAGGAAATACTATGTTTAATTATTTTCTAGGTTCACCAGCAATACTTATACAAAAAAAGAAACTAGAGTGCTTGGGAAACTGTTTATGTTCATACACCATGAGATGGTGAATTACTACTGTTGGTTCACAATAAAAAGGCAGACTAAATGGCCAACAGCACAGGAAACTCTGATAATCAATAAATAACATTAGTGGAAAACATAAATAACCAGCAAATATCCTAAATACACAACAATACCAAACAAGCAAAAATATAGTTTTCCTGGAAAGACAGACAATGTTACAGCCTCTGACTCACAACGATAACAAAATATAATAACTAAGATATTGGTTGCAGTGTTCCTGCCAGTACCATCTTTGGCAATTCAGTGCTTTCAAGTAACTATGTGTGACCTGGATCCTGAAAGGGATTGAGAGAAAAATCAGGGTCTAATCTAGTGCGTGGACTCAGAGGCCACTAGGAGAGGGAAGAATAAAATAAACTTTACTTCTCTGAGAATAATTGTGATAATGAGGTATTCGTCTCTCAAAGAAAGAGTGTCCATCTGTAGAATAATTGAATGAAAAAAACATCTCTTTCAATGGAATCCTTAATCCTTCTAATAATCTGGAAACATTATTTGGTTGGCAGTGCTTTGAAGGCCATTAGTCTGTAAAGAAACACACTAACCTTGTACATAACACTTATCTGCAGCTCGAAGCCGACCAGGGTGCTCACCGCAGCAGCCAGCCTGCTTTGAAAGCAGTCTTTAGAAAACCAAAGACGACTTAAGAGTTTGGCAAAAGCTGCACCACACCAGGCACTGAGCCTGCTCGTGTTCAGAGTCTGGCAGAGGCACTGATAGGAACCACTTCAATTTCCTGCTCTACCCACATGTTCTCCTGTTTGACCTTGGGCAAAGCAGTCAGCCCCTCAATGCCTCATTTCTCTCTGAAATAGCAGCAATGTCCCACAGCGCTGTTATGAAAACAAATAGGGTTATGCAAACAGATCCCAAATGAACCATGTATCTACCACAGGGAAAGAGACAAATGAGCATGCTCAGGAGTGCTAAAATTATAATAAACACCACAAAGTTAAGAACAACAGTACTGACATGTCTTGGTAAAGACTCCCTTTATCCTGTGTAATTCATTATATTCCTAAATAATTTCACAGTATTTCAAGTTCACATTTAAATATCATACAGCTAAAATTAAAACAAACCATGGGGAACAACCTGCCAGAGGGCAAATAAAATGATCTTAAATGTTGTTCTCTGACCCTAATTTTCACAGGTCCATGGAGAATGCTTTAGAAAAATGATTATTTTATTATTTCCCATGTCATGTCATTATTTCAAACAGAAAACTTCAAAACCTGCAGTGCATTACAAAAAATAGTGTTAAGAACCTCTACTCATAAACCACACTCAGTTTTAGGATTTCTTGGCAAATTTCAAACACAGAAAATGACATGCACCACAAGAAAAAAAAAAACATATCCTTAAATCAGGATTTAAAAACCACTCTAGACGCATGCTTCATGTCACAGACAGGCAAAACCCATAATCAATTTAGAATGAGCTCATACATTACAGGCAAACAATTAGGGATAAGAAAAACTCAGTAATGGCCTGATTCGAGCCCACCAAGCCCAAGACAGGTCTACCACATTACTGTGCCAGAAATAGCATAGGACATCATTTCTCAAGAGGTTTTCCATATCCGTGGCAAAACTGGAAATACTGCAAAAGGTGCAGTTTCACAGTAGCTGTGCACACAGAATCCAGCACAGCAACACCTTTGACTGGGACTTTCAGATGAGTCTGCAGCAGAGACAGTCAACAGTAACATTACGGCATTATGGCATTTTGGCATTTCTCATTTTTCAGTCATCAGCTGGAGTGTGTAGGCACAAGGAATGAATATTAAATTAAATTAAATTTAACTTCAACATGAGTTTGGTTTGCATTTGGACTGAAAAAGTCTGATTCAGAGGCAGGCCTGGAATTTCTGTTTAATCCAAACTTGTTTGCCTAACTTTTCAAAATCATTAGATATAAAAGGGAAGAAACAGGCCTTGGAAAATACAACCTGTTATTTTATGAGCTTCTGGCCCATGTAAATGTTATCTAAAAATACAGATTACAACTTTATCCTGTATATCCTTACTCAGGTGGACAACGGCACTGATGTAAGATTTTTTTTTTCTTAATTTTATCCTTTAATTCTCTTCAGCATATAAAAGAAACAACAACAACAAAATCTTAATTGCACACCACAAAGTGGAAGAAAGAAAACCAAAATTAGGTCACAAGAATAGAGTGCCATTGATGCACAGGAATAGTAATTGAAAAATACCTGCTTTGTGAATTCAAAAGCCAAGACACCTAATTTATTACTCCAAAACTACAGTAATTAAATAAATTGAAGACTAAGACAGAGACACACAAAGACAGAAAATAAAAAGAAAAGCTAGCGTTCACTCTCCTAGGAAAAACAAAGATGACCCTACCTTAAATAATTCAAACTCCTTCTTTGGCATCAATAGCTATCAATTCACAAAGGATATTTGCAATTAAAATAAATGCATATACATCCATTAGGACTAAAATTACCACCTCTAAGCAAATAAGCAGAAAAAACCCAAACCCTCATAGGACAACATTTTGCTTTATCACTATCAGCTTTATTCTCATGTTACTCTATACAATAATCAAGTTCAAGCTGACAAGAAATATAAATCTTCAGACATATCAGTGGAACATGTAGATAGTTTAGCCTTGCTGTGAATCTCTTCCTCCTCCACATGCACACATGCACACTTCAAAAGAAAGTTTACTCCTAAGGAGCAGACGGTACCTGGATAGTGCGGGTATACGCAGGCTCTGACCATCCTAGAACACCTTCTTGATTCCTCAGAGGGTCCAAAATGTTGTTTGGCACAAAGCCTGTGCTGCCACTTTTATTTTGAACCTTCCACCACTGCTTTCTGTCATCCAGAATCTGAAATAATTTGACAAATTAATCACATATTTTTACTGACTTTCCTCCTGCCAGTACTTAGACTGTGCATCATTTCAAAACAAAACCATATCTTTGCCAGGTTCTGTGCTTGTCAACAGATCGTACACAGATGTCCCTAAGAAACCCTTGTAGGCTTCCTAAATTATCACTAATTCTACATGGTTATACTGCACTTTTCAGAACATGGCTCTCAAGAAAGCTCATGGAAGAAAAGTGTGTAAAGAACGTCTGTAAACCCAGACATGCTGGACAATACAGCGGAATGAAAGTCAATACTTGTGCAGAGAGGCTGGCATCTCTCTAACCTATTTGCTGCTGACAAAAGGAATAAGTAACTATTAATAACTCAAGGAAAAGGGCATTTTTCTAGGAGAGCACATCTTTGGAGACAGAGCACTTCTGAGTAAACAGGGAACTGGAGCAGGATGGCCAGAAGTCCAAAATCTGCCGTGCAATCTCATACATGATGTTTTCTCTCTCTGTTGCTCCCTCTCTCCCAAAGGTGTCCAGCTTTCTGGGTACCACCTCTTGCAGGAAAGGACAGGCTTTCTCTATGCCCTGTGTGTACACAGGCAGTGTCTGCCAGAGTGAGTTATTCAAATACTACTAAATGAGGCTTTTAAAAGCAACACCAGAGAAGATGGAAGAAATACACAAATAAATTTCAAGCATGGATATCTACAGCATCAATTCATAAGTCAGTACAAAATCTCCATTCTTTTCCACGGTGGAAAACAAACTGATTGAACTTTCCATATTAATGGCGATCAAACAGATCGAAGTAATCATGAAGGACAGCCATACTATCCACAGGAAAGGTGCTCTCTACGTTGAGCAGTATCAGAAATTTGTGTTCTCGCTAAAAAGATTACCTCTACAATCTCTTCTCTCATGACAGAAAGCTCACTGTTGTTTCTTGCCATAAATTCATACTTGCATTTGGCATATTTCTTGGTCTGTGCTTTACTGTGTGCTTCATAGTTTCTGCAAAGATCAGACTATCGTTCAGTAAGACATTCAAACAAATAAACACAGACAAAATGCCCTTTTCCAACAATCTACAAAACATTTAAACAAAAAATCCACCCCACCGTAACATGATGCTGCTGTAGAACTAACTACTCCTAACACACTGATTTAAGTGCCAGAAATTTAAAGAAAAAAAAAAAAGGCAACAAAAGAAAGAGGTGGTTGAGCTACATGGACCTCAAGAACTGGTAATCTTTATCAGCTCACTCCTTGTGATTGGCAGGTGCCACTGTTTTAAAATAAACTTGTACACTATATTTAGTCTGTTTTCCTACAGTAGGTTAAACAATCATTTGCCATATAAACAAATCACTATACCTTTTAGATAATGGATATCTTGTGCTTTGTATGAAACTGTATTTCTAGTGTTCATCATAAATTGTTTCAAATACATAATAGATGATTTTTTTTTTTGCCATCAACATCAATGGAATTAAACTCTAAAAAATGCTCACCTACTGTAGGTCAGTTTTGTTAATTGACCATAAAGTATCATCAACTCTAACAACCTCAAGTTACTGTCTCAATTAAAAATGAAAACTAACATCTTGTCAGTTACAAACGAGGTTCATTGTAGAACATGGAATACCACAGTTTAACTCTGTGTCGTTCTGTTTCCATGAGGAAAGATCTGTTCAGAATGCCTTTGGGTAAGAAGGCACTATAATAGTTTCTTTGACACAGTTGCTCTTCAAGTTGAAAGATCCCCCAGTTCCATCGAAACAGGTCCAAAAGAAACAGTAACATTATTCACTTATTGCAATTACACCCAACAACCTAAATCCATACCAGGTAGTGAAGTTAAAAAAAAATCCAAACAGAAAGTGAAAACACAAAGCTATCGATGGCCTGAAATGTTGCATACAACATCACAACACAGGGATAGGAATGCAGGCCGTTGCTGATGTTGGTGCTGTGTAACCGTGGGTGCCAGGTGTCCCTGAGCAATCCATTCATTACCTAGCTATTGCATGGCTGTGGAGAACTGTCTCACTTGACTTGAAGAGCAGAACAAAGGAAGAGTCATATTTAGATTGAAAGATATTTGGAAAGAAAGACAAAACACTAAATGTGTTTAAGGAGAGAGTGGAAAACATGGGATGAACCCAGGCCTGCAGAATAGCTGTTATGAAGCTGAAAGATGTGTGAGTAATCTCAATTTTTTTCCACCACCTACTCAAAATTCATATAATTTTGAACTCCTTTCTTATTATCTCAGGCATATGACTAATGTACCTCTGAAGGTACTTTTACTTTTAGGCTGCCTTTCCAAACTCATTTTACTCTGTCTTCCTACCTGACTTCCACACCTGACTATCCCAATCCCTTCAAAAAACTCAGGAGGAATTTTTGAAAATGCTTATGTTTCAGTTTTACTCCACTCTGCTGTAATCAACAGCATTATCTCCAGAACATGAGCAATGGCTATATGCTTCTGAAGAGACCATAATTCTTCAAGTCCAGCTTAAATAGCCAAACAGTTAACTCGGGGCACAAATATTCTCAACACTTCATCTATCCTCCACTGTGTTTTCTTATTGCCTATCAAATATACCAGCCTTCTGCTCATTCATGCATGCTGCTCAAGAGTCTAGTGGATTGCACAGGCTTTCAGGGTGTTTTTCTTCAAATGACAGTGCAAAACCAAACTATGCAGCATACTAGTTTGAAATACCACACAACTTGCTGAAAAACTATACAGTACACTTTCAAGATCAGAGAGAGTCCCTGATATACCTAATATCCCATTGAAAGTTTAAGATCCTGACACTCAGATCGCCCAAGGAAAGCAGACCTTACTGGAGGTCCTGGCATGTTGGAATAAGGCTCAGTGAAGTTGCCTGTGATTAAAATTTCCCTGGACAAGATGTAATCTGCTTGTCCCTCAGAAGGTAGTGGGTGGCTTGGTCATTTGCCTTTGGACTACTCATTAGGAATGCCAGCTTTGAACAAGGACCAGCAAACAATGGCTTAAAGGATCAGCTTGAATTTCTCACTCCCTCCCCCAAACCCACTCCTTCATCTACTTCTTCACAGATGCTTTAAATGAAAGTTACTTGGGGTAATACATATTCACAGTTTTCCTCCAATAATGACCTCCTAGAAGGCACATATTATATATCTCAAGAGCCAGTTAAGAAATGGAAGTTTGTGTCGTGTTGAACAGACTGGAAGGTAGGGGCATGCTGTGGATGTTTGCATCAGTACTGGCCATCTAGACTCCCTCCTACAGTCAGTGGTGAGAAATGGGCACCACTGCAGAACTGCTCTTTTCATATCTTTCAAATGATAGGACAAGGGGAAATGGGTACAAACTGGAACACAGGAGGTTCCACTTAAATACGAGAAGAAATTTCTTCTCAGGGAGGGTAACAGAACACTGGAACAGGCTGCCCAGGGAGGTTGTGGAGTCTCCTTCTCTGGAGACATTCCAAACCCACCTGGACACATTCCTGTGTAGCCTCATCTGGGTGTTCCTGCTCCAGTGGGGGTATTGGACTAGACGATCTTTCGAGGTCCCTTCCAATCCCTAACATTCTGTGATTCTGTGTGACTAATTTCACCTTATGTGAACTGCTTCATTTCTCTTTACTTGCCACAAAGGAGGCTTGGATGACTCTTTCAGTTGCAGCCAGATACACTGATATCATCAATAGTTCAATGCAATAAGACTCGTTCTCTAAACCTGAAATGCAGGCAACAACATTCATATGGAATACTCTTTTTCGGAAAGGACGGAACAGGTCTTAGCACACTACAGATAAGAGAGAAAGGAATGTAGAGTACAGATCATCTAGATTTCAAGATGACTGGTCCTGAGACAAGAACTCAAGAAGTAACCAAGTTTGAGAAAATGATTAAGAGTTGATCACTACTGCTGCTGTTGCAAAGAAAAATAAATCTAAAGTTCAGGAAAAGAATCAGGTCCTCAACCTGCACAACACATGGAAATTTGTATGCATGCAGATTAACAAGAGGATCTTTTAGCACATAGCTCAAAACAAGGGATTATGCAAAGGTTTTCATCAAAATAGTTATATCAAAGCTGTTTTAATCAGCAATCCGATCCCAAAAACTTAGCTTAAACACCTTCCATGGCACATAAGCCAAAATACTGTTCATATGGTGTATGTGGAAAACAGTTTGGCATGGGGGAACTACTCCAATATTGCTTTACAAATGTACTTCCACAACTTGTGCTGGCATAAATTCTCCCCACATACAAGGCCAAGACTCCAAGGATCACTGCATTTGATCTTGTAAAGCTATTTGGATGTAGGCTAAAATGAAGGGGATGAAAGAGGATGTGCAAAAAGACACTGGTTGCTATGCAAACACTTCAGAGCATTTTCTGTAGTGTTTGAAAGAGAATGGAAGAAACTAAGACTTGCTATTCTGAAAGTGGATATTTATGCACCAACCCAGAAAACAAAAAGCAGGAGACTATGCAGCACAAAGTAAGCAGCTAAACAAATCAAACAATCATTCAAAACGAGGATGAATGAATCTCAAGAGCAGATTTGTCATTCCTTGTAGTTCTGAAAAGAGCAAAGAGTATATTTAGAAACATAAAACAAAGCAGAAATAAAATCTGAACCCAAACAGGAAGATTCTGTGTTCTCAATTGGGTTGTAATTCCCCTATATCATTTTTGACAAAGGCATTGAATTAATAGCATACATAAACAGGGTAGTTTAATAGAAATTATAATAAAAGGGTCTTAATGATGTGCCTTACAGAAGCAAAAGCAGAAATAACCATTGCTAACCAGAATCAGTTCCTCATAGAAACAATGATCTGCTCCAGACACAACCAGAGGTAATTACAGATACCACCACCCCAATAGCAATAAGTTGGGACAGTTATCCACAGCACCACGTACGCCGTTGATTCAGTGTTACCTATCTACATGTCGGCTAACAGTTTGCTTAAAGGCTGCAACAGCCGCCCCCTGGTCCAGCAGAGGCCCTCTTTTGTAAGCTGTGTTACTGAATGCATACCCGTCGGACGGAGGGTAGTCGGGAACACTGGGAGGCTGGAAGACAAGAAAGAAACAAAGCCACAAAATGGATTAGTGTCATCAGCGGCACCGCCTCACTCACTTAATCCAGCACCCCAGCGTCTCTGTCAGCATTCACGCGTCCTCAGGTGCTCACGGTTCTGCTATGAAAAGTTAATAACTTCTGCATTTCAAATACATAGACGGGGAGATCAAAAGGATAAGAATGAAAGAATTTCTATCCTAAGTCATCCCACTGCATTAATATTGCAGTGGATATTCTTTAGAAAAACAGTTCTCTCGGGCAAGGTCCGTGTCATCTCTCAAATATCACTACAGCAACACAACTTATAAACAATGGCTGAATGGCTTTAAAATAAACTGCACTGAGACACTTCTTTGAGCTTTTGTTCTAGATGTACACTTAAAGCCAGAAATCTCTAGCTAGCTAACAGTAAGTCTGTATAAGAAACAAAACCTCCTGACTAAAATTATCACTCTATTGCAGGTTCATAATATCAAGTGACTCGTTTATGTCATCCTTTCACTGAACATGACTATAGTCGAAGAAGAAATGTAAAAAGAATGTGATAGTTGGTATAAATAAGGATTTTAATTAAGGAAAATAATCACAATTTATCACAGGCACACATATAAGAATATTCCAGGCTTCAGGAAATTCTTTCTGGACAGCAGTCCTTAAAAAAAAAAAAACCACCACACCAAAAAAACGCCACAACACCTTAAATCCAGCAATGCTACTTTGCTTCTAAGTAAGAATTATTTTAACCACCATTCTCCAAAACAAAAACAGGCTAAGCAGCTCATTTCTGGAGATTATGGTATTGAAATTGCTCATTATAGATATTTATTATAGATATTTTACTTATACCACCATAAGTTAGAACAGCTGAGATTCATCAAAAATTGTATCTCTAAGACTGGTTTGTTGGGGGGGTTGTGGTTTTTGTTTGTAATTTTTTTTCTCCCCCTGTCTGTGTGGCTACAGAAAAGCCACTCATCTTATTTCTACCTCCAAGTATCTGACCAGGCACCTAGAGACACTTGCCTACTGGGCTGAGGGTTTATGAAAATAAATTAAAACCACACAAAACTCCCCATACACACAATACTCTATAAGACTATAGTATTAAGACCTACTCGAAAAAAAAAAAATATCTCAGGTGTCACCTAGCTTATACCTTACATCAAAGGACACCTAGGAATCAGGAACTTATTTTACTTCACACACAAATTATTTACATTGCCTTAGCCACACAGACTCTATCACCAGTTCCCCAATGTTTCACTGCCATTTGAAGTCCTCATCACCAAACCAGCTCCACCTTGAAACCCACCTGGTGGGAGCTGAGTGTGTGGCTAGATCTTAAGATTCAGGACTGAAAAGGAAAAAAAATAAAATAAAATTTTTTAAAAAGTATCTATAAAAAGCTTCTTCTCTTGAGTGGGACCCTGCAATACACTTTGCCAGATGCCCAGTCCCTGCCCAGCAGTGAGGGCAGTCACACGCATCCCCTCTCCAACCCCAGGTGGCACAGCTCTCGACATGCAGCCTCATGAAGACACGAGGCCAATTAGCAGCAAGAGATGAGCACTTAAATTCTCAGTTTTCTAGCACCCTTCATTAAACAAGCTGCTACAGCAGACTTATGAAAGAATAACTATTCTGCTATCACCCACTCCAGGGCGGCCCTTTTGCTGCACGCAAACAGCATTTTGCACTCGCGCAGCTTTTTCCAGCTGAGCACCTACAGCATTTCACAGCTATTAAGCAGCTCAGTGCTTCTACCCCTAGGGATGTGTTGAGAAGGCACCAAGGTTAAATGACTTGCCCAAGACCACATGGGAAGCAGCGACAGCCAGGAGATGAAGGTCTGCCATCCCAGGTGCTATGCACAAGAACGCCTAGAGGGAACCGGGATTTTTTTTTTTTTTTTTGGTCTTTTGAAGATTAAGAAGAAGATGTCAAGCTGGCGTAAACAATTACCAATCCAACCAACATTACCATCACTATTATATAAATAATAAATGAAATTCTTACAATCATCAGAAGAGAAAAAAATCAATGCTCTTTTTATTTATTTATTTTTTTAATTTCTGTGGAGCACAGTGTAAACAAAAGATCCTGCATGGATACGTAGAGCAGCAGCGAGACACCAAGACAATGTTCGATGACTAGGGAAGGGGTGACAGCAATGACGACAGCTACATTTCACATTACTGTGCCCATTAACTATAGTAAATGCTTTTTTGCTCAGAAGAACTCACAGGCAATAAATCAGGTTTCGGTGCATTTATTCTTGTATATCTTGTTAGGCATAAAGCCAAACAGTGTTTTAAGTAATCAGATATAACCATGTTATCCTCCTTTGCTTGGCAGACTTTTTAGCTAGTTTGTCTCCGTAGCGGGGTAGACCTTTTTTTTTTTTTCTTTTTTTTTTTTTTCTTTTGACTAAGAGATTTTAATGAAAACAAAGTTTTACTGTGGCAAGCTTTCCATGGCCAGTTTTGATAAATGTTTGCTAGGGAAGCTTTGTTGTCTCCAATAAGAGAATTGCTCTGCAAGAGAAAGCCATCCTGCAGCAGCCAATAAACTGTACATTATGCACTCAGCCGTATCTGCCTAAGACTGAACATGTGTCTCTGACATCGGAGGCAAATACCCTAACCACATAAATATTCTGAGTGTTGGTTGTTTTCACAATGAAAGTTTCATG
The DNA here is from genome assembly GCF_036013445.1 of Caloenas nicobarica. Taxonomy (NCBI): domain Eukaryota; kingdom Metazoa; phylum Chordata; class Aves; order Columbiformes; family Columbidae; genus Caloenas; species Caloenas nicobarica. The sequence goes on along the minus strand of NC_088245.1, from coordinate 83,156,289 downwards.
AGACAGAAACTGTTTTTCCGTCTTAGCTTTAGCCATCTCCAGGCCTCATTCCTGTGCAGATGCTCAGAACCTCTCAGCACAGGGGTGAAGCAACAGGCTCCTCTCCAGGGCCACACACTGCAGAAGGGGAAAGGGCAGGTACTTCCTCCACAGGCAAATGCCCATAGCAGTAACTCAATATTAGAAAGCTGAACCCTGCTCAAACCCAGAAAAGGCAACTACGACAAATATTTTTCAAAAGCACAAATGGCAATCAGGTGACCCTACTGAAATCCTTCCCTTGAATCTTCTTCCATATGTGCATTTTTGTCACTAACAGATTTGTCAAGATCACCACTACAAAATTAAGATAAAATCCAGTATCATTGCCTTAAGATGTGCTCTGAATGTAGTACTGGTGTAGATTGCTCAAGGAAGATAAGAAAGACTATGGACTGAACCTAGAAAATTCTAGGTGCACTTCCATATCACAGCTGTTAACAGATTAAGTCGGATTAGCTAACCCTTAATTTAAACTAAAGTTAGCATAGAAAAATAAAATAAAATTTTAAATTAAAGCTTATGTCCTCCCAACAAAAAACTTCCACAATGAAAACTTTTGTATATTTTAAAAAGGTAATAGTGCTCAATTGAGTTTTTTTGTTGTTTGTATTTTTTTTTTGGGGGGGGGGGTGTTTTTGTTTGGTTTGTTGTGTGTGGGTTTCTTCTTTATTTTCGTTTGGGTTTTGTGAATAAAGAAACAACAAAGTCCACTTTTATCCTTAAAATTTTCACATGAAAAAAAGTATGATTCCTGACCAACTCTACTGAAAAACTAGGGAGTATAACCTTGAGAGTCAGGCCCTTTATCTCTCAACAAAGCCAGAAAACGCACTCTGATTTCTCTCTAGGCTTTAGAAGGTGGTCCATGTTTCCATTCTCTAAACAGAATAACTTTTGCTAAATTAATCACATTTCTTGGCAGAACAGTATGGGAGAAGATTCCTGTGCAATAAGACTTCTAATTTGCAGCTGTTTTTCAGAAGTCGGCCTAAATTACCTGATGTGGCATTACCTTGATAGCACCACCGAATACTTTCTAGCAATACAGTGAAAGTATCAAGAAATTCTTGAAAGGAAATCAAATTCCACATTTGTGAAGAAGTACCTTAAATCCAAAATTCCTTAAAAGGTGGTGTGTTGGTTTTTTTTCTCTTTGTCTGTGTACCTGTTCATGGGTGTGTGTTTGAGAACACTTTGGTTTCAATTCTGCATCAAATATATATAATCAAAACCAATTGCATCTGAAAGCACAGGCCAATAATCAAACTGAACCGTAGGGACTTGGACTGTCATCCCAGCTGAGGTGGGAAAGTGCACCAAGTTCAAGCAGAGCATTGGGCAAAAGCCTTGTATTTTTCCTAATCACATTTTTGGTGGCTAAACAGGTATTCGGTTTCACATAACTTTAATATAAGTGTACTGAGCTTGCACCGATGTAGCAGACATCAGACCATGGTTACTCCAGCAATAACAGAGAATACTTTCTTTATGAAAGAAGCAGTTGGTGTTGCCTTCAGCTAATTTACAAAACACTGTCGCAGGTAACCTACCTCAGTTGACAGTCTTTTCATTTCTTGCTTCCGCTGTTGCTCTGCAACATTTGCCACGGACTCAGCCAAATGATTGAGCTCTTGCTCCTTTGGAGCTCCCACGAAGTTCAGCAAAGGAGGCTCCCAACCATTTCGGAAACGGGGGACATAAGGTGGAATAAAATGGTCTTTGGGCCAGTCCGCTCTATATGAAAAGTAAATCAGAGATCTGTATCTAAGGCCATATAAATATTGGTTTAACAGGTTTCCTAAAAATCAAAATCCTTTAGAACTTTTATTAGTACGGAGGAGAGGCTGCAATGACAGTACAGGTAGAATTGTGCTAGAAAACAGAAAAATCTGCAGAAAACATTTATTGACCACAACTATGCTCAGTGCTGTGCCCTGCAGAAAGAAACTGCTCCTGCCATAAGGATTTGTCAGTGGTAAAACACAACACATTTCTGTCTTGTAGCAAAGGATAAATAATAGAAGAATTAATCACAAACAAATCTAGGATTTGTTTTCACTGTTATATGGTGAAAATTATTGCAATGCTCTGTTTGTGTGAATGCACCAGACAAAAGACTTCAAAGAAACAGCCTTCTTTATAAGAAAGTCTGAAAGTAGGTAGGAAGCATGGAAGCTTAGGGGGCCTAGAAACCTAGAACAAGAACTTAAACAATGCCTTTAACTGACCAAAAAAACCCAAACAAACAAAAAAAACCCCCCACCACATCAGCAAACCTCTACATGCACCAAAAGTCAAGAATTATCATCACATTTGCTGTTTTATAGTCCAGATTGATATTTTTAAAATACTGTACTATTTTTGAGAGCTCCATTAGCATTTCCTATTGCAATACAAAACACCTAAATGAATGCTTTCATGGTCTGCCTTTACACTATACATAATGCACTGTCCTGCAATATAAATTACTGTATCTTCACAGTGGAAGCAGAAACAGGAATGTAATTACAATCTTTTAACAGTCTCGTTCTTCACACTGCTCAAAATTAAGGGACAAATGCTGCCAGTCACACAATGTACAGGAGCAGTGACAAATTACTAGCCCATTAACAGGCCTGAGCTAGGTCAGTAAACCTTGAGTTTATCATTCACCTCTCCTGCTGCACAACAGCACAGTGTACCTCTGGATATTGAGATCAATCAAACCATCATTTCTAATCTACATGGGTCAACCAACTATATTCTAAGTGCTTCATTCTTTACTGCCCAACATGAGCTACTTCTCCTTCCATTAAACTTTTTTTCAGAAGGGACTAAATGAATGATGATGCTAGTTCCCAAGACAAAGGAGCCCGTTATTTTACCCAGCGATCCATTTTCCCTGCATGAGGCTCCAATGCTATGAGACAATTTCCACTGCCAGTCCCAGCACAAGCTGCCATGAAGCCAGCAGATCTTGAAGCAGGTAAAGGCAAGCAAATGGTGTTTTGCTGGGGGAGGTAAGCTCTCTGGCAATCATGAGGAACGGCAATTCCTGTTTCCAGCTCGTTTTGCTGTAGCAGGCCAAACAATGGGTCCAAAGGATGAATTTGGACATTTCTGGTGAGACTGAGGAAGCGGAAGACCTTATGTCAGTTTCCCTACTCTGAGAATGTTTGTCACTCCATCCTCTAGGGATTTCCATGCAGCCTTCCTTACCAGCAAAACACTCAACTATTTTAATCAATTAATTAAAGAAATGCACTTGGTAGATGTTTATGTTCAATTTGATCTAAGAGCAAGGAAGAATAAACAAAATACATGATGCATTTCCAGCCCAAATGATTGCATACTTCATCATCATCAAATGTACTTACCTATCACAGATTACAGAGTTAAAATGCACTTTGCTAATTTAAGCCTTTTCTTTTGCATGTTCTATTTACCTAAGTAATTTCAAACCATACTCTTACCCCCAAAACAACAAATACATAAAATAGTTAATTTTTAGCTAAGCCTAACCATAATAATGAATCCATGAAGCACAACGTGTAGGGCAGCGGTGTCAAACTCATTTTCACCCGGGGCCACATCAACCTCGTGGTTGCCTTCAAAGGGCCGAATGTTATTTTAGGACTGTATAAATGTTATATTTATATTTTTATTATAAATTAAGTATATGAATTTAAAAATTAATAATTTAATATAGCATTTATATAATTAGATATAATTAACATAACATTTATATAATTAAATGTTATATTTCTACAGTCCTGGTGTAAGGTATGCACATGTAACATAGTTAAACCAAGAAACATTGTTTAAAAATTATAAGCATTTTCTTTATAGCATTATGATGCTTTCAAAGAAGTAGGTACATTGGAAATGTTTAGCTTTCGATAATTATTGGAAATTGAAAATAGAAATCTGTACCCTGTTCCTCAATATTTTGTCGCTTTTTATTGCAGCTTCTTCAAATTGATATTTAATGAAGTGCACATAGCTGGATTGGAAAAATAATGGTGAAAAACAACTGGAAACACGCAAGGGACTGTTCAGAAAAAAATGACTGCAAGAGGTTATATCAAGTCCTTGATATCCTGGACAAAATAAAAATTTCTGACTGCAATTTCTCCCTCCTTGAGATCCCTAAAAATCAAGCCACTCCCAAATCCCATTGAGGTTAAAAAGTTCCTTTCCAAAAATGTCCAAGAATGGTTCTGAACAGTCCAAAGCCTAACAGATTAATATTGAGTTTATTGGGGGCTGGATAACCTGGTTAAGATCATGTCAATAAACTTGAGTTAGGAGATTATCTCTAAAATATGCAAAGGCTTTTTTTTACCTGGCTTTGGTCCATGTGTCACCCAATGACATCCATAACTGCCCTTCCTCACTGGTGACAGTATATCGCAGGAAGTCTATAGTATCTTTTGTTAACAGAGGGCTGAGTACTGTACCAGCAAGCTCTGGACCTCCTGTTGTCTGTACCACCTAAATCCAAGTATTAAAATAATACAAAGAATGCACAAATTGTCAGTAGGAAAGTTATTGTGAATATAAGTTACCTACAGTGCTACTATGAAATATTTATTACTTACAAAAACAGCACCCCCCCTCCAAAAAAAAAAAAAAAAAAAAATCTGAGAAGCAAGGAATGTGTCTTAATGTCCTACAGTTTAACTAAAGCATTTATTGTGGAAGATCTGCTGTTCTGGGCACCTGTCATTTTATATTTAGGCCCACTTTTTAGCAATGTTATTTTTGCTCTACTGATCGAAACCACACATACTTCCACTAAACAGACATATAGCTATGCTTCCAGCTCTCCTCCTGCATTATGCAAATTATCTCATTTTAAAATTTTTAATTAAAAAATAATAATGGCAAACTGTAACACAAAAAGCTAAAGAGGATTTAAATAAATATATTTATTAGATGGGAATATACACACAAAAGGATAAAAATTATTTTCTGAAGAGAACCTCATCCTGAGACACACACATCTCCTTAATTATTGTCCAGGGACACAACATTTCAATCTTGTTATCCTTGAAAAGGTTACAGAGCACATAAATACAAGAGTTCTGAAGGAAAACACTAAAAAAAAAAATCATTAAAACTTACCATTTTTAATGGGGTAAAGAGAAAATGAACCAGTTCAGCTGCACTAGGATTCTGGATTTGGAACTTTAATTTGGCCTGAAGGAGTGGGAAAACGATACATTAAAAAAAAAAAAAAATAAATAAAATCAACTTTTACAACAATAATACTTCACATAAGAATGGCCATCCCTGGTGAGGCCACAGGTCCACCTAAGCCCAATGTTTGGTCTGCAACATCCACTAAGTGCTCATTCATCCAACTGCTTTTGAATCCATGTACATCTTTAGCACTTTTGTGCAACACAAGAAGTTCCACAACTGAATTATATGCTTTGTAAAGAAGCATCTCCTTTGGATGACATTCTCACAAGAATCTGTATTACATCAACATTTTTTTTTGTTTGATGCATGAGATTTTCTTCCCCACCTGTCAAGGAGTATATCATATCTATCAATATTGAATTTCATCTGTCACTTTATCTCCTTTTATAATTTGACATTTGTAGACTCTACAATCCCCATTTCCCAGAACACCTGTAAATATGTTGGACAGCAAAGGCCTCTGCAGAGGCATGTGTGGGACTTCATTGCTGAACTTACTGCACTTCAAGAACTATCATTCTAGTCCTATAATTTGTTTTCTACTTCACCAAACAAGAATCCAAGAAGTTACATTCAACCTCACAGTAGCTCAGTTTCTTTAAGAACTTCAGGGTGTGCAACTTTACTGGATGTATTTTGGAAATACAAAGGAAAAAAAAAAGAATTGATGGATTTGTACACATTATTTTGTTGTGCAAGATGCATGTTTGCTTCTTCCTCAATTTAATATACCTGCCTACAAATTGCATCCCATGTGCAAGTAACCTCAGGGGCAGTTCTTCAATTTGAAACAGATAATTCTCTTGTGTTCCCCATAAAAAATGTTTTAACTAACATATTGTCCACTATCAAGTGCTTCCAAGTAAATATATGCATTGAAAAAATATCATATATTTTCTCTGATACAGCTTCTTGGACCCTTACTTTTATTTACTGATCACTCACTGGCCTTGAGGTTCCAGAAGTAAGAAGCATGCCAGAATATGTTTTTAAAAGTTATAGTGGTTTTTATTGCATCTTGCCATCTGTTCCTCCAAGTGCTTTTGGCTAGCCTCATTCTACTTTTGCATCTAGCCTTCCAGGGTGTTCCTCTGAATGAAGAAAGAAGAAGGATGTGTTTTTACTTCTAATAACTTCCTGTACGTTTTTCTTCTGTCACAACAACAATTTACTTTCAGTCTTTCAAAAGTTTTTTTGACAGATGATAGGCATTTTCTAGAAGCTTCAAGAATGGTGGTTTAAAACAGTTTCCATTTTACTGGCAAAGATTTTATTCTTCTAGACACTCCCTTTATTTTTAAATTAGATTCTTAAATTTATACAGTTCTCTGTGACTGACATAAAGAACCAGGAAGTGAACTTGCAGGCTTTTGCTGCTACTGCAATGATGCTGAAGTAAAGCACTGCTGCAGCACAGCTCTTCAAGAAAGACAGTAGAAACCAAGTCCTTGATGCTGCTGAGCATGAAAACAAGAACTGCTTCTTCTCCTGTGCAGAAGATAAAGATTCAAAGACGTACACGTTGTTCTTGGGTGAAAAACTAATTTAAATGCAGAACATGGTGAGAAGTAAAAATCAAAAGAAAAAAATAACATTACACACAGTATTACTGAGAAAGATCAGTATGCTCTAAGACATCTGTCCCCTCCCGTTTGGGGAGCAATCCTTTAAGGTCAGAATCACAGCATTCCACATAGGTTTTTTTAAAAAAATAGATATCCGTAACATTTCTAAATATCTTCTACAGCTCTGCAATCAGAATTCCCCAAGAAGAAGAAAAAAGCTGAATTGACTCAGTGAATGCAAAACCAATTTTCCCTATTGGCATAGCTTCCCCAGCAATTGGAAGGGACAGTCAGTATCTGAAACTAAATGCTTTGAAGGCGTCCCAGTTGCTGCCCTCCTTTGACAGCACTTGCAGAAGAGGAGATGCTGGGAGAAGGCTCTTGAATTAGCATCTCTGCTTGTTGAGAACCTATAAAGCGACAGCAATTTGTCAGATGGAAGATTCTGAGGCCAGAAAGATCCTTTGTAATGACAGCAACAAGTACGGAGTCTGATGGGCATAGCTGAATAAAGCTAAATTAAAGCCGCAGCTGGTGATGCTGGCAAGCATGCAGCAGAGCTATGATCCCCACAGAGGTTTGTAGAAATTGGTTTATGATTTAAACTCAAATTTCCCAAGTAAAAGGCTTTAAAGAACCAGGAAAAGAAGAAACACACAAACAATTCTGAAAGAGAAATAGGCCCATCTAGTCACTGGGTAGAGAACTTGACAAGCAGCATTCCAAAGCTCAATGGCCAACCTAGCCCAGAGGTGGCCAGCTCTGCTTTTGCCTCAGTTCAGCCTTGGATGGAAAAGAAAAAGGTGAAAGTTTGAGACCATTCAAGTATCAGCTGAGCTGTCTTCCTGTGTGTCAGCCAAGGACCAAACAGGATTACATTTCCAGGTATACCAGCAAGTGGATATTTGTGGGTTTGTTCCTTCTGAAAGAGCAGTGGGGACGAAGACAACACAGACTCAGGCTCACAGTTCCCTGGATGGCGTGACCACGTCTGCACTGCTAGCAGCAGTACGCCATATAAGACTCACAAGGTTTCTCTACATAAACAAGGAACCAGGAAGGTTAGGCAGAAGGCAGAAAACTCGATTAATGCATTCCCAAAGACAAGATGACCTTCTGCAGCTCCCTCAGGGGCATCAAAAATTAAGCATCCACATCCTCTGGAACAGCAGGAACCTCCAAGAAAACCCAGTTTAAAAATAGCTATGAAGTAAATGCATCACGTTACTAAATCTTCCTTTTCCTCTTCATCTTTCACCATAATTTTAGTTCTTCACTTCATACTAGTGGAATAAGACATAGGAAAACCAATGCAGCAAAACTCACACCCAAATTAATTTGTAGTGGTAGGGAAAACAAAGATCGTGTTATACGTAACATCAACTGTCCCAGCAAAAAACTGTTATCACACACCTCACACAACCGTATCTACTAGCAGCCACTTACCAGGAGATTGAAGCCATGCTTAAATTTTTGGAAGCAGTCAACAAATTCATCTGGAGGTGGTGGTTTTGCACGGAGAGTAAGAACTCCCTCTGGTGAACAAAATGAGATTTTTATATATCCACTGATATGGTATAAACACAAAAAACCCCATAATAAATTCTCCAACTTACAGAATTTCATAAATATAGAACCATGACAGTGAGTATATTCTGTGGTCACATCTCTAATTAATCACTTAACAGCAACTTCAAGTAAATTATTTTCATAGGTTTCCTTCTAAGAATATATTGCATACAATTTTTTTGTGCTCAAAGTGAAAGGAAATTACTACATTCATGAAAAATACAACACAAAAAGACACATTTGCTAGTTACTTCAATGATCCTTAGAGAAACAGAATTGTGTGCAGTAAGAACTCCTACCTCCAGGTCCTTTCTTTTTACTTTTCTTAGTTTTCTTTCTCTTCGAAAGTTCAGCAAAAGCTTCAGCAGCTTTTTGAAGTTTGGTAACAAAATACTCAATGTCATCCAAAATATGGTTCAGAATTTGCTATGGGAAAAAAGAAAAGTAACAGTTTCTCTACAGAATCTATGGCAGATATACTCCAGAAGTCAAAATGACCACACTTTCAGACAACAGCTTCCTCATGCTAAAACATTTCATATTTACATTCATTATGTTCTTAGCTTTACACACCTTTACAGTATTTTAACTCATAAGATTTTTAAAAATTTAGGGCCACTGGAAGTTTTTTAAATATATGCAAGAAGATTATTAAATTCAGATTGCAATTATACAACTTGTTCACACATTACATTTTCTCTCACAGCACATGAAAAAATTCTAAGTATTCGAATGCATTTTCCTAAACAGTATAACTTCATAATCTCCTTCAGTACAAAGTAATAAGCTAGTTGTTGAATGTCACAGTGTAGTTTTCTAGATAAGTGCTCTTTGAAGAATTGTTTTCAAAGAGCAAGTGGAGGAGAACGAATGAGCCCCTGGGGAAAACACATATACACCAACTCAGCAGGCCCCAACATGCTTTCCTCGAGACGCTCTGATGTTGCTGAGGGCAACAGCAGAGGAGAAAAGTAGAAAGTTACAGCTGAGAAATGGGGCAATATTTGATATCACGTATATCATATGACCTGCTCAATGTTGTTGCTTGTCAGCAAGTAAAGTTTAGGTTATACATATACATGGGCGACCTGTCTTCAGAAATGACAATATGTTTATTTTCCAGATACCACAGGTATCCCACAAAACTGATGGACTTTTTAATCCTTTTTTTTTTTCTGAATTTGGTCCACCACACAAAATTACTATTTATATTTCTAGCTCTTCATAGCAGAAAACTTTACATCAATATTCAGTCCTTTTTATTTTTCTTTTTTTTATTTTAAAAAAGAAAAGTACTGGAAGAAGAACTACCATTTATTCGTTTTTAGGTCTACAACACAAACATAGGCTGCCTGGAAAGCTTCCCTCCAGAAGTGAATTTTCCATTTGGAAAGTCTTCCCACAAAGTAGAGCTGCAAAATTGCACAGACATTAAGAAATATCACTTGTAGTTTCTCACTTACAACATCTCTATCAATCCTGGCAGCTATCATCTCTGCTGTTTCTTCATGATCATGGTATTGTCTATGTTTTTCAACTGAAAAAAAGGGAAGAAGAGAGTAAGATATCCATATACAAGGAATTAGTGACCAACGCTTCCCATGCAGCTTATGCTTTAAACCATACTACCATAAGAAAAAGACGGGAAAAACTGTTTGTACCATTCACTTTGCAAGGTCTCCACACAACCTGAAAATCTTGCACCCTAATGCCTGATCCTGACAAATCTCATGAAAGATGCTTAGGTGTATGCTCTCAGTCAACTTGGCTGCATAAATGAAGTTAACCACAGAAGTGTGGTATGAGGGTCTAAACCAAAAAATTACAGCAGAAAGTGGCAGATTATAAATAGACCGTAATGAGAAATCATCCCATTTTTAAAAATATGCTGAAGGCTACTCCAGCAGAAGTAAGAAAGAAAAAAAATGTAGCCATGACTTTGAAGAAAACTTTGATGTAAAAGGTAATTAGCAAAAAGGGATGTCAAGTCTGGCAATGTAGAAATGGGAAGTAATGATGTGATAGAACTTGTATTTCCAAATAACAATGGACAGTCACTGACTTTTATTTGAAAACAACAAGGGTTAGTATTTTGAGAAACCATAAGTTTTGCATTTTTAAGTCACATTAAGTACCGCATTGTGTTACATTTTAGAAAAGATTCACACAAGTGGAATAAAAGGAGCTGCAGGAACTCAGATCCACAAGTGGTCTGGCAAGACACTTTGCAAACTAATGAAACTTTTCTGAAGTGAGAAGTCAAGCAGAAGAACAAACTAACCTTTCCTGAAGATAAATGTAATACTGTAGATTAGGAGATAAAAACATCCTTAGCATTACAGATTTCTCTGAACATTTTTAATAGTTTTCTTTGCATAGTTGTGTACTTTGTTGAGTGATATAGTTTAATAAACTAAAAATAATAAAGACCTCATGGTTAATGACTTTTAATTCTAAAATTTTAGTATGCATTATTAAAAAACAAACAAAACAAACAAAGTCCCACCTTAGCCTTAATACAGTCTGTTTTACAGGAGGTTTATCGTTTCTAAACAACATTTTTCAAAGAAATCTAATCAAAGTAAAAATGTTTCCATTAGAGATCTAAAAAAACCCAACCTACTAAAAGCATAAATCCAAACCTATCAGAAATATTACAGTTAAGTTTGTTTTATTGTTATATTTGGGGTTGTGTGGGGTTTTTGTTTGGTTTTTGTTTTTTATTGTTTGGTTGGTTGGGGTTTTTTTTGTGTTTTTTTGGTTTGGTTTGGTTTTGGTATTTTGTTTTGTTGGTTTTTTAACACAACAACAAAACACAAAACAAACCCCACTAGTTTAGCCATAAAGGTCATTATAAAGATAAATATAAAATAAATAAAGCTGATCTCTACTCACCTTTTATCCATTATTATATTTTTTAATTGTCTGAAATATCTGTCCTATGCCCTCCCTATTACTGAATACAGAATCATTAAATTTCTAGAGTTATGACAGTAGTCATTACTGTGAATGTTACTATGTCCACAAACAAGCCCAGGTTAAACTCAGTAGCCCACACCCCACCCAGTCAAACACAAGTAAAAGCAGTTCTGAACAGAAATTCTGAAAATGGATAAGTGGAAGTAAATGACAAGTCAGATTATGACAGTCAGGTCTTATTCCTCAAATCAGGCAACAGTGGCTTGGGGCATTGCAGACTAGACTGGGAGAATAATCTTGTCTGCTCTCAGCAAGTACAGAAGAATGATCTCATATATCCATTTCCATATCTGGATTCAATTACTGTAATCACTATAAAATTGGTCTTTCCAAATTATTTTCGTAATTACCAAGCATCATAAAAGCCTACTACCGAGAACAAGTGTTTGCCACAGTGCTGTGCGGCAGTGGGCTCCCAGAAATACTCACGTTCCCCGTGCTCCGCGGCCCAGGCAGACCAGGCCGCCACGCGGCTTCTCACATCCACCTGGGTGATGGTCCCCGGCGGCACAGGGGCAGGCGCCCGCGGCGGTGGCGGGATGGCACTGTCGGCTTTGGATATCATTCTAAGGGAAGAGAAGAAAGCCCACAAGTGACACTTGAAGGAGAACCACTCTGTTTTCTAGAGCTTAATCAAAGATGGCAAGGAGGCTTCACAAGGACCTCTTCTACTGTTGAATACTGAACATACTATGGACTTGCCAAGTAAACGGTACTCAAGAGCAGGATGTGTAAATATGTTAAACACAGTAAGAAACCCACTCCATGATGGGGTTAGCAAATCTTCATCACCTGGCCACATGGAAAAACCCCAAGCAGTGCCACAGAACACAACGTCTAGAGACCTGACAGTTTACTCAGGTAAATTCAGTGGCTTGGGTTTAGTAGGTGGCATTTTTACCATCATATGCAGTCTACTGGCTGGACTTCCATTTTGTGTGAAAGTTTTCATTAGAAGCTATCTCTCCCACATCTCAAGTTGAGGATTGAGGCCCTAAATTAGGCAGGTTGTCAACCATCTGTTTCTTAAAATGCTACCAAGAAAAACAATCATATTTACTGGCTGATTTTCCTTTTCATAACGGTGTGCTCATCCTGTGTTTATATAAATACATCAATGTTCCCACCTGCAATTTTCCAGTTTTCTAGTTCTTAGTATAGTATTAAATACCATAAGGAAAGAGATCTTTGAAGTCATTCTGTAGATCGATACCAACAGACAAAAAAATCCCAACAACTCCTGTCATACACGCATCCCATCCTTTCTCCATATCCCTATTTAAAAGCAAGATGTTCACCTTAAATTCTTCTCTTTATAATCCCATCTCATTCACGGCAACAGCAACACAGAATGTCAAGTCTTAATTTGTCTTTGGATACAAAAAAAAAAAAGTTTCCATATTCCAGTCTCCTGGACACCCTTCCCCACACATCTCAAGATTTTATTTGTCAATAACCTTCCGGCAACTCGATAATGCAATGCCAGGAAGGAGGGTGTCTCCTGGTGACCCAGTGATGACATGACAGCCAGTTACCGGCACTAAGCTGTCACGCACGCATGACCTCGTAGCTTCATAGCCCTCGGAGACCACCATCTCAGATTATTTTACCCACCAGATGTACTGACCTACATTCATCTACCAGTTAAATCTCATTAGTTTCCCAGCACATCTAATGTATTTGAATCTTTCTGGATTGTCTCTTTGTGCTTATACCTGTCTGTTACAGTCCCACAGACAGTAAAGTCTACTTCATTTTTACCTGCAGACACAGTTCAGTTTTTGTTTTATTTTTATAGGAGTGTCCATTACAGATTTCCTAGAGGAAAACTTCATGTGTTGCACATCAGAATTTAACAGGTAAACTTATACATACAATAGCGACATTTTTACTTAATGTTGTTTTTTTTTTTTCCAGCAGACACTTCTCTATCTGGACCACAAAACAAAGTGTTATCAATATTATCAGGACACAGATACCTATTAACTTTTCAACAGGCTCCCACCATTACCATTCAGTATCTATTATATTTGTGCTTCTGTTTCTAAATCTCTGTTGGCTGTATCTTATTTCTGTATTAATCATCTCTGAACCCAACAAACTCTTTTCCCCCACATTTTCCAACTAGCAGAGAAGTTTTTGCTACCAGGGAAACAAGGAGTCTTTGGCATAGTTAAGCAGGTAGACAGGAAGATTATTCAATCATCAGCTGCTATTTTATTTAATGTGTTTAGATCCCCAGACTTTCGATCAGAATCTTATTTACTTGGAGTTCTGGGGTATTTATGTTCTTAATTTAAATTCTGAACTACTTGGCTCATGTGCAGAAGTGAGACATGCAATGCCATTCCCTTGTAAATGGTATTTATATCTGCTGTTCCAGTCACTAAGGTTGAATCAGAAAAGGTAAGAGTGACCCTAAAAATGAAGAAAGCATGAGATAATTATTAAAGCAAGGCTTCTACATGTGGTTTTGAAAGTATATTATCAACTAGCAAAAAAAGGCAAAAGACAGCAGGCATACTGGGAAAGCTTCTGAATACTGTAACACTGCTTGGTGATCCTATATACTGCCAAGAAGTTTTTACCTTAGTGTTTCAAGCCTCTTCTTCTGTTTCCCACTTTTGCTGTCACTGATTGCACTTTCAATATCTTCATGAATAAAGCTAGCCTAAAGAGACAGACGCAGAAACCATCAGTTATCAGCTACACTATCCAGACATATGAAATACACATCTACTCATACTTCTCATACTTTTTTTTTTGAAGCATCTTTAGATTCCAAATTCCCTTATGAAATCCCATCTATTTAAAAGTCCTGAGATAAATTATTTTACATACAAACAGAATGAAGAAACACACAATGCTATTGTTTGGGAGTAGGCATTTTTGTCACTGTTCCAATCTCAAGCATTATCAGAAGAGGAGTATGTCACCTAGATATCAAACATGTCTGAACAGCTGTAATTATCTCAAATCAACCATTATTGCATAAGATATTTTTTTCCCCTGTGTGCATATAATTTTTGTTTTTCTCAAGCATGAGAGGGGAAAAATATACTATAAAAAAACCCCAACAAAAACAACAAAAACTAAAAAACAACAAACTGCTATGGATAGTAGCAGCATAAAGGACCAGGAAAGTAACATGTAGTGATACAGTTTTCTTTGAGAAATAACAATAGCCTCCAATTTCTCTTTGATTTAATAGCAGATGAATTTTTCAGAACACTTCCTAATCTGTATGTTCCCACCTCTTCATAACTGCAGTCTGCCTCCACCAGTGGCTCACAAGTGAAATTTTGATGCATGTCTAAGGCATTATTTTAATAGATGTTGCGTTAAATAGGTCATGGCTTCTCATAGGATTTAGAATGCTCTGTTACATGTCTTCAGCTGACAAATTAATTTCCTACACAGGTTGTCAAAGCCTAAATCTGTCAGTGTCTGGCTCACTCTACAAGATCCATTGTCTTTCTTGGCCCACTCACGGTGGAGACGTACGTGACTTCTGCTTAGACCAGAAGACTTAGTTTAATTTAGGATCTAAGGAGACTAAGGGACTTCTCAGGCTATAATGAATTGCACTCCAGAATGTGGATATAGAATAAATTAAGGTTAAATAATTAATAGAAAAAACTTAAACCCAGAAGAATTCAATTAATCATATTCTTGTTATTTATTATTAAACAATGTTTTGTTTAAAAACTCTTACTATACCAATTTCAAAACAGTTGTACAATGTAAATTAGCAATCTGTTAAGACAATGATATGAGCTACTCTGAAGGAATTTAAAAAATTCTCATGAAGTTATCAATTGGAATGTAAACAAATACCGATTATAGGTACTAACGTACATAAATTAAAATTCTAAACCTGAAAATAGAGAAGTATTACAGAATACATTAAAAATATTATTTATGCTTGAAGGAAATGTTTTAATCAGAGATTAATCTTTTTCCTTGTTTTGCCCCTCCTGCAAGTACTATTTTCCTTTTCATTATCTCCCCAGCAGAGCAGAGATGAAGAGAGGTGGGAATGTAGAGAAGGTTTTATTGCTTATTGACAAAAATTTCAGAAAAAGGGGAGACTAGTCAATACTCAGATGAGTTCTTTGCAGATTGCAAGATAAATTTGAGATAACCAAAACTATTCTACACTACTTTCTTCAGAAGTGTGAATGTAAACCATATGCATATTGCAGAACTTTATTCATTTGGAAACCTAAATGAACAGCTGCAGAGCCCAAGAATCAGTATTTACAGTAACACAGTAATATTTGCACATGCGCTAAAGATTCAGCTTACTTACAAGACTACTCTCTTGCAAGACATACTGTGCTACATTTACTAACATACTCTAAGTACTGTTGATATATTAAATCCATTAAAATTAAAGCATATTTGTAAGAATAAAATAACAGAATTCTTTTCTATGAATCAGCTCATTTGATTTTATCCACTATATTTGCCAATTCAAAACATTTCCCCTTTTCAAATAAGTCATAGCAGATATTCATTACTACCTTACCTTAATCTCATCACATTGGAAAAGATGCAAATCAGGTTTGGTTTGGTTTGGTTCTTTACATATTAATGCAAGAATTGAATTGTAATTGCATGCATTCATCACAGCTTGGCAATGCTGAATTGTGCTTAAAGGAAAATTCTCCAGTTCATTCTGCCAGAAGAGGGAAAACAAAACAAAATAAACACAAAACACCACCTTACTATACAGTGTCTTGATCTCAGAAAAGCTGCATGAGTTAAAAAGGGAAAGTGCTAATAAGCTAATTAAAACACTGAATCTCACATACCTCATTTTTCTGCATGTTTCCTTTTTCTCTCTCTCTCTGAAAATGAGACTGCCACTCACAAATCTTACCTTTGATTCCAAGTCCACCAAACTGACAGCTTTGTCATCCACTTGAAGGATCATATCTTGAGTCCACACTTTGCCTTTGGCATCCAGCAATTTCAGCTTCCTTATTCCATCATCTACTGTAATCATTGCCTCTTTGCGGTCCAGAACAAAGGTGGTCAAGTGCTAGTAAATGGGATGTACATTTGAAAAACAAAGTAATTTTCCCTACTGCTAGGCAGTATCAGTATTCAAATTGGCAGGAAAGAGCAATACAAATTATTCATGAATAAAAGTGCCTTTGTATATGACAGATCCCACCAATAAACCATAAGAGAGGTTGTTTAGTCAATAATGTCATTTTAAGTCAACAGATTTTTGTAACTCATGTCATCCTCTGTCACTTCCTCACTAATGTAAGTCATTAGACTTGAAGGCATATTCTGACATCTTTGAGGTATCACAGCTAGAATTAAACCCTGATTATTTAATTAGTTTTCTTGAGGAGTGAAAACCTGTCTCTCTTGGCAAGCTAAATACAGGAAGCGTCAGCAGAGGCTTCCCAGAAACACCCTGCCAACATACCTCTACCACCACCCTGACCTGGAGTGCCCTCATCTCTTCCAAAACTGTCAGTCAGCATGCTGATGGCAACAACGATGAGCTTGTGTCTAACTGGGATACCTTATGGACAGGCTAGTTGCTTCTTTTAAGCAGATCACAGTAGAAATGTAGTATACTATGTACTTTTGCTCACCATCAACTGGAATATTCTTCAGATTCAATTAATGGTCTAGAAATTAAATACTACCTCACAGACATCACCTCAACTATTTTCCCTTTCATTATGGTTTTGACAATTTCTCCTTCAACATGTCATGCCAGACAACACATAGAATTATTTCATTTTTGCCAGGCATAAATCCAGCTTCACATTTTCATTGGAGACCTGGTTAGACTCATTCAAGCTGAACCAATTTTAATATATTTCTGCACACCTACCTTCTAAATAACTTTAAAAAAAAGATTAAGTGTTCTTAAGTGTTTTTTTCTTCTATTGCAGGATAACACCACTTAGTTATGACAAAAGACAGGAGAGTATATACAAGCTGCATATAATCAAAGTATTTAAAAGAAGTGAAACAAACTCTCTACTGACTGCTCACACAGGAATGTTTAGACTCCAAATACACAAACACAAGCATTCATTTGCAATCTGATCATAGAAGTACTTGAAGTTAAGACTCTTCTGCATATGATCTCACAATTTATAGCTAATTAAAAATCCAGCAAAAAGGAGCTGAGAATCTGTGGTATTTGCAAGACTTGGCTTAACCCATGGTAGTGGTCTGATGGCAGCGGGAGAAAGTTTGTGCCAAAGTAAGATTACAGAATGAGACATTGCATCCAGAAGTGCTTAACAGGCTATATACGGGCACCCAGGTTACTTTGCTGAATATTTTAAATGTATCTACTCCTTGATAAAATATGACAGCAGCACAGAGTAATTCTGCAAAGCAGCTTATGACAGGAACTAACATACTTTGTACTTCACACTGAGGAGGAATCTGCGCAGGCAGAATGTATTTCTTCAACTACTACATAGTAGACTAACTGGGGCTTGTAGGGGTTAATACTCAGCTCTTTCTGAATGTTCTGTCACCTCTGCTGATTGTAATTGATCAAAGTATTTATTTTAAATATCATCCAGTGTGCCTCACCAACAGGACCAGGTTTTTCAGCTCTGCCTCATCCTTGCAACAAGCCAGGTTCAGAGACAGGGCAGCATAACATGTTGAATTGATATCCCATTGACAAGTCCTGTCCATTTGCCAAACTACACACAACTTTGATTACACTCTTCTACATCAAAATTTCAGCTCATTATGGCAAAGCTATAGAATTTGAGACATTTCAGTGTAATCTATTCTGAAGTGACCTCAGGCTGTCACTTCATGTATATGCCTTCAAGCATATGTATCTTCAAAAGTCATGTAGGCAAAAATAACTGTATGTAACTGAAAGCTATAATTGGTATATCACTCCTCATCTTACCTCTACATGATATTGTGAAGTTTCGGATATGCTGCTGGCACTGTCTCGTGCATAATTCTTTCTTTGTTCTAGAGATGGGAGGAAAAGAAAGAATAATCATTCATTCATCATGCTGTTTTGAATACTTCTCAGGGACACTTAAAACTAGCTGTATATACAAAAGCAGAAGATGAGCTGCTGATAATTTCTGTATTTCGACAGAAAAAAACCTTCACCCCCACATAGTCCAGCACAAGGATCATACTTACGTCAGTGATGTTAAGAGAGAGCTGGTGGGTGCAAACAAAAGCGAGTTATCTCATCGCAGTGAGTCAGGACACCGGAGGGGAGCCGTGTTCTGACTGAAAATGCTTCATTGGGAAGCCTGATTATTACAATCACTGGCTTCCTACTTTGGTAACAATAGGCTAAGCAGGATCAGGCTTACTGAATTTGTATGAATGCATTTGAAAGTATAAATATTTTCTGATATACACATTAAATCTGCAAAACAACAAAGCCATACACAAACCTGAGTTGTCTCATCCTTTACTTTTTCCTAAAATATTCAATTTGATGAATTACTAATGTAGAAATATGCATGGAAAGGGGTTAAAAAACCAACCAAACAAACCAAAAACACAAAACCAAAACCAACAAACAAGCCACCAAACACACATCCGAAAGATATCTGAAGAGCTGAACAAAACACAGTGCTGCAAAATCAGAAATGTTGTTTGCCTTTTACTCCATACAATATATTAATATCAAACCAGGAGAGGAGGGAAGGGAAAATGCAAGACGAAGACACAACACACAATCACATTGCAAAATAAAGAATTCAGATGAATACTGAAGAAAACTTTTCAACTTTAGTGGAAAATACTTGAATGCAGCATCTGGAGCATTTTTCTGTTTTCTGTTCATTTGTTTTTGCCATAACCACTTAAAGTGTCTGATCTGGAAAACCAGGAGCTTTGCCTAGGGAAAGAAGTGCCTAGGAGACTTGGCCAAGAGATGTCCAGGGAAATGCTACAAGAAGGAAATTATTTTCTCTCCATTACATTAAATAAATAGATTTCTCATCTTCAAGTAAAATAGGCAGTTTCATAGAATCATAGAATCATTCCAGCTGGAAGAGGCCCTCAAGATGACTGAGTCCAACCATAACCTAACTCTAGCACTAAACCATGTCCCTAAGAACCTGATTTTGTTCAGAAGGGAAGTACCTAATCTGCATACAAAATCCATCAACTTTAGCACACTCTGAGTACTTGAGGGGAAAAGAAAAGTGTGTGATTCTGTTGACAGGAAAGATAAGTTATTTTTTGCAAAATAAAAAAATGCTGACTGCTACCAAGCACATGATCTGCGTCACAGAGAAATCTGCAGTGAGGACACCATAAATGCCACACTGTAAAAGGCTCTTCTGTGACCAGGGGTCCTTCAGGCAGGACTTTTGGGTGCTGACAGATAAAGGAGTGCCCTCATTTTCAGGTGTCACTTCTAGAAGTATTTGTCACCTTTTATAGTCACAGCCATTTATCTCTCCATTTCTCAGTGACTTTCATGAAAGAAAATAAAATTTCTGAAATCTGTCACTGGCTCGAAGCCCCCCTCCCATGATGACAAACCCCACTCATGCAACAGAGCCGCCCTCCTACTGTACAGCAGCTACTTAGTTTTGCAAGAGAAGTGTGCAGTGCAATCAGCCAAACTGAAGAACGCCATGGATCATCAGAATTTTTAACTGTGTGAATATTTTAAAATAGATGTCTTAATTTAATTATCCATTGTTCTGAAATCCCAGGGCAGAGGATTTCCATCGATTCCAACTGTAACTACTATTTCTGCTTTTGAACCATGTTAAAAGAGGTTTTTTTGGTTGATTTCATTTTTAATCACAATAGATACACACACACATGCACATCCAACAAAACAGTCAGTAATGCAGTACTCTCTGATTTGCTACCTTTCTTTTTTTGTTTGGATGATGATCTGAAGAAGTAAAGTCCATCTGTTCCTAACAAAACAAGGGAATTGAAAAGCAGTATCTAGTTTAACTCCATAGAATTATTTGCATCTCCAAGGCGATCAGTTAACAGTCTTCTGTTATGGACTGTAAATGATAGTTAAATGCTGTCCGGTAAGAAAGAATATATGCTTAAAAGAGAAGTAACTTGATTCAATTAACAATGCACAATTAACAATAGTCATATCTGACTGTTCTTTTTTTTAGCTGAATAGAAGTATTATTTTTAACAATATCAAATTAAACCAGGATAAGAAATTTTATATTCACTGTAAGGTTTATAAATCACACAAACAAGAGTTGTTTTAAATAGACAAAGAAATCCTGGTATATGTAGAGGTTCCAGAGGAATGAAAAAGCAGCGAGTAACTTTTGCAAGAGAGTTCTTGCTCTGCTTCACAAAAATTTTGTCCTGTGTTAAGACAGGATATCCAAAGCCATTGATAGCACTGATTAACACATCCTCTTCCACAGAGCAGCACAACACTCAATAGACAAGAGGGCAAGGTTTTCAACACACTATGTCATGGTGAAAACAATAGTGTTTATATAAGAAACAGAGCTTTCTAAACTATAAGAAAAGCTGTGGTTGCCTACACTTGAGAGTCAAGGAATGCCCTTCAGGTTCCACATTCTTAATTACAACAGGACAGTAATAATAACTTCAAAAGAATTTCCAATTAGCAAAAATCAATCCATGTTTGTGTTAATAAACAAAAAGTATGGTCACCACAACAACTGAAAGTCCATACTGAGTTCAGCAACAATTCCTATTTACCTATTTACTTTTTTAATGCAGGTAGAATGATTATTAGAACCTGGTAGAGATCCAAGCTATCATTTATAATAGAATAGCATAGAATCACAGAATGTTAGGGATTGGAAGGGACCTCGGAAGATCATCTAGTCCAATCCCCCCGCCGGAGCAGGAACACCCAGAAGAGGTTACACAGGAAGGCATCCAGGCGGGTTTGGAATGTCTCCAGAGAAGGAGACTCCACAACCTCCCTGACCAGCCTGTTTCAGTGTTCTGGCCCCCTCACTGTGGAGAAGTTTGTCCTACCTTCCTCTGGGGCCTCAGGGATACAGGGCTCCTCAGGACAACCTCCGGCAGTATAGACAGAGACAAAGAAGGCATTCAGTAACTCTGCCTTCTCCGTATCTTCTGTCACCAGGGCACCCACCTCACTCATCAGTAGGCCTGCACTGCCTCTAGTGTTAGTCTTAACTGCCACGTGTTTGAAGAAGCTCTTTCTGTTGTCCTTGACCCCTCTCGCCAGGTTTAATTCTAAGGAGGCCTTAGCTTTCCTAGTTGCCTCCCTACATCCTCTGACAACAGCCTTATATTCTCCCCAAGTGGCCAGCCCCTCCTTCCATGATCTGTAAACTCTCCTCTTCCACTTCAGTTTGCCCAGCAGTTCCCTGTTTAACCACGCAGGTCTCCTGGCTCCCTTCCTTGATTTCCTACGTGTCAGGATGCTCTGATCTTGAACTTGGAAGAAGCAGTCCCTGAATGTTAACCAACTATCTTGGGCCCCTTCACCTTCAAGTACCCTTTCCCATGGGATTTCCCCTAGCAATTACTTGAAAAGTCCGAAGTTGGCCCTACTGAAGTGCAGGGTTGCGATTCTGCTTGCTATTCTGTTCCTGCCACATGAGATCCTGAACTCCACCATCTCATGGTCGCTGCAGCCAAGGCAGCCCTCAACCTTTACCGTTTCAACCAGACCCTCCTTTTTAGTGAGGATGAGATCCAGCAGCGCTCCTCTCCTAGTTGGCTCCTCCACCATTTGCATCAGGAATTTATCATCAATGCGATGGATGAACCTCCTGGACTGTGGCTGGCTTGCTGAGTAGTCCTTCCAGCAAATATCAGTTGGAAGGGATCTACAGCCACCAGGCATTCCAATTGCCTGACCACTTCAGCACTGACTGAAGGCAAAAGCATGTTACTAAGAGTGTTGTCCAGATGCCTCTTATACAGTGGCAGGCATGGGGCATCAACCTCTGTTTTTATTATCCTATAGGCCCCTCTATCAAATCCACCATGTAATATATGTCACTTATGCAGACTTGGAGGCTCCTTTTTCCAGGAGTACAAGAAAGTGATGCAATCTAAACTCTACAGTGATGAATTCAAATTAAAACTGGGGAGACTTCCAGGTCTCATTGCAGTTACAGACCAACCCACCAACCAAACAAAAAGAGGGTACCTCACAGGCTCTTAATTACTGCTCAGTGCTGCAATTTTTAATGTGGTTTTGGATGAGCTAAGAAGTAGCCTACAGCAGCTGTGAATGTTGTCAACTCTGCTACAGAGGAGCTGGAGGTAGATACTATGGGTAACTGCGACATTCTGAAATTATTCACCCTTCAAAATACATCTTCTAGTAAGTACCCTGCCATCAGGCAAAAGTCTTCCATTGCTTCTGGAAGGGTTTTTCCTCAGTTTTTGTTTTTCAACCCTTTCACAATTCAGTAGTTAGAAAGTGGGTCCCCTTTCCCATACAGGGTCATCCCAGCTGCTATAATAACTCAAGTTCCCTGAGAAAGGGTTTTCTTGGCTGCCTGGCATAAATTGCATGGAAGAAAGAATAAAATCCCCCCCACGGTAATATGAACATAACACAAAGGGAAAAAGGAAAAAAAGGGGAAAAAGGGAAAAAAGGGGAAAAAAGGGGGGGGAAAGGAAAAAAAAGGAAAAAAAAAGAAGAAAAAAGAAAAAAGGAAAAAAAAAAGAAAAAAAAAAAGAAAAAAAGACTAACATCTAGAACACATTCCCTTTCCCATGGTTTTTGCCAGTAGCTCAAAACTAAATCTCAGCCTCTGCATTCTCCTAGTGCCTGGCTCATGTCCCAGATTCTACCTACAAACCTCCACAAGTTCTCACCTTACCCTCACAAAGGAGGACACAAGCTCTTTTGCATTCCCTGTTGATGCACTCCACTGCCTTGAACTTCCGTAACATTGATATAAGCCTGCAAACCTGTTCTGCATCCTTCTCTGCCCAGATGACATACAAGTTTGCTGCTTCTTCCTACACTTCCACACTTCTACTTCCAAGCCAGATATATCTCAGCACATGACTCTCACAGTCTCTCAATCACAAACAGCTCCTTACTTTCCTTCTTTTCCAACACAGTTGCCCATTGTCATTCTTCTGGAAATGTAGCTTCCATCTCCTCAACTCTTTCACGTGTCAAAGTGGCTGATTATTATTCAATATCAAAATGACTGCTTTTACAGAAACCTTGAAAATGCCTCTTGACTTACTACATGATCTTCAAATGCAGTAATTCATACACTACTATTGAAAATAAGTAACAGAATTTGCTGACTTGCTGAACATACTGGGTCTGCCTGGGATGGAATTAATTTTCTTCACAGCAGCCTGTATGGTGCTCTTTTGGATTTGTGACCAAAAAAATGTTGATAACATAGGTATGTTTTAGCTATTGCTGAATAGCATCAAGACCTTCTCTATTTCTCACACCGCTGTTCCAGTGAGTAGGCTGGGAGTGCACAAGACATTGGGAGGAGGCACAGGTGGGACAGCCGACTCCAACTGACCAAAGGGACGTGCTATACTGTATAATGTCATGCCCAGCAATAAAACTGGTGGGTAGGCTTTCTAAAGTAGCCCTTGCTCAGAGACTGACTGGGCATTAATCTGTGGGTGGTGGTGAGTGGTGGTGGTGAGTGACTGCCTTTGCATTACTCAGGGTTTTTTTCATGTTTTTTTCTACCCTTCTCTCCCCTTCACCTATTAAGCTGACTTTATCTTGATCCATCAGGTTTTATTCTTGCTTTTGCTCTTCCAATTCTCTCCCCTATCCTGCTGCATGGAGGAGACAGGGGGAATGAGCAAGCAACTGGACAGATCCTTAGTTGTTGGCTGGGGTCAGCCCTCCACACGGAAAAAAAAAATTAATGTTTTTTATGCTTCATTTCACTCCTAACCCTCACGATCAATCTCAGCCTCTCACAGGTCCCTTCATGCATGAAGAGACTTATTGAATCTAAAGTGAACTTCTGCAACAGAGACTTCCAGATAGGATGCATAAAGCTATCAAAAGGATGAATAAAACTATCAAAACTACCAGTTTTTTCCTATTTACTTACTGCAGCTTTTACATCCAACATGTAAGATACAGTGCAGCCTTAATATTGCAGATAATTAAAACTCTTCTGATATGCTGCACACAATTTACCTAAACTATTTTCTCTCTGATAAAGGAAAAGAGTAATTTAAAAAAATGTATCACAGCAGAAGACACAAGTCAGATTCTTAATCACAATCTATAGCAAACACAACCCAGAGGAATCTGAGCAAAATAAAATATCACAAGGCAAGAGCAATAAGCTTAAAAGCAGCACAGCATTTCACTCATAGGTTGTGACCCTAAGATCTACTAGCTACTAAACCTTTCAAAGGAATACAAACATCCATCCAGATAAAGATCTTTAGCCAAGCCAAGAATACACTAGACAGTACACAACACAGATAAACAGGAGTTGAGATTGCCATAACTCATTCTTTTCCTTGTCATCACTATGCTAAGAACTCTGTTCTCCCCAGTTATTTCTGTGAACGACCATTTCATACTTAGGAAAGGTAACTATTCCACAGTTTCAGACAGGAACACCCATGTGGCCCAAGGTCCCTTGAGGCAGACCCATGAACAGCACCTGGCATAGCTAAACTTGGAGTCCTGTCTTGCTCATTTTCCAACTGGAAAAGGGTGCAGCTGTATGGCAAATTAGACAGCTGCTGAATAAACTCTACTGTGGCTTGGCTCTGTGCCATTGTCCAGAAGACCACAGAGAGAAATGTATCACAGAAGGAGAAATCTAAGTCTTTATCTAGGTAGGGAAAGTTCTTACCAAAAGCAAAAGATCTCAGTCTGGGTGTTAACAGATGACCTGAAGCACAGATGGTGCTCATTAGGGCTATGATACCTTTAGGGACAACAAATTTTTAGTTCATAAAAGTCTAAAACAGAAATGAAGAATACAGATACCTAGACTTCCACTGATATCTTACAAATAATTGCATAGGCCAGAGGTAATGTTATCAGTACTATGGTTATGATAGCGCAATGAAGGACAATGGTGGATCCCACCTTCCCCTTCCATAGCCAAACTGGAGTTTGTGTGTACAAAGAGACAAAAGCTCTGAGATCTGATGGCAATCCATATGGAGATGGATTAAGAGTCTCCCTCCCAAGCTGTCCTAAGAATCCTGGAGGGACAGTATTATTGCCACACAACATCAAGCAGAAAAGCCCAACACTTAGTTTACTACTGTATATTTGTGGTTTGCATTGGACTGATTGCTGACACCCCTTTGAGAATGTATTGCAGCAGCGGGAAAACCTCCCCTTGAGACTGAGAGTAAAGTGCAGGAGATGTGACCTACACATCCGGGTAGAAGGTTCAAAACTTGAGTTCAAAACAAATCTCATTAAGAGAGGAGCAAACACTATCACTTTCAGAGATTTGTGCAGTACGTTTGTCCCTGATGGCTACATGGAACTAGCTACCAGAGAAAGTGTATAGTTGAGAAGTCAAGTGTCAGATTAATTCATTCGAGTATCAACTAACTCAAGCATGTTACACAGATGACTTCTTTTAATGGGCTTGTTTACCTAGTCTGTGTTTTCCTTGAATGTACTACACTGCAGTTCTTGCTCTGAATGAGGTATTTGAGCAATGCAAAAATACACATGCAATTTCACTGCTAGCACCTAATCACAGCCATGAGAGTATAAACACAATGAATAAAACACCTAGTCTTTTCTGATGCAGTGTGAAGCCAATTTTAGTAACATCTTTCAATTCTGTGACATATAACAATCTAACAATTTGCAGCAAACCACTAGCTCATTGCTCCTGGGGAATGAGGCTGCTCCACACTGTGTCACTCGCTGGCAAATCCCCAGCACAGCCCTGGCTATTGACGTCGACTGACGCTGCACGTCTCCCCGCAAGCAGAGCTGCAGGAGACAGATGGAGAAGCCAATGCTAGAACAACAGATGACAGTATGAGCAAAACCCATTTCACATTGAAAGATCAGAAACTAAATCATGTAATAAAACCCTTAAGAATGTGTAGATAGCATCTTCCCTCTCAGTTCAGTGAGAGATTTATCGTGCAAATAGAAAACAGTTCATTTCAGGAAGGAAATGAGTGGGAAAAAAAGGGATTATTTGACACAGGAAAAAATGCAGTTGCAAGGAAGTTTTTGCTATCAGATAACTACATCAGAGATAGCAATGGCTCCACTCTAGATTTTAACTGATGTGTCTGTAACACCAAAACAATCTCCAGCCTCCTTTCCCACTGGCACTGTGGTCAACCTTCCGCCTGGTGACTGAAGGACTGAACAATCATGAATGACCTTAGCACCGGCATTCAACAGATAAATTGAATGTCATGACATACATGTGTATATGTATACACATACATATCCACACATTAATATCGATATTAATTATTCATTTTTAGTCTTTAACGTGCTTGAAAGGAATTGAGTTCAAGATCAAGTGGTCCCTTAGAAGCCCAAGTACCATCTTCACTTGTTGATACCCATTGATAAGTGCTTTAGTCTAAATGACATTCAAAAGTCTTCAAAGAAAAAGAAGTTTGTCATGGATGAAGTTTGCTGCTGACATTGAATCATCACATTTTATCAAAACAAAAAAGATGGTGCATTTTACTCTTACACTAAAATTCTATTTTTCCAATATACTATACGCAAATCCATTAAATACATGAGTTTTATGTACTTACATAAATACATACATTTAATATATATGCACATAATATAAAATACAAAAAGAAAGCTAACACACCTCCAATCTGCTTTATAGCCTTCAGTCTCATTAATCTCTAATAAAATGCTTAAGTTGGCTATTAATTATAAACCAATCGTAAATAAAATATTTTATAATAAGCATTTTTAACCCATTTTAAGAATTCCAGTATCACTTAACTGCTTCCCATGTCACTTGAGACAGCATGCGCAAAAATCCCCAACATCACAAAGGAAGACACGACACATATGGGATGCAGCAGAATGGTAACCTGGTTGCTAACATTTAAATACACACATATATATAACTGCTCTGAATTAAGAAAGGTTTTAGGTGTTTTCCTCATTTTCTCCTGTTCATACATTTGTTAGTACTGACAGCCTAGCTTTTTATGCATACAAAACAAAGCAGAAGCAGTAAAATGTGAACACTCCTCTCTAAAAGCTGTGCCAATATATCTTTACACGTAGCTCCAGGATAATTGAGTCTTTCACTTCATTCAGTTCCTGGCAACTGCAACTACAGTTTTGTAATGTATCTACCAGCAATGGAAGTGAACCAAGAGCAACAATTCATCTTACAGGAGCCATCACGCAGCAGATAGAGGGTAAGTATTTTCAGTTAGTACCTGAGGTCAATTGGGTATATAATGCCTTTTACTTCTAAAATACTATCATATAACTCAAATTTACTCACTTGTCCCCATCTTCTTCTGACAAATGACTACCTGTGCTGGTTTGACTGAAAGTGAGTTTATTTTCTTTCTGCAGTTTAGAAACTTTTTTTTTTCTTGTAGCTAGCATGGCCATTGTTTGGATTTAGTTTGAGAACAAGAAGGTAGCACCCCAGGACAGAGTTAATGTTTTTCTTCAAGTAACTTTCAAGTGTCTTTGAGTTGGAACAAAGAGAATGTAAGAGCTTACTGTTATCTTAGCTGTTGTCTGGGACCCAAAGTCTTCCTGAGCTCTGCCCACAGGTGTGAGGCAGCTGGGAAGGGGGACATGGATGGGACAGAGCTTGACTGACATCCAGACTGATCAATAAGGATATTCCAACCCATTAGCGTCGTGGTTCCTATTTAACGAGAGTCAGGTTTTCCCCCTAGAGAGACGGAAACTCATTCTGGGTTTGCTCTGTTTCAGCTGAGTACCATTCAGGAGTTCTTTTAGTTTTTTATGCCACCCTGCCGTTCTGCAGTGGCCTCTGGGCCTTTCTGCCTTTTTCCATCTTACCCTGCAACCAGCTGTTCTGGACCAGGGTGTTCTCTCTCTTTTCCTGGAACTGGCCGCTCAGTGCAGACAGAGTTTGTGAGGAATTGCATTGAGTATCTTTTATATTCTATTTTTCATTTTATATATTAGTATTATTTTGTTATTTTATTAAACTGTGTTTACCTCAACCCATGAGTTTCTCCCTTCCCTTTCTATTCTCTCCTCTATTTGGGGGCGGGGTGACGGTGAGCAAGCGGCTATTGTGGTTATGGTTGCTAGCTTGGATTAAACCATTACACCATCCCATGACACGTTTGATATGAAAAAGCTCAGAGAGGTATTATTTTAAAAGCCCACAAAGATTAAAAGACACAGTTAAGACACTGATACTGTCTCACTGTTCAAAACATGTACTCTTGAAAACTTATTAGGATGATATATAAAATGAAAGAGAAAAGTGCAGCACTCTCATAGTGGCTCATAAAGAAATAAGCTTAGAGTTTTTAGCAATGTCTCTTATTGGTTTGTGTTACCACCTCCTTCTTCTGTCAACATGTGCAATCAGTTTGTCAAACGAATCCATACAGGATGCAGAAACCATTGTTAAAAACTATCACTTCAGAGTTTTGCTCAGTTGCACTTCCTGCCTTTAATATGATGTCAAGTGACTGACTTTTGTGGCATACCACTACAAAAGATTAAATTTAAATTTAGAATTACGTGATTTCTAAATTGCTACTATTTCAAATGGTTTCTACTTCCATCTTCATTTATTTTTCTAGAAGTAGACCTTCACACTACTCTAGCACAATGCCTTCAGCTACCAAACCACATAAGCTTTTTCACCTCACTGCTAGCCACTCTCATTCTCCACGTCTCCTCTGTTGTACCAACTTTCAAAAGAGTCTTTAACAATAGGCACAGATTTATACAGCAGAGCATCTCACTGCCTCACTGCTGCTTGTATTTCCATTACCAGCACAGTTATCAGCAGGATGTATTCACAGTGGAGGTGGATGACCAGGAAACGGTGCAATTTGGCTGGCAAGGAACATAACTACACTCTGTCTCCACAGAAATTTGGCCACAGGCTAGGGATCAGCATATATTGCTGAGCCAAATAGCATCTGTAGTTGCTAAGTACAACAATGTTTACACATTTATGACTAACATCAAATTTGACAGTTGCAAAGCCTGTTGAAAATAGCAGGACAAATAGGGCTCCAAACTTGTTACATCAAATCTAACCTCCCTGAAATCCATGTGTTAAGAATACTGTAAATTCATTTTCTGCTAGCAGGGTATAAAGTTGGGGAGGCAGGGGGCGATACAGGTCATGAATGAAATCTACAACACAGCTAGACCCCTGAATACCTTCTAGCTGGTACACGCCTTAGCTATAGGATCACTTATAGTTTTGCAATAAATGCTTTACACATTGCTGCCTTAAAAATTAGCAGGTTGGAGTTATTTGCTTAGTAAACTGTAAAAAAACCCATTTTCTAGCTAGCCTAGTTAGTTTTAGCCAGAATAAAATCACTCTGTTCTTCGATTTTGTTGACAGACACACCCACGTGTAGGCACATACATTTTCAGGTTTATATGCATAGAATGTTTCCACCATGACATCACAATTAATATTTAAACAACAATTTAAACACAAATGTTTAGAGACCTTATGCCACCTTACCATAAAGAGCTTTTGCACTTGTTCTTGAATTCTGCTCCCTCTCTGCCTGAGTAAACGTTGGGGAACCATAGCCACTGGAAGAAAATACTTCTGGTTAACTTCCGCATAGATGCATTTGCCACACAGAAACGGGCAATGAAAAAAGACCTCCCCTTATGTAGGACTACACATACCTATAACATTCCTAACTGAGGTAGTGATGCTAGATACTTGTTCTGCACCATGAATACAATGAAGCATGTTTCACTTAGGCTGGAAGCCCTTCTGAGCTCTTTTTTGTTGCATTAATACAACATCATGCACAATGGGAATGTGGTATACACATACATACTACCATTATGTAAATAATCAAAATCACTTAATAATAAAAACAAAAACGACTATGCCAAAGACGTGGTAGGGTTTGGTGGGGGTTTTTTTCCTACATTCACAAGTGTTAATTGTTCTTAATGATTTTAACTACTTTAAATAAAAGACTTAAAAAGGACTATCATTGCCTACAACAAACGAAAAGGCAATCCAGTTTCCTTCAAGTGTAACAAGAATCTCATTTTAAAGAGACAACAATATGAGGAGCGGATGACAGTACAGATGCCCTGCTCCATACAGGAATGCTTGTTCTTTGGCATCAGATTAGGTCTATTCTTATTAGTGCTGTGAATGAGCTTAGCACCATGCTTCTGATACCGGGAGCATCCTCTTATCTCAGGCAGAGTAACACATTCAGGTAACAGTTGCTCAGTTTTGTTTACTGGGAAATGATATTTTCTCACAGATGTGAAGGGCAGTCTCATCTTTTATGCATAAAAATGCAATCACTCAGAGCTAACCTTAGCATCTCAGGCATACGAGGACCTCTCCAAGTAAGGTAATATGTATGTTATTTTTCTGTTCCAGATTATTCTACTCAGTAACACAGCTTTACCCTTACAACTAATACAAAAATCAGTCATATGATATCTCTCAGTTTGGTTACATGGTTTGGAAACTGTACATGCTTTTACAGAAACTGCCTTTGTATTATTGCATTGGGATCTAATAATTATAGTTCTACCTGAAATGAAAGCGTAAAGAAGAAAATGCAACACTATTTTTTGTCCATAAAAGGAAAATCAAAGGCAAAACCTTACTTCATTTGAGGAAAATAACTTCCATATCCACCGGGAGGGGTATTTGATATATGTCCGTTCATTCTTATCGTCACTTACTGAGGGATACGATCTGGGAAAAGAAACAACAGCATAAGAATTAAAGACTCTTAAAAGATGAAGGTTTAATACAGATGTAATACAAACCTAATAAGAAAATTATGGCTGAAATGGGAAAGGAATTGCATCAACAAGCTCAATTGTTATTATTTGCATTGCGGTGATGCCTTAAAGACCCTTGATAGAACTTCTCCCAATTGCAATTTAATAGTTATTGCTTCAAATAGTCTATAATTTAGTGAATACAACCATTATTATTGATACAATGGTTTTTAGCAACAGATTTAGAAATAAAAGGCTGACAAAACAAAGAACATCTACTGCAGAAGTGAATGAGATCTTCCAACTGGCAACTTTAATAGTCAAGCATGCTTGATTTTAACCTTCAGTTCATTTTTTTCAAATGTAACTTTTGAAATGGCCTTTTGCTACATATTCTATGAAACTTATCAGCTGAAAGATGCATTATCAAAATAAAACACAATTGTTAGCACAAAAGGAAACTTGGTTAGCTATTTTGGGACTAAGGTTTGGTTTTTCTTTTTTAAAAGCAGCATTTAACTTCCTGAAAGTTTGGCATGCTAAGTGAAACCTCTCCTGTGACAGCAATACTGAAAAAGCTATGACGAAATAGTTAAAAGAATGCCTTCTCCCTTTAATAATGTGCCCATTGAAGTGAAAATTGATGCTGGAAAGTGACTCACAAACCTGTAAACAATTAATAAATCTCTATTCAAATTTACCATGGGCAAATATTGTTTCATTTATACATATTTGAATAATATATATTTGAATATTTCTCTACATCTCAGTCATTAAATAGAAAAAAGACTTCAACTCTGCAAGTAGTACATCAAATAAAATTTCTATCTTACAAAAGCTCCAACTTCAAAGTAAGCACAACCTGCTTTGTTGTACAAGAGCCACCTTACAACCAGCTTATCTTCTGAATTGCTAAGTCAACTTACTGCCTCAGTTTAACTGTTCTCTCCTTGTTTTACCAAAAAGCAGCAGCTGATTGACCTACAGTACACGCTATATTTTGTATCCATATATGTTTTGCTGCTTCCCTCTTTCATGCAAAAAATAATATCACAATTAAATTCTATTCTCAGCTTTCAAGTCTCCTGTCATTTCAAGAAATGTACAAGCTGGTTTTGGTCTTCTGTACTGAGAACAGAGGGGTTTTTTTGTACCTTCCTGAGGAACACCTGACATCTCCTACCTGAGATGCAGTTAGCAAAGCCAGCTAGAACCAAGCTGTATTAGTTACATGCTAAACGTAGTCATGTGAAAGTGTGGTATTGCCTTTAGTGAGCACATACTTGGTAATTTGGCTTGGAATATTTTTTTTCTCTTTTAAATCTTTGATTGCACCTTTACTGACATACCCATATTTTACTTCCATTTCTCCTGCACATCCTCATGAATATATCACATATCCAACTCGTTAGCCTGTTTGGCTGCTCTAAGCCGCTTTTTATAGAGTGCAGTACTTAGAAGCTGTCTCTAATAAATTACTATCCATGCCAAGCGCTGCTCAATTAATTAGCAAATACAACCCTTGGGAAGCATCCTGAAATTGTCCCATGACTTGAAAGGATAAAAATACTTGTGTTCTCAGCAGAATTTGCCAGGTCACTGTGCGCTCCTTCTTCCGTTTCAGCGACTCTGCAGACCAGAGCGACTCAGAGTACTCTTCTCCAGCTCGTGCTGCCATTAAGCTCTTCAACACTTCCTATCAGCTATTAATTCTTATCATCTGCATCCATTGCTCAATTTTGTTACCTGTTTAACAGTTTACCCTGTCATTAACTTCCTAAGAGTGACTAGATACAAAAAACTTACACAAATTATGTCCATTGCTTTTCGCTATCCCAAATTTCCTCTACTTTCCATGCACACATTAAGATAACACTTACTTAATAATTCTATTTCCCATACCTTTTTAACATTTGTGACTTTTTTCATAGCCCCATTTATAACAAATTCCAAAATTATCTGCTTTAAAGTGAGATCTGGAAAAATAGTATCTCAAAATCATTTCACTCCTCTGACATCTTAATCTGACAAATACTGGATTTTTTATTTGTACTCCATTTAATTTTATAAAAGTGGTGAAACAAATATTTTAAGTAGAAGGAATGTAATATATTAGAACTTAGAGCTTCGGTCATTGAAGTTAGCATAACACAGTGAGTTTTAAAGCAGCAATGAAGCTGAACAGCAAATTTTCACATTAGGGGAAGAAAACATGTCTGACCAAATACTCGCCTACTGTAAGGCATAACACCACCTAAAGTAAATATAAAAAGCTTTACAACTAAGTGATAGTGAAAATCTGAGGTCAGAGATTTTGTCTGTCTTTCAAAGAAAAAGCAATCAGCTTGTTCTGCCAAGTAAGCACAAAAGTTTTACTGAGTTTTAGTTGATATGCAAACAAAACACCACTTGCTGTTCGGTAGCTGAGTAAAGCCAACAATATTTCCTGTCCCTCATGCAATTTTCCACTGTTAAAATAATCAAATTCTTTTGAAATGCCAAGACTACTACTTTGACATGACATGTTTCTATTGCTTGCTTCAAGAAAGCTCCCAAATATGAATGCAAACAAACCCTTTACAGTCATTACATATAATTAGTCCAAATATTTATAACAGCATCAAAAAGCTACTCATAATCTTCCAAAATTACTAGGCAATTTCATTTCTTTCAACGTAAATGTTTCTGGAAAATGAAAAAAAAACCCCACACCACAACGTTTTAGGAAAACACTTTCATTTTTTTATTAAGTGCATGATGGAGAGAAAGGAAAAAACATAAAAGGATAACAGAACATGCAGTGGTTTGCTTATTATTCACTTGTACAGCTTTCCCTGCTGTATTTCTCATTTCAAATGCCCTTTCATCTGTTACAAGCAGTCCCATAGCAAAAGTCAACCCGCATACACTGCAAAGCCATCATCATCCCGGAGTCTATTAATAAACGCCACTTCCTCTTTAATCTTTCCTTTCACCTCAGCCCTGCAGTCCACAGCAAAATACGCCTGTGTCCTAGACTTTAAGATAAACATCCTTCAAAATTAACTGTATGATCCCTCTTTAGGTAGACCTGAAGTATCAACAGTTTACTCAAGAATTTACCCAAGAATGGTCATGTCTTTCTCAGGATCTTGTGAAGAAATCATGTCTACTCTGGACAAGAAATATTTAAAACCAGGAAAACTAAATAAGAATTTAAGGAAAGAAAAAAGAAAAAGAATAATAAGAAAATAGCTAGGACAATAAGAAATAAGATAAATATTAATATATTTACATTTAAATATATTAAAATAACAGCGAGCAAATCATTATAAATAGCAAACTGCTGAAAAGCAATAAATACTAAATTCTTCCCACCGTATCAGAGACTGGACAAAAAGAAATCCACCTGGGACTTCTGTGCTGCCATCAGATTTATTTTTGAAGGGACTCTAGCATACTGATAGTAAGCAGCAATATAAATGACAAGGGTCCAGCCTTTAAAACGGACAAATCATTTCTGAGAAAGATATACTTTGGTTCTTCAGTAGTCAACAGTTAAAGGTGATCTAATCTCAAATATGGGCAGTATTATACTTACACTTATATTACATCAGTCATAAATATTCATTTAAAAAAATGCCCAACTGCTAAAATACTCTTTGCCTTCCCCATGTTGTAGCATCACAGCCTAATGGAAGCAATACAATCTGTGTGCAACAAGCAGCTGACACATTGACAGCTCACATGTCTTGACATTTAATTTCCTAGTAGGAGTTTGAAGGTAACAAAATCCCTCAATTTATTAAAAAAAAAAAAATCCATTTTCTAGAAGGGCAGAGCTATCTTATTAAAGAAAACGAGATATTCCAGAGGCTGATGCTCTTTTCCACTCATCCTGAATCAAACAGTCCAACCCAGTGATAGATCACAATATCAGATGGAAAAAGGAACAGCTTAACACCATGGGTATTTCAGAAATCATGCTGGTGGCAGGGAGTGGAAAGAGTTAAGGAGAGGAGGATGTAGAGGAAGGAAAAGCCAAGTGTCCTGGTTTAACCCCAGCCAGCAACTAAACACCACACAGCCACTTGCTCATTCCCTCCTCAGTGGGATGGAAAGAAGAGATGGGGAAGGGTAAAAGTGAGAAAAATCGTGGGCTGAGATTAAAAAAAAGTTTAACAATTGAAATAAAATAGTAATAATTACAATAAATTTAATGAAAAAGAAAATAACAAAGAGAAAGGAAAAAAAAGCCAAGAAAGACAAGTGATAGAAATGAAAATAATTGCTCACCACCAACCAACACCCAGCTAGTCCCTGAGCAGCCCCTCCACTAACCTCCCCCCTAGTTTTATTGCTGAGCATGATGGCACATGGTGTGGAATATCCCTTTGGTCAGTTGGGTTCAGCTGCACTGGCTGTGTCCCCTCCTAGCTTCTTGTGCACCCCCAGGCTGCTCACTGGCGAGGCAGTGAGAGGAGCAAAAAAGGTCTTGATTCTGTGTAAGCACCGCTCAGCAATAATGAAAACATCCCTGTTTTATCAACGCTGCTTCCAGCGCAAATCCAAGACACAGTCCCATACTAGCTACTGTGAAGAAAATTAACTCTACCCCAGCCAAAACCAGCACACCAAGAATGCTGGAACAATAATTATCTACCGATTAAGAAAATGTTATTAGTAACAAGCCATTGTTATCACAAGTCCCAAAAAACCCCAACAATTCTTCCCCAGCTAGATAACAGGCACAGGCTGTAACTCCAGCCTAAACAAAAACAAGGGATTGTTACAAGGTAACACTTATCTGTAGCAGATCTGACATTTTAGCAAAGTCAGAAAAGGACACACTTTCTCCACCCTTTTCCTTTTAAAAATATTACGGAACAACAAAAATAACAACAAAATCAGATGTACCCATGCTACACTGTAACTCACTATGCATTCGATAAAAATGCCTCATTGCCATTCAGTACTGCTGTTCTACAGAATGTATAAAAAAACCTATTTAACTTGCCGTGCAAATTTTTCCTTTGTTTCTTAGCCAACATCACCCTATTCACCCACACACACACACGCGCTTTCCTTCATCATGCTAAATTTTTGACTAGTTCTTACTTTTAAGCCCCTTGTTTCTCCACGCTGAGGTAACTTCTTTAGTTACTCCTTATGCTCTTGTCTTTTAGTGTCTTCTCCTCTTGTGTCTACCTGGTTGTTCTGACCCAACATGCTCCTATTTGTATCTTCACTCCAGCCACAGATTTCACAAATGGGAAAGTCCTGATAGAAACAGGTCCCACAGAGACAGATGAAATGTTGCTGCTGCCCTCTGCTTCGGGACCTGCTTCAGACAACCACCAAGAGCAAACACGAGTTCTGCTGGCTGTTCAGCATCTTGCCTCAGGATAAACACTAAGATGCACATGAATGCCTAAGTAAGTTTTACTTTGGAAATTATCACTGGGGATTTTCCATCCTTGGTATATTCATATCAGAATTTCTCTGAGACAAACTGCTAGTGACTGGGCTGGCAGCAGCTTTGTACTATAATGTTTTCCATTTTCTGTTAAGGATATTAGAGCATCCAAAGGCTGGTCAAAAAGATGACAGCAAAAATCTCACAGAAAACTGAAAGCTAGACCTCACAATGATGCAGTTGCAAGACAAAACATGTGGACTTCATTCACCACTGCTCTGGCTGTTGTCCCCTTTGCCTCTTTCAAGCTGCTCTTTATTAACCATGGAGGAGCTGAAGCTTTCTGAGAAAGGAGTAGGTACTCCAGCATACACTCCTCTGTCCAAGTGTCAGGACTTCAAGCAAACATGTTAATACAATAGCCACAATAAAATAATTTCGAAAATGCTGTTACTTTCGCATCTTCTCTGCATTCAGAGCAGTTGTCCAGCATGGCCATTAGCGCTAATTAGACTGCATCTTCATTTATACAAATCTGCACTGAGTTGCATCCTGTATTTAGCTTTTAGTGCATCCCTAAACAACCCTTCTGCTGGATGCAATGTTAGCTAACTGGGGTTCCTGCTAAAGAAACCTGGGGCTGGGGAGGAAAGGACTGGATGTCCTCCCATGACCCCTCTGAATTGTACTCCTTATAGAAAGTTGAACTCAAAGCCAGAATATTATTTATCTGTCTAAGTGGGGAGAGAGGTAGGAGCATTTCAAGAAACTAATGACTGTGACAGACAAATACGGCTCTGACAAGGCAGGGGACAACACTGCATGACAGGGGACACAGCACTGCCCAGGAGTAAGGATTTGTACATTTATTCACCTCCACCTTAATGGAGCAGTGAAGCAGATGAGCTCAATCTGCTTCTTTTTCCAGTTTCAAAAAGTCTGCCCATTTTCATTGACACTTTCTGAAATCCAGTATTTTTCCTCAGTCCTCCAGTAGCAGTACACTAAATTCATCAGCAGTATTCCATTCAGCAAGATGAACAGGATAAATTTATTAAGAAAATTTGGTGACATAATTATCAATCAAAGCAGGAGACTCAATATGTTAATGTAAGACCAGTCCTCAGAGCAAGAACTGTTTGCTGAAAGGGAAGCTTTCTGTTGGGAAAACTAATAAGATAAAAAGCATCCTTTAAATCTTCTTTTTCCTACTAGGATATTTTCCAGTGATTCACTGTTAAGGAAATATTCTAAGAATACAATTCAGATACGTATCTTTTATTTTGAGAAAGGAGAGAAATATGAAGACAAACAGGAAGAACTGAATGAATACACTTCAGATAGATCCTGTTCATACTTTTAGCTCTTATTATTGTCACACTATTAAAGACCCCGCTTGAGAACAGGTTTTTATTCTGGCATGGCAACCTATTTCCATCCATTTCACTCAGGTCTGGGCCATGAGTTATA
Source organism: Caloenas nicobarica (assembly GCF_036013445.1). Taxonomy (NCBI): domain Eukaryota; kingdom Metazoa; phylum Chordata; class Aves; order Columbiformes; family Columbidae; genus Caloenas; species Caloenas nicobarica. The sequence continues at coordinate 83,118,188 of NC_088245.1, read as the reverse complement.
ATTAACCATATTGAAAGAAAACAAAACAGCTTTACAGATACAAAAGCTTCAAAGACTTAAAATTCCTATCGCAACAAAGAAACATTAATAAATATGCCAAGCACTATAGCCAGCACTCACTGCTATTTTTAATTAGAGAATTAACCACCTTGTCTAAAGCAAGACGAGTATTAATTACGAAGAACAGGATAATCATTCAGACCTTGCAGAAAGTATCACCACAGCTGGAAGACCAGTATCTTGTATGAAAGGCAAAAAAAAGACAAAGGGCAAAAAAAAACCCCACCACACACACCACCCTTCACAAATACAGAACAGTCTAAAGAGGAAGGCAGCTATAGCTCATGAAAGAATTTCTAGAAGCAAGTAGAAAAAGGAGGGATTATAATGTACAGTAAAAATCAGCATCTCCAGTAAGTCTACCTCAAGTCTTTGAAGATCACAGAATAAACTCTTCCAATGGAAGAGGTCATGCACTTAGAGAACTACGAGCATAGCGCACCAGAGCTTATTTTGGCACCTCATCTACAGCACCCAGAAGTCCCTGCACGCTCATGTGGACTTGCAGAAAGGACACTGGGAAAACATTTCCCACAGGACAACCCCCAGCACCATCGCTAACTTATCCCTTCACATTTGACTTTGAAGGCTACTGCTTTTACTTCAGACCTGAGGAATGGCCCAGGTGCCTGTAAAGTATCTACTTTATTTTTTTTCCCCCAAGTACAGTAGTGAGCTAGCAAAGGATACTATTTTTACTCACAAATCCTAATCCCAACATGGCTACAACAGTGCTTTCAATATCTCTACCTGAAGAAAGACGTACAATAATTTGTTCCAATTTGGGAGTTTCGTGGTTTTGTTGTTGTGTTTTGTTTGGTTTTGGTTTGGTTGGGGTTTTGTTTGGTTTTAACTGATTTGGAACCACTGACTGGTGAATACAACTGACCTAGCTGAAGCACAGATACCATGGTTTTATTTTTATTTTTCACACTCTCTGATTTTTTCATTACTTCCTTTTGTTCCTTGTTACATCATAGTTCAAGCTATAGATTGTTAGACTTTAAAAGAGGCCACTCCAGACATTGATCTGAAAAGTCAGCCTGCAGTGTACAACTAACAAGCTGTCAATTTGACTTTTATAAATGTTATTATTAATACTAATGGGAATGTTTAGATGGGCCAGTAGAAAACTCAGCAAGAAATAGCATGCAAAAGGTGCTTCTTTCCAGATGCCACATGACAATGGTTCCCAGCACCCCAAAGACACCATATGTGAAAAAGATCATGAAATTTGGAGATACTTTTCCCTTTCACATTGAAAACAGGCAGTGAGTGTAGTTCATAAAATATTCCTGAGCATTTTCTTGCACTGAAGTACTTGTGAAAATGTTAAGAAATAAGATTTTTTTTAAAAAAATCAACATGAAGAGTTACTGTACTGGTACTATAAGTATATAAAAATGAACAAGACTATGTCTTTAGGTGTTGTCTGTTGGTTTAGAAAAAAATTTCCTCTCAGTGCAGCCAAAAAGGAGTAAACTCCCAACGTAGTTAAACAGTGCTTGCTGCTGCAAGCTGACCAAATGAAACTGGCTTAACCACCTATCCACATCTCACTTGCAAGCTTAACAGATGGCTCATAACACACTGACATTATTAAAATTGGTGTAGTAGAGTCCACAACAAAATCTGAATTAAAACTATATAATGACATACTCCAACCAGACGATTAAAATTAACAGAGGAGGAAAAATGACAGGAACACTCATCAATGCCTCTCTAATTTAGTTTCAGAGAACTGTGGCAAGATTTAATTCTTGCCTTCATAAATTTACTGCCTACAGCAACTTCACCAAAACTGAATTAGCTTTTATCCTGTAGGCCTCACAGGCAGTCACCGATGCTGCACTTGTCATGGTCTCAGGCATGGCAATAGATGACTCCCATTGCAAGGCTTTCCTATTGATCCATACTTAAATTTTCACCCTAGCCACATTAAAAAACAAACAAACAACAACAAAAACACGCCAAAAAACCCCCACATGGCTGATATCACATCAGCCTATTCTTATTCATTTTTAACATGTCAGCACAAGGGATAAATCAGGACAAAGGTCCACTTCCATTAAAAGCCATCAGCTAGTTAGAAGAACCAATTTCTAGGTTAATAGCAGGTTACAATCTTCTATGAAACATTCAACACAGACAAAAAACCACTGAGTAGGAGCAACATCTGCTGGTTTCCCTATTAACTTAAATACCTAGGCTCCATACTAGTGTGGATCAATCAGCCTTTGATGGTATACTTGATTAAATGGACCCAGCATCATTCATGAAATCTTGATCTCTTCTACCTATAAAGTGCTCTGAATGACAATTCACACAAGTCTGAAAAGCATCAAACTTTACTACAGAAACAGCTGGTACTTCATGTCTTACAGCAAGACTTATATTTTCTATAAGGTTCAAAAAAAAAAAAAAGCAGCTTCCATGTCACTCAGTAAAAACAGAGAAGGCTATGTTTAATGACAGTGAATAAATACGTAAGATTTACAAGTTATTGATCAGACTACAGCAAATAAGCAGTGCTGAACTGGAAGATAAGCTTACAGTGGAGCTCAATAGCAAAACTAAAACTTTTCTCTTAGTAAGTGAGTAGATGCTATTCTAATAATGTTGATTAATTCTTCAAACTTCCCTATTAAGGAAGGCCTAGATCAGATAATATGCAAACAAGGAAGCAAATGATGCTTCACAAGGCTGATATGCAAAAGCTCATGACTTTAAGTAACATGATTTAAAAGAAATATTGTCATTACAAGTTTTCAGGATTAAACAAGATTTTAATGCTAGAAAAGTTACTAGAGTGTTCATACTCTCAAAAGCAATTTAAAATATTCAGCTAATGTTTTTCAATGTATTTCCAACACCATGTATACATGAAAGTATTAAATCAATATGCAATACCTGGGAAGCATTAATTCCAAATCTAGTCAGGTTTTCACTTCTTATGCACACATAAAACATATAAAAAGTAGAATTCGTCCTCAAAGCTATTTAGTTACAAAACTATAGTGTGTAGCAGCAACATTGCCAATACCTGTGAGTCAAACCTGACAGCAGGGCACATTCAACATTTAACTGAAGCTGGTTTACAGACACTAACAACAGAAAACTATATGTTATCTTTAAAACTTACCCTGTGTTAGAGGAATTCTATTATTTTAAAACTCAGGGGCCTAAGACTGTTTTTAGTCTAAGGGGGAAAATGCTGTTCCTGGAAGGTGGTATCAAAGTTGGAATCCAGTCACTCGATTGATCACTACCTCTTGTATTTTTCATCAGTAGTAGGAGACATCATGAGAAGAGGCCTAGATACACAGCATCCACATGGTAAGGTAACAACAAAGAATAGGGATTCTGAAAATAAGGTGGAAGAGAGAAGAGGCAGATGAAAACAAATTTATTTTTTTAAAGAGAATTGGAGAATAAGGAACACTAGAAACTATTTTAAGACACAGCACCAGTAGTCACTGAATTTTAGAAACTCTCTTCGGTTTTCCCACCTATGAAAGAGAAAACCCAAACCACTATCACTCAGGACTGCTAAGCAAACTGTCTGAGATATTCAATTTAATACTGTAAAAAATACAATGACTTTGTCATTTGAAAACATGCACTGGAAAAAAATGTTTTCAAGGGAATGTTCTTTTTCTTTTTTTCCCCTTTTACTTGAAATACCTCCTTGACACCAACCAGGTAATCTAAAATAATTTCCCACCCCACGGCAGAGTAATGTATAAATACAAGAAGTGCCCTGTGACTTGCTCACCTGTACAGAGTTGTGAAGTCAAATGGCCAGTATCTCAATACCATACAGCATTTCCTTGGTGTTTTGCATCCAGGACCATGATTTTGAAACAAACTACAAGGACAACTTCCCCTCATCTAGGGTTAAAAACAGGGATATGACTCTGCAATAAAGCGCGTGACCTTGAACAGAGTCTATGCAGTTCTCAGCACTTTCAGACACGCAATAACTCACCTGCATCCAAACATCAGCTGGAGATGCTTGTTTGGGTCACCCAAAATCTTGAGCATCAATTTTTGTTTGCGTTACTGTGCACATGACCCAAAGAGACTATGTTACAATTCAGTGAGTAAACAAAAGGCACTGTCTTAAAACATCTAAGCATAACTGATCAGTCCACACTGGGGCTAAAATTATTCAGCACAAAGCCATTAGAGTGTAAAAGAACTTACTAAACTGAGGTCACGGCTGAATGAAGTCACACTCCACCATGGTATTAAACCTGTACTTCCATAACTCAGCATTTGTTTAGCTGAAGAAAAATAGACTGAACAATAACAGATTCCACAATTAGTGGGAAGAAAATTAACTTAAAGGTTTGGCATTTTATCTCTCATATTATCTAGTTTCAATTACTTATGTCTCTCTGTACAGATAATTTTTTTTCCTCCATCAACCTGGGCCAAGCCCTTCCTCTACAAGCATTACAAAAAATGAAAACATGGATTCAGCTAATGTCAAATCCTTGCGGTTTTTTCTTCATTTTGTAAATTACCTGATCAAATGCAGAAACATTTTTTTTTTTCAAAATCAATTAACAAATTCACATTTCCAAAAGTAGTCTCTGATGTGAATGCCCATGCTTGGCAAGTTATAGGCTTGACTTTTAGAAGCAAAAGTATATACTTTTTAAAATTTCAATGCCCTTATAATCACATACTAGGTTTCCAGCAAATATTCAGCAATTAAAAATGACAAAAATTAGAAACCTTATGAAAGACAAATTATAATTAGTGCAAAATGTTTTTGACTCCAATGTCCTCTAATTGTGGAGTTTGAATTTGCATGTATCACAAGAAAATTTTCTCCGAGAATCTCTTGTTGTTGGTTACCAAGCCACATTTATCAAGCTATCATTAGAAAGGGATTCTGAAACACTGCAACTAGTTAATTTTATTGCAATTTGCTTATTCACTGAATTGAAAACATTTTTCTGAGGCATTTCTAAAGTAATTTTTTTTTTTTTTTTAATTGATGTCAGATATGTTCCAAATGGAAACTTAAGTCTGAGATGGGAGCCCAACATACCCTGCTCCCAGGAAACCTCAGAGAAGCTCTATTTTTCAGAAAGTTCCTACAGGTTCTGAAGGAAGCTAACTTTCAAAAATCTTTCAGAAGATGGAATGATTGCTCTCCACTTGGTTCTTCTATTAGAAATAAGCGTTTGAAATAAGTGTGCATGAGAAGGTGGAGGTGAGAAAGGGAAGGAGCTAACAGAGCCATTAGTGGTAATGCTTTTTGATCTTTTTCTGCTTGGAGGGGTGATGGATGAGGTTGGGAAAAGCTGACTGCACCATTCATTTCCATGCATTCCAAGAATTGTTCTAGAGCTGATTCTAGTGATCTTAACATGACATAAGAAATACTAATGTAAATCTTTTTTTCAAACGTATGGTTGCCCTCCTACAGAGCTAAGAAAGAATTAAATCATCTCTCTACCTTTCAAGATGGGTCACTACTTTATGGTCGTCATGCACAAATGATAATCATTGGAGATACCATAGGTTGGCTGGAGTTTCTTTGATGTCTTCTTTTTTTTTTTCCCCACCAGAAAAGGATATTTCAACCACTATGTATCTCTTTGGTACTTCTAATACATGATACTGAACATGACTGTCAGACTTCACAGATTGCTCTATTTTCAATAGCAATGGTATCACTGCAAAATGAATTACGCCTTATAGGAATGAGAAGGATTACCCATGGAGATAGTCCTTAAAGCAATGAATGTTATCTTAAGAACTGATTTCCATAAGACCCTTATCCTCCTGGTTACAACAATGTGGCTAGAAAACATGTAGAGCCCTGCAAGGAATGCTAGAAAGAAGGAGTGCACAGGAAAATTTTGAACAATGAAGGCCTACATAAATACAGCTTTCTCCCACATTGTAGGCAACTAAGAAATTCTGTTTACTATAAAACTTCACCAGCTCCTCACCAATGATTAGATTTTGTTTATAAAGCTCTGAGCTGCCTATACTGTTACATGTTTTCTATTTGAAGAGATGGAGAAGGATAGTTTTTCCTTCTCTACAAGGCACACTAGATAAACTCTAAACTTATACTCAGTGTCAAAGGAAAATATTTGTCCAACACAAAGCCTCCATTCAGAGTCTCTGGTTTTACTACAGTAAGAAAAATAGCTGTGCCCTGAATAATTTGTTCGTGTATGCCAATAAAAGCATATTGGATTAGAGCCAGTACTTCTAGCAAGCACCCAAAGACTTCTGAAATCCTATGAAAAGCAGAATTCTTTTTTCTCTATTTATCTTTTTTCTATTTGCCATTCCCAGCACTTATTACTTGTTTCCATTACAGTTATCTTCATATTACTGTGAGAAGCAACTAAAAGAGGAAAATAAGACTAAAGAATAAAAGCCAAGTTTTTAAAGAACCTCTTTTATAATAAATAGCTTTCAGACATATTTATACAATGTTTAAAATGTTAAGCATGTACCCTTTTGAACTCCACTTTAATTAAAAATTATGAAAGAGACTGAAGTATGTTCGTGTTTTAGAGATAAAAGGAATTAAGAAACATATTGACATAGATACGTAGGTACTTAGGCTTTCTGGTCAAGATACTTGCTACTTAACCTAGGGCAGGTTTGTGGCAGAGCAAGGGTATAAAAGAATCTGGAGAATATTCTTGAGAAGTTATTCAGATGATAGCAGGATTTACTGTGCATATGTGCTTTCCCAAAACCCAGTGTTTTTCTAAACAGTTTCCCAAACAATCACAGAAAATGTCACTGAAAAGGAAAAAAGTCATGTTTCGTCCTTAAGGCAGGATGCAACAGTGCCAAGGTGCTTCCCAAAAGGTAGTACTTTCCAACCTCTTCCTTGGGCCACTAGTGAGAGAGGCTAAAAACCAAGCCTGGGGAAATCCAGGGGCTCATCAGCCTTAATCTGAAAAAGTTTTTCTCAATAAATAATCTAAATCCTTGTTGCAATTTAAACTCACTTGATACTGCTCCCATCCACAGCATACCCAAGAAATACATTAGGTTCTTAATTTTAGAAAAAGGAAGAAAGGTAACAGCAGCATGCATCCAATCAGTGTTAAAATGGCCTTAGAAAAATATCCTGTTCCTCAGCCTTGTTTGATAAAGAATAGTTGGCTTATTGCTACCTCCTCTCCTTTTTATAACTTATCACTCATATCAACACTGCAATAGGCCTACAAGGATGTTGTCTCATGTGTATCATCCCATATATTTTTCTAGTTAAGCAATCCAAAGTAAGCAGACGTCAACTGCTATTTTCTCATGGGAGCCCACAAGGCAAATTTCAGGGGGAACAATATTACAGTTACTTCATCTATATATTATTTTTCATTATCTCACTGTTTTTCTAAACCGTATCCCCTTGCTTCTTCAACTTTGTATAACCTCTTCTCTTTCCTCATATTGTTTAATTCAGCCTTACGCTTTTCTCCTCCTTTTCCTTTTGTCATGCACATCTACAGCAGATTTTCTGAAACAAAGTAATTCAAGAAAAAATAATCCAACTGCAGCCTCAAAAATAGTTCCCGATGTTGTCCAAGGCCTTTAAGACAGGGACTCAAGCTTGTCATCCACATGGTGACTGTCTTTCATCTCCTGTCCAGACGGGTTGGATGACCCCTGAGATTATTAACACTGATGGCTGTAAATGTCATCTTTCCCAACAGAGGTAGCAAAAGCATTTAGAGGTAGGGGTTTTTTTGTGAATGGATGTGCTGATATATGCCTCCCAGCTATTGCTTTAAGCTTTCTGAAAACTCACAGTAATTCACAGACAGATTTAGTTGAAATGGCAGAAGCAATTACTGCTCTAATTGCCTAATTGCTTCTCTTCGGGAGCCAGAGTTTGAAGTACAGTGCAGAAGAGTGAACTGCAACTTAGAGGGGTTGAAGTTATGGCCCAAATAAGACTTAGCACAGGGATAAGGCAATTTACTGGGACAGCAGAAAGGTCATCAGATGACCCATCTTTATCCATCCACAAACAGCTTAGAGAGTCCCCAGGCCACCCACACTTGGGTCACATTTTAAAAATTTTCTCCACAAACCAAGCAGGTAGCCCTTAACAGGCTACCTAACCCAAATCGGTACTTTGCAAAAAAACCTGCTCAACAGGGGCCTGCTCTCATGTTCCTCAGCCACTTTCTTACGCTCTAAGAAATGGACCTAAATGGCTTTTAAAATCTTCTGTTCTCTCCTGACGTGCCTTTACTGGAACGTCAGCTATCCATATGTTACTGCACCGACATGCCAACCCAGTTTTATTGCAAAGGGAGGCCACAACACCATGGGAAACCTTCACATAGTGCAGCAAGCAGTGCAGACCAGAGAGGATTTTGTACCAGAGCTGCCACGTCTCCTGCTGCTGCAGCCTGGGGCTGGACACTATCTGCTAGATGGCAACACAGTGTCTGGTGTTACTGAATCTCCTCTGGCCTGGTGTGAAGCACTACGTTTTATCACCTGTTTCCACAAGCAAGTCGGAGAGATGCGGCCTACTGCTTGAGTAAGACAAGCCTCCCCAGTTCACGTTGGCCACCTCACAGCAAAACTGCCCCAGGGCTTCAGCTGCTCAGGCGCAGTGAGGAGCTGTGTGAGTGCAGACCTTCAACCACACCTCAAAAGCTGGTACTTCAGCAGCAACCCGCCCCGTATCAGGCTCAGCATGCTGTTCAGCCCTACAAAGCTATTTTCGTAAATAACCAAGTTAACAGGCGGTCTGTAAAAACCTCTCCCGGGGTAGAGCTGCCCCACTACTCAGCTTCTTTTCCTCTGACCGCCTTTGTTACCGCTGAAAGACCTGGGCCTCCAGGCAGCCACGCTGCTGTGGGTCTGGCACCCCATCCCTCTCCAGAAATGACCCTGCAGGCCATGCACCTCACCCAGCATGGGTACATCCTGGCTGCTCCCCTTATCAGCCACGCAGGAGGGCCAGTGGGAATGAAGCTGCTAATCAGGATGTTGCATTGCGTGGCACGAACAGAGAGGTCACTGAATCATTCACTGACCATGCATAACAAGGTCAATACTCCTAGCCAAAGTCATCGGCACAATTAATATCTGGCCCAGCAGGCTGAGCCAACTACCTTTGTGCCCTTTGTCAAAGGGACAACAGCATGGCTGAAGTCCAGAGCAGTGAAGGTGACATTTACACAAAATACATATCCAAAAAAATTTGCCTCCTTTGCCATTAGTCAGCTTTGTGACTCAGTTCTTCCAAGCATATGTAAATCTCAGCCAGTACCAGCCTCTCGGGTGATGCTAATGGGAGATATATGCACCCATTTTGTATAAACCAAGTTAGAAAAACAGAATGAGATTGCTGCTCTAATAAGATTGGGGAGTTTAAGTTACAGGAATTGAAAGGGAGAAGGCCATTGAATTCAGTCCTTACTCTGTTACAAGAACATTCTCCGGGGCACAAGATTTCCAGTTTTACTGCTGGAGCAGCATGTCTTGAAAACCTTACACCCAAAGGAAAAAAAAAAAAAAAGCAGATGAGACACAAGAGAGTCCTTCTGCCAGCAGAAATGTAGTGCTGAGAGCACAGCTGTGCTGCCCTCCCCCTCCTGCCCACATACCCCCGCCATGCTTGCACAGAGCTCCTGTCATCCAGGAGTTCCTTCTGTACCTTATGAGGGGCCCTCAGTTTGGATTCTCACACCTGGCTAAAGGAAAGGTACACTGGGTTTCAGCTGACAGCACTGAGACTTGCTAATACCCACATTCATTTGGAGAAAATACTGAGAACTTATTATTGAGGCATGGGGAGAAAGCTTACTCTCTTTTAGGCTCAAATAAGGGCACTTGTGCCAATGGTCTGAAAACCCTGTATTACTTCTGAAAGATTAAGGCCTGTTGTCCCCATCTTCCTTATTGACTCTTTTCCCTGTGAAGAGCGTGTATAGCACAGTTTAGAAGAAGCCCTCAGAATATTTGTACACTTCTGCAAGGAACTTGTTAGAAAATAGTGGATTTTAGGAAGGGAGGGGGTCCTTTACTCTACAAACAGGGAAATCCCAACAGATGTCCTAGCATCTTTTCCTGCTGCCCAGATCAATTGGCGAGCACCAGGGTCTCCTGTGTAGTTCACTCATGCCAAGTTTTAGTATTGCTTAGCAGATGGCTACTTCTCACTGTGTACAAGGTCTTCCTCTCCCCAGCACTGAATAGCTTCGTGTCAGTTAGAGGCATGGTCCCACTCTTTTGCTTAGGCTTGGTGCAATCTGGAAGCTCAAGAGATGCTAAATGTCCGCTTTCCTTTTAATCACGAGCAGAAGCAGCATCATAGACTTAACGTATACCACCAGACAGCTCTGGCATGTCACGAGAAGGACAAAGTACTCTGTTAACACAAAACCAGCAAGCAGCAGTGTGTCTCCTTCAAAATTTTGGGCATGCATTGCACAGTGTCCTCATTACCAGCAATGAAGTCTAACATAATGAACTGCAGCAAATGACACTTGCTTTGAACGGTTAACAAACAAGGCTTTAACCACTGCAAATTGTCCTTAGTACATAAGATAGTAAGGCAGCTCTAAGGAAGGAGAAGATTATACTCTCTTGGACTTGCTCTTGAAATGGAAATATGTAAAATATGATGTCATGTAATTTGGACTTCCCTAGTATTAGGTTGTTCTTATCTAATGTTCCTCTCCTTTTCACGTTTTAGTGCACTCCAACGGGATATTATCCAAGAGAATAATAGACATGATGCAGAAAACTAGCCACATGCAATATAAAAACTAATGCCAAGCTGACCACAAGCACTTTTCCAGACCTAACTTCCAAAACTGTCCAAGTGGAGGCAAGGAACGGAAGAAACCTCTTACTCCTGACTCACACTTTTGGCCTGAACACAAGATGGTTCATTGCTCAGAAATGGCATTTGGATGCCCCCCTCCCCAAGAGGGGAGTGTTGCAGAGTGGGGTGGAAGCAACTACAGATTTGTGGAACAGAAAAGTTTGCACAAAACTTGAGGAATTCAGTATACATTTCAAGCCACAAGAGTAACAAAGGAAATCGTAAGCAGCATAATGACTTTTTGCGTATTTTTCAATTATCTAGAGAGTACTGTATCTCTATAATATAATACATTTTGCCTACTGTCTACATGCCAGTTTGAGTTAGCTGTGTTGTTCTCTCTCAAGCCTCCAAATAAGGTCAGGGAAAAAAACTTTCCTTCCATTTTATTTTTTGTTCTTTTTAAAAAAATCTCTGTTAAATTTTAATCCCCATCTTATTGCACACAGAAAACAGACGCTTGAAAGGTGATCACTAACTTAAGAAATATTCGGAGCAACAGTTCAATTCTTAAAATCAAATTACAAAAGCAGAAGAAGTCTATAGGTTTTCCAATAACAGAACTCTGTTAGAACACGGAGATGACATTTAAGAACTATTTAGAAACAGGATGCAAGGGGTAAAGTCATGACAGTGTGCCGAATCTGAGATTACTTGGAAACTGAAATAGTTATTCAGTACAGATAATCATTACAAGTCAATTATGAGACAGGCTAACTGACAGCATGAATTAGAAGTGAAAGAAAACTTTAAAACAAAAAAGAGCATCACGAGATGCAAGCAGTCTCCCTCCAAATGAAAGCTACAGTTTTCAAATTTTTTTTTTTTTTCCTTTCCAGAGAGTTTTAGGGGACGGGGGTAAAGGAATCACTCAACTGCTTAGTTTCCATTAGTCTTTTTTAAAGACTGATTTTTGAAAAATATTCCAGTTTCATAAGAAACAAGGTACTCACATGCACTAAGATAATTATCAGAAGAAAAACATGGCACGAGTAATATTTGTGTGTGTAGTATTGCAGTCAGCCGGACACTTCTGTGATCTTTAACACTCACTTCCAAATGCCTCAGTAAATAACTTATTTCACCACAATATGCTCCCAGGATTAGATCCCATGCTCTGTTGCTGTTCATAGATCGGTTTGCTTGAAACTCCCAAAACATTAGTCTCATCTGATTAAAAAACCTAAAACTAGAAAGAGAATTGGCACTCTTTGAATATTCCCAGCTTTAAAAAACTTTTATAAAGAAACTTTAATCTTTTCACAGATTTACAATTTCCTACTTAATCAGCTACTCTTGAAAAATTGCACCCTCCCATGTCTCCTCCCCATCCCCATTTCTTTAGGTATGAAGGAAAAAAAAAATCTCAGTTGCCAATATCAGGTTAGTCAAGAGCAAAACTCAGATGCCCAAACTTCGTAATTTTGACAGATTTTCAAAATAAAATAGGTAATCGATGAGCTTGACAGCCTGCTCCCATTTTAAATTGTTAGGCCAAGTTGGAACTGGAGTTTGGCTGTTCTGCAGTTATATCAGCTTTCGTTTTTTTTTACTCTGCACAGTACTTACTGTATTGTGCACCTAAAAATGGTGTGCATAGTATTTAATCTTTGTTTTGACCACTTCATATAACCACAGTCTCTGGGAAACAAATTAGTTAGAAGTTAACTTAGAACATTTCAGCTAGTAACACCCTAGGTTAAATGAAGGTTCCATGGAGGTTAAGCTTAATTATTTACAGTTGACTTCTTGAGAGACGAGACTCCAAGGTCATTTATTACCAAGAAAGAATATAAATCACTGGTTTCTATTTTTATAGTGCAATCACCAGTACTCAGTAAGAGCTATAAGGTGAGTAGGAGCAGATATCTGCCCTTAAATAACACCAAGGGATGCACTTTATGAGCTAGAAAAACGTCAGAGGATGAATATATTTGCTTAAAAATGGGAGATACATTCCAAAACAAGAAGAACTGACATAGGTTGTCAGCCCCTTTACTGAATCTTTAAATAACAGAAGTTATTCAGAACACGCCAGCAGCTCTCCGAGTGAACCCTGAAAGTGACAGCTCTGCCGAGCCACAGAAGCTGACACTCCAGCCCGTGCTGGGGAAGCTGAGGCCACCCTGCAAACCCCTGTGCCCATGGGAAGCGCCACGTGCTGCCATCGGGGAGCCTACCAACACTGCACGGGTCACACCGTCAGTCGGATGATGCTGGCTGTGAACCTATGTAGCCAACCCCACCTACGCAGCTGTTCTCCACCACAGGACCCTCTCCTGATGCACCAACGCGGGTGCGTTTTACTGGCACAGGTGCTGGGAGACACTGGTAAGCCACAGAGGAAGGAGCAGCAGGAGCCGCAGGCACGGGCTCCTGCCTCTGAGCAGGTGCACGGCAGGGAGGAACAGGAAATGTACACATCCCTTGAGCCAAGGAAGTACAAAGGTTTCAAAAACAATACGCCTGGGAGTAGGCACAGCAATAATGGCTGGCACCAGCTTTTAAAACAACAAAACAATCCACAAGACCAGCAGGGATCTTGGCAGCAGCCAGAGGGTGCACCCTGCAGTACAGAAGGACCTACATGCCACAAATACCCAGTCACAAGGGATTCTGAAACTGGTGGTTATACTCTATGGCTTGGACTAGATGACATCCCAGGTGCCTTTGTATTTGTGTCTTCATTCCAGCAACCATCATGCAAAAAGGATCCAGAAAAAAAGCCAGGTGATTTGGGGAGAGGTGTAACATTTGTAATACAGGTATTAACCATACAAGCCGAAAGAACATAATTTTCAGTACTTGCCTTCTGAAAATTAAGGTAATTTCAGGTAACTAAGATCAAACAAGACAGGGTATAAGACATGCACTAAGCCCTGTGTTGATTTGACTTCCAAGCAGGTATTTGTACCATTTCAGATTTGTATTTATTGTTCAAGTTCCAAAAGCATATGATTATTCTTCTACTTCAAAGAAAAAAAAATGCTGTGTTATGCACTAGCAGATTGGATCACAAATTACCATTTGTAGAACAAAAATATTAGGAGGATACATATCATCATAGCCAAGCAACGGTGCTTATGCTTTGAGACGACAGCAACAGCATAACAAATACATGGTTATAGGAAGAATGAAAGTTGAATGATTCAGTAACATAAGTCAATTGCAAAATGAACATACACAAATGTATCATGAAGACAATATATTATTGTAGAAAGTTTTATTCTGGTGAGTGAGATCATCCTGTTATTACTGAGTTGTATTTAAATGGGCATAAAGGAACTCAAGTGTGTTAATAACCTATCAGAGGTGACAAAAAGCTACAAGTTAATGCACTTTTTTTTGTACCTTGATTTCCTCACAACGCACCTACACTACTTCTGAAGCTTTAGAAGTAAATATTTTATGGCTACCAACCTTTTATATACACCGACCTTTTTTCTATCAGCTATCAAATACATAGTGGCTTATCAAGGTACTTCAAATAGCAGCCTGTGCAAATACACCAAGCTGCGAGGGAGAGACACATACCTAACTGTTCTGTATCTTTTAGCCTGTGAATCACCTATTGTTTCACAATTCTGTGCTCTGTTCACCAGTTCTTTGGGCTGTAGCATCTACTCCTTAACTGTACTATGTGTAAATCACTGTATAAACTGTAGGCTAATTTAGGTTGGGAGTGATCTCTGGAGGTCATCTAGTCCCAACTTTGAAGTTAGACTGATATATAATCTATGAGTTGTGTACAATAATCACAAGGACTCCTCAAGCCACCAGATATTCAGCAAGTGATTGACAAATAGCTCCTCACCACCAGTGAAATAAACTCTCCCATTTTGGTCCCACACTTACATTCTGTGGCATCTGAATGGGATCAAGGACAGAACTAAAGGGCTTGGCAAGAGCACAGCTGCCGAACTGTAACTCAAATGCAGTTCAAGAGAATTTTAGGAAACCTGCTATTGAAACGCATCTAGGCTGAGAAGGCAGCATAGCAAGGACAGATAGCTGCAGGAGCCCAGAGGAAGAAGGCGGACAGTGTGGTGTGGGGAGGACTGTGGGTGAAAGTCAACAAAGCATTTCTCTGGAGGACAGCAGCACAGCTCAGCTGCCTAACACACGGAGAGCTTCCTGCAAACCCATTTAGTATGTTTTGCACGGTCCCTGGTGACACAGAGATCCCCCTTCATGAAGACATCTGCACTCTGAGCAGCCTTGCTGCAGCTGTTTATACATTCCCCTTAACCGAGGCCTCACCGTGGGGCTGCAGGGAGGAGAGCGACTGAGTTACAACAAGCTTCATCCTCTAGCGTAGAGCAGAGAATGAACGTTCACTGTCTAGCACAAACAATTTGTCAGGCTGTAAAGTGATATCATCATTTGGGATTAGCATAATTCATGTATTTATATACACATATATATGCTTAAATAAGAATTGTAGTACCTCGATATGTTTGGCTTTGCCTTTTTGGACTTGGCATATACATTGAGGCTACAATAAGGAGCTATGCCAAGCGCAACAGGCTGTACATTAAATAATGGTCCAAACATTCTACACTACAGTTTGCCATGATTCCCACATGCAGAAACAAACCCTCTTATTCTAACAAGTTTGAAAATGGTCGCTCAGGACCGTATTGAAAGCAGTCTGCATTAGAAGGTGCGTCCAAAAGATAGGAAGACCCTTTGCTGTTCACACTTTGACCATCCTGGAAAACTGAATAACTGCTTCTCCACAAGCAACAAGAAGAATGTTGTGAGCAAATTCCAGGTACTTTAACAAATCATAGTGCTTATAATGACCCACTGCTTAAAATCCCTCGTGGTTGTAGCGGTTCCTGGCAAACTGAAAACATTCTTCTTTCCACATTTCCTCTCAGTAGTACAGCTGAATGACCTTAGTGGTGGGAGAAGGTCAGTGTAGATGAGAATATAGTCTTTAAAACACTGTTTCACTATTTGATTTTCAGTACTAAATTCACATTTTGGAGACAAAGCCAACTTTATTAAACACATTTCAGTCTTGTGACTTAAAAAGTATTTGACCACACCCCCTCGCCCCCCAAAATCCCTTCAAGTCAAGGAAGCAATAGGACGAACAACCTCAAAAACATCAAACTACTAAAAGAAACAAACAAAGACTCACTTCTAAATTCACATAGCCCTCACTTTGCTGCATACATTGCAAACTGACATAAATTTCTTCACTCTTTTACAGGTCACTTTTAAGGTTTGGTTTATTTTTATTTTTGCCCTTTCCCAGCCTCTTAATGTCTCTTATCCTTCATGAATAAGCAAAAACTGTGAATAATTCAGAAATGAGTCCAGACAGCTTCTCAATACTCTAGAGTGGTGACTTCCAACTTTTTAAAATTTTTTTTCCTTTTTATTTTTTTTTTCAGACAGGCATCTTTATATTGATCGCTTCATCCTTCAACTAATCTCAAATTAATTTTAAGTAAAAATCTACTGTATGCCACATGTGCCCTCTAGACTAAGGGTATGTCTCACAGCCAAGACAAGAAACTGGGCCAGGAGCCACAGACTATACATTAAATAACGTCAAGGAGCAGTTACACAGAGACTGCAAGCCTCCCAGGAATCTGCATCAACCCATGCCCAGGAGGCTCACCAAATTACTCTTGACTCTATTTCACCCTCTCTTTGCCCCCACACCTGTCCTCTCATTAAAACATAATATATTTAGAAACTGGTATCAATTATTCTTTTCAACAGTCAACATCAAATCCCAAACCTCCTACAGCACCCAGAAAAAATATTACTTTAATATCATTAATTCCACCTATTTCCTCTTTCTCTCATAATTCATTGCTCATTTACAGTTAAGTTGCATCTTCTCATGTGCTTGCTAACTGTACCCACATTCTTGTAGTTCTGGCCACAGATGAAAAAAAAAAAAAGTCAATGACATTTGCATGTACAAAATAGAAAGAGCAAAGCCAAGAATAAATGACATATCTGAAAATACTGTGCCAGCATTGTGCTACACTCTAGTTTGCTTCACTTCTGTGCAGGCCAACTGATATTTTAGCACAGGTATTTTATCAACAGCTCTAGGGTGGCATACAGATAACTTAAACAGAAAGTTTCTTTGAACCTATTTGATAAATATTGAAATAATGGAGAAAGTAAAGGAAGTAACTTCTCAAAGCAGGTTTGAAGCACTTTTTCTGAATGCCATTTCTCCTCACATGGGTTTATACTTTTCTTCTGCAAGAGTACTAATCTCCAAAATAAATAAAATAAATGCTTTGAGAGTAAAGGCAGCAGTTATGGTCTGATAAATAAGAACATAAAACCAGCATATTTGCACTCAGCAGATCTGCCTCCGGTGTGCAGTCAGAAGTGATTGCTGCTAACTGGTGAGATAAATAAGGTTCTACTGCTTGAAACAGGATGTTAGTGCGATTGTTGTGCAGCAAACTGAATACTATTGTCTTCTATATAAAGTTAAGTTCTTCATTAATTTTCAATTACATATCTGAACAGTTCTTGCTGCACTGTTCAATAACAGGTAATGGGATACAGAAACAATGTCAGAGCAGGCTCCACTCTGCAAAAATTCAGGAAGGGAGATCGGTCTACAAAGTTGGGAAATGTTTACTCCAGAGCCAAATAGGAATTCCAGTCTTATATAGCTACTTTTAAACAAGCACTTTGCAGATTCAAGGGTTGCAGTTTTTCTTTGTAAAACTCTATAGATGCAAGCAATCCTGAAGGGGGGAAACTAGAGCAAAAAATCAGTAAGTGTGTTGGTATTATATAAAAGATTTAACAAGCAGTTTTCACCACCAAAGTTCAATGTCACATGTGTAGGTTGTAGGTATAATTCATAGAATAAAATACAACATACACATACTATACATAAATACCAGCTCATCATTTCCATGAAGAATATAGACCAGAAAAGCTATTTTAATTTGATACTATGAGAATGCGACTAAATTTTATTTTACAGGATGGGTTAGTAAGCGATCGAAGAGAAACAGGCCATGCAAGTGCTCAGCATTCAAACTGGCAAGTTACCACTTTTTAGAGACTAATAGGAAACATTAGGAGAGGAAACATATGCTTGAAACTGAGGGTTTAAAGTATTTTTGAGTCTATTTTGACAACACATCAAATAAATAACTAGTAACAGTGCCTGCTCTTTGGAACCTTGAAGTTGGAGAGATAAGGAAACTTCCAAAAGAATAAACAGATAGGAAAATAAAAAGATCTGCTTCCAGAGCCTCCCAGGACTCAAAGACAAAATACATCATTATTGTTTTCTTACCATTATCTGACTTCAAGCTCCTGAAAGTGAACTATTTCTCTTAAATCAAATATAGCATATTTCCATGTGAAAGCGACTGCACCTTTCTTAATGTCTCAGTGAAAAGTCAGTGTTGCTATTGTGTCACACTGCCATTTCTTTCAGAAAGTCCACCCAGAAATAATTATATCAATCCTGAAATTTCTTATAAAGAAGCCAAGCAGTATTTTACTCTTTTATCTAAAAAGTTCTGCTATTTTGGTTTTCTTTTTTTCCATATTCTTCTCCATTAAAAAAAAAAGCCTCAATGAAGTAGTAAAGACTTCAATACACTGTTCATCTTAAGGAACAGACCCAGAGACTGAATTAGTAGGCAATATCTCTTCTAAAAAAGCACTACTAAAACCACCCAATTTGTGCCAGTAAAATCTATCTGCTTGTGATATGCCAGATCCATTTCATTTAATGTCACCAAAGAACAACACAAAAACTTAGGGCAGACAAGAGAAACAGATTCACTAAAAGTTTAATGTTGTTACTGAAAGTCAGAGCTTTCCAGTCCTTCCATATTTCCGATTTAAGGGGATGGCTGACATCAACAAAATATTTTCCTTACCTTGAAAGAGTCTTAAAATGGTGCCAAAGAATATTAGAGGAACTTGCCCTCTTTTTTGTTGCATCTTTAGGTTAAGCACTTCAAATAGAGTTTTTGGCACACAACAAAATAAACTAAATGAACTTCTCTCAAACTCATGGCTTTTTATGACTCAAGTTGCCAAGCCCTTTATTTATGCCAAGCTTCTGCGAGAATTAAATGCTGTTCCAGTTAATCTGGCACGAAAGGCTGGGTCCTTACCAGGTGAACATCAGCACAGCTATCACGAGTTCAGTAACTCCGCAGCCATCGCACCCTGAGGATCATAAAAGCTGTCTCTGGTCCAGGATCAAATCCTGCCCATGCTCACCTGCAAGCAAAGGTAGCTCTGGGAGAGAGGAGGGAAGGCTTCTCCCATTGGTTTACCTTCCTGCACTTTTTTCTTACTATTGTTACATCCTTCTTCACCCTGATAATAAAGGCAGCTGTCTGAGCTGCTCAGAGACGTGCAATGTGAGGATGTATCGTAGGAAAGGTACCAAGAGGCAGGTGGTACGGCTGCATGCTTGCAATGCATCTTTATGCAATCGCAGGCCTGGGATGCACCATTTTAGTATAGGAGAAATTCTGGTTTTAAACACCTTTCTGTTAATACATTGTGGTATCACCTGCTCACATACGTATATGCTCCAAACATTTGCACACCACAAACAGTTATAGCAACTTATTTTCATGAGGTTTATATGATGACATTTGGTTAAAAACAAATGGATAGTTCAGTGAGAAACTGCCATGAAAGCAAAACGTATCACTATTCCACTATTTCAAAGTGTGAGAAAAACACTTCTACCTATCCCTCTCAGGCAGGTTTGGGATTATCCCTGATCCTCTGAGGCCTCACACCAACCGCAGCTTTGTTACTGTGGGCTGCCACATTCCACCTTTCTGAAACATCCTGAATCATGAAGTGCAGCACATCTTCCACCGCAGGAGGTAGATGATTTCCCTCCATGCTTTATTTTCTCTCACACAGGACTTTGCAAGCATATGTTCTCAGTCAGCAGGCAAGTGTGAGGCCAGTATCGGGCAAAAGTCCTTTATATTCCTGACAGTCTAACAGTAGCACGCGGCTCTCTCTTGTTTCACAAGGAATCACCAAGAAGCATTTTTTTTTGCCAGTTCTTATGACTCAAGTGGAAGACAGAGGCAAACTTTCAGAGTGTATCAGCACACGTTCCCTTAAATTCATGACCTGTTTCCTTGTTTGGGCTTGATGGGCATAACCTGATAAGTGCTGGCATTTCTCTACCTGCTAAACCAACTTAATGTACAATTAGCTTTTGTGTTTGTCCATGGCCTCAGTTTGGATCACATGCATACAGCAGAATGAAGAAATACATTAAAGATTTATCACATGAGCCTGTCCATCCACACAGCGGCACATTGAGATCTTTTTCACCCAGTCCTAAAAGCAGCAGTGCCTGGGCATCATTTACCAACACTGCTATGTTGCTGCTGCTTGTGCTGGCTAGATATCTTAGCCTGTAGTTACACATACTCTTTTGGTAAATGCAGGAGAATCCCCTTTGGAAGGGACCTACCTTCAACTCCGCAATCAAATACCACACACTGCAGGAACAGATGGATTCTTACTGGGAAGGTGCTTATGAGAGTGCAAGTGCATCAGTGTGTCAAACCTTTGCTACAGAAGAGCTTACATAAAAAAACCCCACAGATCAAGAAACCCAAACCACCATATAAACCTAGCACACTGCTGAGCTTAAGTCCACTGATCTGCTACCATATTCTCATTTTGTATTTCTGTTTAAAAAGTTTTAAAACTATGTGTCCTAATTCATAAGCAGTGTTGATAGCTCTGAATTTTTCAAGCATTTGTTAGTACAAACAGAATTAAAAAACATTTAAGCTCATCTGCAAACAGAGATTGTAGTAGACACTAACAACTCAGGTAACAAAACAAATAACTGTTATTTTCTAGGCTAACCTTGATGTTTAGACAGGTGTCTGGAATTTATATGACATGATGGTTGCTCAAGTATTCGCATCTGTGCATTAAAGCTGTCACCAGCTTATAATACTTTTCCCTCCCTCCTGATTTGGTTAAAGCAGTAACAAAATACTCACTCACAGTTCTCAGAGTTATCTCCTTGACTGATCACAGAAGTGAATAACCGGACTGATTTTTTTCTTCATGCTCAAAATGCATAAGTGATTAACAGCCCTGTGCACTTTGATACTGTGCTGAAAGGGGGTTTCTCCTTCAGAAGACAGATCTTCTGTTTCTTTTCACAAGGAAGAAAAAAAAAAAAAAAAGAGATGGGAGGGAAAAAAAAAGGCTCTCTGAGGAGAAAGGGTGCTTTTAGTTTTGTTTCTCCACGCCTCTTTCATTGCAAGTTAAATTTGCATACCCTGTTTTTCTTGAGAAAAGAACAGGTGACTGGAAAACCAGTACACTGATATATATAAAAGAAAAAAAAGAAAAACACAAACCAAAACAAAACCACACAAAACAAAACAAACAAACAACACAAACAGAAATACCACACATTTAAAACAAACAAAAAAAATCATTAAGGTTGAAAACTTATTCAGAAGACTCTCCACTCAGCCCTACTCCTAGAGAGGCTGCTCCATGTCAGGCTCCTTCAGTGCTCTTCATTTTGCCTGCAGTCTTGCACTTTCATTCACCCTCCTTAAATTATGAGTGAATCTGACAAACTGAAGGGCAGCAAAGGTGAGGTTTATGGAGACCAAAGCAAAGAGTCTGACCTGGTCCCAGCTGGGAGCGCTGACTAACGGGGAAGAAGCAGAGCAACAGTTCACTGTTTCATATCTCTTATTCATCCCTCTTATATTTCAGTATAAACCAACTTTGCTAAGACAGAACACGACCAGAGTGTGTCATGAAGGATTTGTCTCTAAGCTCAAATAATTATTCATAATAATCATCAAATGTTTCTCTTAACATTAGCTTTCTGGTTTTATATCAGCTTGTTGCTTAAGACTCCAGAAAATGCCATGCACTCTTGATACTTTATATGCTGTGAGTTCCTAACTACATGGATTTAGATGCACGTAAGTCACCTAAAAAATGCAGGCAGGCAGAAGCTGCTGATGGCAGAGCTGAAACTTTTCATACCTTTGACAGAGCTTAATTTTTAAGGACTAAACAGGAGCAGATGGATGGCAGTACCGGCTTAAATGTACTATAACTACTCAGTTTCTGATGGCTGTTAAATGAACAAATCTGTACAAAATCCATGAAGGACACTGTAAAATAATCTGTGTATTTACTGTTTATTGTAATGTTATAATATGTTAAATTTAAAAAAAAGGCAAAAGAAAGAAATCAGCAAGCATATTATGGTTGGATACTTTGGAATAAAAGTAAACGAGTGCATATTATAGCCCTTTTATTAAAACAAGTGCTTAAGTAGTAGTGACAGAAGCTAGGTAAATATTAAGACATACTCAGAATGCTAAAATGTTTCCTGATTTCTTCTTGGTGAATATCTAAACACTGACATTTATGCTGGTGAATCCTAGTGCCTTGTGCATTTTGGTTCTAAGAGTGTTTCTGTAAACCTTAACAACAGAACTGCTTCAAAACAAAAATATCTGTAATCAGGAGGCAAAATATGGACTGGCATCCCTATTGTAAACCCACCCCAAAGCATCTTCAGGAACAGATTAGTCTCTCAGACTCATAGCTGCTACTAACCAAAGCCTTTCTTTCTCTCTGCTTAGTGATTGAAAAAACAAGAAAACAAAACCCACAAACACAAAATTCCCCCAAATGTAAAAAAATTCCAACAAACAAACAAATCAGTTTATTAAATCTAGCCTTTTCTGCATCTCTCTCTTGAATTATCAAAAGGAATTCAAACTTGGGGAGTTTGAAGCAAGCATTCCTCAATGCCACACGACAATATAAATCCCGGAACACAAAGCATAGTAATAAGAAGGAAAAAAATCGGCTTTGAGAAAGAGAAAAAAGAAACCAAAAGAAAAAAAAAAGAAAATATTAGTAGTTCTCCCACGTGTTCAGTTACCAAATTACTATTCAGCCACTTAAACTCATCTCCTTAGCTCATGTTCAAAACTTATCTTTGGAAGCTCAACCAGAGCTCTAACAGTATACACTAAAATAAACCAAAGTTTGCTTTCTTCTACAGCAAAATAATTTAAAACACTACTGTAAAAAGTAACTTTGTTTCAGTTAAGTCTGACTACTCTCAGTAGTATTCCTGCTTTGCACTAAAGGAAAATATACAATATTTTAAAAATATGGAGGAGTTGGCATTGTCTTTTTCAGGAAAGGAGAAGGGGGAGGCTTGGTGCTGCAGAGAAGGAAATTGAGGGATAGAATAAATCCAAAAGTAGGGCAGCCATCAGTGTTGCATCTGAAGTAGTCATCACCACTCACCAAGCTGCTGCAGAATATGCACAACTAGTACTCTGAATTCATCTTAAAAGGCAGTCAGACACGGGGGAGCTGCAACTGGGAATCCTTTAACCTGACTCAATATGCACAGCACATATCTCTTACAGATGCAGTGCGTTTTAAAAATACATAGAAAGTTTCTAGAAACCCTCTCAAAATCATCAAGTAGTGGTGTTTGCAATTTAACACATTTACTGATACGTTAAAATATTAATACTCTTCTAAACTATTTAACACAAGTATTGTAAGAAAAATTATTAAAGCATCAATATTAAGCATACTGAACTGTGCAAAATAAACCAAAAGGACCGATATCAGGGTTAGGTGACTAAGCATGGGTTTTTCCCCAAAATTTTGGAGGACTGTCAGGCCAATTTACAAATTTTAAGGAAAAAAATAAAGTTATAATAAGCTATAGTAGGATTTAACCTGAAGTGGAAACCACAATTTGTATCTTTAAAACATTTCCTACTAACATCAACTTCACTACATCTATCAAAACTTCAAACTTCAGTATCACTGGGTTTTTAAATCAGAATTCAAACTTGAATAATGTTCTCCAAATGCCAATACAGGATCTCCTGAAGACACATCGTTCTACAGCAATATTTTTTAAAATGTCACATCAACTATTAAAAACACATTTTATGAAAAGGAGACTGCGGAACAAATGAGGATTTTCCAGGTCTCTCTTATGTAGTTTGAACCAGGTTTTGAATATAAGCAGTTAGAGCAAAAAGCCACTTATGCTGAATCACAGTGTTCGTTCCTGGGGCTGACTGAGCATGGGAAGGAAAAAAAGTTGCAGCTGCTTCTGCAAGCACTAGGACTTCAAGCAGTCTGTATTTATTATAATAGCATCATTCATATTCACAAAGGTATTTCTTAGCAGTTTGATCAAAAAAAGAATATGTGGCCTACCCACTCCTTAATTAGACAACTAATTCTGAAGGTCAAATGCTAATATCCAACAGCACACTGACATCTGAAGGATGAAATGACTGCTTCTAGGAAATGAACTGAGAAGCCAAACTGGTCGAAAAGGCACAATCTTGTGCTTGTGGGGGGAGGCAGGAATCTAGTGCAATTAAAAAAGCTAATGCCAAAATACTGGAGTAATACTGCAGTTCAGTTCAGTGCAGGTCCGCTAATTTCTGACGGGCTGATTCCAGATGGTGAGCAGTTTCTGCCCCATTTGCCACCTTCCTCTCCGGAAAAGGAGAGCGGGTACTTGGGAGCATCTCTCTGTCCCACCTCCCTGTCGCCCTCCTTTCTGAGCAAACAGCCTGGCACTCGGACCCAACTCACTCCTCTCTTCACCCTCAGCAGACCCAAAACTGGTGACAATGTAGGTGGGGCCAACATTTACATCTGTGAGTCACCTCCCTGTGACAATAACCACAGAGCAAACAGGGACTCTCAAAAGCCCAGTCTCTTCCTATAACTAATGAGGCCTGGCTGCTCCATCAAACAGCTACTGAACCTAAACTACAGCTTCCCAAAATTTGAGTATGATTTACTCCCATCCTGTGGCAATTTTTTTTGCTGTCTTCTTCAGCAATTTTAGTTGCACGAGACGAAAGTAATGATTGGTAGCTTTATCAAATTAACACGCATGTTTCCTACAGTGCAAACAGTAAAGGATGTACTACATGAAACAGTCCTGAAAGTTCAGTTCAGCAAGAAAAAAATAAAAACAAACAAACCAAACCACCATTATTTTCAGCTTTCTCACTATGAAAATGACTGAGCCAAAGACAGCATGATTACAAATATGTGGACCAGCCATAACCCTGTCTCTGTAGTTTACAAGAGCAGAGTACAATATGTTTCATACATTCTGGAAAGAGTTTCTATTACTAGAATACATCAAGATATAGGCTGAACAAGGCGTCATAAATTACCTTGGACTTAGGCCTTTCATATTGCTCAAGAATGTATTGACAAGTACTTTAATTTAACCATTTCTAGTTAGGAAAGAAAAAAAAAAGCTTACTGGAGAAACATAAGCAACAG
Source organism: Caloenas nicobarica (assembly GCF_036013445.1). Taxonomy (NCBI): domain Eukaryota; kingdom Metazoa; phylum Chordata; class Aves; order Columbiformes; family Columbidae; genus Caloenas; species Caloenas nicobarica. The sequence continues at coordinate 83,092,930 of NC_088245.1, read as the reverse complement.
ATGGTAAATTAAGAGAAAACATACCTGGATCCACTGAAATGTATACCCTGCTCTGGGACCAGAAGCCTCTTCTTTTTCTCTATGGGATGGGTAGCTGTTCCCTTCCTACTTTTAAGTCCTTGATCTTCTTCACAAATTACGTTACTAAGAGCCAGGAACAGGCAAGGTGCCAGCCCAGAACAGTCAGTTAAGCCCAGGCAGCCAAGGGCTGCCCGAACTCACCGCCCACCTGTGCCCTCAACGGGAGGGTGTCGGACACGCGGAGCAGGCTACCCCAGCTGGTGACCAACTCAGTCATCTGCAGGAGATTCAGGAAGCCTGGGTAGGTGCAAAACTCTCTGCGTCATCAGCATTATATGGTTTAAAGTAAGTGCAAGAAAGAACTGAGGTGTTGTTTGTTTGTTTTTTTCCCCTCAGCTCAAATTAAACACACAGAGGCTGGCAAAGGGCGTTTTCTGAGTACTGCCATAGGGATGGGTGAAAGGTAAAAGTCAACAGGACCTTTACTTACGCTGCCAAGAAATTCTTGATCTCAAAGTCAACTTTGTCACTGTCATGGACACAGCAAAATGAAAACCAACATGCAGCTCCCCAGGCATTACCCACATTGACCACAATTGTTTATCAATAACCACTGAAACAGAAGGGAAGAGCAAAAACTACTTGGGGTCTTGGGTTGAGAGACCAGACCCCATATCAGACACATGAAAACTGTGCCTCACACACCCCTCCTGCACTCCTTGTTCTGGGGAGGCAGGGGGCATCTAGGCTATATTTTTCCCCTTCCTTTTTCTACAGGAAAAATTCTACCTCAGGCTTCATCTCTCAGTCAGAGTTAGTCCTAGCAGGGTCACGGCCCATGGCTTCACATCACCTTTTGAAAAGAGCTCCTCTTTCCTCCTCTCAAATTCACGGCTATCTTCAGTATCTATTGACAGACTTAAGTCCTTTTTAAAGGTTACAGCTGAAGCTAGTGACTGTGCTAAATCAAAGGGAAAACATTTGAATAACCTGTTAGGCTAACAGAAAAGCCCTCAGAGAAAAAGCCTTGCACGTTCCTACTTCCTGCTCAGTACCACTGATACTGGATTTGCCCTGAGCTGCAATAGAAGCTGATCCCACAACAACAGCAAGCACCTCACCTGCTGTGGGCACAGCTCAACAAAAGTGCAGGTGTTGCTTGAGGACTTCTCCCAGAGCACAGGCACTCATTGCCACCTTGGAGATAACCCAGTCCCACTTGCACACATCATCCCCAAAACATGTTATCTTGCGTTAAGAAAATAATGTCCCAAGAAAGATGTGTCTCATGTTGCCCCTTAAATAGATTCACTGTGGACCCTCACTAATTCATATCTCAATGACTCTTTTTCCCAACCACTAGAACCAGGAACATTCCTGCCTGCTCTTACCGCAGGCTGCTGTTGGAACTCCTCTCTCAATGGTTAAGACAATTCAGGGTGAAATTTAACATGAAAACATTTTATTTCGGTACAACACTCAAAACAAGCAGTTCTTCACTACTGAAAACCAATTTCAGTTTGATTACAAATGATATATCCACCAGTAAATTAAAAAAAAAAAAAATCTAGATCAAATTTAAGACAAGTTCCTTCCTTCAATACAAAACTCAAAAATTTAAATCTTCTACTGAAGTATCTGCTTGCAAGTGTACACATTGCCTCTAAGCCTCAACTATATGCTGAAAGTTGCTAGAAGCAAAGGGCTTCATAACTTTTGGGACAAAAGCCTAATGCTTAGAAAGGAAATCCTTAGGATTAGGACTCTGTACTCAGAGCTAAATATCAATCTAAGCTGGACACTATTTTATCAACAAAATAAAAGTGTGTAAACCTTGTAGTTTGGTTTTTGTAGTCACGAAAATAACTTCAAATGAAGCCTAAGATTCTTGTGATAATCCTACTTTTATCGTATTGGAGGAATCAGATCCTGATTGGTCTACAGAGTATACGTGATATTAATGCTTTAAATTCTCACAAATATCTTCTTTGACAAAATACTTCTACTGCTGATAAACTATAAATGCTCAAAGGGCCAACAATCTAAAATTTATCAGTTGTACACAACACACTAGTTTTGTTACATACTTTGACAAATGACAATCAAAATAATTAAAATCCTCAAATAGCAAACAACACATTATTTCATAGTTAATAATACATTCTTTCAAAGCCCCACCTCAAAAAAAGATATTTTAAGACACAGTCAGTAGTACTGATGCAATATGCTGCTTTACCTCTTCCCTAAGTGACAAATAACTTTGCGTATCAGCAAAGAGGTGTCATATTCTTCACGAGTTAAGTATTGTATGAAGTTCCTCATTGAGTTTTCAAGGGTGTTAACCAAGAATTCTTTTATTATGTTAATGGTTACTTTGTTTCTGTGCAACATCTATGCATTGCATTATAGTGAATACCATCATAAAAGGGAAAAAGAGAATCAAAATATGGCTACTCACAGTAGTTTAACTGAAGGAATCATGAATTTAGTGTCAGCAAAAAACTGAATTGCTGTATATTTCAATGCAAAGAAGACAGCTTTACGAGGTAAACATCCAGACAATTACTGCAGTCTTTTCAAAGCCCCTAGGACTAAGGTCAATTTTATTATACTTTGATACCACAAACAATAAGGACTTTTTAAAGGTATGCTTGCCTACTTATTGTCATTTTTAAGCATGCAACTTGAAATAATAAAGGAAAAAAATAAAAAGACACCTAAATTTTCAAAGCAGAACAGAGAATAGTGAGAATTTCTAGTGAAATGAATATGGCTTGCAGGATTTTGTTTTCCAGTCTACTTTGAAAAATCTTAATGCATATATTTTGGAACACTGTTGATAATGAAAACTGAGCACATAAAATCACTAGCAGGTATTATGCCAGAATCCCATAACATTTCAGCTGAACCTATTAAATCCCTACTGTCCTGGGTCATTGGGGAAAGCGGTCTGAGTCAGGTGACCATGAATTGACCAATTGGAGTATTCCATCCCATTCACGACATCCTGGATATAAAAGGTGGAGACCAGAAGGGCTCGCTCTCTCTCTTCTGCTGGGTCTTCTGCTGCTTCACTTTGCTTCTTCTTTTCTGCCGTCCCTGCAAGCTGAGGCCTCGTGACAGACTGAATCTGGTTCCGGTTGGCTGCAGGATCCTGCCGGACTAGCTACTGGGATTTGCAAGACTGGTTCTATAATATTTGTTCTGCTTTATTTTTCTCTATGTTTATTTAGTAGCACTAGTAAAACTTCTTCAAATTTTCCAACTCTCTTCTCTCTGTCCTTCTTTTGCTTTTCTCTCAAAATCGCCTGTCCTTAGTGAAAAGGGACAGGGGGGAAGAGGAAAGGGGGAAGAGGGTTAAGGAAAATACATCTGCTGCAGTTTTTGATTGTCTTCCCGTGATCAAACCACAACACCTACCAAACTTGGCAAGGAGATTTTCTACAGACATTCTTGTGAGCATCAGAAGCTATATAATTAAATACCATTCCAATGGCTTCCTATGTAAGCCACGAAGTTCATCTCATATTTTCTATCAACACCACATGGTCACACTCTGCCATTTCAACAGCAAATGTAGGAGCTAACACCTGAGCACAGAGCAATTCAAGTGACAGGTTGTGCATCTCCTGGAAGCAACAAAAAGTCAGACAGGACACATCTCCAGAGCTTTGCATTGCAGGCCACCCAAGTCTTAGGTACCAATCCAGGAGTCAGTCTGGCTAAAAACACCTGGGAAATACTGAGCTCAGAGCAAAAAGTAGCTGTTCAAACCAGGGGTGGAGCATCAGAAGAGCAATAGATTTCAGGAACTCCTCCCACTTACAATCACTTAGAGGAGCAAACCAAGTCTCTAAAGTAAGTTACAAACGGCAGCTGAAAGGTTTTGCTGGCTCAATAATGGGAGTGTCTTTGCCAGCAAATAAACTTGGTGAAGAGACACAAGAGAAAGCGATTCCTTCCCCATCTCACTCACACAGATGGAACTCTAAGAAGTACAGAAATGAGAAACTAATTGGGGGAAGGCAGCAGGGAAAGGGGACTGTGGCTTACAGCTCCTTGACTAACTGTGTTTTACATAACAATAATGAATTTTAAAAGCATGTTTAAGTGATGGGAAAAAATATATCCTAATGAGTAAAGATGAGCAGTGTCATTCTAAACACCTTCAATGACAGCACAGAGGAAGATTTTTTCTATTTTCTTTTTTCAAATAATATAATCCATTAGGCAATGAACTTGTTAAAAATGAGATAATGCTTTTCTAAATGGTCACACAGTAGAAAGGGTATATTTTGGACTTTGTTTTGTTTATAAGAAGGCAAGTAACAATAATAAGTAGAAAGAGTTCTGGTATGAATTTCTTTGGGCCTCCTCCAAACAAGAGTAAGAAGAACGAGAAACAATTTAGCACCTGTAGAAGAAATATTCTGGCTTTTTATCTTTTTCTTTTTTTAAAGCATAGAGAAAATAATAGCAAGAACTACAACAAAAATCATTTACGCAAAAAGGTAAAAATCAACAGCTTTATTTAAATAAGAAAAGCAATGGGACAAGAAAGAAGAAAAAATGAACCCATCATTGCAATGCATAACTATAATGACTCATGCGTTTGATGCATTTGATTTAATATTTTGCATCTGTTAGCAGCAAACACTCCATAGTTGACCACAATATAAGGCAGGTCACCTTTGTGACCTCTATTAAGAATTTCAGACAGAGAAATTCCCTTCCTCACCCTGCAGAGGAATCAGCATGGAAACAGAAGCAAGAATGATACCCTTCCCCTTTAAACGGTGAAATCTTCAGCTGGTGCTTGCAGTTCAGTCTTGTATAGCTGTACAAGTGTATCAATGTCTGGTCAGTATCTTGAATTTTACTCTTCCTTTTCACAGAAGGAATTTGATTTTCTTTATTTGCTGTACAGGCTATATTTTTCTGCATTTCACCTCTATTATAGGAATTATTAGTTGCCACTTGCTGCACCTCCCTCTCAACAGGCAGGTGCCAAAGTTCATGGGTTCCTGAAGCTCTTCAGGGAACAAAAACCCTCATCAACACAATCTGATAGGAACATATCAATATGGCGTAAACTGTCAGCTGAATCAGATCTCTATCTATCAGCAATTAGGTCTACCAAGAAAATAGCACAGTGTCCTCTTTGCCCGAAATGCTGTTCAGCCACAGAAAACAAAACGTCGATGCAGCCCTGTGTTACACCACAGAAAGGACACCAACAGAGATGAAATCAGAGAGATATTAGGAAGAAGGTAATAAACATGACGCCTTGCCAGAGTGGCCTGTGCCACAAAAGCCAGTACTGCAGGTTTACCTTGACCTAACTGCAGAGCAAATGAGGAGTGAAATGTAAATTATGCCAGCAGGAAAGCGGCTATTCTTTGAAATCGCAGGGTATGATTCAGCTGCCTATGGGCTCTCTTACTGACGGGTATATGCATTTGAGTGAGCAATTGCTGGAGACCAGCAGCAAGCAGCACAAGTCAACTGTGATAAGCATTAGTTCCTCTCCTTAAAAGAAAACAACAGCTAACTCCTAAGGCAACTACCAAGTTATTTAAGATGTACTGCCCACAAATACAAGAAAGCAGACAGTAGATATAGAGGAAATGGACACAATTACTTTCTCTCTCTTTAAAAAATACACACACACCCCATCACAAGCACAAACAGCTAAAACTTGCTATTTATCTGGCTGTTGAGGATTTCGGGGAAGTAGCAATCTGCAGTGGCTTCTCTGCACATCTAAAACAGTCACACCACCAAAAAATGAAATTTCATACGGCACAGTGAAATTTCACATGGTGCAACTTTATCACATTAGTGTTTGACTATGAAGGAGATGAAGGTAAATCAGCTCCAGTTAAATAAATTTGGTAATAAAGTATCCAAAATGTACTTAATTTTGGATTCGTACATTTGGAAATAAATGTGACCTCTAGTCCATGGCTACTACATGACAGATGCTATTTGGTTACACAGTATATTACTACATACGGTGATTTTCGGGAATACTGTATGCGAATATATAGCACAGAGCAGCCTTTTACTTTTCCCTCCAAAAAGTTCTTGCCAGATGCAGTAGAAAGCAGTAAGAAATTCTGCATGGCTTACAGTGGTCTGTATTTCCCCTTACTTACTGAAAGGATCTCCTAAAAAAGTAAATTCTCATATTTATAAGCTAGGCTGCAGTAAGAAGAAATCTTGTAGGTAAAGATATTGGCAACAATAGATCATAGTAAATACACTGTTCACACTCTTGAGGGCAGAGAGGCCCTGCAGAGTAATCTGGACAAATTGGAGAACTAGGCAATCACCAGCTGCATGAAGTTCAACACAGGCAAGTGCTGGATTTTGCACCTGGGACACAGAAACCCTGGCTGTACATACAGACTGGAGAAGGAGATGCTGGAGACCAGCTCTGTGGAGAGGGATCTGGGGGTTCTGGTTGACGGCAAGTTGAACATGAGCCAACAGTGTCCCTGGCAGCCAAGAGGGCCACCCGTGTCCTGGGTGCATCCAGCACAGCATTGCCAGCCGGGCAGGGACGTGATTGTCCCGCTCTGCTCTGCACCTGGAGCACTGTGTGCAGTTCTGGGCGCCACAGGATAAAAGGGATATAAAACTACTGGAGAGTGTCCAGAGGAGGGCTACGAAGTTGGTGAAGGGTTTGGAGGGGAAGGCGTATGAGGAGCAGCTAAAGTCACTTGGCTTGTTCAGCCTGGAGAAGAGGAGACTGAAGGGAGACCTCATCATGGCTAGAGCTTCCTCACAAGGGGAGCAGGAGGGGTAGGCACTGATCTCTTCTCTCTGGCGACCAACGACAGAACCAGAGGGAATGGCAGGAAGATGTGCCAGGGGAGATTTAGGTTGGACATGAGGAAAAGATTCTTCACCCAGAGGGTGGTGGACACTGGAACAGGCTCCCCAGGGAGGTGTCATGGCTCCAAGCCTGGCAGCGTTCAAGAAGAGACTGGACAAGGCCTCAGACACATGGTGTGAACTGTGAGGTTGTCCTGTGCAGGGACAGGAGTTGGACTCGATGATCCTTGTGGGTCCCTTCCAACTTAGGACATCCTATGATCCTATGATTTTCATAGTTTTAAATTTTCTATATCTCAGCAGATATTTCATATAGAATTTCTAAATAAATAAATACAATGGAAGAAACTTCCATGTCCAAATGATAGCAAAAAGTATTTCAGCTTCTGCTATAATAACCACAATATAAACTGAGGAACTGTAACAATGCCAACATCAGATTACCTACTAAGATGTACTACATAAAAATTAAGCTGCTAGCAATTTCAAAATGTTTTGCTGTCTGTCACATTCTTATTGGGTCAGCTATTACAGTTTAAGAATTTCACTAAGTATTGCAGCAATTAACAGAGATTACAAATCTCTTCAGTCACAGCTGTCTGTACCTTACCCCTTCCCAGCTTTGCATTTCTAGGAACAAGATATCTGTACATTCCTGATAAAAATTAAACCAGATACTAGAATGTCACTCAAAACTACTAATGAAAATCTGAAGTAGAAAAAACTTACTTAAAAATTTCACACAGCACTTGTCATACTGCTTATGGTATGAAATTATGTCAGCAATATAAACATTAATCCCGTATTCAGTAACAGATATTGGCAAAAATATATTATCCATCTACTTTTAAGTGAGAAAGTAAAGATACAGAGTAACCAAACACCAATCAGCTTTTCTGCTTAAAGCACGTCATGGTGTCAAAAAGCTTATTTTTTAAAACAGTTGTAAAAGTCAAAGGAATAGAGCCTGGTTTTAAAAATTAACCATTTCATCCTTAATGACCAGACAAGATAATGAGAATTTCATTCATAATCCCCTTAGACAGCAATGCTGCCTCTTCAAATACCCACGCAGTGCTGGGCTTGGCACACCGTGCCTCCTCATACCAGTCTTGGACAAGAACGTGGGAGCCGAGCAGGCTCATGCTGTGCACAGGCACCCCCAACCTTCTTCACGGAGACACGGCACCACCCAGCTACTCCTGAGATGGGAAATCCATTCCTTTCAGCGTGCTCTCCACATTCTCCTCCATTTGTCTATCTGGGAAAGGAAAGAAGAGTTTTCCTCTTTCCTCTCCTGCCAAATCCCGCCATTCAGGCCCAGCTTGTGAAGTCTGAAAAGCTGAAATCAGAACACAGGAATCTTCAGAGGTCTGAGCACTCCCAGTGAGAAGGGACACATTCATCTATGGGTTTGGAGAACAAAGCTTTTCACACGCTCACTGGTACTCAGCTTTTACTGCTTGTTAGGTTAAATGGTGAAGGACTGAATACTTACTCTATGTCTGCAGCTAATTTACAAATACTACATGTTTATAATCCCAAGTCCCAAATGGGCATTCAAATGAGTGTCAGATCTTAATAATTGTATTTTAACTCTATTAAGTATTTTAAAGGAAGGCAACACGATATTGTCAGCTATTAAGCAAGGGGATTCCCCATCTAATTTCTCTAATAAAACACATGCAGAAAAAGCAATGCACTCTACAGGAAAAAAAAAAGCGTGTATTGACTCCTTCTGTCAGCCATATTTTCTTAACACAAGCCAACATCAATCAATCTCTTCACTCAATGTGCAATTCTCGCCATCTCCATGTTGAACACATTAATGAGTCTCTATTTAAAAAAAAGTCATCTGTATTTGTCATGTACACAGCAATAACAGGCTCTGCTATACATAGTGTGGCTTTCCATATGTTAAAGAAAAGCTGAGGTTCTTCTCTTACAATAAGGTAATGGACAGTTCATTTCAAAGACACTGTAGTAGCTTTGAGTGACAAAATACCAGCTCACAAAGCCACTTTGGGTCTTTTGGTTTGGTGTATTTTTCTCCCTTCTCTACACTTCAGCAGAAGTGCTGACTTGGCACTTGCCCTAGGAATGCAGCAATGATGCAGCTGCACTGTTGAGCAGCAATGCTTGCTTGCAAAATGGCAAACGGCAAAAAAGAGACTGAGAAGCTTATGACAGAGAAACAAGGGTGGTTGTCATCCACTGTGTGAGGTCTCCTGCTGCTGCGGACAATGTGGGCTGCCAAGACAACTTTTATTTGACCAGCAACAAAGGCTTCTCTCTGCAGTTGGAGATGACGACTGAGCCTAGAAATAAAATATGGCCCTCCTACTACAAAAATAAGAGTTTTGCAGTGGCAAAGGAGGTTGTTCCACTGTTCTGCTCCTCCATGAAAGGTTTTCTTTCCTAAAGTGAAATGATTTAATGAAAACTACATACTTGGCTAAACACGAGGAAGAAATTTTTTACGATGAGCGTGGTGAAATACTGGAACAGGCTGCCCAGAGAAGTGGTAGATGCCCCATCTCAGGAAACATTCAAGGCTGGATGAGTCTCTGAGCAACCTGATCTAGTTGAAGATGTCCCTGCTCATTGCAAGGAGGGTTGGAGTAGATGATATTTAAAGGTCCTTTCCAACCCAAACTGTTCTGTGATTCTATGCAGTAGTCTGTTCAGTAAGCTTCTGCTGGTAAGAAATGCTTTTCCACGGAGCTATCCACAGACCCAGCACAAGACCAATCTTCCCACAGAAGTCTTGGTGTGGGACAAACTGGGGAGAAAGAACACATAAGAAGATACGTGTAGATAAGACCAATGGACTGCAGGCTGAGAATTAGCTGGTTTCCACACCCAGTGTGTAATTTACTGAGAAGATTACTGAGGACCAAAGGTTATGAGAACCGTTAATGCAGTCAGCAAATGACCATTTGTTGCTCTCCAATGTTGCTTAAACACAGTTTGCAAAACAGCCTCAGTGGACACATTTCATCCTCCTCTACTTAAAAATGAAAATGGGAAATGATGCATGTGTGCTGGGGAAAAAAACCAAAAAAACCAACAAAAACCCAAAACCAACAAAACCCAAAACCCAGCATTGCCTCCTTTTCCTGATTTGAGTAAGTTATGTCTTTTCCTCTTCAGCTCATCCTCTGAAGAACATTATGTGCTCCAATGCTACAATCAAAAAAATGTAAAGAGCTGCTGCTGAGGTTCGTCAAAGGATCAGGTTTAAAACATAAGCAGCCATCACTGCATATGGTTTCTAGAGAGCTTACCACAGGTCATTTCCTAATTTCAGCCAACATCTGAACACCTATTTGCATGTCAGTGCAAAAGTACTGCTTGTGGTCTCTTTGCTCTTCTCTCAGCAGGCTAAATCATGGCTCTACAGATGAAACTGCAAGGGTATCCCAGAGCCCATCCAAATACACTTCATTTTGATGTTGTTTTTTTTTTTTCTTTTTGGCAAAAAGTACCCAGATACCTCTCTGGTGTAATCAGGTCTCCTGACAATGTGAAACTTGCCCTTTAAAGAGTCCACTGACAGATGGATTCAATTTAAAGCATGACTATGAACAGCTGCTGCTGATCACCAGCTTGTAAAGCGAACTCATTCATCACAAAATATTTCAAAAGACTAAACTGAAACAGAACAAATGAATTTGAAGAAGTACAGGAGGTGCGGCGTTAGCCTTGGAGAATGTGTCAGTTGTTAAAAGCACAGCTATGGTCCTGCTATTAATTTATTCCTCTAAATGCTGGCTTTGCTCTATTAGTGGCATTCTCCAGATCCTCAAAAATCCAGGAGGGTAGCTTGAATAAGGTATTGGAAAACATAATTAAATACTCCTTACTGAAGGTGATTTTAACTAAGTGAGCCCCTAAAGGGAGCGGTCAGCCTGTTTAAATTGTGCACGGGAGAACTTCAAGGTGACAAGCTTCAAAAAACTGCTGGAGTGAGAGGAGGTTATTTCCCCAACTGGTCTAACGCAGCAAGAAGTCCAATCAGTTGTGCAAGGGGGCCATGTGCTTTGCCTTTGCCACCTTCACTTTAAATACTGTGAGAGGCCTTACTGCTTTTAAAAAGTTTTCATCTTCCTCTTCAATCCTGCACTACTGCTGCAGTGAAGAAGACAACCTTGAAAGTACACAGCCTCATAAATGAAACCACCAAGTATGATGATCTCTGAGGAGACGGGGAGCTGACACAGAACTGAGTAATTCACACTTAAAAAAAAAAAAATCAGGAATTATGCAGCAAAAGTAGACATTTCAACTTCAATGTATTTGTTATTTGGCCAATGGATCATCTCCGAGTGACTCATTTTTTCCCAGAGTACTTCCTACAAGTTAGGTATGAGGCATCTTCACAGATGTTGGGAACAAGGGCAATACAGAGGGAAGAAAATTCTCTGCAGGGTGCCCCAGGTGGTAATTTGGTTTTGCCAGCATCATTGGGTTTTCTAGCAGGGTGAAAATGTACAGGTCAGAAAAGTGAGACTGTATTTTGCTGAAAACCACATTTGACTAGTATATTGCTTGTTATTTTCTCCTCCTCAGTCCAGGGGCAAAACTAGAACTTAAAAACAAGTGAAGTTTCCAAGACTTGAAGGCAATTCTTTACCTAGAAGTGATACTTAAAACATCTTCAGACATCTGTACCTTCAAACTACACTTGTACTTCACAAATAAAGCATGTCTCATGTGAAATATTCCTATATATATTCTAATTTTCACACACTTCTGTATCAATATGCAGTTGTTACATCAGATTTTCATATCTTAAAATGAAAAATATACTTATCTATTTTGAGCTGCTGGAAATGCAGTGATATTTTGTTGTAATATATCTTGATAAATAGAAGGTAAAAAGAAACACACAGTCCCAAGTTTTTTCCTCTCTCATTTTAGAAAATGTAATCTTTGCAGGGAGGGGGAAAAAAAAAAAAAAAAGAGTTATCTCAGATAACAGCATTTCCCTCTTTTCTTCTACAGAGAGAGTCTATTTCTCTACCTGCTACCCTTCCTCAAGCCTAGGTAATGAGATAAAGCTTGCTGTCACAAGCTTGCGTAAATAAGGCATATCAGCTACTCTGCAAGTCCCCTTCCATGCAATGGAAAAAAGCTACAGCTTTGTCATCACCCAGTCTCCTCCTAGCTGGTACGAAAGCAATGTGAGGAAGTGATCGGTGGATTAACATCATGCCAATAACTAGCTCTAAGTCAACACTTTTGTTATTTAACCCCTTTTAGGGAGCAGCTGACCATTGCCAGGATTTATGCTCTGATGTGGAGGTGAAAAAGCGTGCACCAACAGCATTGTTTTATATACAGGAACCAAGGCACACACACGCACTCGTGCTCACACACCCTCCGCAAAGGTTATTCATCACCACAGCAACCTCTCAAAACAAAGGTGGAAGCCAATTCAAACAGCCCTGTTCCTCTGATGACAGAGTATGAAGGGCGCTCTCCGCCTGCACTCTTCAGGGGGCTTTGTTTGCTCGAGTTTGCTTTCATGTCATTGGATCTCATTTACTAATTTAATTTTCAGCAACCCAGCGTGCATGCCCAGAGCAGAGAACAGCCATTAAACAAAAAAATTCTTCTATAGCCTTGGTTAAAAGGAAAGAGAAGAACTGGCTGATGGCTGATTTGCCACATAGCTGAGCAAATACCATATTCTATTAAACGTACCCACTGTCACCCCACCTTCCCCGCACCCTTCCCTACATACCAGGAATAGCTGCTTTAAAATAAACACCCCACCTAAACCCAAGAAAAACCCCAATCTGTTTAACTATCATTTCTTCCTTCCTCTCCCCTCACCGCTCCCTTTCTTCACAACCTTTTTCATTCCACGGGAGCTTAATGATTTTGGACATACGTTAAGAAAATCTGACCAAGACAGTAAGATAATTGTAAACTTAGCACAAACAAAAAGCAGAGTCTCTCTTCACTCCCCAAATCTGGAAAGAACAAACCCCCACCCTTCCCCGAGTCACTTGAGGAAAGTGATTACGATAATTTCTAAACCTTTTCAACTACAAGCCAGGAGGAAAAGCCTGCTGTCTGTAATGACAAGCTGTCAAACTTGGTGAGCAACGTGGCTCTGATTCGTGACACTGATCCTTCACCTGCAAAGCGGAGCATGTGGGCATCAGCAGCCGCACTGCATGCAATGACAATATTCAAAATGCCCAGATTTCTCTATTTCTCCAAAAGCAAATCTCCCATCTGAACAGCCAGCTCTTGATGTGAGAATGCCCTCCCTGTCTTCAGGATTTAAAAGATAGAGTAACCATGTGTTTTGATATATAGGATTAAAAAACCCCGATGGTTCCTAGGAACTTTATCTTTTAAATGGAAAATGTTGGTGATTAGAGCAGATAAAATCTCAAAGTTTAAGTCCCATTTACTCCTATTGAGAACTGTTAAATTTTTCTGTAGTGAAACCACCAAAAATACATATCTAGAAATACATATCTTCAGTGATTCCATGGAAATAAGCAAAATGTATGCTAAAAAAAGAGTGGTTTGATTTATACGAACTGCTTAAGCATACATTTTTCTCAAGTTTTGAAATATTCATTGATAGCTGACCATTAATGCCCATAATTGAGAACAACTAGAAATGAAAAAAAAAAAGGATCAATAAAAAAAAAAAGTATGAGAAAATTCAGGTTACAGATGAAGATTCAAACTGCAGTTTCAAAAGAGCAAGCTGCATTTGCAGGTAGCAAAAAGCAATAGAGTGGGATTGAAAGCAAAGTGCAAAATGTCTCTTAACCCCAAGTGCAGGACACTCTCCACGTACACCGCACTTGAAGCTCTATGCTCTATCACCACAGTGCTCTCAGAAATAGCAAAAAAACCCAAAAAACCAAAAAACCTGCATTTGAGCTCACGCACATTTCTTAAGTGCAGCCATAGGCAAACCCATCAAATCAGATGTATTCATAGCACAAGGTGAATTATGTCATCGTGTAATCGCTACTTGACATGATAAGCAGGCATTGGCTGACTCAATCTTTATTTGTGCAGTGAATTTTCAAGGTACTTTCCTGATGATCTTGGGTTTTGAATGAAGTCTCTCCACATAAAGATGCTTTCCTACCCACACTACAGGGGAGCAAAGGTTTTTACCTTCTCCCCCATGCTGGTATTCAAGCTTGTGAGTCAGACTGGGACCACAGATATGACAGACAGCAACTAGTCTTATATTTGGGACCTTCCTGACCAAGACACAGATGTGCTTCCACTGTAAGAGAATAATTTTATCTACATGAAATTATTAGGCTTCTAGAAAATCTGTGGTCTCTAACTTCTAACAATTGAAAACACTGGTGAAAAAAAAAAAAAAGTGCACCTAACCAAGTGATAACGATTTTAAATAAAAAACATTGCTTGAAATACTACCTTGATTTCTCTATTTCTACACACCCAGAAAAGCAAGTGAAACAATTTAAAAACCTTTCTCTTCCGAATCTGCTGGAGTTAGCACTAAAGTTGTTATATATTTAAGCACTGGGGTTCAGAGTTCTCAAGCAGTATAAAGGAACTGTATCTACCTTCAGTGGTTCCCAAGATAGCAGCTGTTACGCTTGAACTGAAGCAAGAAGAGCACTGGTGAGTGAGGGGAACTTAAGGACAGGTTTCTTCCATCTTGCAAAAATATGAAGGATACTTTACACTAGTACCAAATTTGTTTTTCCAAACCTTCTACTAATTAAAACATACTGGTTTTAGCCTGGTTTAATAGACTATTGGACCTTGAAATAACATACTTGAGTTCCTTCTTCTGTCCTTGCCTCCTCCAGCATAAAGCCAGAATTACCCTCATAATTCTTCATGCCAGAGTAATTTTCCAACTCTGGTGCTAATCAAGTTAACATGTACAGCTCAGTATGGCACTGACCTCCAGGTTTTTATCCAAGTGTTCCAACAAGCACTCTTAACAACGTAGTAAGAATCTGAATGAGTTAGACAAGAGCCTGAGATATTTCCTTCCCACGCCCATCCTTACAAGAGTCTCCTTCTAACTTCTCAAGAAGATAACTTCAAGTGGCTCTGCTTAAAGCACTGATCTTCAACTCTGATATACATAGGAAGATTCAGTATCTGATGCTGAGCTGCATTGTGCCAATGCTTTCGTGAGACTCTATCCATGTACAGAGAGGATACTTCCTCCCAAATTTCACACAGATGTTTAAACGATTAGCAACAGCTAAAGGCACATATGTTGTTTTTAATAGGGAACGTGTGGTTTGCAGACCAGGTTGCATCTCATCAATAATTTCTTGGTGCAACACTCCTGAGAAGACAGCAGTCAGCCCAGCATGGCAGTCTTTTAAATAAAGCAGAGTGTTACAAGGTGCAAGGCAGCACTCCACACATTTGCTGTCAAAGAATCACAGCATTTCAGCTGCTGGAAGAAGCAGATTGCCATCATTTTATCAAGGAAAATCACAGATGGGAGAAACTGACTGGAAAACACCTTCCCCTCAGAAAAAATTGCTAGCTATTATCTTTTGTAGAGAAGGTATATCTAGTATTGAACTCAAGATAGGATCACACTTTGGAGGTCAAAACAAGTATACTCAATTTTTTACAAAGCATCTTCAAAAGGGATCTGGGGATTAAGTTTGTCTGCACGCAGTCACACAGATTTAAACAAGAAAAAAAAATGCACTTGCATAAAAGGCTTTGGGAAGTTTCAGTTTCTATTCAGCTAGAAAGGCAGTGAACAAGCGTGTACATGCACACACATTTGTAATCATCCTCATGCTGACAGCAGCCAGTCACCACTACTGCTATCAGAGCCCCACAGCTTGTATTTCCAGGCTATGAAGCACTAAGGCAGAGGGTATAAACCCTCCTCTGATTAAAAAGGCACAGTGCTGTCGTCTAGTACAACACACCAACTGCCATAGATTTGACATTTGTCCTCACCAGGATCTTACTCATTCAGTAGAGGGAGAGAAAAAAATAATCCATAAACATACAAAGAAAGAGTAAGGATTTCCTAAGATTAGCTGGTAACCTGCATCACTCTCATTTTCTCTAAACCCATCAGTCACCCTCTGGAAAAAAACAAGCAAGGCAGGCAAGTCTTTGCATCCAGAAACTTACAGTTTGCAAAAAGATGCTAGTTGTTAAAGAGACAGGGAGAAGCTGTGCTTACGTACAACTCACCAGTGACCACCTGTGCAAACGCCACGTGCCTGGGATTAAAACTTCAGCCTGGATAGATGCTGTCCCTGCCACCGCTTGATTCAGCTCAAGTGCCTGGCATCTCTCCAGAGTCACTCAGAAGGCTGCTGCCCAATAGGACAAATCACTGGAAAAAAATAGAAAAGAAACAGGTTCAACTATGCAGTTCTACTGTGTATTATAAAATCTTGCTATGCTCTGACTTCTTAAACTGTGATTTCCCTTGCCGTATGAAAGGGAGAAGTAGATTTCTCATTAGAGTTCATCCACTACTTTCAAATGTGAACTTTCTAAATGAGAGCAATATCAAGAAGAATTCCTCAGAACAATTAACAAGAACCTCACAGTCAGGACACCTGGACAACTTCCACCCAAATTCCTGCTTTCAAGCACATTTTGGGATTGGATCCCTTCTCAAGGGTGGGGTGAGGAGTTTACAAAGCTGTGGACCTGACAGGGTCAGCAGAGCTGAGAAGGCTGCAAACTCAAAGGGAACAAGAGCGTAACACATTTGTAAACATGTTTTGTAAAAGCTTGGTCAAGCACAAGGATGAAGGTATTGGTGAGAGTGGGGCCCGTCTCACCTCACATCCCTGTCCCCATCGGGAAGCAGCTGCTGCCCACACAGCCCTTGTGCTCCCGGCATAGCCCAGGGTTGCACTCACAAGGCACCAGCAGCCACACGGCCTGAATGGGAAAGAGACTGGAAAAAACGTGTTCGTATTGAGAGAAACAGGGGACAGCTCAAAACTCTCCCCACAGAACAGTGGAGGTGGAGCCCATAGGGCACTTGGGGAAAGAGGATGCAGGAAAGGAAGAATAAGGTAAAAACCAAGATGAAAGTCAGAGGAAGAAGGTAGTGAATGGTGTCACTTTTAAAATATTTTTTTGAAGGTGACAATTATGGTATTCTCCAATTTTCTTCTCACATTTTTGACACCCCTTGATTTTGAATCTGACATTCAAGAGTTAGACAAGCCTAGTCCTTTTCTGGTTTATTTCTCCAGCCATATCCAACACTTTGTTCTAACCTGGTTATACATAAGTCACTTCCAGCTTCATAGCTGCACCATCCCAGGTGCTGGCCAGTCCTTCAGATTTTGCCAAAACTGCCCTTCTTACAGTTGAATTTTCTTATGAGCTACTCTCTTTGGGACATCATTTTGACATGATCCCAGTTCTGTGACTTCTATGAGAGGTCTCATTCTCCCTCCCTTACAGGGCAAACCCTGCAGTGATGTTTTCCATTTTAAGATAAATCCAATTAAAAATAATTAAAAAGTAAAGATCGATTTAATATAGCAACGGAACCAGGAATAAGCAGTAACAAGTCAATCCATTACCAGGGCAAGCAGCAACAGGCCAATTCAGTCAATCTCAATTGATCCAGTATTTGAATATTCATACTGGAAGTAATATATTCAGCTAGTTTATGTACTGCGCCTTATCACATTTCTCACTGATCCGACCAGATTATAGTGGTGGTTTCTCTGGTAATCACCCAATTCTGTCTAAAACCTAAAATTCTAATTTTTTTGTGGGAGCTAGGCAATAAATGGTTTGCTGACCACGAAACCCAAGCTGAAGAAAGGACAACACACAGGCAGAAGACATTAAGGCAGCACAGGCGTCCTTCCATCCACACCTCATTTCCCAGTCCCGAGCCTCAGCCTTTCCCAGCTCACTGGCGTCACACAAGACCCTCTACCTCCCCATGCTCATTTTCTCCTTTGCAAAACATGGATAAAAGTGACAGTGTTCTTAATAAAATAAAAGTGCAAGTGGTGAGAAGCAGTCTAAGAGCCAGGTCTGGCCAGCAGCACATCTAATGCTTACCAATACCCTGGGGTCAATGTGAGAGGCTTGACATTGATTTCAGACAAACCAAAGTCAAACGTTGAAAAAGCAACAGACCAAAAAGCCTCGGGAGCAATCACAGTAAGACCTTTGTGTGTCAGTCCCTCTCTCAAAGGGCAAGGGGGCAGACACAGCCACCTGAGGATATGCCAAAGAGGAAACAGGGGCATGTTCAAAAGTTACCTCTAAATCAAACAGGGTTATCTATAAAGCTCTGAGCCGGGGGAACAGGCTTGGCTGCATGCATGTATATATATACACACATATATTAATATACGTATATGTATGTGTGTAATAAAGAGGACAGGCTACACCCCTTTTCCAATAGTAACTTGTGATCTCAGCAGCTTCTTATGCAGAATTGAATTCTTCTCAGTAGTATGGAAGAACTAAAGAATTCTGCTAAGAAAATAAAGTACTAAAAACTAGCACATTCATTGTTTCCAAGCTCCTTATCTCCTAAATTTGTGACAGGTTTTGGGATTCTCATCTGAAAGCCAATGTAAAATAGAAAAGGAAAAAACAGGATTCACTGCTGAGTCTCAGAGCTCCTCCTTGGTAATGTGATTTTACTGTTTGCAGTACTGGACATGAACACAGTTAATGAATAATGACTGTGCAAATAAAATATCAGATAATGATGGGAGGGGGAGGGAAAGTGAAATAATTGCATGTGTGGCTTGGATTGGATTTGGCATCAATTAGAAAAATTGATGCCCTTTTAATTATAGGAAAAAGGCTTTACTAGAAAGATAAGACAGACATGACAATCAAAACACTTCAGTCTTTAAATTTACATGTATGGAAATTGAAATTTTGCAAGGTTGGGGTTTTTCAGTGTTTTGTTTGTTTCAGTTTGGTTTTGTTAGTTCATTTATTTTATCTATATAATTTAAAAAATAGAATTTTCTCAAAATTGCATCCAAATGTGTGTGTAAATCTTCAGTTCACTTCAAAGCTGTTAAAGCAGAGATTTGTTTGGATGGCATACATGTGTGGTTTTAATCAGTCTCTAGGAATATTACTTACTACAAGTAGGACTGCCTCCTACAAGGTACAAGATATCTTTCATTTCCCTTTTAATAAGAGGCCAATTCAGTAGGAGTTACAGCCACTTGAAGAATTAGTCCAATAACCTACTAACATCACTTAAGATCCTCCCCTAATTGGTTCCATTGAATATATTAGGTTAGTGCAAAAGTAACCGCAGTTTTGGACTGTGAATTTGAAAGCATTATAACTAGGCTCGAACACATCTTTATTAATCAAAATACAAAGCATTACAATTAACAGTTTTGCCAATGAGAAAAAGGTTGTTTATTCCTGTAACACAAAAATCTGTTCTTTTGGGATTCGATGAACTCTTGGAAAGCATTTTCTGCATCCTGCTGGTAGTGGAAGCGTTTTCCCTGCAAAAAGTTGTCAAGATGCTTGAAGAAGCGGTAGTTGATTGACAAGATTTCAGGTGAATATAGCGGATAAGACAAAACTTTATGGCCTAATTCGTGCAACTTTTGAAGTGTTGGTTTTGCGATGTGCAGCGAGGTGCTGTTGTGGAGAAGAATTGGGCCCATTCTGTTGACCGATGCCAGCTGCAGGCATTGCAGTTTTCGGTGCGTCTCATCAATTTGCTGAGCAGACTTCTCAGATGTAATGGTTTTGCCGGGATTCAGAAAGCTGTAGTGGATCAGACCAGGAGCAGACCACCAAACAGTGACCATGACCTTTTTTGGGTGCAAGTTTGGCTTTGGGAAGTGCTTTGGAGGTTCTTCTCAGTCCAGCCACTGAGCTGGTCATCGCGGGTTGTCGTCACATGTCACAATCTGATTGAGAAATGGTTTGTTGTTGTTGTGTAGAAGAGAAGACGACACTTCAAAACTACTTTTTTTTTTTATTATTTTCAGTCAGCTCATGAGGCACCCACTTCTCGAGCTTCTTCACCTTTCCAATTTGCTTCAAATGCCAAATGACAGTAGAATGGTCAACGTTGAGTTCTTTGGCAATTTCTCATGTAGTTGTAAGAGGATCAGCTTCGATGATTGCTCTCAATTGTAAACTTCCAAAGGCCAGTCATTGTGTTCCCCATCTTCAAGGCTCTCGCCTCCTTCACAAAACTTCTTGACCCACCATTGCACTGTACGTTCGTTAGAAGTTCCTGGGCCAAATGTGTTGTTGATGTTGTGAGTTGTCTCCACTGCTTTATGACCCGTTTTGGACTCAAGTAAGAAAATTGCTCAGATTTGCTTTTTGTCTAACATCATTTCCATAGTCTAAAATAAATATAAAATAAACAGCAAGTAATAAGTCATTAGCAAAAAAACCCGAACCAAACAAACAAAAAACCAGCCAGAAAGCAAGTGCTTTAAAATGATGTATAACATAACCACATTTATTTAAGAATGTATTCCAATAACAAACAGCAAATTTCAACAATGCAAAAGCCGCAATTACTTTTGCACGAACCTAATGTTTTCAGAAGAGAGCACAGGAGATTGCTCCCTGTTTGATTAAGGTTGCAAAGCTCATGTTTCTTTCCTTGCTTTTATTCATAATTCCAGGTGCACATGCCAAATCCTCATAATGTGAGAAATGGCTAATATAAGCACATGAAACGCACTGTCCTCAATACTCCTTTAGTAAGCCAAAGTAAGGGGCACCCTCCTACAAAAATCACACACAATTCCTCAACTACCCAATAAATAAAAATCCCTTACAGTTCTGAATGTTTTACTGCTACTCTATTTCTACAGCTCTTTTCCAGTCACATCAACAATTGCACAGCTCATATTTACATGATCATTTCTACAATGAGATATGACCACTTTGGAGTAAGTGCTATTTAATAAACAACCTTTGCTATCCTACAGTTATAATCACCATTTCTGTTATTCAGTATCTTTCATCTATAGATCTCAAAGACTGTTTAGAAGATTTAATCTTATTGCCCAACTACATCTGCAGATGTGCTTTACAAAGTGAAAGCAAAATTATACAAGGCAGAATTTATCCAGGAAATAGGAACTGCGATACTTAATCTTGCAAAATAACTGAGAGATGATTTAAAGTAAGGTATCTACAAAGATCAGTGTCTGTGCCAAGAGACTGTTTGTATTGGTTTTGCAAAGAGGGGACAGAATGTTCTCTTCCAAAGAACCACAAAACAAACTTCCTGAACCAATGTGAGTTTTCTTTTTGCTTGTGTTTAATCCAAGTAAGTGTGACCTAGCCAGACTTACTTAATAAGGGGGGAAAGGGGGGGGAATCAATTTGGCACAGCCTTGTCTTGAAAAAGGAGAGTCACACCCTTCAAAGTGAGTGGAACTGGCCACCTGAACAGACAGATCTAGAACCACTGCTGCTCTGTGAAATTAGTAATAATAGCATGAAAGGGGGTTTTTTGGACCTTTTTTTAAAAATATTTTTTCCATAACATTCTAAGCAGCTGTAATCAACTTTTTTTAAATTTTGTTTTTTTTTTTTTTTTTTTTTAATGCTAGCCTCTTGATGCACACCAGCAGGGTTTGAGAATTTGGAGATAAGAGATGCAGCTTGTTGAGATGATAAAAAAGCACAGGAAAAAGAACTTGAAGTCATCAAATATCCGTTTATTTAACATAATACTTCGTCCCAAAATCAGTCCTATAACAAACAAACAAAAAATAAAAAGACAAAAAGAAATCCCCAACTTCAGCTCAGGTTTAACTTCCTTTTTTCATTCAGAAGCTGATGGCTAAGTCTAAAGGGAAAAGTTTCTTTGCAAGGCAAAGAGAAAAACATTAGTAGTAAAGTCAAAAGAGACAGCATATCATTTACTGTGATGTTTTTGTAAACCCTGTTTAGAAATAGTAATGGATTTAGAGTTAAAAATATACATACATACATATATATATATACACATATACACCCTCTACTCCTCACAAGGACACCAAGACCCCCAAAAAACACATTGATGTCTAACTCTACAACAGTTCTGTTTACATGTACTTTTGTGAAAGTTTCTTGACTAACAGAAATCCTTATTTCACAAGACATACAATCCAAAACTACTTCCAGAACCACTAGTAGTACAGATTTTTCCCACCAAAGTGCCCCAAGTATAGTTGTCATATTTGCCACACAAACGCTCATCTCTTCTTACAGCCTCATGGGCTAAGATGCTGCACAATTTTGCCTGAAATGGGCAGAATGCTAAAAGAGATGGAAACCTCCACACAACTCATATACAAGTCAGACGCTTCTTAAAATATTATATTCAACAATATCATTTCAAACTGCTGCACTGCAATCGCCCAGAACTGTGAGAGTCATAAAAAAGACAGAAACCTGATGGAAAGACAATAGAACTGCAAAATGTATTTCCTGTTACTTATACTGATACAGAGTTTCCCAAATCTGAGTCAGATGTCTAGAAGTTGTCCATCCTCATTGCTTCAGAAGTTCAAAATTGTTATAATTTTTTTATTATTATTATTGTTACTGACCTTTCAATGTTTATACCTTCCTTGATTCTGTACATTAATGCCAGACTTGGTTTATTAACAGCTAACTTAGACTATTTCAGTGGCTACTTACTTGTCACTGTTTCCTTGTTTATTTTTGCCTTTTTCCCAGCTTCAACTTCTTGCATAGTGAAAAATGAAATCTGTTTCACTTTTAGGTTCCTCTTGCCACAATATCTAGGTTCCAAGCTCTGCAAAAATTGGGTTCATGCATTTGAAAACCAATCAGTACAATTTTTATTTTATTTTTTAAATAGGAAGCGAATTATATTAGTCTCAGGTTTCATAAAAGTTGTTTTCATAATATTCAGCTTGGATCCACTTGAAAATTTGAGCACATAAAATTTTCACTGGCAAATATATTAATATATAAACCCTTAATCTCCCTACCAAAGGCATATCTTGGTAGCATTTCTAAAATTATTCTTTTTTTAAATTGAAGTAAAGAGAGTTTCCTAATAAAAGACATTGTTAAGTTTCTGCCTTTCTGAATTCTATCGATGGTTCCAGCAGACCCAGGATTTCTTGTTAGTGCTATAGAAGACAAATCTGTCTCTTTAGGTGTATGCATGTGGTAAGCAAACAAAATTGAGAGCAGCATATTATTCAGGAAGTCTAGATTATTGTCTTCCAATGCCATTACAGACTTTAAAAGGATGCACACAAAGGGTATCACAGTGGGGAACGGACACATGGACATCAGCAGCTCAAGCATAAATTCCCCACCTACTCCCACGAAGAGACATCATAAGATTGTGAATGCTCTTAAAAACTACATCAACTCTCAGACCTTTGACAAGGACTGAAGTACCTTAAAAGATGCGTAGGAAGCATCACATATGTTATCAGAAAAAGCAGTAAGAAAAATAATTCATTTTTTGGAATGGAGCAAGGGGCGCAAGAAGGGGAAGGTTTCTTTGTAGTCGCTCTGAAGGGTGTTCAGAGCAAAGCTGCTCAGCCCTTCATTCCCAGACTTACCACATTCGTTGTGACTTGAAGAGCATTTCAAATAGTGATTTCCAGACATTACCTTGTGACAAAAACACCTATCATACCCCTGTTCACCATGCAGATAGTTTACGTTCCCCTTGCACTACCCAAAGACAATTAATTTACTATTGGCTTAGAAAGGAACATTGCTTGCCACAGGTGCTCAGAGCAGCAGAAACCAGGCCAAGAAAAGTAACTGTGCTAGTTCTTCCAGCTGGCCTTTTTTGCTCGATTCTTCTGTTCAGTAAAACAAACAAACACCCACAACAACACACAACCAGATGACATTCCACAGAAACAGGGAAAAAAAGAAGTTATGCATGGACCGGGGTAAAACAACATCCATCCTTTGCATATCTCAGCATTAGAACCTACCAAAATGTCCACTGTCCTCAGTAGCAAAGAAAATGAACTTTTCCAGCTGCTTCCTATCAAGTCCTTCCTTTGATAGCCCTTTTGTAACAGGAGAGCTGAAATAATCCAGGTAACTGTCCCAATGTAGCCTGAAATTCAGGTTCCTCTTCTTTTTTCAGAAAGGCAAAGCATGCTATACAAAATACCCGGTATCCACACTGAAATTTAACAAATAAACTTGTTTAGAAAATTTGCTAATTTTGCCATGTGTAAATTTATTCTAGCTCATTTATCTTGTGAGACTTCTACAGATGTGGAGGAAGGAAAACAGGAAAAAGGGAAACCCTTCACAAGGAGAAGGATGGGGATGCAGCATGAAGGAACAATCAGTAACTAGACAGTTAAGAAGAAAATTCACGGCCAAAAGGTGAATGACTGAGCATTTGGTTCAGACTGGTATAAATATAAACTGTGCAGTTATTAGTCTTTCCTGAACCTGACTCTTCCTAACTCTGTTACCACACTGCAAAACTGCGTCACCAGGAAGATCTTGAATCTTTTCTGTTTACCAAGGAAAGCACAAAAATCAGGCAGCCTTTTGAAATCACTTCTACAAATAAAAGCACAGAGGTTTCGACATCAGTACCATCAGAATTCCACCACATTATGGCCACTATGGTAATAAAAGTTATTTTAAGCACAGCGTGTAGTAATAAATCAGTTTTAGTGCCAATAATTTTCTCTTTGTAGCTGAGGAGCAGGGGGAGTTTCCCCATCATGACCTAATCAGAAGTTGCTTCCAAGCAATATCAAAACCTGGATTCATGAAATTTTTATCTCAACAAAAGACAGAGTACACCATAGACGTGGCCTCTGAAACATCTTAAACTTCTATCAAGTTCATATTGTTTTTCACCCCACACTCAAGCACATCAAGTTCCACTGTTTAAACTCAATAATAAAACCAGATACTTTTCACTAGTACATGCTGTCCTTTTCCTGGGAATCACAAATAGGTGCACTATCAAGACATCTAGATGCCACAATTTTCATTTTATCTCCCCATTTTCTCAAATGCCGTTTCTTATCTATGCCTTTACATTTATCCCTAATTAGAATCACTGATGTTAGAGCTCATCTAGTCCACTGGGGCCAAAGCACTGCACCGTAAGTGATGTTTTCTGGTCTCTTCCGATATTGTCCATCAAGGTAATAAAGCTTCTGCTCTAATCCAAAGCAACTAGTTACACAACTCAGCAGCTAATGACCTTTTTTCTTCTACTCTATCGTGGGTACTGAACACAGTCTTCAAACTCATTATTTTCTGTATGACCTCTACTTCATAAATTAATGATTAGCAGAATTTAATGTGCTTCATAATATCACATTCCACGTTAAATCATTCTAAGAATCAATGCAACTATGAAAAGCAAGGTTTGTAATAACTTTTATTGTCTAGTAATGAAGCTGGAGGGGAAAAAAAAAAAAAGAGCAAAACCGTTTTCAGCTATCAGGTCTAACAAAAAAGTGACATGTTATTTTGTCAAAAGAAGAGTTAGGAACATAATAATCTGCCTACTCTGCAAAAAAGACAAGGTGGCATTTTTCTTGGGGCCGCTCTATTCCTTCAAAAGAATCTGCAATTCTCCCAATAGAGCATAACTACTAACTCTTATACAAAAGAGATTCAAACAACAAAAGCTATTTTTATAGTACTTATCACTACCACTTTACTCCTTCTATTGTTAGTTCCCATTGCACTAGTAGACATCACCAGGAGCAACACAGTCTGAAGCAGGACTCTGGTCAGGGCAGAGTTCACACTATTCTGTAAGGCAGGGATTTCTGGAGACCTTGGGCTAAACATTCTCCTCAGATCCTACATAAGAATAACAAATATGACAGGTCCTCTGCTGTAGGGTAAGTTCCTCTAGCTCTATTTCCTGTAGGCGATGACTGGTACCAATGATGGCCAGGTGCTCATAAGGAGCCCTGTGACAGACAACTATAAAGTAATATTCCTTCAATCGATTTCTGCCCAGCTACTCCCACAGCTGAGCTAGGAATCAGCTTTCTGAAAGGTTCCGGTTCTTAAAACAAACAAACAAACAAAAAACCAAAACCACCACATAGCTCTATAAAGGTTGCCTTGCTAATTTTCTTTTATTGAAGCCTATTAAAAGGTAACATTTTCAGTAATGTCTTGCAGTAATGCCCTTCTACAAGTTAAAGTTGTAAAAAAGGAAAGCCTCATGTTTAAATATTTAAAGTGTCACCTTCCAACTTTTCTAAGTATGTCTCTTCCTCTGTTTTACGATTTTGGAACAAGAATGTTTGTCCTTCCTCTGATCCCAATTTTTTTTTTTTTTTTTACTTTCTTATATCATTTCATCTGTGCTTTTATTTGCCTTACTAATAAGGAGCTAATTCTGCAATGTGGCACATGTAAGTACAGAAGTGTAATTAATTACCATTCGTTTTAGGCCAAGAGCAGGATTTACACCACAAACAAAAAAAGCCTAATCCTGGGCTAACTGCTCATACACAAAAAACAAACATGCAAAAAGCTCAATCTCCTTGCAAACCAGAAACAAACAAACAAAAAAGCCCCAAACACCATGCTTACACAGACACTTTCCTCTGGCTCTATATTAACCTATGTACATACCACTATTTTTTCCTGGCAATTATGACCAAAACACAATAACCTAAAGCAACATGGCTAGACAAATTCAGAGCCACACAGTAAGAATACGGACATTAAAGATCTACATGACCAAAAGGGACTTCTGTGCATCTCATCCAGAGGCAAAAAACATGAAAGCTAGAGGAAAGCCAGCCCATTAAGTTTCCCAAGAATGCCTAAAATGTTGCCTTGCCAATATCAACAAAGTATTTTAATTGTGTTTGGTTTTGTTCACTGCATAGAGTCATGTATTATCATTACCAATGCTTAACACACTCAAACATAAAATCCCTCTGAACAAACAATTCCTGATCCAATGTTTCATCTTTTCAATCTTACCACCAGAATTCTACTGGGGGGAGAAAAAGCAGAAATTCACTCTAACCATTTAAAATAATGTTCATTGCCTTGTTATTTTATGCATTCAAAGCTACTTTTGGGATTCAAATTTTGGCCATAAAATATAATGTTCATGGTGCTGAACAACAACAACAAAAACCACACCACAAGGCCAAACCGAAACAAAAACCACTGGTAAAGAAACTCAAGAAAAATGGGGATAAAATAGTGTTTATTGTAGGATGAAAGAGGTCATGCCACATCTTTGCATGTGAAACAATAAACTCAGAGCTAAAATACAAAACTTAAGAAAGGAGGTTGTAATGGAAAGGCTAACAACTCAAACACCACAAAATGTGGCTTACAGACATGTATTACAAGGCTTGGAACAAAAGGAGAAAGTTTTTGTTGTGTTCAGAGCACATTTAGTGCAAACCCATGAAGCTCCTAAGCACTACACTTTTCATTTCTTCTTCACCATCTCTCTCCTTTCACAGAGCAGAAATCCAGCAAAATATCCCATGGAATAGGACAATTCTGCAGCCTCAAGATCTGCAGAGGACAACAAATGTATCCTAAACTGAAGGTTCTTGTTTGGCAGTAAGGAAATGAGATTTTTCTACTAGTAGAAGCAAGAACACAGCTCAGCTGAAGTGGGTAAAGCTGTGACCAAGCCAGCCAGGGCAAAGTCAAACTTTCACTAAATACACAGGTTTCCTGTGAATACAGAATGGCTGTGTATGTTGGGATTTTAATTAAATGTTAACATCTATATCATTTCAATTTATTAGACAGTCTAATAAACCACAGCATAACTTATTCACAGAACTGGGCTCAGCAGCCTGCTCAGAAGCCGGCCAAAAGCGAGTAGCTGAGTGCTCAGCAAACCCCTCAACCTCTGTCATGGCAAAATGCATTAAAGCAAAGAAAGAGGAAAATTTTGGTAACTCTCCTGGGAAATTTAATTTCTTTGGACCACTACAAAAAACAGAGAACAGAATCCTTTTTTAAGCCTCATGAAGAAAATAACAGCTAGCAGCCTAACTGGAAGCTGACCTTTACCAACTGTTTGCAGATGTGATGAGGTGAGAAACTCTAGAACCCTCTCCAGTATATCAGGTAACCTGCTGCATTATTTACATAGCCCAAGCAGTGTTGTTTGTCTTTAACTTCAAAACAATTTGTGCACCCTTATTAGCGTTTAATAATAAATCCACACTTTCCCTCTGTTTGCCAGGATGAAATAAAGCCTGCTAAAATAAAGGAAGGATGCACATGGGAGACGCACAGGGAAAAGAAGACAGAGAATCCTTTTGATGCATCAAGTTCATGCATAGAGGAAAGAGTTTAATTTCCCAGGAGGCTCAAAACACAGCTGTCAGTGTCATGCCACACCAAAAAAACCCCACCCCAACATAAACCAGCTACTCCAGGTTGCCCACCTAGGACACAGACCTATGAAATATATAAATTACGTCAGTGGAGTACACTCAGCACAGCCTGTGCAAAACTTCCTGCAAGGTTCTAGGAATTGTTTTAAAACAGCATGAATGACGAAATGGGCCAAGGGAAGAATTAAATGACAGCTTGTAACTAGAAAGTTTCTGCAAGAAAGACCAAAGCTAATATTGCCTTTCACAGCTCTGGAGCACTGAAATCTAATTTAATTTAAAAAAAAAAACACCACCACCAACAAAAAACCACAAAAACCCAATGCTGCTGATGTCTATTTGTGCTCAATTTTTCTTACGAGACATAAGAAGAAGATATGAGGATATGAAAGAACACTTCAGAACCAGAAGTGGAGAGATGCGTTGTGACAGAGGATGGAGAGATGTGTTCTGACAGAGGACAATATTGACCTGATTAAGACAAGTATTTTTTAAAAAGTTTCCATGGCACATAACTCACAAGAGCAATTTTCCTCAGAAACAATCAATAGACCTAGAGATGCAAAGCTGACGTCTGTTTTACTAAAATGCAGGCATCCTCGGGAGATTAAGTAATTCTGCATGGTCTCACACATCTAAGAATTCCTAGAGCACGATTTAAATTAAAGACTCAATTCAACTTAAGAATACATACAAAATCCACACGTATAACTGGCTACCATCTTTATCTCTTTTGACTTTGTCCCTTTCTAGCATATGGAAATATCCACTATAGGAATTTTGTTTCTAATATCACTATTACAGTTGCTATTAAATTTGATCAAAACAATTTACAGGCTTAGCTTGATGACATAGCCTTATCTAACGAGCTTTAAACCTACTGGTCTGAAAAGTACTCTACCTATGAAGACAAAAGCATAGTATTCAGTGTATTACTGAAAGTGTAACTAAGTCTAAAAATTATTAAGTTAAAATGTACTTACAGAAATGTGAATTCAAAATATATTTACATTTTAACCAGAAAAAGTAACCATCGTGTTGTCTAATGATCATTTAAAGCTTTAAACTCTACAATATTAACATTTTTTTTCAGGTTTTGGCCCCTCCTATCACAAGCTTAATTTTAATTAATATTAATTTTATTTACTGGCCCTCTAGGAATTGGACCAACATAACTAATATATTAGACTGAAAATTCAATCTTTGATTAATGGGCTCAGGCAACTCCAGGGGACCCTTAGGTCCTTAAAAAAGTTAATCCTCATGTAAGTGTTACGGGTTCAAACTCTGTTCAGTGAGAACATGCTAAACCCTTTCCCCACCCAACGGAAAACAAAGATGTGGCAATTCTTCCACAAAGAACTAACAGAATAATAGCTGGATGTATAGTGAAAAGGTTCTTTGTCTTCAAAGGTATAAATGCCTCTCCTTGCATAAGAGATGATCGTGTTAACTGGAGCGCTGCTTATTCTGTTATGCTAAATATTGCCTCAGGACCTCAACCAAGCATGATATGTCAAGGCTACATGCCAATTTATTAAGTTACTTCAGAAGAATGATGATCAGGCCAGGATTTTGAAGTTCTAAATCTTCCTTACAGGAAATTAACGTAGATGCAGGATGACTCCAAGTACAGCAGCAGAATGAAGATAAAGCATTCAGCCTGTATGCTTTATCCTTTTCTACTTGAGACTAAAGCAGCTGTTCCACTGAGAGATTACACATTCCACCTACAGTGTAAAAACAGCTATGTATAATACTTGTTTGTAATACCTTTAACTTTTATCATGTATAGCATTCATAAATTAAGCCAGCAAATATTTGCTTAGTAGAGATGTTGGGCTTCACAAGATCCTCCAAATTACTGTTGTGAAAGTAGTGTAATTCATAAACTCCACAGTCTGTAGAGCAAACAATATTAGAACAAATTCTCTCAGGAAAACTAGGCAGGAAGATGCTAAATTTATAGAAATGGGATTTCATTCTTTAAACCACTCATTATTTATACACATACCGGCAATGGTGGGATGGCTGCTGAGGAGACCAAGAAAAAAAAGTTTTGACCACAGTGTTGTCAACAGGCAGCTGGGAATTTAAATACCTCCTCCCTGTTCCCGTAGTGCGTAGCAATAGCAGGGTGAAGCTTCGTCCCCAAAATGCTACTGACTTCCATGAAACTGCCAGAAATGAAGACTGCTTTCAGAACTCCAGTGGCCAAAACCAAACACAGTGGGCACAGATGGATTAAAAAAAGAAATGCTTATTACCGAGCTGCAAAAAAGTTGCACCAACAGGAAAATGAGAATATTATGTTTAATCACCCATCTTCCTGAGGGAAGTAAAAATGTTTTGCATACAAGACATACTCAGAGACATAACAATTCACAGAATTAAAAACATAGCACATTTTTCAGCCTAATTCATTTCTAGGTACTTGAAGTGTATTTTTGTTTGCACTAAAACCACACAATGCTGATACAACAAAGAACCTGTCAGCCTTGTAAATTTTTTTTAAGTTCCAGTGAGACACGTTTATGTGTTATTCAGGTTACAGGTGGCTTCTTCTTGACAGTGGGAAAGCTGGCAGTCCTCTAGCCAGGCAAGAAGGTAATTTCCACATGTATCAGTGCTTAGTCCCTAAAAATCTAACTCTAGCTTGGCATATTGTTTTTCAGAAATCTGCAAATCCTTTGTGTTTTGATAGTTTCCAGTATTATTTTCACTGTGAATCTCCTTCCAGTTGAGCACTTCCCAGCACAAGCACTGGGACACGGCAGCAGATGCAGGAGCTCTCTGCTTAGCTTGTACCCAACAAGGAAGAAAGGATTAATATTAAAGAGTCTGTATTTTTTATTTTTCCCCTTTGTAAGCTGTTACGAATACCATGTTTCACTTCATTGTGTTCCAGGTTAAGCAAGACTGCAGAACAAGGAGAGGGTTGGGAAAATGCTTCCCGCCAAATTTGCATGAGGGAAGGGAAACATCTACCACCTTATTCAGTTATTCTCAGTGTCTTGGGATTATAAACTATACCTGTTCTACCTAACTGAATGGTTCTTTACCTTCAAGTCAGGACTGAGATGCAAAGCATCAACAGATTTCTAATTATAACTATATAAAATATTACCCCACTCCCAACCATCACTGATCATAAAAGAGGAGAAAAAAGAACTGTGGACATGCACAATAACTCCCTCTCCTCCAACTCCAGGAAAGGCAGAAAGCTGACTACAAGGTTTGTTTCTTTTAAATACTTTGTTTGCCTCCTATCAGGGACACTTACAGAGAAAACAAATTACCTATAGCTTCCAAGTTGGTAACACATCTGCTCTGCAAACATGTCTCAGCGCAAGACCTCAGGTCACTACCCTAGATTTCTTTGTATCTCTAGCCTTGAGCAAGTTACACTTGTTTACTAAAACTGGCTCAAAAAAAAAAAAAAAAAAAAAGAAAGAAAAGAAACCACAACAAAACAAAAATAACTCCCAAAATCTGCAGGAGAATATTCTCCTAGGGCAAAGAGGAACTGGCAGTATTATTTGAGAATTAGATTCCCCTCTGTGCTTCTGGAAGAAAAAAAAAAAATCACCACCTCATTATATCCCAGCAAATGGAAGCTATGGAGTTTTCCACCCCCTGAATTAGGAAAATTGCCTTTTACTTATCACAAAGTCATGGAAACCCCACCACAAACAGGGCCTAAAGGCAGCTGGGATCAAGAAGGTCCATCTGCTCTTCATTTGTTACCCCATAGGTGCCACGGACATCACTCAATGCTGCAAATAAACTGATGATGAGAACTAGGCAACAGGAAGCTACCAGCTGGAACTGAATAAATATTTACAGATGTGCCAACATACCCAGCAAAGAGCCTACAAAGTTCAATGCAGCAAGCTAGCAGGATCTGATCATGAACCCCTCAGCTGGTTTGTAAAGAAACTCAAACCCAACACCATAATTCAATCCAGCTGCAAGCTCAGAGGGGCACCCAGCCCATCATCTGTGATCCAGCCTGTGCTCTGCTCTGTTGATGCTTGGGGGCACCAACAGGGTTGGCTCACTGCCCTGCCACAGAATAAGTGGTAAAACATCACCCAAAATAGGAGAGAACATCTTACCCAGAAGAAGAAAGAGAACAGCCATCATATTCTTGCATGTGGGAGATGCCTGCATCTTAAAAACCAAGCCTATTTTGATTGGAGCTTGGCAAAAAAAAAAAAAACAAACATAAAAGCCAAAGAGATGGGAATTATTCTTACTAGATAATGTAAAAATATTTACACAGCAGTTCCTAACAGTTCATCTGCATCAAGATTTTCTCGTTTCCCTTAGGTGACTACACAGCCCCTTTTTCTTCTGTTACCTGTGTAGGAAAGGGGCGATGAAAATGAACTGCTTGAACCATCCAGGACAAGGTCCATCCTCCAGGGCACCAACTCTGACGGTGAGCTCCTACCTGTGTGCTGCCTCAGAAGGAGGCAACGCCTCGGCAGGGCACGGGATGCCAGCTGCCAGTCACCAGAGCTTATGTCTGCCTCTTTTTAAAGCATGGGGAAGAGGAGGTCATTTTCAGGAGCAGAAACCCAATGGTTCAGATAGCACCCACCCACCCCATACCCCATGAGTCCCCTTCCCACCGCCACTGTGCTGCCAGAGGGAGAGCTGTACCACCAGAGCCCAGCAGATCAGGCCAGCAGCTCCATCGCTGCCTCCACACACCCAGGAAGCACCAGAGCAGCATCTCCCGTCACTCACTCGACACACGGAGGGAGGAGAAAGGCACGGACAAACGGGATGCAGCAAAGGGAGGCAGAGAGAGTGGACAATTACTTAGTACACCAGAGACAATGTTACATTTGAGTTCAGAGATTTAACACACTTCAAGAGGACTACTAGAAAGTTAAATGAAGTGTGCACACCTAACTCAAGTCCCAAATGGGATATATGGTAACCACTTACCATACTAACTTTCCTTTCAAGGTCCAGGAAATAGCAGATTCCTGATGCCCTATACTACTGCAATTGTGAGGGGAAAAAAAATGGACAAGATAACTATTGATATATTGTTATTTTATGTGCTTGGGAAAAAAAATATTCCATTTAGGATCACAAAACAATTTTTTTTTTTTCCCCAGGAGGTCAAGGGAAAATCTGAAGCACAATAGATATTCAAAAGTGAGAACCCAATGAGTTGTGAAAAAAACACCAGGGAGAACAGGATGGTCCCCATGAGCTGAAAATTTGACACTATAGCACATCTCCATTAGATGAAAGCACATCCTTTTAAAATGTTATTTAGGGTAAGTGTTGTAAAAATATGTAATGCCTAGTGCAATACCTCCAAGGCTGATCAAGTAAGATCTTTCTTTAAGATCATATCACTGCTTCATACAGGAAACATGACTTTAGTTGGAAGAGATCTCATTTACTACTTAGCATCAGTACTTTAATAAGGGAATACTTCAGTTTTATTCTGAGCCAAAGTCTCACCACTGTGTTACAGAAATGAACTTTGTTATTGGAAGTAGCATTCTCTTCCTAATCAGTGAGCTGCAGGCTACACGCTACAATGAAAATGGCTTGCTTTATAAGCATTTCTGAAAATGCCCAGCTAGGTTATTTATACTGGGCCTTTTGGAAACTCGTCATATGTTTTTTCAACTGATTCATCATTTCCTTTTATTCAATGTGAAACCTGATGTGAAGGGATTCTATTAATTGTTCAGAAGCATCCTCATTTTACTAATGGATGAAACTTTATACTATTGCTTTAAATACGGTTGCAACGCTGAAGTGTAGCACCAGCAAAAAACCTGGCAAAGTTTACCTTCTTTTGGGATAAATGGGAAAAATTGTATCCCGTTACCATCACAGAGAAAAAAGGTGTTCCTGTAAACTATGTCTCATTGAGGTTTTTTGTTTTGTTTTTAATTTATTTTTAAAGGTATCTTAACAGCCTTCTTCAGGAAGTTTAAGGGTTGTAAAACTTCCTTTTCCTCCCAATATTATTATCTCTCAAGAGAAGAATGAGCCTCCAAGCCGTTTCATCGGAGGCTGACAGAACTGTTAGCTCAGCTTAAAAAGTCTGGTAGTTAAGCAGATGTTCACAACTCTTAGTTTGTTATGCAGAAATAAATGAGCTATTAAGAGCTAGCATGGAAGACACAAATCTGTTAGTAACATCTAGTCTGTCCTAACCATTCCCATCATCTTGAAAGTCATCTTTGCACTCTCTATCAGCCACCAGCTTCAGACAAGATCATAGTATTGCTGCTGCAGTCTGAACTCTAGAGAAAAAAGGTTAAAACAATATTCATTTATAAGTGTATCATTTAAGCTCTGTTTACCAGCTGACTAGGTAAGTATGCATATGTTCTCTATAGGTTGCAGAAATGTCAACTAGTGACACAACTACCTGACAGCATCAGAATTAAAACACATCTACAACTTGCTAAGGAAAGGATAGGGGAAAAAAAAAAAGGAAAAACTGAAAAATCACATTTTGTCAGGTCAGTTTTACAGTTTCTGAAACGCCAGTTGTTCATTTTAGCACACCACTAGCCTCAAATGGTAAAGGTATGCCAATCAAAATCCTCCTATTACAAGCAAGCTCTGGGCTTGGGAGAAGAGATGAGGCAAAATAATCTCTGTTCTGGGAATATATTTAGAGATAATAAAGTGGAAGAACAATGAAGAAATTAAAATATATAGGTTCACATGCTACAGCCTTGTAAGAAGAGCAGCAGCAGTGTTATGTTAAGGGCTGGTCACAGCTCAAGTTACCCAGGGAGTCTTTTTGTCTCCTTCTGTCTTTTGGCTCACAGCCCTTTTAGATGAGAAAAGTGACTGTGTGCCAGCAGTGCTCACGTGTCCTGAGCGCTTCAGGTGCTTTAAAGATAGATGGAGGGTTACGGCCTTCATTCTCCAGGTTTGTATTTTTAAGTCATTTTGCATACTTTCTGTGTATGTGTAGACTCTCAAGAGTTATTACAGAGGCTCATCTTTCAGTCAGACCTTTGCATCTGCCCTCTTAAAAGTCTAATTTCTCAGCCCCCACCCCCAAAATAAGTATTCTCAACTTAAGTTCCTCTTGAGAGCAAAATTTAGTGTCTTCCATGGCGTAATCTTCACTTGAAGAACAGTATTCTTCTATTAAACTTTTATTTTAAAACACATTATTTTCTTGACTTGTCCAAAAATGCCACAACCTGCTTTTAGCAACCTGTAGGCAAAGTATCCAAAACCTCTCTGAGCTGCAATGCAGCT
The DNA here is from genome assembly GCF_036013445.1 of Caloenas nicobarica. Taxonomy (NCBI): domain Eukaryota; kingdom Metazoa; phylum Chordata; class Aves; order Columbiformes; family Columbidae; genus Caloenas; species Caloenas nicobarica. The sequence goes on along the minus strand of NC_088245.1, from coordinate 83,057,462 downwards.
TTCACCCCTAATTGTCCAAGCTCTCATGATTACAGTCACCTCTTCCTTTACTCTTGGGAACAACATTTGAATTTGAATGCTGGTAACCTTGTGTTTCATCCCTGTTAGATGAACCTGCATATCCATTTCCAGCACTAGTAAGTTTAAATGAGTAGTGACAGTTTCCAGTCATGCAGAAACACAGGCAGACTCAGATGTCATTCTCAAAATTGTAACTGACTTGAGAGAGAACACCACAGTCAAATTGCCAAAATAGATAAGTTTTTAAATTACTCATTAAAGTCCAGGGCTGATCAACGGGTCTGATAGCAAAAGGATAAATAGGGAAAAAACACCCACTGTATTTAATGTGTTAGCTAGCATGTTAGAATCCCCAAGAAGATAAAGCAATTTTAGTTTCAAACAAAAGTACTTGTCTTTGTGAGAAAAGACAACTTATTATTAATTAAAGATAAAATCACGGTACTGGAGGTGAGCCAATTTATTGTTTTCACAAGACTTAGCAGACTGAACTCAAGATAACAGGACAATCCCAGGGCTTTGCAAAAGAGGGATAAAAGCTACAAGCTCTGGTTTCCCAAGCGGTGGCACTGACAAACCCCACTCCAGAACTCTGGTTGCTACCGCTGTCATAGCCCCACCTGATATCATGGCTAGGGATTTAATTTTCCAGGGTTGCCAGGACAGTCATTTTAGTCTTTGCTGTCTGGTAGCTAACAATACAGGTCTGCAGCCAGTGCAAAAGATCTGGAGACTGTGAAAACACATGGAAACAAAACCAGTTTCTTTTGCTCCATCCATACAGTGAATGTTATGAAAAACACAAGGTTTATAAGAAAAAAAAATAGTAATGTACTTCCCATTTAACTATTAGCCTTTACAGGGGTAGATACAGAAAGAACTGAGTGAAAACAAATTGAAGTGTCTCATGGCAGGGAACCCTGGAGGCTCTCCTAACTCTCAACAGACACATATTGAGGTTTTTACAGAAGTGAAATGATGCACCATACATTACCATCAGCCTATTCTGCTCATTCCCCAGTCAACAGCCCTCACTTCTTCATCCTGACGTCACTTACCACGGCTTCTACACCTACCTCTACAGTGCTAATACTGAAATCATGACAGCTGATTCTTTGAGCCTAGCAAGCAAGTGAAAATCATTATTATTTCAATGGAGAAGAGCTTAGACAAGTTTATGGTAAAACTTGCTTAGTTTTGTTTGAGGCGATACTGAATAGTAAACCTGAGGATGAGCTGCCATATTTCACTTGTTAGCTTCAGAAATTCTGAACAGTCGTGCAAGAGATATCAGCTATTTATAAAACAAACAACCCCAAAACAAATATGTTAATTCTCACATTTACTTCACCAGGGTGCAGGAAGCACCCAAAAGATCTGTTATTAAGCACTCACATCAATCTCTGAATTTTCACCTCTCATCTGAAACCTACAGCTGAACACAGTAAAATCAGAATCAACCTACATGAAACAATGCATTGTAGCACTTTCAGCCTCTCTTCACTATGTAAGTCTAAATAAGGTAGCATTTTAAGACTTCTTTATAGTTCATACCCAAGTGATATAAGGTAGAGTAAAATTCCTGAGAACCACAGAAGATCATTAAGTAACATTAAAGAGAGACAAGGGAGACCATTAGGTAGTTCTAGATACTCCCCCTCTCTCTTTTTATTTTTCTTAAAAAAAAAAAAAAAAAAAGCCCTCTCATCTCAGATAAACAGAGGATTTTTCTTGGTTTATTTGCTTTTATGTCTGGAGTTAGATATTGCCCCACAGAGTTTCCAAGAAAACGTAATGCTCATTTAAAATAGTACACACTTCAAACAAAAGATGTGTCTCATACCAAGATGAATACACACAAAAAAAACAAAAACAAAGAACAACCAAACAAAAACCACCACACACCAAGAATGGCAACAAATTCTTTTAAATTGTTTCCAAATGATCTAAGTTTCCCTTAATAAAATAGGCACAGGAATTTTCTTGCTGTTTGTTTTGGTTTTTGTTGAGGGTTGTTGTTTTTTTCATTGGAGATTTTGGGCCTCAATCTCACAAGCATTTAAGTGAAATAACAGGTAGACTGCTGTCCCATCACTCTCAGTGCAACAAATAAGCATTTATAGATCAAGATCTTGATCCTGCCTCAACCTTCTCCCCCACAGTTGAGGGCAACTCCTTCACAAACACCGCTACAAAGCTTAAGCAGTGAAGCTGAAGAATACCTTCAAACTGGTCAAGGTAGGTCTTAGGCAATTCTCACTAAGTTTTGAAACAAAAGATTTCTCTTCATTACATCCAGTGAAGGGGATGAAGACTTTTTGCTAAGCCACAAACTTTTGAGTACTATGGTAGACCAGAGCCTATGCTCCATCAGATTCACAGTATATGAACTGTATCTGTTTGTCTGGAACATATCAACTGCTGAAGACATATGTAGATTATCAGGTCTGGTTTTTCTAAGCAAGACGCTAGATCTAGATGAAAACAAAATATACAGCTGTTGTAAAATTGGAAAGAAACTTCAAAATTATCTGTGCAGAATACGTACACGTATTGTCTTAAAGGCACAACTGAGGAAAAAGGAAGAGAGGGCTAAAGGTCTGCATTTTTTTTTCTGCCAGAGCAATGACTCAGTGAATTTCTAGAAGCTCTAGCAGGAATATATGTCCAGAGTGAAGGGTGCACATTTAGACCGAGAATGCTAATCACATACGGTTTCTAATCACTGAGTGTAGCACCATCATCCCAATGCCTACAAAAAAAGCATTTTCCATACAACAAAAAATGACCCCAAGCTGCAGATCTGCATAATTTTTAAGGTCAGCTGATCCCTGAAGGCACACCTCTATCACAGGGAAAGAACAGGGGACTATCTGGAAGTCTCTGTTATTTTATGTCATTATGGCAAAAACACTGCCTCAGAACATTTCCTTATTACTGGAAGCAAGAGCCCCATGCAGGGGAGGCATGCAGGGAGCAGGTAAAGGAGCACGGTCACTCCCACATAAGGGAGCAAGGTCATCTGTAAAATGACTATAAACTTTTCTTTCCTGAATAAGGCATTGAACCAAAGCTCTGTGAGGGAGGTTTTAAGACCGAGGACAACTCGCATCACCTGTCACACATTCCCACACAGTCTTGTGGATTCAATTTACTACATGGTTTGAATTGACATCTGCAAATCTTGTTCAGTAGTAGCCATAAAGGAGACACAACCATGGAGCAAATGCTGGCATTACTGGGAGTACTACCACAGCATGCATCTGGACATCCCAGTCACTGTACAACAGCATCTCCATGGTCTAGGAGGCAGGAAGGCCCTGAGGCTCTCGAACGTCCAAGTGAACCTACACAAGAACCTCTCAGCACTTCCATGGATTTCTCCCACAGAGTAATATAGCCTTGAATTCTTGTAAACTGTTTTGCAACCAAGTGTCTCAGTCTGCCATGTAAACAAAAACGATTATGCAGAGAAGCATATAGTGGTTCAGAAAGTGATCTGAGTTTACACAATTTATACAGTGAAGCACGAAGAGAAAGAAGTAGACTCCCAGATTACCTGGTTTTAGCCTATAAGGTTTTAGGGGAAAAGGTCTATATGCAGAGGAGGAAATCTGTACTGCTATGTGCCAAAAAATATACAGAAACACAAACAACATTATCTAGAGGGTAGTGCCACACATTTCAAGCACAGAACCACTAAAAATTCACTAATGAATTTAGTGAAAAATGCCAATGTTTGCCTGAGGCAGGCAGTTTCAATTACTGTGTCTATCATGGACAGAGAGGAAGGACAAGAAATCTTGTTTTATATTTTTCTACCTGAAATAGAAGGGCAGAAACTGTCCTCCCTCATGCACTCTGTAGGTCAAACTAGATGATGTAATGATCCCTCATGTCTTTAAGCAGGTTTTATAGATTATCTGACTTTAAAATAGACGTGATGTTTAAATAATAAAATTGTCTTTAAATTGAGTGCCTAGTACAAGGCTCCAGTCACTGGCTAAGGTCTGGAGGAGCTATGACCATATGAATATTTGTAATAAACCAATGGGAAAATCTTAGCTAAATATTCTGACATTGACATTTTATCTGTCTGACTCTATCTGCCCACAAAGTAAATTATATGTACCGTCCTCTACATAGTCTGCTTTAGCTAGGTGAAGATGTCCAGAAAAGTGTGCAGACAGAGAATGTGTCTACGGTCCAGACACCATACCCAAGTTTGGGTATTGGACCCAGTCTAGCAATGGCAGCAAGGACCTCTGTCCTCAGCCAACAGACACAGAGTCCACAGCATCCCATGAGACTGTAGCCTGTTTCTGATACTGGGAGAGAACAATTAAAAACTGTTTGGATATGCCTGCACTGTTCTGACATCTCTGTTGTAGGCACTCCTCTGAATAACTTAATTCAAAGCCTGTTACCATACAATAATTGCCAGAGGTCACACTGTCACAGTTCAGATGAAGACCCGAATTCATTAAGAGAACGAAAATATGCATTGCCTTTTTGCTCTGCTTTCAAGTACAACACCAAAGGAGCAACTGCAGGAGAGATGTGCTGTTGGCTCCTCAAAGGAGTTGCTTCTTGCCAGCTACGCCATTATTTAACTTGTCACAAGCACAAGCAAAACAATACAACAGAGCAAACCTCACCAACTTGTATGAATGGCCTGAAACTCCACTGGAAATCACTTAATTTTGTGAGTCAGTGAGTATATGAACAATAGGAATTGGAATATTTGCTCATATGTTCGGCAATGGCAGTTTCATTTGATTTATGATGATGATTCCTAAAGCACCATCAAATATAGTGTAGAACCTCTTATAAAAATAATTACAGTCTAGTAATGTAAAATCTCATTGAAGCACATCATTAATTCCTTGACAGTTAGGGAACAAGCCAAATACTTTGTGCAAATGATTAGCAAGGTTTCAACACACACACTTCCTTGCACTTAAAATATGCAACGAGCAAACCTTATTAAAACAGGATTTCATATTATACTTTAAAACTATGGCCCCTTAGGCAGATTTTCTGTACTTCAAAAGGTAGTTATTATACTACTATATGTTACAGTCTAGGATAACAGAAAAAGAAATTCCTATCAAATTGCTGTACCGCTGTGTGCAGAGGGTGAAAAATAGTTGCTCTTTCCTACAGACCTCAAGAAACCCCAGACTTTTATTCTAAATTAGATGCTGCCACTCTCACACAATAAAGAGCGAGCAGCTTTTATACAACATTATGAACTGTCTTCTACTTTGCTACTGAAAATATTTTGAGTAGCTAAAGCAATATGCAAGTCCTGTTTCAAAATTCTCTGGACCTACAAGCCAGGATTTGGGACCTCTCCATATGGGCCTCATAGTTAGATTGCCTACCTCTATGTGTTTAAATTGCTTCTTTTTTCTGTGTGAAAGGACTTTGTGGTTGTACACTTCATGGTTGTTTTTAAAATGGGATTTCCCTAAAATTAAAAAACAGAAAGGCTGGTGCCTTTTCTTCTTGCTGTTTAATGATGTTCAAAGTAATCTGAAAATTTGCTTACACATAATCATAAAGGACTGAATCAGTTCCCTGCTTTGCATCATCTCTGTTTTACAAGCCCTTGCAGTGCAGCCAATATGAAATCATGCTGCTCATGGTCCAGATTTGTGCACTCTCTCTGACGTGTTAACTGATTCGGGTCTTCATAATTAGAACTGATTCAGAAGCTATTAGGAAACATCCCTATAAATTTAAAGAAGCGTTATACTAGATATTAAGGTACAATTAGAAACAAATCACTTGTTACAGGCAGTTTGACAGCCCGACGAACGAGAACCCCCTAAAAATCACCAGAAATATCTAACAACAATATTTGAATTATGATCTCACAATGAGCAATTAAGAACGCTGAAAGAACTCACATAAGGTGTTGCATTCTTTCAAACTTTTCCATCTTATCTCAGATGTTTACAGTAAAAAGAACAGAGAAGTTTTCTTCAAAGCGCAATTATTATCCATCCTCTCCAACATTCCAGCAGCACAATAGTCTTTTTATATGACCAAGTAACCCCCCCAGATCCTCAGTAGATGTTAGCAAAGTATTTGTTCCCCCTCAGTGTTCCTTTGTTATTACTTTATCTTTTTCTTACCCTTAAAACTTTAGGCAGAAATTACTTGGAGATACTATCATCAATTTACCCAAACAGAATTCCCCTACATTTATTTTCTTTCAGGTTAAAGCTTTACAAATAAATTGTACATTAGAGATAAATCTAATGATTTTCTATTTGGCTAAAACTGACTGGCCCACTAAGTCTTCAGTTTAATTTTTCCCCCTCTCTAATTTTGGAAACTAGAAGAGCAATGAATCTACCTTCAAGCCTGTTGGAATCAATCTTCTTTTCTCTTTCTCACAATTTATAAGTCAGAGGCTTAAAAAGTGTTCATATCCTCTTTTAACAAGCTGGTTATGTGAGATAAGCACAAGAACATTAATAAAAATAGCTCAGCATTAAGTCATGAATGTTTTACAAAAGTAGATCTGAAAAAAAATCCTAAAGGCAATTGCGATTTATACCACATCTCTTTTCCTGTACTGCCAATTATCAATCATCTCTAAAATATCCCTTCTTTTACATGTCAGTGTCACAAATGCAACTGCTGCCAGCTCATTTCTAACCAGCTGAAACACTATACAGCATAGACCACCCCCCAGTTAGTCCTGGGACTTGTAAACACTGGCATACTGCAGAAGAAGTTTTATTCATTCCCAGTTATGGATTTTTACCTTTAAAAAATAAAAATAAAAATACACCTTCACAAATATTTCATAGCTTGAAGCGCAGCTTCTGTCATCTCATCTCTGCTCTCCCACACACTGTACCTCAGTGTGGTCTGCACCATCACTTCTACCACCACCCTCAATGTCTTCAGTGTTCACGAAAACTAACCTATATCTAGAACAACAATAATACAACCACCAGCACTGAAACATTTATTACTGCAATTACAACAAAGCAGCTGGTGGTAATAATAATAATACTTAGCATTTATATGGTGCTTTCTATCTTCAAAAGGCTGTATAAAAATTTGCTAATTAAGTCTCACAGAACTCCTAAGAGACAGATATATTATTGCTTTTATAAATAGGAAAACTGAGGCAAAGAGACAAAACAGCTGTCTCCAAAATCAAGATCTTTAGATGATTTTTTAAAAGGGAATGAACATCTCTTTGGACAATAAGAACTTTTAGAGTTATAAAAGCACAGCTTAAAATACTCAGAGAATCCAATGGGACATAAACTCTCATGCTCTGCACATCTGCCCCCTTCAAAACAGTCAGTAAATTCTTTGCCTGGGAAGACGTAGCTCACTGTTGCCTGATGCTCTAAGCTACTCATCGCTGCAAAGCACAAAACACTGGACTGCACAGGCCAGCAGAACCACCTCATCTGCCAAACCCCCAACCTTAAAGACCGAGCCCCTTTGAAGCCACAGGTCTGTGCAGCTTATCAATGGTTTGACTTCTTCAATCAGTCATTATCAAGACCAGGCCTCAACAGCAACTTGCTTCTCCTCCAGGGCTGTATTCTGCTCTGTCACTATTTAAGAAACATATGAACACTTCCTTTTCTTACATGTCAACATTTAGCTTTAATATAAAAATTGAGAAAAACTGTAAATTCTAAGCAGAAAATAACAAATGCCACCACATATTGAAGGCACTTCTGAGAATATTTTACATTCAAATTCAGTAAGACATTGATTGAGCAGACTTTTCTTGTGTGTATTACACACCTCACTCACACAGGGAAAACAAATGCCTACACACACTCTAATGCCTCCTATTCTGGTCTTGAGCTCTAGAACTGCTTGAAGTGAACTTAAAATTATTGCCTAGGAAAAATACATGGCATGGAACCTTTAGAGAAGACACTACTTTTAAAGCCCTATCCCCTAAAGACTTAACTACCGATGTGATTTCACATATGATATGCCCCACTGAGACCAATGGACCTGAAATGTATTTCAGAAGACACTGGAATAAAGACTAATGACACAAAAGAGGAAAAAGAGTTGTTTTGTGAGCAAGAAAAAGCTGTACCGCAAGAAGTGGCGTGAAGTGCATCCTGCAAAACTGGACATGGAGCACTATGTGCAAACAAAGACTGAAGTAAAACAAAAGGGGCAGGGGAAACTTAAGGCATAAAGAAAGAAATAGAAAAAAAAAAAAAGCAAACAAACACCACCACCACCACCACCCCCCCCCCAAAAAAAAGTCCACCCCATGAGACTAAAGTTATATCAAGACTCAATAGCAGGATAGACCAGAATATGGAAAGACTGTGGAGAAACACAGCTCGGGCAAGAGGAGACAGAAGGAAACCATTAAGAGCTAACTCAGGGGCCCGGTTGAGAAGAGAGAAGAAATGAGACTAAAGGCAAAGCTCAAAATGCAGCAGGAGCAGCCATAAGAAAAGAAACCATGACTGCAATGGAGAAGCTGTGTTTGTTTCTCGGCAGTGGTAGGACATTCGTCACATGGGGTGATTTCCATAATGGACACTAAGGTACAAAGTCCAGATTCCTCACTCTGTCCTGCTCTCTGTATGTGAGATAGCACTGAGAGGCAATTACCAATTAGCCCAGATTTATTAGCTACAACAAAGTTTGCAGCTAAAATAGGAACAGACTCCACTCTCCTACCTCCCAGCCCTCTGCTCTCACTCCTGAACAATTCTCTGCCCCCAAATACAGGAAGAGAAGCAAACAGAAGAGATGAAACATTACACTGAAGTTGTGAGAGCACGGGAATAATTACAAAGCAATAAATAACGCTTGAAGTGGGAAAAGTGAGCCTGATATGACACTGAAGTGAAAGAATAAGAAAAACGTGTATTTAAATACACAGCCTATCCAATTCTGAATGTGAAACATAGATGTAAATTTATAGCTCCAACTGAAGGCAGTATAATGCACTCACTGGCTTCTCAAGACAAGTTGTGCAAAGCTGAAAATTACTTTAGAGGCACATCTATAAATGGCTGACTCTTCCATGCCATTTTTAAAATGGCATGGAATATCACCAAGCTGAATTTTATTACAACTTGATATCACAAACTCCTCATGATGTAACTCAATTTCAGAGCATAGGCCTTGCTATATCATTGCCATATGCACTCAGTTACAGTGAAGAACTCAACATGCAAGATGAATGTCTCATTATTTGTACAAAGGTCTCACATTCATGTGCTCTGAGTAATACAACTGCACATTCAAAATATTTTTATGATGTACTCTGGGATTTACACAGGCACTGAACTCACGCCTAATCCCTATGTCAGCCAGATACCTAACTCCCTGAAACACTAAGTGTTAAATCCCTTACGGATCAGAAAAAGAAAGCCTTCTAAAGGCTAATTACTCCAAATTATATCTTACGCTGGAAACAAACAGATCTTTGATTCAGGAAATATAAAAGACAACACCTCAGACACACTGTGGAAGCAAGCAAAAAGAGCAGTGGCATCGGAAGAAGGAAGAGTACATCGGAACGAAGAACAGAGTCCTGAATCTTCATGAAAGGAGCATTCAGAGCCTGAATTAACATTAAGCCCTCTCAACCACCCCAGAATGAAAGTGCTCATTAACCACAGTTCATGCTTCGGGTGGTAGATGAATCACTAGGAGCACACAGCAAACAAATCACAGTAATGTCAAATTCTACCTGAAGTTAAAACATTGATAAAATTGGGATAATCTTGTATCTCACCAACTATCTGCAAATACTAAAGAATAAATGGACTTCTTTGATCTCATGCATTTCTACTGGGTTTTTTTAGATCAACTTTTATACAGCCAATTGGGAGGTATGTTAAATATTGTGTCCTTTTCCTAATGGGTCTGGACCTATACTAATGAACAGCCAACAGGTACTGCTAATATCTGACTTCCAGTTTCTCTTTGCACTTGAGACAATTTCTGGAAAGCAAGGCGGTGTGCAGCGAAGGGAGTACTGATGGCAGAAGCAACAAGCCTAGTGCCTGCTTTTCTACTTGGTCGAGTCTTTAAAAGTGTTTTTCCATGCAGGAGCAGAAATCAAAGTAATACACACAAATTCCCATGAGCCAAACATTTATTTTCCAGTTACAAACATTCCTGAGGTACAAATATTAAGGCTCACAGTGATACTCTTGCAGTAGGGTAAGTCTGAAGCTTTCAGGAGCTATAGCAAATTCCAGCACCCTGCCTCAAGAACCAGCTATTGCAGCTCTACAATTAAGTCAGCTGAATACAGCTCCTCTACCTTCATGGAAGGCTTGAAAGAAGTCAGATATTTCTCTTACCTGCAGGTGTAATTCATAAAAGCTAGAAAAATCCATAAATGGTAACATTTTGGATAATTAAAATATAAATCCTCTATCTCACATAAAACAAATATATTCTTGAGAAGAAAAAAAAACAGACAAGTTATCTGTACAAAGCCTACTTTAAGTTACTGAACATCCATAACACCTGTGCTCACTGAACAGATACCATTCTTAAAATGGTAAGTTTTTTCTAAATATTCTGTTTAAATACTCAAAGGTTTCACAGTATTACAGGACAAGAGGTTCATCATTTCACAACCCAGAGTTTTCTAGCAGGGTTGTTTTTTGTTGTGGTTGTTTTTTTGGGGTTGTTGGTTGGTTGGTTTGGGGTTTTTTGTTGTTTTGTTTTGTCTGGGTTTTTTGTTTGCTTGTTTTCTTCTTTGTAGTTTTATAAAGAACATAGCAATTTCCATGGTTGGTCAAAATGCCAACTTGAGTGAAGCTTTAGGAACAAATGCAAGTAGAATCCCCTGTCATGCCATCGGTAACAAAGATGCCTGTTATGCATCAGAAAACCCCATGGAAATGGATAACTTAAGGAGAGATGTACAAATTCCACAGAAAATACTAATCCTGCACCTTTGAGTCTAGAGACATCTGCTAACTATGTCTATCCAGAATGCATAAGTTTGCTGAAGTCTATTCAGAAAAAGACAAAGGTAATAAATACAAAGAAAGTAATTAATAATTTGCTATTTTCACTTTATATCTCAGTCCTGTGGAGATTCACAGCATGAGTAACTTTAATTAACTAGACAGTGGAATAGAGAGGGAAGAGAAGAAAGGACTGGAAGTGTTTAACTAGCAGCATTCAAAGCCCTGAGTTGGTTAATATTTTAAAATTTTACTAAAACTGACACTATAGAATAAAATCAAAGGCATGTGTTAGTGATTGTGGGCTCACGGTCACAGCTCAAACTGAAAACAAGTCCTCAAAAGCTAATGCTAACAACATTTCCATTTGTAACTGACTCATTTTTTTATCCCCTCGGTGTCCATGACATGCAATTAAAAACAAAACAAAAAATAATCCCTCCCAACACAACAGATGTGAAGGTTGCTTCTTCCCACATCATTGTGGTCTTTCCAAGAAGGTTGTGACTAACCTTGCCAGGCAACAATCAGAATTATGCAGGATCTCTGAGTATCAAACCTTATAAAAGACAACTTGTCTTACCTTTCTGTTTCAGTGAATGAAGAGTTCTGTTTTGAAAACAGTTGAGCAAATGCTTTACTACACACACACACCCCAAACAGTCTCAGTGACTTAGGTGAAACTTTAAATTACTTTGTAACTAAGTTCATGTATGGGCACAACAGGTAGAAAGCCAGCATCCCTCAGGACTTCAGTAACAGCTGAAATTCCCGGCAAAATGTAAAATTCAGATGAAAGCAACCATCTAACTTGAGACCTAGAATGGGAAACTGAAATTCATAAGTATCAGGGTTAAATCAAGATGGAGTATGAAACTATGAGAAATTCAGTGTGTTGGATGAATCTATCGATGGATGAATCAGAGTCTAACTCCGGAGCTGAGAAAAAATAGCAACAGTTACAGCTCTCCCTAAAAACAAGAATTTAAGTTTCTACTAATGCAAAGCATTTAACACTGGAAAAACAAGAGAACTAGCACTGAAGAAATTAGCCTCTTAACTCCTTTTTTTTTTCCCCACAGTGTGAAAATTCAATATCTATAACTACACTGATAGTTTAGTTACCGATAGCATTTTTTAGTGACTTACAGTTTTCACAGATATTGTGTAAGTACGGCCCTTCTATGAGGAAAAAGGGTATTTCAGGCATCTTGCTGCTCTCTGAACCACAAAACAAATACCAAGACTTCAAAATCAGTTAAAAGCCATCTAGTCGCAAGCTGTTGATTACCCTCCTTGGGAACCCAGCTCAGGACTAGAATGATGAAAACCCTGAATCCTTATGGGAAAAGGGGACACAGAACCACATGCTGTTAAGTGAGAAAGCAAGAAGAAATCCTGGTCTCAAAGGAAATGTGAGAAACAAACTTATCCACATGCAGAAAACACAGATGCAAGCAAAGCACCTTTCCAATTTTCTTTGAACAGAGTTATCGGGATTGGACTGCCATACTGTATCATAAACCAGCTCTGAAGCGTTAAATGTCTTTTCATTCTGGCCACCAACGCTGCAGCCGAGAGAGAAGAGTTTAGAGGGGTCACAGACCAAAGGGCTCCATTTTTCTGTCTGGCACAGCTGAAAGCTGCATATTCAAGAAAATCTCGTACCTTTGACCAGTCGTTCACTGTTTGATAAGACACAATGATGCAGAAATTGTTATTAAGAGTATAAGAGAAGCAAGTGTTGGACACTGAAACCAAACTTTTTCACTGTGTGGACTGGAAGTCTTCTGATATTGCACTGCCGTAGCTGCAAAGTTCTTATATATTTAATCTATCTTGACCTCCAGGGCACCAATTATTCGACTTCAGATGTTTAGATTTTAATAAGCTTTCACCCACAGGTGAAAAAAAATGCAGCAATTAATGTGAGTGATCTGCCATTTACAGCTAGGCTATGGACAGAAAGAATATCAATCATATTCCATGAATTTAGTTGTCACCAATTGCAAAACTTCTGTATTTTTTTTCCATCTGTGCATTTCACAGCAAAAGTAAATATCTTTAGATCAACCTTGCCCTCCCTATTATCGCTATATATAACTCAGCACCTAATCACTATTGGGTGTTGTTGCTTGTGGGGTGTTACCCCTCTCCAATTAAAACTGATAGGGTGCTCTGGCAGCTTTCAAAATCACATGCAATCAAAAACATTCCTTCTGAACTATGAGAAGGCATAACTCAGTACTGCAGCCATTATGTGTATTTGACAATACCAGCCGGCTGGACAATACAAGTCCAAAGCCACTTCTATTTCTACAGCCTCCCCCTGTAAAAGCCAGCAGCAGCTCCAACCTGCTTCCGTGGAGCCTTGAGCACAGTATCTCGTTACCTGATGATACCCATATATGCTAATAGTGCTACACTCACTGTGAACAGTGTGAATCAAGATGAGACCTTATACCTTGGAAACCCTGTAAGCTCTTTGCAGTCTCCCCTGCCCACTGAAAAGAAATGACCAACCCATTTCAGATCCAGCCCAGCAGAGGACCACTTCCTAGAGGGCACGGGTTGCAGACTTTCCATGGGTGTTCCATGGCAAGGAGACCAGTCACACAGTGCTGATTCGGTATTTCCAGTTGCTAACAACAAAAACGGTCATTTTTACATTCTCTCATGTAAGCATTTTTTGTAGCTGACATATAGAAATTACACAATCACAAACGAGAAGAAAGATGGTGAATAGGAAGGGAGGAGGACCACATTTTTGATGGTGAAAGAGACACAATTAAAATATGATCTACACTGCAAAGAAACATGAGATCCATAATTTGGTTAATATTTCAGCAGACACGATACAGAGCAGTAATACTTTTATCTTCATCACTGCACTTTAGGTAAACAAAGCAGACTCCTCCAAAGGTCATATAGCTGCATGTCTATAACGGGGGGTGTCATACAAGACCCACAAACCAAGGCAAAGCACAGTTTTTGCATGGGAGGGCTGGTTTCCAAACATCCTTAAGAAAAACTTCTTCCACCCTTGTCTTGCCTGCTACTAGCTGGCTTAAAACTAGGGTTCAGCGGAAACTGCAAATTCTCACTTTCCATGGATACAATACTGCCCTACTGAGGTTAAGGGGGGGTAGGAACACCTTAGATCATGCCGCGAAACATCACAAACCTGTACGCCACAGTGTGCCCAGGTCATCCTTTGTGCAGTGATGTGTAAGAGAGTGCATTTCATGGCGATGAGAGGGGCAGAAAGAGGAAGAACACCGGGGAAAGTTAGCAGAGGGAGGGAAAGGGCAGAACAGCAGAGGAAAGGGAAGACAGCCTGGCAGAGGAGCAAAGAAACACGGGCATGCAACAGGATTATCCCACCCAAAAGCTGCCCTTCACCGGCTACCAGCAATACACGTCACCTTTGGAAAAGGTACCTTAACCGTCGGGGAAGAAAGGCCACAATCAGGACAGAAAACCAAGGTAAAAGGGCAGGCAGAAGAAGGGCACGGACGTTGCCCTTCCCGGGCAGCGGCGGGGACCCTCACCCGGCGCCTGGGCCGCCCCGGGGCCGCGGCGCGCTGCCGGTGAGAGCCCGGCGGGCAAGGTGCGAGCAGGTGTGGCGGCGGCGGCGGCGGCTCGCCTTACCGCAAGCGGGGGGTAGAAAAATATACGTACACCTATACATAGCACACGTACACACACACACGGAGAGCTATACGTATATAAAGCCCTGGCGGCGGGGAAAGGCTGAAGCCGCTAGTGCCGTCCCCAGCCGCCGGGCCAGAGCTCTGCACAGCCCGGGGGGCCCGGGAGGGAGTTTTCCAGTGGCCCCTGCCCGAGCGGAGGGCGGTGGCAGCGCCCGCCCAGCCCGCGCCGGCAGGACCGGGGGGACGCTGGGGTTAGAGTCCCGCAATTCGCCATGGCAGTAAGCCGGGCTGTTGCCCGGGCAGCTTTTAGGGACGCGGAACAAAAGGGGGGCTCGGCGACCGCGGGGAAATCCCGCCCAGCCAGCCCCTTACCTTCCCGAGCGTCCTCCTCCCGCGGGTGCGCCGCGCAGATCCAGCGCCCGTGGGGCGGCGGCGGCGGCCGGGGCTCCCCGCTGCCGGGCTCCGGGCAGGCGCGGGGTCTCCGCTCCGCGCCGCCAACAAAGTGCCGGAGCGGCGCGGGGGGGGGAGCCGGTCAGCGGGAGCAGCAGCGGAGCGGAGCCGAGCTCCCTCTGCCGGCCCGCCGCCCCGCCCCGGCCCGGCCACGGCCCCGACGCCCCAGCACCAGCCCGCGGCCGGGGCGGGCCCGCGGCGGGGCAGCGCGGAACCCCGCGGAACGCTCCGCGCCGGCGGTGCTGCCGTCCAGCCACATGAGGGCTCTGCCCGCTGCCCGGGGGTGCGGGGTCGCCTCATCTCGCCTCCCGCTGCTCCCTGTTGCGCTTTACGGGGCACTCGCGAAATGTAAAGGTACTGAGAGCAGCTCCCCGGAGCTGGGCTGGAGTATGGGAGTTGTTCAAAATGATCGTAAGAAGCATTCACCCCAAAAAAAAAGAAAAAAAAAAGCCACACACAAAACCTACCAAAACTCCACAGCAAAATGCTTCCCTGAAGAAGGTAGGTGTATCTAAGCCGGCTTTGGAATGAGTCAGCTGCAAGAACAAAAGTCTCCCGCTCTAACTCGAAATCCCAGATGAAATCTCCCAGCTGTTTATGTTGTTTGCATCTGGCACCACATTCCTCCTGATCCTGACAACTTACATGTGTCTTTCACGCAGCACAGGGGAATAGACCCATGCATAGATACTATTGGCATGCTTACAGGTAGCCAAAGTCCTGACACTATGCTATTGCTGCCATTGCGATTTCTATAATGAGCCACTTCTAAAATCAGGCCGTTCCCTAATAATCTGAGTTTTCACTGATTTCACTTTCAAATAACTTTTTGTCTTTTGTGACTCCAGAGATAAGCTAGAAAACATGGATCTTTCAACAGCATCAGACAAATGAAAAGATACGCTACTTCAAGTAGTATATAAGACAGCTAGTCTGATTTTTGAGGTTCTGTTCCTGATTTTTGATAGCATTGAATTGCTGGTCCTGAAAGACTTACAAACCTGCTTAATTTGCTTCCTTAGCCTCCTTCCAGGCTTCGCCAAGTTTCCTCACAAAGATCAAGATCAGATCTCGACCAAACACGCTGCCATTTCCAGGATTGAGACACCATTATCCAAACATAGCAACATAGTCCTTTATGATACAAAGTTTCTCTGATTCCAGGCCCTCTTCAATAAACCCACAGAGGAAAACTATAAACTTATGAAAGAGCAGCTGCTTGCTCAAAGTTCCACTCAGTTCCAAGAAATGAAACTTGGCAGGTCCTTGCTTTTTATAACACTCCATGACTCATTTGCAGAGGCAGGTGAAGTCAGAGCCACCACTGCCAGAGTCGTGCCCCTGACGGCTTCTCCAGGAAGGACACAGATTTTCCCAAACTTTTCTTAAAAAGGAAGCAAGATACTACTCAGCTACTGTTTGCAGTGGTTCAGTTGCTGAATCTCTTCTAAAGTGATGCTCGTCCATGCTTGACCTGGAGTTTTCCAGCAAAACTTCCCAAGAATAAGGTCCGAGCTCTGCAAATCATGTTATTTTGCCAGGTTCTGGGCAGGTTCAGAGCTGAAGGTAGTGGGCAGCACTCAGGCATGAGGCCTACTGCGGGCTCCCGTGAACCAGACAAGAGAGTAACCTGAACGTGCAGAGCAGGCAGGGAGAGGTGGGGCCTCACTCCCCTGTTGCTTAGGAATTCACCTTAACTTTGCTTCCCGAGGGGGGGAAAAAAAGAGAGAGAGAGAGAAAAAAAGAATAGCAGTTCAGCCAACTTCCCCTTCCTGCCGCTGAGCTGATTAAGTCACTTGTCACACTGCATCTTCTTCTAATGCTTCTGTCTCTGCTACTTTTCCTGTTCTGCAGGATCCTCCACGAAACAGGAAAGCCCCAAAAATTCGTGATATAATGGGCGGGGGGAGCGTGAGTCCACTTTTGTGTACCTAAACAAGTGAGAAAATTGGCAGAGACCATACACTTAATCTTGTCAACAGGAAGTTTGTTTCCAACAAACCTTCAAACCTTAAAGAATCAGGTCATGGAGAGGTCACCTAGGTCATTCGTGTGAATGAACACTTGCAGGAACACTGACATCTAAACTGACTTTTCCAAACCATTCGTGCCGGTTGCCCTACACACACTCCGCAGGTAAATAATCATTGGAATTTATACATAAAAGTGCTTACCTCATGAGAGGCGGAAAGGAATCTGATAGCTGCTATTAAAGAAAAGGCTGGGGACTGCTTCAGTCGTTGGCAGGGATGAAGAGTGCTTCTCTTCCCCCTTCTTTCCTGGATAGCAGCCCAAGACCACCCCCTGCTCCAGTTCCCTTTAACAAAGGACAGGAGACAAATGCAGAAGACCTTTAGGGGTTTTGTTTGCTTGTGTGTTTTTATTTGGGAAGAAAATATTTAAAAGTAACAGAATAATAAAGAGGAACACAAAAAGAAAGTGGGACATGAGGATGAGAAAAGGGAAACCAGAAGAATACATGGGAGTGAGAAAGATTTGTGAAAGAATAAATTATCTCTCTGTGCTTTATCAACTTTTCTTCAGGATGTGTACATTAGGTATGGACATTTATTAAATTATTTTTATATTGCTTGAAGCTAATATCGCTGCAGATAGGAAATCAGAACATTGTAACACAGCAGATGAAGAAGACATTTCATCAGTGGCTTTCTGTTTGGAGAAAAGTTGAAATACACCAAGGAATTTCCTTCTGTTGTAAAATAGCCGAAAGATACTTTCCTTGTTGGGAACCTGCAGAATAACTTACAAAGAATGACTTGCACAACTGTCTGGCTGACCGGCCCCCCTTCCTGCGTGGAATTCAGCCAAACATCGTGGCCCCAGCCACTTGCAATCTCCTTTGCAGGTGTACACGCGATGGAAGGCACAGTGCGGGGAACAAACCCGCAGATTCATGGGGAGTGCCATTGTTCAGGCTGTATTGAAAATAGATGGGCAAGCATTCAATTTGTACAGTATTAGCTGCAGCGACCCTGGGGATTTAAGATTAACTGCTTGATACTGGAATTTCCATTCTCGTTGAAAACAGACACTACCGTATCCATAGAGTTTTTGAGAGAAATATATACAAAGCAAGCCTGATTCTTCTCATGATTTTAAGGCATGTGCAGCTACAGGGAGAAACAGCAGAATTGTTCCTGATTTAGGACCAGAGAAATGTGAGGTTAATCCAGAGGAATCCACAGCAAATGAGAGATACACAAGACTGGCTATTGGTCCATCCTCCTCCATTCTTTATGCTATGAAAAAGAAAAAAAGAAATCCCAAATATGGAAAGTATTTATTTTCTGCTTAGGTAAAATTATAGAAAGCATTTTGCGTAACGGCTAAACATGGTCTATCTAGAAAACAATGCGGACCAGATGATCTGAAGAATAAGCATAGAGATTCTTCTAGTCTCAATGTAATTTGTAGTCTCATTGGAAGTTTCTTTGGGGTGTGTCTGGTTTTAAAATATACTGCTTAATTTGTCATCCTTTGTGCTACAAGATATATATTTTTAGACAATTTTCAGTAGAAACTAAGTGAATGCAATTGTTCTAAACTCGGATTTACTATTTGAGTACTACATCTATGAATAAAATTATGGCCTCGAAACTGGCAAGTTAGATTTGGTCTAAACATGTTTGGGACATTCTATAAACTTCTAAATTAATTAGGAACCCAGGGTCTGCTACCCAAAAGTTAGCTTTGGGCAAACCCTCTAATGTGTTCGGGTTTGGTTTTGTTCCCTTCCCTTCTGAAAACGGAATGTAAACCAAAATTATTAAAAACCTCCTCTCTCCTCATAAGCTTTGGAACATCAACAAGTAGTAAGTCAGGTCCTCCATTGGAGAGCTGTGCTTAGTTGACTTATATAAAATTACAGAAGCTGCTTGCCTTTTCTTTAATAAACTTTCTAGAGAAGGTTGGTTCAGGTAAACAACAAAAAGCAGACCAGAGAGCTACTCATGATCTAAACATAAAAAGGAAGGAGGAACCCAGCATGTCTGTAACCCTCTCCTTGCGGAAACCAAACTCCAGACTCAGTTCTGAACTAGACGGAAAACATCTGGACTGCTCCTGGCTGACTCATACCCTTTTTCCCAGGTACAGAGCCAGAGCAGCAGAAAGAATTCCCAGAAGCCTCATCTCCACTACTAAATTATTCTTCTGAAGTGCTCAAGGATACAGCAGAGAATATATCAGGTGTGAACAAGGTGTCTGTCAGAGTACAGTCACAGCATCGAACTCCACGGAGACACACAATGACTGTGATGGATAAGAGTGCTTCAAAGAATCATCATGAATCAGTTTCCCTAGGTTATACGAGGGACCACTCTGTGCTGCAGGAAAGTTTGGCATCTTAAAAAGAAGAAAAGGCACAATCATTTGCTTGTGGTCCTTGTGACACCTGCACCTCAAAGTCAGACAATGTGGAGTCACACCTCCTGGATGTTCTGGTCTCTGTTTTGCTTAATTTGGAGCTTGCATCAGTAAATACACACTTTCTCTATTTGTCCCTTAGTCTAGCTGCCAGGGGTTATCAGATTTTTATTCCTTGCTCCTAATTATTGTTAGATCCATGAGGAAAATTATTTGAGCAAGCTGACTAGGATAAATGAACCAGCCATTTATCCTGAGCCCAAAATTCTTCAGCTTTAAGCTGCCACCATTGATGACTTACAGACTTGTCATCCAGCCATTCCAGTTACTAATGCATCAATTACAAGTCATATACATTTACGTCTAGGATTAAAGTTGAATGCATGATGATAAAAAGCCTTCCAGTAAAACAAAGGCTCTCTGACATTATGAATTATCTGCCAGTCTTTTCTGCACCATCCTTTGTGGATCGCATCAGCTCATGGGGATCAGCCAAGAGGACCTTTCTCCCACTGGAGCCATGTGGAGTGTTGCCATTTACTTCAGAAGGAATACAATCAGACCCAGATCCTTAATTTGCACATTACTCAATCTCTGCACTGAGTTGGCTGACACTTGGATTTGGAAGTCAAGGACCCTGTCCTCGAAGAGACATGAAGCATAAGAAAAGCCACATGAGAACCACTGACATCATGTGGGCAGGGCTCAGCACATTTGTGATTACTGGATTTTGATCTGTCCGCTCTCAAGAGCTACATTGTGTTTGATGGATGAGACATTAATTGAATTTAAGCAAATAAATTGCATCTTACAAAGCAAACTCGAATGTTGTTATGCATTTTGTGCCTCCACATCCCTATCTTATGGAGACAAAAATGAAATAAGACACAGAAAATGCATCTTTTTGTATCTATGCACTGCTCCTTATAGGGACACATGACAGATGTTTTTTATTACAATTGTATGTTTATTGGGAGAGAGATAGAGCATTAAACCTCAGATATTTCATTTTCCTTATACCTGCTTTTCTTGACGAAAGAAGGAGGGCAGGCAGAAAGAAAAACATATAACTGAAAAAAAAAAATCTGTTTTGCCAGGAATTATAGTAGTTTTTGGTTTTCCTTTTGCCTTATAGGGTTTTGAACTATACTTCTCTGGTGGAGAAGGGGGAACAACCCCTCCATAACCACATCGCTCATCCCAAGCCTTCAGAATTCTTGAGTCAAGTGCCTAAAATCAAGACATTAATAATCACAAGGTGTTGATTAAAAAGATGCTGACATTTTTATTTGGGTTTGGGGTCCATAGATTTCATATTTCCTAGCAGAAGTGTCAGGAGAGGCTTTTTCTAACAAATGACAAGAATTTGCTGCATTTCACAAGCCTATAGCCAATTAAGCCCTTAAGAAATAGACCAAATATTACACAATACTAAACCCACTAGATTGGCCAGAATTACCTTGTAAAAAATATTTTTATTGTTAATTATGTTTAATTCTAATTTTGAAAACAGTAGTCTTAGTTCTTGTTTTTAAGGACAGAAGGGCCCAGTTCAGCTTTCTGATCTGTTTAGAGAATATGTAGGTCATCTGAAATTCTGCATTTGCATATGTGGAAAAAAATCCGCATTATTTCAGCACACACATGCTTAGTCATGATTGCATAATTATTTCATTATCTGAGGGAAGTAATTAATAATGCTGATGCCAATTTGTGGTTACATAGCTCTCACCACAGACCTCAAAATTGTCTATCAGCATTAATGAATCTGGAGAGACAAGCTTCATCGTACAGAGGAGCAGCCAAGGCTCAGCTCGTACTGAAAAACCTTAGAGTTGTAGCCTGGAACTTGGATAAGTTGTGTTTCTATTAAAGACCAAAATCACAGAATTTAAAAGATGGTACCATCTAATCATGTGGGATAATAAATAAAATAACAATAAATGCATATAAAGCAACTCCGTGTGTGTACATGTGTAGATTTAACTACATTTTAGGTGCACCTCATGAGTTTTGGGTGGAGGAATATGATTCATTTTTTCTGGTCACACTGCATTGACAAAGCTGAAGAGACTCAGTAACACGAGGAAGTTGCATCCAGTGTCCATGGAAGTAGGGCTATGGTGGGACCCAGGAACCCAAGCTCCCAGCGTGGTGCTCTTACCATTACAGTGCCTTATACAAAAATGGGACAATGCCTCTGAATTTTATTTCACACCGAGTCACAATTGCAGTCCTGGGAGTTGTGACTGAGAAGGTTATGGCACGGTTGAAAGGCAGCACATATAGTCACAAATGCAACTAAACTCAACAGGCTTTTTCTTTCCCAAGGAAGGTGCCCATGAGATTGTTTCATTTTCATACACTTTTCAGATAAACATATGTAATGTCCAAGTTCATAATTGCATAAGTCTGTGAGAGATGAGGCAGATTTACAGCTGCATTACTTGAAACTATTAATTTGCCTTGAGACACCTGAAAACCCTGTAGTAATACCAGCATTTGGAGTACACATACTACCAAATAAGAGAGGACCTTCCCTGAGCTCATCACAAGTCAGGTCAGGGAAGGCTAATAATAATTAAAAGGGAGGCTAAATCCTACCTTTATTATGATCATTAGTCAGCCAGTGTTGGATTTCATACTAAGGTGGTCACAACAGGTTGCTTAGACGTGTGCCCACAAGGAGAAGCCACCTAACATAGGAGACCTTATGCAGCCCTCCTGGAGCACACCAAAATATGGCTGAAGGCCCTCTGATGCAGTCTGACACTGAACAAGCAGTCTAACAGCTACCGTCAGGTATTGAGTCTGCCTAGAAAAAGCAATTAACCCCACAAACCTCATCAGGTGGACTGTCATGGATTCTTAACAGTTTACTAGCACACTACACAACAGTATAAGGCAAAGTGAGAAAATAACTACAAACAAAGAAAAACATGCTTTAAAAGGCAGTGTTCAATTACTTGGGTTGAATTTCACCCAAACTCCATGCATGCTACAGAAATAACTGCAGGGAAATAGGTGAGATACTGAGAAAACATAATACCAAGGATGTGCCAGTCAACACACACTATTAAAGCCATTTTGGACCCTATATTATGGATGCCTGGGACAATTTTCTATTTTAATTGCTTCACACATCCCATGGCCCATTCCTGATTTTATCACCTTTCTCAAAGGCCTATGAACCTCTATGAGATGTTTCTTCTTCTCAGACAACTTTAAGTAAACTGAAGGAGTTGAGGACAGTGAGTCTACATTCTAACTCACTAAAATAACCCCAAAACCATGGGACATAGTGTGCATATATCTACAAAGTGGGAAGCATCCTGTACAGTTTACAGCATATCACTGTTCTTGTGTGCCATTCTCCTTCCTCCACCCTGTGAAGAGTTTTTAATTTTAAATCCATTCTTCTAGTTACTGTTTTTTACCATCAGCTTGATAAAATCTCTCAGGCTTCCTCACCTTGGAAGTTGACCAAAGATGTATGTATTAAAAAAAAAATTTTTCCCCTTTTACTAAATAAATAAACAAAGGTTTGTTACGAGGTTTTCAGACAGTACTGAAGGATGTCCTTCCAGAGGTCTGAAAGACCTTTTGTACTCCAAAATAATCCTGTCTGATGAGGGGTTGAGATATTTCAGAGGACCTCCACCATATGCATATTTTTCATATGAACATTTTTGGGGAGAAACATTGCAAAGATGTGGTTTTTAACCCAAGAGCTTACTAAAGTTAATAGCATTTGGCACCCTCTCTCTCACGGATGCAGCACTTGAGAGGCAGCACCACCAGCTGTGTGACACACATCTCAGGAAGCACTGAACAGAAATGGCTTGGGCATGGAAAAAGTACTCAGGAAAACTCCTGGCTGGAGGTCACTGCCTCTCACCAGACCCAGATGGTGGAGAGGTCTTTGAGAGCACCATCCCCATAATGGCCATCCTACCATCAGCTTGTTCAGCTTTTTCAGCCGTAGCTGGAGAATTGACACCAGGATCCCACCATATGCTCCACTCCTATGTCTCTTGGGCATCAGGTTGCCTTCAGGCAAGGGATGTTTTGCTTTCACTGGTTGTCCATTTGCTGAACCTCAGCTCTTCTTTCACTCTCCCAGAAGTGTCTTTCCCTCCTCCCCAGCCCTGTGCTCCCAACTGAGCCTCCTAGCCTGGGAAGCACGGTGCTTCCATCGGAGGGGACAGTCTGCAGGCTTTGTACTAACATAGCAACACCTCAGGACATGCCAGACACTGGACTTGTTTTGGCCCTCCTGGAAGAGCGTTTTAGCTTGCTTAGCTGTAACAGCAATTTTCTAACATCCAGGTGGCTATTTCCTAATTTGCTTAACTTATTGCATAGCTCTGGAGCTGAACAAAATCTCATGGCAGAATCATATGTTATAACCATATGGCACGCTAATTTTTATATAGATAATGGTAACGGGCTAATAGTCTGTGTATTATGACACATTTATAACCCTAGTATAATGATGTAGGAGGACAGCAGAAGCCACCAAACTGTGGACACGGGATGCAGCCCAGAGAAGTACAGGCACAGGATGATACCGGAGACTTCAGGGTGATAAACCATTCACCTGTGGCAAACAAACCAGGGTCAGACACAGCCCAGGCAGGGCCATTGGAATGGGGACTGGTCAGGATGTGGGCCCATGGGTAGGCCTGGCTCCAGGGACCCATGGCCAGACAGGGCAGGGCTGTGGGGAGCTGGAGAGCAGCCCTGCCACAGCGTTTCTGACATAAGGACTGGTGGCCCCGGGGGGCTGAAATGGGGTGCTGGGCTGTGGGCTGGGCAAGGACAATGAGGGCTGGTGGTGCTCCCAGGGCCATGACACATGGGGCACTGATGTCTTGCTGCAAACTTGCTGCTTGCTTTGTTCATGAGGAAGACATGCCATCGCCCCAGGGGGCAGTGAAAAGGAACATAACACTGCAGAGTAAGGGGTAGATTCATGAGGTTGGTTTTCTTGTATGGCAATGTTTAACCATTTAATTAATAGGACTTAGATAATTTGGACTGTGAATATTTGTGTATTGTAACTGTAATACTACTAATTAACGGCATGTTGTATATTAGCTAGTCTGTTAAGATTTTATCTGGGCTAAAAACTTCTTAGCTTGTGTGTTACCCCTTTGCCAATAACAAGATTCTGCACACAAAGCCCTATCCATCAGTCTTTCCCTCTTCTTCCTCCTTTTTATGTGATGCCCCATCGCTTTTCCCACCTCTTTGTAACTAAATGCACTCATCAGTACTCACTGACACAGTGATTCACAGGCCAATAGCATTTTTGTCCTTCGTAGTGGCAGTAAGATGCCAGGTGTTCGACCTCTCAGGTACGAGAGGTCTAAAAAACAAAGCTGTGTTCTTCAAGACTGACAGCCCCTGACCTTGATATGCCCATCATGACATACCATGAAGATGAGACTTGCAGAGCTGATTCCCCCGCACACACCCTGCTATGAAGCCAGGCAGGACCGGGGCCTCTTTCTCCCTCCATGACCCTATACAAGAGACAGACGAGGGTGACAAGGGGAAGGGCTGGAGGGTGGGGGAAAACCATCATGCCGGGCTGTAGGTGACAGGCACATCAGTGGAAAGGTTCCCATGCAGCACGACAGCATCATGGTCCATCCCTGCCTCTGTACCCGATCACCACCGAAAGTGGGAGAAACCTGAGCTGCCTTCCCCCTGACCTTCACAGGGTGCTTTTCAACGAGCTGAAGGGAGAAACTGAGATTAAACACAATGATAATCACCCCATTTGTTTTGGTTTTTAAAAGAGTGAGATTTTCAAGGCTGCTACTTGTCCTCACAAATATAATTATACAGTGCCTAGCACAGCCAGGGCTTCATGCTGAGAAGAGACTCTGTATCCTAACAGATCAAGCTAAATTATAACAAAAATAATGTCAGCCCTTCCTCTTTACATGATCTTATGTTGAAAGAATAAGCAAGCACTTGGCCAAGAGAATAATTTCTTCTTCCTCTGGAGTGGTGTCAGCCAGCAGAATTCACCACTCCAAAGGGCAGAGACACCCAGACTGCTGTTGAATTTAAAAAAGGGGGCTTGAATGGTCTTGATCAGGCGATGCTTGTGGCTGGTGCAGCTGTATAGAGACAAAAGGAAAAACTGAGGACTGAAACTCTTATAAAGTGACATGGATGACTTAAACCCTAGAACAAACAAACAAAGGATTGGGAACACACTTGTGATACAGATATTTTTGGGCTATAAGAAAAATAGGAAGAGAAAGAATTTAGTGAATCCCAAAGTAAAATAAACAAACAAACACTTAGTGGAAATAACTGAATAGATAATCTGGGAAAGTCCCTGGAGGGACCGTAAGGGCTTTCAGAATCACAACCATAAGACAGACATACATGCCAGAAATGTACACAGCAAGGCATTGATAGCCTACCTGGTCTAACAGAAAGCTATTTCAAGGATTTGTAACCCACAAAGTATTTGTGGATTTGTGGGATCTGAAAAAAAAAAATAAGACATTGCTCTTTTTTCTTTGCATTTAAGACTTGGGGGTGTATTTTTTTTGGTGGAGGTGAGGAAAGTGAACCTTGGATGTCCAGAACATCCCTCTTTCTCAGTCTGAAAACAAAAGCAAAGCCAACACAAATGAGACAGTCCAAGGGATTTCCACTCTAAGATCCCAAATCTCTTTTGAAAATAAAACCCCTAAAGTGTTTTTACTTCTTTACACTTCTGGTCCTTTTCTTTTTGTCTTTGTTCCAAAGTAAAACTTATTCCTAATTTGTTTTGGTAGCAGTTGTACAAATTATTTTGCTTCCTTTCTTTTAAGTGCATTCACATATTGCACAGGCTGCAGGAAACAGCAATAATTTTGTTGTAACACTGCTCCAAATGTTCTCTCAAAATAGAAGCTCCATGACACTTGAAAATGGTGCTGTATCTGCATTAGAAAAGAAGCTCTCTTTCTAAGGTGTATTATATTCATGGCATAGCCAAATGGAGTAAGAGTAAGAATAAGCATATCTCAGATTTTTTCTTTTTAAATCAACACAGACTTTTATAGTCCTAAAAGAAAGTACAGGTCCCTCACAAGGGCGTGTAAGTAGACAGGCTCTGGTTTTGCACAGGCACCCACAGGAGAGGCTGCTCTTCCCTAGCAAGGCACTATGGCCAGCTTTGTATTTCTCTCTTGTTCTCTGCCTCCAAATTCTACCCTGCCCTCTGGAGAAAGTGAATAGTTATGTGGAGGAGAGTGAGACACAGTGAAGATTTATTCAGCTGCAATTACAAAACACTCTGAGATCCCAAGATGAGAGTTGTGATAAAACTGAACCCGAAGTCCGGTGAAGTCAAAAGGATATTTTCAATTTATGGGACATTGGAGCAGACCCACACATACTGCAAAATTACTACTGAACTTTACAGTATAAATGACTGTTGCAACAGATAAATCATGATGTGCACAGTACTACAAAACTAAAATTAATTCTATTTTCATGTGCCTTTGTTCTGTATTATCCCAAAGAGGTATTCTTGCTATCCTCATCTAAGTTATAGGCTGTTAAATTATCAGCCTGAAGACTGCAACAACTGAAAACAAATCAGGAACAATGGCTTGAGCTTCTCCGTCTGTGAGAACAGGGCAAATGGCAAAGACTGTTTTTCAGTGCTGAGTTGAACATAACATATATAACATGTGACAGCAGCCCCAATGGAATCACTATAGTACAAAGAGACAATACTCCCCCAGTGTCAGGCTCTGTGCGCTGAGACCAACTTTCAATTATCTTTCCTCATTTACGAGGTAGATGTTAGAGCAGTTCTGAAGGAATCCAAAAGCTTAGTGGTAAATGAAAAATTCTCTTGTGTGCTCTATTCAATCTGCTTCTCCCAGGAAGAGCAGGGAGAGACAGTTTGACAGCTTATTTCTTTAGTGGAAAGACAGACAGACATGTTATGTTACCCAGTCT
Source organism: Caloenas nicobarica (assembly GCF_036013445.1). NCBI lineage: Eukaryota > Metazoa > Chordata > Aves > Columbiformes > Columbidae > Caloenas > Caloenas nicobarica. The sequence continues at coordinate 83,030,011 of NC_088245.1, read as the reverse complement.
TGTCAGCAGTCTCCATTCACTAGCAATTGAAGACACACAATAGGTCAGGTTGTCCTAATGGCGACCGGGAGTTTTCATGCAATTCCCCGTGCAGTTCCCTTGAGGAGCTACTGTCCAAGAAAGAAGAAGGTTTTAAAGAAAATGTTGTGTTTATGAGTGAATCTCAATATGGGGTTAACTCCTGCATGACACTGATGTGACGAGCAGTGGCATATACTCCAGCATGTGGGCTGAGCGAATTTTCCCATTTCGAGCAGGTACAAACTTCTTCCGTTCAGACTGTGGGCTGTTTTCTCCAGACAGCAGTTTGCCCAGTACAGTGACTGTAGCTGATGGCCACTCATGGCCAAATCTGAGATTTGATGGACCCAATTCTTGTTTACTCTGCTACAGCAGTGTAGTTTAACTGGTTCATTTACTTCTATGGATATTATATTTATTTATTTAGATTTACTTGAAAGCCCTGTAAAACTGCAAGAATTGGAGTAAAGGAGGCTTTCATATATATGAGAACCAGAAAATTACAGATTCAGATAATAATTCAGCTTGGAAGGGACCTCTAGAGGTCATCTGGTACAACCTGCACCTCAAAGCAAGGCTAACTTCTAAGTTAGGTCAGGTTGCTCAGGAACTCATAGAGTTGAGCTTTGAGTGTCTCCAAGAAATGAAAAATCCACAACCTATTTCTGGCAATACACCCATGCTGACCAACTTCATGGTGATTTTTTTTCTTCTTTCATCCACCTGGAATTTCCTGTGTTCCAGCCTGTGCCCATCACTTCTCATCCTTCCCTTGTGCACCTCTGAAGCATGCCTGACCTTGTCTTCTCTGCGCACTTTTTTTAGGTAGTTATGGACAGAAATAAGATCTCCTCTAAGCTTTCTATTCTGAAGGCTGAAGAAACACAGCTTTCTCAGACTTTCTTTGTACATCATATCACCCTAATAAATCACCTTAATGCCCTTTCACTAGATTCACTTCTGTTTGTCCATCTTGCTCTTGTACTCAGGGAACCAAAACCAGACACACTGCTCTAGACATAGCTTCACAAGCACTGCTGGAGAAGCAGAATCACTTATTGTGATCTGCAGCTACCTTCTTTTTACTACTGCCTAGTATGTGCTCAGCCTCCATTTTCCTGGGGCACACTCCTGATATATGTTCAAACCTGACTGTCTACCAGGACCCCCAAATCCTTTGTGGCAAAGCTGCTCCATGTCCCAGTTAGTCCCCAGCTTTGTTCCCAGCTCTATAGCCCAAGAGCTGTTTCATGTTTGGTCATATTTTTCAATAATTTGTACATTAAATTCAGCTGTTGTTTTGCATTTGATTTTAAGCAACCTGCAGTGAGGTCAACGTGTCTCCATTGCTTCAGTCTAGGTGCTGCACAACCCTGGTTTGAGTGCTTTCAAGCATCTCTGTCCTACAAAATAATAGCAGTGATAATATGGTAATGTCTGGAAAATCTGGGAGTGAGTAAAAGACAAATAACCAGAAAAAGACAATACATCAAATATTCTTGTTACTTATACATTATGATTATCACTTATACTGTCTATTATTATTACAGTAACACTATAATTCTAATAAAGAACTCAGCAGTGTAAGAAATCAATTCATAGAAATCTTTGGGAGCTAAAAGTATTCATATCAATGTAAGATGTTTCAGACTTGAGTTTCACTGACTATTGCGTCCACTTAACTGTAACTCTTCCAGCTTTCTATCTCCTTTATTTAAAATATACATCCAAGATGTAGTAAACATATTGATGTAAAATGCAAATATGGTGAATTCACCTTCATGTCTAACCTTTTTCTCCCTCATCCATAAGCTGCCTTGTAAGACCACCAACACTGATCTGAGTGGCCTTCTCCCTGACCATTCCCACCAGACCTCTCTCTCCTCATATTCCAACAGCTTTATGACTGAAACCTTCTTTTGCAGTTCAGAAATAAATCCCAAGGATTGAAATATCTTTTTATTTTCAAATCACCAGATTTTTGAACTCTGCTGGCTCTGAAATCTGGCTTACCATACATCCTTATTCAACACAAAAGTTTACGTTGACAAGTTAAGTTATGTTGCAGGAGTGCATAACTGTAATGCAGGACTGTGTGGAAGCATGGTAGCTTAACTGTCTTTTTATGAAATATGACGGAATTAATTGGATAGTTTAGAATGAACTTGATTCTGTGGGTATGAATAAAATTATTTTCCTGCCAGACACAGAAACAGAGTATTGTTCAAAGTATGTTTATCCTAGTGAAAACATATTCATTTTTCTGACTAACAGCTATAACAGAATGAAGGGCTCTAGTAGTAGGCCTGTTTTTCAACAGGAAGGCTTTTCCTCTTATTAACATCTTTTCATAAAGTTTTATTTTCATATTAGGAAGATTTCATTGCTGCTACTAAACAAGACTTTATGGGCTAAGAATTGGAGCAAATTGAGACAGAACTCAATTAATCGATGGCAAGATTGAAGTTTTTGACTGTGGATCTCATAATACATTGCAAATAAATAGCTCACTGTCTCTCATCATCATTTGTCAGCAAGTGATTTGCTACATTTTTCATCCTCATTGATATATTTCATTGAGTTTACAATGTTATGTTGACCTTATCCTTGTTCTAGTCATCAATTTCTATCCCTAAGATATTAAAGGATACTAAATCTTTAGAGTTATTGCAGTAGATATTTCTCTTCAGAGGTTTTATTTTATACTAGAGGAATGTGATTTTAATGACCTGCATTTTAAATTATTTCTCACTTGTAGGCAGTTTTGACCATATAGTAATAAAAATGAGGTACAGGTCTCCTCCTGGATCCCAGGAGGACAGCAATAAACTCTAACAGCTAACTACTTACAGGATTACTGTTTGCATTAACCTAACTTGTGGGAATATGCCAAAGAAATTGCACTTGATTTCTCATTAAGTTGCTTAAATTTTAGTATGTTTTATTTCACGTCATTTGGGCTCATTCTTGGGTTTGGGTTTGTTTTGTTTGGAGCCCTGTATTGATACTTGGAAACAGAAAAAGTTGGCTGTCAGGTGTGTTTTTATAGGTCACGACAGGGGATAATGTAGCATTGCCTTTTCTACAACTGAGTCATCTTTTGGACTCATATGAAGATCTTCAGATACCTCTTTCTTTCTACCAACAGCCAACGCTTTGTTTGCCCAAGAGTTGTTCTAGCATCCTGTGGATTCGGGGCCCATGTTGTCATAGCTACACTTATTACAGTAGGAAGTTTGTCATTAAGTTAGACATATAAAACAGAAAAGAACTTATTTAGTTTACAGAGTTATAAAGCCAGAAAGTATTGAGCTTCTAAACTGAAATATCATCTGTACTTTTAAAGTATGACAAGCACACAACAGCGCAGTATAGAGGAATTTGGTGATTGAGCTGTCCAGAGGATGCTCTCATATACAGAAGCTCAGCTGTTTTGCATTTTTCAAAGCTACCTTCTTCACTTCCAGCCCTGTATGGATACTGTATAGTCACTTGTATGGTGACTATACTGAGGCTTGTGAGGTTGCCTGTCATACCTACCCACATTGGCATTACAGCTCCTGGACAGGGAGATTTCTCTTCCAGCCTCTTCAAGTGCTTTTTGGCTTTCTTTACACAAGGGGATCAGAGGGAGACCAGCACCACTACAGCAGAGTCCTCTCAGTCTAAGCAAGTTTTCCTGACGGCTTACACGCTACCCCATGCAGTACGGAGCCCTGATAATATCACACAGAAGTGCAAAACACAGACACTAGTGTTATGCACTCACAAGTCAAGATTTATTTTCCCGTATTTCAGTGACAGTGCTCTTTCCAGCTAGCTCTTTAAGGGACTTTATATGCATAGGAGGGACATTGACATTAGCTATCAGTGGGTATCAGTATATAGATATCGATCACCAGATCAGTTTCTCAAAGATACAAACACTTTAACCAAAGCTCACTCATAACTACAGCACTGAGGATGAATTAGCCAAAACAGTAAAGACTTAACTAGTGAGCTCAGAACATTTGCATTTTGCCATTATCTGATACATTGCAATTTCCCAGTTCATTTAAAAAATCTCCTAATGTATATTCAACATTTGGTTCCTATATCCACAGGGAAAAAAACTGCTGTAGGTGCAAAAGGGCCACTGTAGGTCCAGAACAAAACAAAACCCAGCACTCTGCTACTACAACTGCCACCACCATTCTTCTACCCAATTCTGGAACCACATGGCTGTCCAGAGGAGCAAATCTTTATGCATCCTTGACCTGAGTCATTGCCGCTTTGGGATCCATAATAGTTCCTGCTTATTAGTGGTTTCAGCTTAGTACAGCCTAAGCCCTCTCTCCCCAGACAGACCTTCAGCTCTGGCTCAGGACAGCAGTCAGGCAGCTGGAGAAGAGGCAGCTTAAGGACAGGGTGGGGGCTTCTTCCTAGGGCTTAAACAGTTGCAAGGGTTAAAATGGAGGCAGAAGAATAAACAGAAGATGTGAACATTTGATGTTGGAGAAGAGCCTGTTTGAATACACCAGAGGAATAACTGAAGCGCAAAACAGCCATGTGAAAAATACGAAGTTAGCTTGCAGAACTGACCTTGGCAGCAAAGCAACAGATGCCCAAGAGACTATAACAGTTTTTCATCCAATTTCTGTGAGAATGCAAACAAAACCAAAACAGTGTTAGAAGAAAACTGTCCTTTTGCTCTTCATTTAGAACGATTTGAAACAGACCCCCTTGGAAATAAATGTGTAAACATATATCCTTATCAATATCAGAATTTTCATACCCTTTTGCAATAGGATTTCTTATCCTGGACTATGCTGAGTATAAACCATAACAGTGTCCAAAATAAAATCACACATCTAGTCTAGAGATAACTTACACCATATTATTTAAATCGAATTGTTCAAAGTCTAAAAAGTTTCTGGATAAATAAGGGTCTCATCAAGAGTATTAGAACTTCAGTTGGACAGAGTATGAAACAAGAAAAAAATGTTTCAAATTAACAAAAGTAGCTTATATAGGTAAGGTGGTGCTGTGTTCTCTTGGCTAGACAAAAATCAAATTGATTTGAAATAAATCTAGATTAAAACATTAAAAAAAACCCCAAACAAAACAAACCAAACAAAATTAATCCTATTTTGTTCTCATATAATACAGTGCCTTACAAATATCTTTTAACTACATTCAAAACTTAATGAAAGAGACAGCAATTATCTATCCCATTCCATAGCAGGAAATAGAAAGACAGATATCACACATCCCTCAAATATTTATTCCTGCCACAAAAATAAATGAAAACATCATATGCCAAATTCATAGCTGATCTGGTGTCTATATTTCAGGTAGTTATTGTGATAAATTTGGGGGTTAAATTCTGCAATAAATCATAACATCATTTGCCAAAACATAGTATGAATATCAATATATATGGCCACATTTTCCTAGTTGTTCCTCTTTTAACATAGGACAGCCATTAATTAGCTACCATAAGAACTTAATCCAATGTAGCCCAAGTCGGTGATTCGCAAACACAGTGTGTGATCTGTCTGGAACAGCCAGAGGCATTTGATACCTAATTCCAAAGAGATAACATTGAAACAGAAGCTTGTACACAAGAGCAGTATTTTTGGTTGCAGAAGAACAAGCTGGAGGTTCAAAGGGACCTTGTGGCACTCTGCGATGCTGCGGCACATGTGGCACACTTCACCAAAACATCATCTTACAGCAGCCAGACCGAGCACACTGTGCCCCAGGTTTAGGTCAGTACTGCAAAACGATGGTACAGGAGGACAGACATTTGTAGGCTCATTGGTACTGTCTTCAGAGTTCTTTCAAATGTTATTTATTTTACTATATCAGTTTAGTATGGGATGTTCCAAGAAACTGATGTCCTTAATTTAACCACAAAACAGAAACAAAATGGACACAGGGTCTCCCTAAAGTAAGGGAAATGTGTTGAAGGGATAGAGATTTCTCTTTCTGTATGCATTGAATCATAGAGAAACTACCAGCAAGTATACTAATAAAATTGTCCTGCATTATCTAGAATTTGCACAGTAGATAAGCCTCCATACCATTTGAAAGGTTTAGCGCTTTATTAAGAACTTTATTCATTATATGCAGATAAATGAATAAATCTACAGGCTTCAAAATCAGGCTTTCCTTCTGATAAACACTCAATATGCACTCTCACTCCTCTTATTTTCCTTTGCAAAGTTTTCTACTACAAGAGCAAAGATGACAGAATCTGTCCCCCTGTAGCTATATGTTTATAGTCAAATAGAATAAAACCTAAAGAATCCCATTTTACAGATGCTATATGAGGCAGATGTGATTTGACAAATTGCACAGAGAACACAAGAAAAAGGTGAAAATAAACAGCAGTCCTACTAGCATCTAGTTGAGTCTATGCAGCCCTGCACAACTGATGACAGCTGGGTTTGTACTGATGGCAAGTAACAAAAGCTGCTGCCCACTAACAAATTATCAGAAGTGGTGATTTTCTTTCTTATCATAAGTTCAAAATGGATAATGCATTTGTTATTGTTAATGTTATTTGTGGCATCACAGGTCCTGGAGAATAAAAATCCCATGACACTGAGATCATGGGAAAGATTGAAAATAACTGCCTTCACAAGTGAATCACAAAACTGGAATCTTCAAAATGTCTCTGAGGGTAGGCCATTTTATATTTAAATTACAAAAAGTTATCTCAGAAAAAATTGAGATCTAGAACAGAATCTTTGGCAAAATTGATAGTTGTAAACATTGCAAATTATAAAACCATAGAATCATGGAATAATTTTTGTTGGAAAAGCCCTTTAAGATCATCAAGTCCAACTGTTACCTAGCACTGCCAAGCCCACCACTAAATCATGTCCCTAAGAACATCATCTATGCATCTTTTAAACACCTCCAGGGATGGTGACTCAACCACTTCCCTGGGCAGCCTGTTCCAATGCCTGACAACCCTTCCAGTGAATAATTTTTTCCTAATATCCAATCTAAACATCCTCTGGTGCAACTTGAGGCCATTTCCTCTTGTCCTATCACTTGCTACTTGGGAGAAGAGACCAACACCCTCCATGCTACAACCTCCTTTCAGGTAGTTGTAGACAGCGATAAGGTCTCCCCGCAGCCTCCTTTTCTCCAGGCTGAATAGCCCCAGTTCCCTCAGCCGCTCCTCATCAGACTTGTGCTCCAGGCCCCACACCAGCTTTGTTGCCCTTTTTAGACATGCTCCAGCACCTCAGTGCAGTCTAGCTGTGAAATATTAAATGAAGATATTTTTATTTTCCCTTTAACTTTGAGCTCTTAGGGTGCACTTGGGTTCATTTTTTTTCAATGACACCTAAAAACTTTACAAAAATGAACTCTGAGCTTCTTCAAGATCTGAAGTACCAAGTAAAAGCATGAGATACTGAAGATTTGAAAATGAAGCTGCCACAATCGGTAGTGCTAGTTCACCCTCGCTAGCCAGATAGGAGGGTGGGTATGAAAGCCATTGGATAAAAAAGGCAGTGTTTGCTTTCTCTCTTAAATTATCATAAAAATATCAACAGGCAGAGTTCTCTTGTTGGCCCACTACAAGGCAGAAAAATCAAAGCTAAATAAAAGAATCAAGACTTGTGGGATCAGTTGTCAGGTTTTTTGTTTGCTCAATGCTATGCTTCCCCTTTCTTTCCGGCTACTCACTAAAAAAATGGAGCAAATTGTAGGCTGCCATATAAATCAGGTGATCTTCAAGCTGGGACGTGATTCCTAGCATTGAATCACCACCTAGAACACAGCTGATTGCTTATAAAGGAAAAATAAATCTAGTTTTCTGCAAGAGTCCCTTCACACAATGATAGGCACTCTATTGGCAAATGTAAATCTTGCATCAAACTGTTGCTTGAGCAATCTCAGCATGAATCAGCAGCTGCAGGGGATTATCTCCATCAGGACACAGAAAAGCAGAAGCAGTTATTTCTGAAGAGAGCTGAATATGTAACTTAAACCTTTCTCTCTTAGGAAAGATTTGCTTTATAATTTGAATCAACTCAGTTCTAGTGGAAAAAAGTCTTTCTCAATAAAGGTCTGAAGGTGTATCTAAAATTGCTCAAATCTGGGAACTAACAGCATCTCTTTCCAAATCTCTTCAAATGCAAACTCCAAAGTCAGAATCCAGAATGTCATAAGGGTCCCAAAATGAGCAGCATTTTTTTTTGGTACAATAACTTTTCAGTGATTGTGGGTTTGTTCATTCTAGATTGTAAATAAATGTCTGTAATCTTAGTTTCACAGTTCTGTATTTTCGACATAAATGATTTTGTACCATAAAAACGAGGGGAACATAATACAGGGAAGACAGGTAATTCTGGAAAGGATATGAGGACTCATTTTATGGTTTAGGACTGCTGAGTGTGTAATCTTGAGATTACTCACAAGTGAAGACCCTCTGCCACAAATATCTGCCTTCAGCTTTGGTGTACTTAGTCCTGGCCCAGCTTTTCTGAGAAGGATGCAGCTCTGTAGCTGTAGTGCAGACAGCGATGCCTTGCCAATATGAATAGATTAAAACTTGAGGATGGCTTTGAAGATTAGGATCTGACCCTCAAACTGGCAGGCAGAGCACACTTAAAGCTAACAAAGATCAGTGTAAAGGAACCATATAGAATGGCTCCAGTTCTTAATCCCCCTGAAAATAAGACAGTTGCATTCTTCAGCAGCAGAAGCCCCGATGTTGTCTTTACCTTTGGACAACCTCTCTAACTGATGGGCTACTCTAGTCGAGATCTCTTCTGACAGGACAAAGGGAAATGGATCAAGTTTAAGGATGAACTTTTGCCACGCTACCTATGAACTAATGAATAGGCTGATGTTTCTGATCATGTTAACATCCGGATGGAAGGAAGAAAATATATTCTAGCTATACAGGTCAGCTCTGGGAGGCAGCTACTGCTATTTTGGCATGGCACACCATCAGGCTGAATTACTGGCTCCTCATTCAAACATAAAACAGTGTGGAATTTTTGATGCTGAATTCTTCTGTGGAAAACTATATATCCAAACAATTATAGTGATGTATGGTTGCTATCACTCCATTTTCCCAAGTGGTATCATATATCTATTGAAGCAGGATTTCTGTCCAGGGCAGCTTAGCAGAAAAGGACTTCTTGCTCCTTACTGAACTTACAATGCTGTCGATAGGGAATGACTGACTCCCATATAATACTGAGTGGCCAAATTGTACATTTTTTCTGTTCCACTTTGTAATGTAAACAGGTTTTCTGCATTGATGGTCAGACATGCCATCAAAACACCATCAAAAGACTAAATATTCAAATACAGTTTCTATCCAGTGCCACAAGAAAGTCTTGCCCTTTCTTTGGATCATTGCTAGTCTCTCTATATCTTGCAGATATCCAGTTAATCCAGCAGCAGGAACTTTTGCAAGCCTTACTACTTGTGGACAATGATTTTTGTCTAAGAAATAAGAGGATGAAAAGAGCGTGCTAAATGAAGAGGGTTCAAGTATCCATTGTTACCCTGATGCTCCTGTTGCTTTCACAAAGTCCACGGTGGTCTTATTTCTTTGAATCACAGAATCACAGAATCAGAGAATGTTAGGGATTGGAAGGGACCTCGAAAGATCATCTAGTCCAATCCCCCTGCCGGAGCAGGAACACCCAGATGAGGCTACACAGGAAGGCGTCCAGGCGGGTCTGGAATGTCTCCAGAGAAGGAGACTCCACAACCTCCCTGGGCAGCCTGTTTCAGTGTTCTGTCACCTTCACTGTGAAGAAGTTTCTTCTCATATTTAAGTGGAACCTCCTATGTTCCAGTTTGCACCCAGAAGGAAGCTCATAATTTCCATTAATAAATAAATGCTTCTTTAGCAGACAGAAGACACACCAGGCTAGATTTGCAGGTGGTCATATTTTGGAGCCTAAATGTTGTGAGAGGCTCATGTGTGTGTAAAACTAATTCAGAAAGGTGGGAATCCTCTGTCCCTTGGGAGTACCACTCCTACTTGGCTAATATTGCCTCTAAAATAGGATGGGTAGTCATCCCAGATATCACTGCTATGGTTGGATTACACAGTTAGTACAACAGGATAAAAAGCTAAGAGATCTGCTTAAACAAGAAGGGGCATTAGGGGACATCGATTTGCAAAAAATGTTATTTGAAATAAACATACTGTGTATCTTTCATTTATTCTAACAAAAGAAAAAGAAAAGCTGAACACAAACTGAAACTGCAGTCCATGGTTGTATGAATCCACTATAACATCTTCAACTGTCTTAACACTCCTTGTATCTACTATTGATTTAACTACCCTACATCTTCTCTCTAGTGTACTGCTTTGTAATTATTTCCATATATATATATTACCAAATGAGTTTCTCAGGCTTCTGGAAGAAAGGATCGCTAGTTTCTGCAAAAAAGGGGCTATAGAGGCGATGGTATATATTTTAATGGTGGCTTCTTGCAACTGCAGAAAACAAACAAACAAACAAACAAAAAACCCCAAAACACCCAAAAACCCAAACCAACAAACAAAAAAACCCCCACAAAAATGACCACCCAAACCCAAACTTCAGTCATACTTAGACAGGCAATCTTCTTACATCTTTGAGCAAAATGCTAAATCAGTAGGTTTGTCTTCTGCTTTTAATGCACGATCATTCTTTCAATTAACTAGGTTCTACATTGTGTTTAAGTTTACTTAATAAAGATGTGGAAAAAAGAATAAAGTACTCAATCTACTTTCACTAAAATCATTGTACAAATGCCTACTGGCTTGACCGGAAACAAGTCTGGACGCATTTCAGTTATCACTAGAAATAGAAGGCCTCGATATTTTGGGCACTGGTTCCATAACCATATCCAAGCTTATCGGAAAATACTCATATTTCTGTGGTAAGTTGTTAAAAAATCTGGAATATCATATATTTTCCAAATTATTTTGTGTTATTTTAATGCAGTGGTTAGAAAACACTTAAATGCCAGGGCCAGCTACATGTTTTTTGGGAAGCAGGTGATGCACATTAAATTTCTGTAGAGGAGATAATAGAGGAGAAACATCTTTAAATTCTACACTGAATACACTAAAATATAAGCTTTTTACTTTTAGTAGACGAATGTATTTGTGATGAAATGACAAACATTACTGTCATCTCCCCACCCAGAGCAGGTGTGGCAGATGCACCCCCATTGCTCCCTCCTCCTCCCACCCTGCTCCCTGAAAGCACCAGAAACTTCTAGACCAATAGACCACTATGGTCATGCACACGTCCCTTGGTCAATAGAAAGGGCCCTTGACCAATGAAGCACCTCAGTTGAGAGAAGTTTCTAGACCACTACCATAAATGATCACAGCTCAGATTCACCTAGGGTATAAATGGAGCCCACCAGAGACCTACTATTGACTTGTTCTTCTTTGGAGCAGTGGGTCTGCAATGGAAAGCTCTTCTCCTTAGGTTGGGATGCCATCTAAAGGAAGTTCCTGGAGGACTGAGACACCTTGCCTTATTGGTAAGCTATCTTCTGGGTACCCTTGAGAGTCCTCGCTTTTTGTGAGTGGGAAGATGTGCATTTTGAATCATCATTCTAGAGCTTTGGGATCACTTGAGTCTGAATCAGCTGTGTAGTAATTGAACTCCTAACCGGTATCCGAACCAGTGTTTTATAATGTTGTCAGAGTGCTGAATAATTTTTTATAATCCCCATTTCTAGTTGGCTTTTCCACTGAATAGTTCCATTTAGAATAAAGTCTGTTTGGAGTTTATTGCCTGCCTAAATTGATTTTTGGGGTGCCTCCGTGACAGCAGGTATGAGAGCAGCAAAATCAGTGACTGCAGGACTCCACATTATCTGCAGTGCCCCAGCAATGACTTTGGTTGTTCCTTTGCCTTCATGTCTCGACTCTCAGCTGAGACTGCCCACAAAGCACCTAGCTAAAATTACTTTTTTTTAATCAGCAGACATCTTAGACGGGTGGGTGGACAAAAAAAACCCTGCTGAGTCACCAAATAAATGCCACGCAAATGTCAAATGGTAATGTTGTATAATTGTTACTAATTGCTCATTGTTCTTGGTCCTCCTAGGCCACAGTGTACCCTAGGTTGACAACGAAAGAATGAACTTAAGCCCATTTGTTTACTACTTGAAGTTGACAGATGTTTCTGACTGATTTCTGGAGGATGCTTTACACCCCCTAGTTTACAGATGCCTTTGTTCAATTCCGACAGTCTAATGCAAGACACCATGTGAAATGCAAAACAAATAGAAGAAAGTACTTGGTAGAAGACAAAATTTGCAGTGTAACTTTTCCTGGTCAACCCTCTTTTGGAGTGTGCCTATGTCGATGCTTCAGTTAAAGCTGTTTTATAAGCAAGAGAGTAAGTGGGTAAAAAACACACTACTGGGAAAGACATTGAACGAGCTCATTGAATTAACTTTTTTGTATGATAATGCAGAAATTATGGAGAAAAGTAGGCAAACAGGCATCTGTTTTTAACAGTGCTTTGAGACTAGTCTGTATATGAAAATATCAAAGCAGCATCACAAATGTGAATGAAGACATACAATTCAATTGCATGATTTGCAACACAGAAGCTGACCTCGTCCTTCAAAGAAGGTGACTTCATTGAGTCCTTCTACTGACTACACTAACAGCTGGATACCCAGTGGCAGCGCAAATCAGTCCAAATCTGACCCAGGTCAGAGTGTATGGCGAACCGAGGAAAAATAGCATTCACGTCTCTAGTCTTTACTATAGAGTTGTTCTTCTTGCAGAGTAAGTAGTCTGAAAACTTTTCTTCAGCAGCAGTGCCAGTTCTCATGTCATTTTGCATTTCTGTACCACAAATGCATGTACTACACTTTGGGAACATCCATATTAGACTTGCAGCAAAGCATGGGCTGAAAATCACTTTCCCTGTCTTGCTCCGTAACAATTAGAAAAATCCACTGTTTAACCACAGAAAAATTTCCACTGCTGATTGATTCCTAGGTCTGTTTGGCTGATTATAATTCCCCAACCTACCCTTATGTGATTCACACCCATACATCTGCTCTAGCTTCAGCATATAATTGTTATTCCATACAGACAGCTCAGTATTTATTCAAACAAGGGTGCTCTTGTGTATTTCCCCTTTTTAGCTTCTCTAAAAAAAGTAAATTGATTGCAAGACATTATATTGTATGTGCATGTTTGTGTGTGGGAATAAAACCCAATTTTGTTATCCTCTCAAAGGCAGCAGCTGATTACTGAGACAGAATAAAGAAAAGATAGTAAATGGAGTACTGTACATTTACATCAGACACACGGCATTCCAGCCTTCACTGTGGCTTCTTAAAGAGATGATTTCTGTTATTTTCCAGCATCCTTTTCCACATTATAAAACAAATATTTGCTCTCCTGAAGATCTGTTGCTACAGTACAAAAAAATCAAAGCCATGACTCTGTGATGGTGCAAGTCTTTGACTGCTATGTTATCATTTTGTCATGGGAGAAACAGAAAAGATGCTTGTGGAATGAGCAAGTTGGTACTGCTTGGATTATCTTCATAAAAGAAGCTGAAATGAGTTTGAAAACATTTGTGCTCTGCCAGAGTCAGCTGATTTGGTTCTCAGGAGTTTGTGTGAACGGGTGTTTCATGGGTTTTTGGCTCATGTCTGTATTAGGACTTTGGGAGGGTTCAATGAACCCAGATCTCAAAGCAAAAATATTTTATCTACATTTTCTAGTTAAGATGTTTTTTAAAAGCTAAATTTAGTTTTCTGGAAAATATTTTTAAAGTAATGTTAGACTCATTTAACTTGTTTTGTGAAAACAATCCACATATAGGCTTGAAAGTCTAGGGTTGGCAGTTTAAATTTTGGTTTAAGGCATAATAAAAGTGGGGACCTACTTCTGAAAAATTTTCTAACTACAAGCTTAATTCCAAGTCATGTGGCATCTAGGTGTGGAATTTGAGCTATTTTCAGTGACATCCATTGAGATAAAAGCATAGCATTGTTTTTTTCCTAGATGTATAAAGATTCTCAGCAAAGGAACTAATACAGGTTTCATTCCTAAAGCCTTTGTGCTTCCTGTCACCATTTTCCACAGTACTTGCAGTGAGATGAAGAGCATTTGAAACCGGTATTTTTGGTTTTATCTACTCATTCGCATTATAGCTCTGAACAACCATCCAGTAACTATGTCTCCCCTCAAACTCGCATCGCTTCAAGTACTTAAATTCCAGGTTTTGCAAGTGGAATCAAACCAGCAGCTGGCACTCCTGAGACCCAGAGACTGGTATGCAGTGAACTGAAAGTTTGCACAGAAAGCCACAAAAGTGGCTTTCACCTGGAGTCTTCTGCATTGTCATCAAGTTCTGTGGTGGAAAACAGGTGAAGAGAATACATTCATTTAGTTGGCAAAACATTTGTAAAGCGATAAGAATGTCCAGCAAACTAACTGTGGCTTTGATGGAGGAGCTGATAAGAGGCAGAATAGACAGCTAACAGAAAAGGCAAAGAGAGGTATCAAAGCCTGGTTAGAAGCCACAGGGCAAAAGCCTGAAGGCCTTCAGGAGGGTACGTGCTACTTCAGTTGTCACAGTGAACAAAATATTTCACTTCCAGCTAACTGATTCACACTCAGCTACAGTCAGCAGTGCCTATGAGTGCTGGTGATCTGACAGATAAGATAGGGATCTGACAGCTGTTTAACAGAATATGTAGAATAAATCCATTTTTCAGTAGAATGAAACAAATGTATTAATACAAAACTTTATAATAGTCCACCAATGTATTTTAACTCTCACAAGAAGGTAAATTGTTCAGCTGATACGATTAGACTGTCTTTGGCCTTTCAAGTGATGCTGTCAACAAGAGCGCTTTCTGATACTTTAGATTTTTTTTTTTTAAAGATGACACGCTAACTGCTAGCAGGTTTTGGCCTTTCAAGTTGGCACAGATTGGATTAATCATCCACAGATGGAAATCTCTGTAGTTCTTGCCAGCTGTAGTAACAGCCCATTCCCAGGTGCTGGGCAGATTTTTAATGGATTTTTTTTTGGCTGATACAGTACAATGTAACATGATAAGTTAAATTACTCATATAATTCCTGTAGGTTATCAGTTATTACTTTTCAAATTCTGCTCCCATTTCTTGTTTCACATATGGTTATTTGTTCAGTGCCTTGAGCAGGTGGGATACTAGATGCATATTGTTTATAGTACTAGATTCATGTGAATTTAGTGTTGCTTCATTATTCATGTAAATAGACTTGCTGAAGTCTCCAGATATGCTAGTGTGATATGGGATTTCATCTGTAATCTGTTTGCAGCTGTCAGGTCTTAGGTGGTCACAATGTTCAAGGGATTTGCAGGAGCTGTAGTGTTACTAGTTCTGTAAACCAACTTTTTTTGTCTGCCGGAAAAATTCCTTCCCAAAAGCCTACACTTGGCAGTATTCCCACATTGGTCCTCTGTACTTTAGCAAACCAAGAGTGCCTTAACTGTCTCACGGAATGCCTCTGAGATGCCTGAATAAACTGCTTCCTTTGGTTTTACTGCCCCCACAAAGATAGGGCAAGCCAAGTCTGTAAAACAAAAGGACAGCAATTGAGAGAAAGGATGAGGCATAAAACCAGGGGGAAAAATGACAAGTGGAACAACTAGAGAATGCTATTCTAGCTGACACATTAACTGGATACCTCTGTTTGCTCCAACACACTTACAATGAGTTCCTATTATGTGCTCCAGCGTTCAGAGCCAAGTACTCAGTTTCCATAGAAATAGAGTACTTTCCAGATAAGGCCCAAGATTAACTACTTAATGATTTTTCCTTACATGGTCCTATACTAATTCCCCTAGAGTCAGGCTTTGTTGTTAAACTTCAAAGGCTCTTGATGGGTGTGAAGGGACCTAGTTATCTTGGGAACTAGCCATTTCTTCCTGGTTCATGCTCAGTCAGCTGATGAACCTATAATAGTGTAAGCAAAGATGAGGGTTTCACCTGGAATCAAGCAGTACGGGTGTCTAAAGATTATTTCTTCTTCTATTTTTATCCATTCTGACAGCTAGCCACTTCTAGCCTAAATCTAAACTACTCTTTCATTTAAAACTAGTAATACATCCACATTAACTGTTTTACATAAAACCAGGGCCACACTAACACCCGCATGCAAGTAAGATTCTTGATTTTAGCATCCTGTAGTGATTGCAGATGATTTGTTACAAGTATAGATTAGCTTGGACATGACTGTGAGATGAACTAATGCCTCCCTCTAGCTTGTCAAGCTGTTCCTTTATCAGCATCAAGAAACAATAATTACACTTTTAGGAATCTCTGTCTGTATTTTGCATGGCGCAATTACATGATGTGCAGCACCAAACCTGCAAGTCTCACAGAAACCTGACTGGCAAGTATCTGCACTGCACTAATAAATTTCCAAATATTTGTATAAGCTTCATGAACAAAGTTATAATCAAGAATAATGATGGTGCTTATCTTTTTTACTCACTCCACTGTTCCATATTTTCAGTTCCTTGGAGTTATATCATATACAACCATTAGGCATCTTGGACAACAACCTGTGTTCCCCCAAATCTCAATAAAATGGAAACCTTTGCAAATCTCCCTGTCATATCTCATACCTGTAAATGCACAATCACTGTCTTCTACCATCAGTGCTATTAACTTCTTTCAAAGTTTGATCCTGGCAAAAAAACAACCCCCCACAACTGTAGTTACTCCAGGCATAATACTGTGAGCCAAATGAATCCATGATCTAATACTGATGACATTGGTGGATTCAGTCCAGGGACAAATGTAGCTTTAAGTTGTTTTGAAATGGAACATACTTTCACATCCCCAAACAGCAATAATATTTATTTAAAAGTTGAGGGAGTTTATGCTCTTAGGGCAGAGATAATAATATGAAATTGTTTTCTATGCAAAGAAATTTTATCCAGTAATTTTTCTAAATAACACAAATATACGCTGCATATGAGTAGTTTCTCTTATATTTTTCTTACTGTCCTCTATTTTCAAGTTCACCCATTTTTCTGATGTGTTCTAAAAAGTAAAGACAGTCTAATACATAGTACTCTCCACCATTAAAAACAAAAAGTTATACTTTTTCAAATCTAATTTATCGTACAAGTAGTAGCAGAACAACATTGCTGTGTTCTAGTTCTCTGCAATGCACAACTTGTTCTGATAAACCAGCAAATGTTATTTGCCTGAAGAGCTGCTTACAGTCAAATTACAAACTAAGCTTTATTTATCAGAGATAATAACCTTTTACATCCTGGCCCTGTACCACTAATATTAATGATACGACAACTGGACTGTGACTGCTAAAAAATGGAATCTAAAGAAAATCTGCGTGATTGTTCAAAAAGCGATTAGAAAAGGCTTATCAACAAGCCTGACTGATGTTACACCGTTTAACTTTTTTTTTTTTTTCAAACTGTTGAACTCTGCTAAGCTTATACCTCTGAAAACAAGAAAAAAAATGCAGTACATGCCAACATAAATTTAATTCTGTATCTGCTGCCCTGTAAAGGTCTTTATAGCTGCCATGGATTATATAAATACATTTCACTGTGTTCTTTCCGTTTGGTCTAGCTTTTTTCATTGCTGGGAGCATTCACTGCACTAGCCTGGCATTATTGCCATGTAGGTTGTTCACTTAAGGAGTATCACTGGTCTTCTCTCTGCCATGTCTACTTGCATGACTAAAGGAAGCAGATGTATGGATCTTTTGAATGATCCAATTTAATACTGAGTTATAGCAATCCTGCATCAGTCAGCATTGTGTCTCTGATATACAGACTTAATAATGCATAGGAAGCATATGTTTGATGATGTCCTGTGGATGAAGGTGAAGGACTTGTAAAATAAAGCAGTGGAATGGGATATGCTTCTGAGGAATCAGGTCAATGCTTGAGTATAAAGTATGTATAGGAGACTCCTGTCAGTCCTTTAAGACATAATGTTTTGCCTTAAACAAAACAACAATTTTGGAAGCTATTCTGACTCATCTTCAAAGGCTGAGGGCAAATACGTGTAGTGAAGGCATAAGAAATCATCATTCAAAGGGAACGGAAAAGGAAATAAAACCACATAAGCTAAAAAGAAACTCCAGTGTTAACCTCATCCAACCTTCTACTCAAAGGAGAGACAATGTAGATCAAGTTGCTCAGGGACTTGTACAGTCAAGTTTTGAGTACTTCCAAGAAAAGGCACCTCTTCCAGCATTTGATTGCTGCTGTAGTGATTTTTTTTTTTTATGCTTACATTTACTTGGAATTTCCCCTATTCTGGCTTGTGTCTATTGCTCATCATTCTTCCACTGTGCACCTCTGAGAAAATAGTCTTTTTCTGTCTTCTTTACATCCTTTTATAGGTAGTTATACATACTAATAAGGTTCTCCACCTTTGCTTTATCTTCTTATGCCTGAATAAACCTGGTATGCAGAGTGTGGGACTTTTGCACGTGCCTTTGCTGAACTTCATGAGGTTCCCTTCAGCCCATTTCCCCAGCCTTCAACAGCCCTGCTCTCCCCCTTAGGATCCCTCATGTGGGATCACTTGCAAACTCACTGAAAGTGTACTCTATCCCTTCATCCAGACCGTCAATAAAGACAGTACATGTTACTGGCCACAACAACTACTGAGGGGTGCCACTGGTAACCAGTTGCCAGCTCAACTTGTCCCATTGATCACAATCCCTTGAGCCCAGCACTCCAGCTGATTTCCTACCTACCTATCCACTTAATCAGTTCTTATCATTTTGGCTTGGAGGATACTATAAGAGACCATATCTAAAGCCTTGCCAAAGTCAAGGTATGTATCATCCATCACCTTCCCCTCATCCACACAGCCAGCTATCTCATTATAGAAGGCAATGTGGCTGGTCAGGCAGAATGTGTCCTTGGTATGGAAACAGCTCTACTGCCTTCTCAGGAGCACAGATGAGGTCAACTAGCCAGCAGTTCTCTGGATCCTTCTCTTGTCCTTCTTGAAGATGAGTGTGTTTACCTTTTTCCAGTTATGAAGAACCTCCCCCGATCCCCATGACTTCTAAATGTGATAGAAGCTGTGTAATGGCATAAGCTTGCTACTCTTGGAAGGGTTCTGTCTAGTCCCATGGACTTGTGTATGTCCAATCAGCTTAAGTACTCCAAGGATAGTAGGACTAAGGCTGCATGCTATGGTTGATTTTCAAAGGCTGATGTTTTAATTATTCTAGACTTTTAGAACAGTAAACGTCTTGCACTGTGAAGAGCACCTTCCAAGTGAAAACATCAAAGCAGCCTACAATTATGAAACAACTCAGCTAAAGCTTGTTCCTGAGAATTTGTATTACTGCTTCTTACAGTACAGTACACTCAGAGAGAGGTATTACAGATGTGATGATACTTAGAGAATAAGAATTTTGCTGAACTGTTTCCTGGAAAGTAAGTGAACTGCCAGACAATTTTAATTCTCCTTTAGCAAAGCTTTTACAGTCTGATTAATTTTTATTGCGAATGGAAATTCTTTTTGCAGAGGTAGATACTTATTTAGCTAGCCTGAACTATCAAGTGGTTCTAATATGAAGCTTGAAAAGAGATAGGAAAAGAATATTTATGTCACTTCTATGTTGTTTACAGTGCAGTCATGCTTTGAACAGCCTAGAGAGCAAAGTTGCTGACTGAGAAAGAAAACACAGAAATGGCTTATTTCACCCAGAACTTACACCCATAATACTCATAACTTATCTGTTTTACTTGGTCTTGGTTACAAGAACTTTAAGCACGAGAACAGACTTGTGTATCTCTCTCTCCATTTTTCCTTCCCATCTCCTCTCTTAACACTGCAAGATAATCTATCCACTTCCATCCTACCAAGCCTTGTGTGAGCTGCTATAACACTGTTCATTGACCTTTTTTCCTTCTATATATGCATATCATAGGCATTGGTTTACTGCAACATTCTATAGTCTTAAATAGATTGACTGAGCACAGTCCTAGTAGAGGATTGTGGAATATATGCACAGTATACTTTCCTCTTTAGGTGAGTTCCCTGTATTGAACCTGTCAGGGCTTCCCCAGCTATGTCTTTACATCTTTCAGCCTAAACCTTAATATGTATATGCTTATGTTCCTTTATTTTCTGAGAGTTAACTTTAGCAACTGTATTGTGAGAATATTTGGCTAGAATTTAGGGAAGCATTTCCCTTCCTTGGATTTTTTTTTTGTTTTAATTTATTCAATTGTCCCCCTTTGGTTTTGCAGTGGCTCAGCTTTTCAGTGAAAACACTGCCTACTCAAAGTTTGTAATTTCTTTTTCTTATAAGTCTCTTCAGTGATAAGTGATGTCCCTCAGGAGTCTGTTTTGGGACCACTACTGTTTGACATCTTCATCAATGACATAGACAGTGGGATTAAGTGCACCTTCAGCAAGTTTGCAGATGACATCAAGCTGAGTGGTGCAGTTGACATGCCTGAGGGATGTGATGCCCTCCAGAGGCACCTGGACAAGCTCAAGAAATGGCCCATGTGGACATCATTAGGTTCAACAGGGCCAAGTGCAAGGTCCTGCACCTGGGTTAGGACAACCCCTGGTATCAATACAGGCTGGGGGATTAAGGGATTGAGAGCAGCTCTGCAGTAAAGGACCTGGAGGTACTGGTGGATAAAAAGCTAGACATGAGCCAGCAATGTGTGCTTGCAGCCCAGAAGACCAACCATATCCTCACCTACATAAAAAGTAGTGTAGCCAGCAGGTTGAGGCAGGTGGCTCTGCCCCTCTACTTGCTCTCGCATTCACCTGGTGTTCAGACCTGGAGCCCCCACCATAAGAAGGACATTGACCTGCTGGAGCAGATCCAGAAGAGGGCCACGAAAATGATCAGAGGGCTGGAACACCTCTCCTGTGAGGAAAGGCTGAGAGAGTTGGGTCTGCTCATCCTGGAGAAGGCTCTGGGGAGACCTTATTGTGGCCTTTAGAACTTAAAGGGGGCTTGTAAGAAAGATGGGGACAGACCTTTTAGCAGGGCCTGTAGTGACAGGACAAAGGGTAACGGTTTTAAACTAAAGAGGGGAGACTCAGGCTAGACATGAGGAAGAAATTTTTTACTATGAGGGTTGTAAAACACTGGAACAGGTTGACCAGAGAGGTGGTAGATGCCCCATCCCTAGAGACATTCAAGGCCAGGCTGGATGGGGCTCTGAGCAACCTGATGTAGTCAAAGATGTCCCTGCTCATTGCAGCAGGGTTGGACTAGGTGACCTTTGAACGTCCCTTCCAAACAAAACTATTCTATGATTCCTCTCTATCTGGCCATCACTGTCAACTTTTTCTTTTAAAAAGACAGAATGGGACATGAAGTAAAGATAAAATAGTTTTTAAAATTCCTTCTTGGTTTCATCAGTCTATGGTGGGTGCATGTTCTGAATGTGCCCGACCCCTGCTCTCCAGACACATGCAAAGGCTCCTGATGGTCTAACTGGCATGCAGAAAACATTAGGAACAACATTCCTCTCAGAAAAGTAAACCTTTTTGAGATCCTAGCACTAAGGTGGTGACTAAAGAAGTGATCTTACATCTGAGCTCACCTAAAGAGACAAGAGAAAAAAAGGTACAAATCCCACTACAAGGCACACAGTTAACTCTGATGTAAGTCTCCTACTTCTCCTATTATCCAGCTTCCATGTGTTACATTTCTCCTACTAAGCTGCTTCTCATCTCTTCCTTGCTGCTGGCTCACACTCCTCTTCACACTCTTCCTGATTCCCCTACAGCCCATTTCTGTGTTTAATCCCCTTGGCCTCTATTCACACACAAACTATAGTACCATGCACACCTAACTGAAGAGCGTCTGTGGTCCAGCCCTTACACTCCCTAGATCTTTGTCATAAGAAGTTGCATGAAAATAGAAAAGAAATGGTCACCTGTTGTGAAAGGCTGATCTTGGAAAGGACTCCTCAACTTGAAGCACATTGTTATACTATTTGTGAAATACAATTAGATCTGCTTTTTATCTTTTATCTTGTTACTCAGTGATAATTGACTGTTCAAGGCTGGCACTCAGTTGTAATTATTCCCCCAGTGAAAATACAGCAACATTTTCTACAATCGCTCTCGCATATCTGCAAACAGCATCTGTAACACATCATCCTTCAGCAAACAGCTGTACAAATTAGTAGGGAACACTTCTCCACAAAAAGACTTAACAGAGGTAAAGAGCATCAACATGCCTACAGATTACATGGAATGTTTCAAACTTACATTAAAATAACTCATATTCAAGGTTCACTAACAAAGGGGCTGCCATGCTGCTGTCTCTTGTGGCACCCAGAGATTTCCATTTACCCATTTAGCCAATTCATTTTAGAGAACTAAGCATCTAGTAACATCTTGAGTGCTATGTCCACAAAGCTGCCAGGTACAAGCTGAAATAACCATCAGTATAAGTCATTTCACAGCAGTTCTCAGCGGGACAGTTGATTGTACTAATATGTAAGGAGCTCCACCTAGTGGCAAGAGAATGTGTTTCCATCTATGATAATTACCACAACATTAAGAGTCTTTGGAAATTTAAATACGTATACTAAACGCACTCTACTTAATTCAGTCTTTGCTTGATTTATTTTAATCAAAGCACTAGAATCATGACCTTTCACTAAGATAGCTTTATTCATTTTCAGCGACAATTTCTGAGAAAATTCAATCACTAGCTATGGAAATACGTTTAATCAAGCAGACACTCTGAATTGTAAATGTTAAGTAAGAGAGTCTTGCCCAGGTGCTTTATAAACTGATTGGCATACTTGTCATTCGATGCAGTAATGGTGTGAATTACTCTACGATTACAAGGCCCTGATTACTTCCTGATAAGTTTGGGTTGACAAATACTTATTTAACACCACAAGACAGTTATTTTGATAAATACAAAACTTTGAGTAAAAAATGTTATAACACTTATTTTCTTCATAATGTTATTGGAGTCTGATATAATAAGCACCTTAGCTAAAACAAAAAAAGCTCAGTATTTTTATTTTAAGCTTGCTAGGCTTTCATTTGTAAGTAACTGTTTTTTCCATCTTTTCTTTTTTTCTCTTACCTTCTCTAGTCTTTCTAGAAAAACTGTGGCCTGTTTCACAGCTCCCAGCTTCTCTAACAATCTCTGTATTAAAAGTAGGCTAGCCTGAGTACACAGAATTAGTGCATTTCTAAATCAAAGTTTCTCAAACTGTGGGGAATAAACATATTTAAATGGAGGTGCTCTTTGGGAAATAAGAGGAGGGCAATGGTGGGGCAAATGCCAGAGGAGTTGCAGCTGGGGCCAAAGGCTGTCAGGCTCCAAGAGAGGAAAACAACAGCTCTGAACAGAAGCAGAGGAAGCACATCTGATAGAAATGACGGCATTAGGACGTTGATGCTCAGCAAGAGCTTGCTGACAAGGCCAGATTAGTTCAGCATCTCTTTGCTCCTGCTCTAGGTGTATTTGCCCCCTTCTCATCCTTGTTCTTGCTTCTGTTTGAAACACTTCCTCCTGAACACACTTTTCATTCCACTTGTAGCAGCTCCATGGCAAAGTGTTTCTCCTTCCCCAACTGCAAATGTGCTTCATGGTAGTACTTCCCCTCCCCTCCCCATGCTCGGTTTAAGAAATGCTGCATTAGAAATTTCCTGCTGGAGTTGGGCTAGAGATGTAGAACGTACCTTGGAGTGTTGAAGGAAAAAAGTCTGAGACTTCAGCTAAACAAACTGGCTGTCTGAATTATGCATGATATATCCTGAGTTAGGTACAGGACAAACTTCAGAGACTAAATTACTATGTTCTGTCTTTGTATTAAAGATTTAAGAAAAAATGTAGATAGCTTTATTTTCAGTATTATTTCTGTATGTCTTTAATCCTGTTTCCCAAAGGTAATAAAGGTCCCCCCTGCTTCACAGAATTGCAATTTAAGAAGTCTCATCCTTCTGTATCACTGTTAAACCTAGACTCTAAACACCTAATTCCTGTACTTCTCATCTAGCCATGTGGCTGTACTATTCTGCATGTAGGAACAGAAACATCTTTAGTGCAGAAAGCAAAAATCAGTGAGTTTCTGGAAGCTGCTGCCTGGTACAGTACAAGGGAGCTAGTGGGTGGGAAATGAGGCCAGAGAGGTTGTGGCTGGGGCAGGCGGGAAGTGCCAGGCTCAAACTGGGAATCAAAGTACCTATTGCTGGAAGCAGATACTGGCACCATGTAGGATCCATGTTCACATAATCACCTCCGTGCTTACACTAAGTCCATCTACCAGCAGAGTTATAACTTTTACAAAACTGGGCTGTGGCTGATAACAATCAATACACAGCTTTCTACCCAGTACCATTATTTTTCTCAGGATGAAACACAGCAGTCAGCAGCACGATGCCTAATGTCTGCCCAGATCCCACAGTAGGTATTAAAGTCTCTTTTGAAGGATTTGCCTTTAGTGACACCCAACATGTCCTTACTAGACTCTTCATGTTCCTGCAGCATATGAAAAACTTAATTCATTATACCACGCTATAGTTTTGCTGCACCTAGTGAGATTCTTAACGTAGTCTAGATTTTATAGGTTTCATATTGCCATGATTTTTCCCCTTTTCTGATTTTCAGTTACCTACCAGTAAATTGGAAATATTTTTGCCTTTGCCTGTTATAGATTTTGTGTCTTTCTAAGTGGATGTCATATTGTTGCTTTATGCAGGTGGAAAATCACGCTCCAATTCAATAGAAGACAAAAATCAATCAAAGCTATGCAATCATTAAAAATAAACTTCCCTAAACACAATCTTTCCTTTCCATTCCTCGATACTGAATTTTAAGCAGGTAACTTAAATTTAATGCTAAGTTTCTATATTTACTGACCTCTAGTTTTTTTTCTTTTTTTCCACTCACTAAAAAAGTTGGTAACATCAGTTACCAGAACAGGTTTTAAAATGTAAACCCAAACAGCAATGCTAACTAGGAGACGTAATTCTACATGTATATTAGGCTTTGAAAAAAGTAAATGTCGAAGTGATAAATCTTTTGTTTAGTCCTGTTTTAAATATAAACTCAGACACGGGATCTTTGTCCGTCCACCTAAGCTCTGCCCTGTTCCTATAAATGTACCTTTTGGTGTGCAATGGCTCTTCTGGGGACAAAACCAGACACACAGTTAGGAATGAAGAAAAAAAATTACAAGGAATAGCACAGAGAACATACACGCAAGGTTTAGAACACTAATATACCATGAAATTTTGGAAATGTTGCTATAAAATAAAGTAGAATAAACCAGCGTTTGGCTGTTGCACTCTGAAGTTTCAGCCATTCTACTCAATAAAAATATTTTATATTAAGCTCTCTAAGTATTTCTAAGAATGGGATAAAATATATAAAATTCCTCAGTCACGAACAGCTTCATCAAGGGAAACATACCTTTCAGGAATTCTATTTAAGTATGACTTCTAATGTTACTTCAAAAGCTTTCACTGGTGCATTTGAATTCCCCATGATTATAATCTGTAGTCTGACACTTGCTAGATTCAGCTAGAGGCCTATGTCGAAGTATGGCATCACTGCTAGGAAAAAATCTGGAAAACCTTAAAGATACTGAGAAGGTCTATGTGGTAGTCTGTGGCTGTTTGTGGAAAAATTGGAAATGTCAGTTACAGTGGCAATATGCACGAAAATGGGTCATGAAATTACAAAATCATTAGGAGTTACTTTTGAGAACTCTGGAACAGTAAAAGAAACATCAGAAGGTCAGAGACTGAGTGTCAATCCTGTAAAGAGAAGCTGTGAAAGACTGAAGTTTAAACCTTAAACTTCAATTATCTGTTGATGATTTAAATGTTTTTTTCTAGTTCTAAGACTTGAAAGATAAAAAGGAGTAACAGACACACCATTCTGACTTTTTAGCCTGTTGAAAGAAGAGACAATGCTACTTTCTTAATTTTTAAGTAAAGCTGTTGATACATCTTCAAATGCCATCTTTAGATACATGTGATGACACGTCTAGACACTTCTTAGACACATCAGCATGACTCCCTCATCTTTTATGCAGACCCAGGTGGATGCCGCTACATATCCTGACGCTCCTGCAACCTCATCAATCTGTCTTCCCACCACCTCCATGGCTGAAAAGGCTTCTCAGGTCCTCCAGTGAGTCATGATGGGAGGCAACCCTGCAGGAAAAAAAAAAAAAAAAAAAAAGTGCTTCCTTTTGGTAGAATTAATTTGCTGCTGGTTTAGGAGCCAAAAGGGACCAAGTGTGCACCCACACGGGAAGAAAGAACAAGCTGGGAAGGAGCTGGGCATGGGAAGCTGGGCAGGCCCACGCCAGCGCTGGCATCAATTTACGCAAAACCCCAACTACTAAAAAGCAAGTACGGGGCTGGGGCATGCTGGGAGCTGCTGTGGAAGAGCTACTAGTCAAAATGAAGGCACACTGAGGAGCCTGAGACCCCATCCTGCGGTCAGCAGAGCATTATAGAATCACAGAATGTCCTGAGTTGGAAGGGACCTACAAGGATCATTGAGTCCAACTCTTGACCCTGCATATGACAACCCCATAGTTCACACCATGTGTCTGAGAGCATTGTCCAGTCTCTTCTTGAACACTGTCAGGCTTGGGGCCGTGACACCTCCCTGGGGAGCCTGTTCCAGTGTCCACCACCCTCTGGGTGAAGAACCTTTTCCTCATGTCCAACCTAAACCTCCCCTGGCACATCTTCCTGCCGTTCCCTTGGGTTCTGTCGTTGGTCACCAGAGAGGAGATCAGCACCTGCCCCTTCTGCTCCCCTTGTGAGGAAGCTGTAGCTGCCATGAGGTCTCCCCTCAGTCTCCTCTTCTCCAGGCTGAACAAGCCAAGTGACTTTAGCTGCTCCTTATATGGCTTCCTCTCCAAACCCTTCACCAACCTCGTAGCCCTCCTCTGGACACTCTCCAGTAGCTTTATATCCTTTTTATCCTGTGGCACCCAGAACTGCACACAGTGCCCCAGGTGAGGCCGCACCAGGGCAGAGCAGAGCGGGACAATCACCTCCCTCGCCCGGCTGGCAATGCTGTACTTGATGCACCCCTGGACACTGTTGGCCCATGTTATCCCTTCAGGAAGGGGGACGAGGGAGCGCGGTTACCCCAGTGGCGGGGCAGGCCGCGGCGGCAGAGCCCGTTATGAGGCGCCCAGCACCGGCCGGCAGGGCTGTGGGGGCAAAAGGGGTCAAGGCGCGGCGGGCCGGGCCGCCGCCTGACGTAGCTTCCGCTCCGAAGCGTTTCCGTGCCGTCATTTCCTCTTCCGCCACCGCGATCGCCGTTTCCTGCCCGGCCGGCGGGGACTCGTGTCTGTTTCCCAGGCCCCGTGCGCGCCCCGTCCCCGCCGCCGCCATGGCCATGAGGCAAACCCCGCTGACCTGCTCCGGCCACACGCGGCCCGTGGTGGACTTGGCCTTCAGCGGCGTCACCCCCTACGGCTATTTCCTCATCAGCGCCTGCAAGGGTGAGCGGGGACGGGAGGCGGCGGCTGTTGCGCCCGTGCGGCCGGTCCCTTAGTTGTACTCTGCCCGGCGGAGCTGCCCTCGCCCCCGGTGGGGTTGCGGGGGGTGGGCTGGGCTGCGCCTCCGCCCCGCCGCTCGCAGGCCGCGTGTCGCTTTCCGAGGGGGTGTTTGTGGGGCGGGACGGGGGGCGGTTGTACCGGAGTGCCATGTTCGTCCCGCGAAACGCTGGTACTCGTCGGGTCACACCGGCTGCCGGCGTCACCGAATGAAAAAGGGGGCGGGCAGCTGATTGCCGTGGTGCTTAATTACCAGTTTGGCCCTTGAGGGGGAGTGTCCAAGACCGCCTTTGGAGCGAAACTGGGGGCGGGGGAGGAAGCCTTGAAAATATTTATTTCTAAAACTGCCCGTTTTTACCGCTTGTGCATATATGCTGTGGATGTTAAAGCGAGATTCCGTTTAACCAAGGCAGCAGCCTGGCTGGACGTAGAATGGTGGCGTCCCCCTCCTTTCCCATGAGAGCTGTCATTGTGTGAATAGCCTTTCCCCTTTCATATGCGTATGTTAATCTTACGTATACATTCATAAGTTTAAAAGAGCATTTCTTGTTGTCTTGGAGTGCTTCCAGTTCAGTTCTAGATCTTGTGTGAACAACTTTTTGTTAGCCTCCCAGGAAAAATAATCACAGGAAAGGTTTTCTCTTTTATTTTTACAACACCTCTGTATGTGTTTTAAACGTATCTGATTACAAAGACAATACTTATTTCTGGGTGCTGTTAGATTGAAAATGTTGTTCCAAAGGAAAAAAAAAATACCAAACATGTCCTGCCTGAAGAAAATGTGAGTAAAAATAAAACCTCAACGTAGTGCTCCTTTCAGTCTCCCTTCTTCCTTAACACAAACCTGAAGAAAACTTCTTGTCTCATTTGGAGTATCATTTTAATGTCTATACAGTTTTAGATGCGTGTAGCATGTACAGCTGCACATCTAAGCTCTTCAGGTAAACTCTTTTGAAAAGAGTAGTTTCATAAAGTATGTGGTATTTCCATATGCTGGTGCAAGGGAATTTTTTTTTTTTTTTAAACAGCTTCCTTTTTTTTTATAATGTAACCTGAATGTTGGTTTTGTTTTTGTGAAGATGGTAAGCCTATGCTGCGTCAGGGTGACACAGGAGACTGGATCGGCACATTCCTAGGTCATAAAGGTGCTGTTTGGGGTGCCACTTTGAACACGGATGCCACTAAAGCAGCTACAGCAGCAGCAGATTTTACAGCGTAAGTGATTGACTGTCTTTGAAGTCTGTATTTTTATTTTAGTCTATAGTGCTCTTTGGTGATGTACAGCTGTAGTAAATTACTGATTCTTGTATTTCTCTGTAGTAATTGTTAGCTTGTGTGTGGTTAGCCAAATTAAAGCCTAGACTTCTAAGTTCTTGAAAGCAGCTACAGTTAATTCCATCATGGTGAACAACTATGATTGTTTCTTGATAAATATACTTAATTACTGTACCAGTTTGCTAGAATAACATTTCTATGTGGCTCTAATCTCTGGCACTGTACTTATAGAAGAATTGAGTGATTTTTATTTTGCTTCCACTGCTTAGACTCTTTTCATTACAATAAAACTCTTATGAAAATTCTAGTGAATTACCTCTTTGTTTTTTGTTGCTTGTGCTGTTTGCAGCATATTTAATATTCAGTAGGTTGAATCCTCTTAGTAGAGGGAAATCTCTACTAAGTTGCAAAGAAGAACTATCTGTGTCTTAAAACTAAATGCTAATTAGTCTGTGTTATCCTGAAGGAGAGGACAAAGGAAAATGGTGGGATAGTTAAAAAAAAAAAAAAGCTTTAGTGAAAGCATATAAAGTATTCTAATTGACTAAATGGTTTATAACATAGGGATGTAGCATTTATGATAAAATGCTATGGTGGTGTCAGGAAAGATTGCTTGCAAACTAATCCGACTGTTCAGGTTGATTTGTCCTGGTGCTACTAAAATATAAATGTTTTCTCTTCCCATTTAGCAAA
Source organism: Caloenas nicobarica (assembly GCF_036013445.1). Lineage (NCBI taxonomy): Eukaryota > Metazoa > Chordata > Aves > Columbiformes > Columbidae > Caloenas > Caloenas nicobarica. The sequence goes on along the minus strand of NC_088245.1, from coordinate 83,000,482 downwards.
GTGTGGGATGCTGTGACAGGCGATGAACTAATCACATTGGCTCACAAACACATTGTCAAAAGTGTGGATTTTACACAGGTATGGTAAAGCTTTATACTTCATTCACAAGGGAAGTAAGCTCTTGAGTATGTTTTGCTGTTACTTACTTTTCTGCTTTTTATGTGTATATCTTAACAGGCAAGTAACTTACAGTTTTTAAGATGATAACTTAAATGCAATATGCATGTTAGAGGCTGTCTGAGAGAAAGAACTGTTATTTTAAGACTCACGGATGAAGACTGGTATTTTGATTCAAAATAGAGTTGACCCTTTATAACTTCTGTTTCAGGATAGCAATTATCTGTTAACAGGTGGACAAGATAAACTGTTGCGTATCTACGACTTGAGCAAGCCAGAAGCAGGTGAGTCTGCTTTTAGAAATGATTCTTGTTTCCTGGAGTTAAATGAAAATTCTGAAATTATGAGCAACTTTCTGTTTAGAATCACAGAAGATAAAGTTGAGGATTGTTTTACAAGTGCAGTGTCTATAACCTTTTGCTCTAGTGGGATAATATGTATGTTTAAAGTTTATGCTTTTAACAAGTGGATTAGGGTTTATTTGTAACGGACTTCAAAGATAGGGTATTTCAATTAAATGCAGCTTCATTAGGAATAGGTCTAATTAATTAAAATTTAGTCATCTGAAAGAAAGAAGGTGCCACATATTTAAGTATATTTAAATTCATGTCCATACTGAACTACTGATGATTGATATGAAGCTAGAGATCCTTGATGTTCAACTAGTGAAGCTTTTTAAATTTAGGGAATCAGAGATCCAGTTTACATTTATTTTGTTGCTGGAATAAGTCGACAAATTCACAAGCACTTGAAGTAATTTTACAGTTTCTAGTAAATGGAAATCCATAGAGCTTAAGAAAGTTCCCAAACTGCTGCATGATATTATTTCATTTTCTTACATATATTAAAACATTTGGCTTTATTTTAAGAACCTGATGTTGTCAGTGGACATACTTCTGGCATTAAAAAGGCTTTATGGAGCAGTGATGACAAACAGATTCTTTCAGCTGATGATAAAACTGTCCGGTAAGAAAAAGTAACTTTCAGTTTTCTGAGAATTTCACTTTTATTTGTTGTTATAATCTATGTGAGAAGATAGTTATGGTTTTTGGTAAAGGGTATAAGTAACAGAGGTTATTTGATCCTAGATTATTATAGCTGCATGCCTAATACAGTTCTCTTCTGCAGTTAGAGACATAACTTTTGTAATAATTCTAATTTACCCCATAAACATGTCCTCCCTGATAAGAACAGATGGTCTTTGAGAAACTGCATAGTAGAATAAATTTATGCCTTTAATATTTATAGAAATGAATTTATAGAATAAGGTCTTGTAAATGCATGTTGTGCTGAGGTATTGTTGCCATGTCTTCTGCAATCCAGTCTTGAAATATACACAAGGCATGGACTAGCCAGGGACTGGGATAAAAGACTGGGAAGAGTATCTGGAATCAATTCCCTGTTGATAGACATAGCCCTCTTTCTCTGCCATGCTGATAAGTTCAGTGGGCTTTACTGTTTTTATAAGATGGCTCATCCAGTTACTGTTAAAGTGTTTTGTTTACTTCATGCCCAATTGGTAGATGTGCTGAAACCTAGACAATGTAGCTGCTGGGGAGATGAATTGACAAAGCTCAAACTAAGCTGTCAAGAAAGGATGGCTGATGTGCCTTCCTGCTTCTTCAGCTTTTTGGTTGATCTGACCAGTGTCATCTCATGCCTTGCTGTCTCACCATTCTTGTATTTACGGACAAAGGGGAGAGAAATAGAATGGTCTTTTCTGTTTTGTGAAAGGAAGGATAGGAGGGTGAAGTTGCTGGTGCAATTTCCCTGTAGCCTTCTTTTCAGCTCCTGTTCTTTTCATTTTCCTAGTGTTCAAGTTAGGCAAGAACCTAGTCTTGTTTGTCTTCTCTGAATTGTAGAAACAGAAATGCAGCAGTCAGCTAATGAATGAAGATTCTTAGTTGTCATAGCAAAACAATTTCCTTTCTGTTTAGATACCCCTTGCACCTCTACATAGAAAACCATATTATCTTAAATGAATCTGGTTTTTGGCATTAGTACGTCTTTACCTTGTGAGGTAAAAAGGCAGAATAGGATCTTTAAGCCTTGCTTCTAGAAGTTATAACAAGGTTTTTAATATCTAAGAGAATCTCTGAGTAGTTAAAGTGATATGTCAACCATTTAATGTTGTTGCATTAAGCTTTAAAAGTAGCAGTATTTTAAAGTAAGCGTGTCTTCATTCTCACCTATGCAAAGTTTTATGGTAAGGATGCCACTGAAAATCTGAAGTACCTGTGGAATCAAACCATGTTCTTTGTTAGGTGGCTTTTTTAATCAAAATCTTGCCATGGATGGGAGGTGACAACCGTTTGATTCGCTGAAATAATCTGAGAGTCTTTCTTGCCATTTTGTTTCCTCTTAAGCCTCTGGGACCGGAGTACCATGACTGAAGTGAAGGCACTAAATGTTGCCATGTCAGTGAGCAGCATGGAGTATGTTCCAGAAGGACAGATACTTGTGATAACCTATGGGAAGACTATTGCTTTTCATAGTGCAGAAACGTGAGTCCGAAACACAGAATTTTCGCAGGTTGAGTAATGGGCTTGGTTGTGTGTCAAAAATGACTGTACGAGGCCAAAATTGACAAGTTGTGAGAATTGGCATTAGTGGACATCTTCGCTTGCCATCTCGTCAGAGGTAGAGTGTGAAACAACTACCTTTTTCTAAAATAGTGAACCCTAATTATGTATCAGATGCTAGACTGTAAAGGTTCAGAGCCATTTTCATATTTCACATTAACTGTAATTGTGGTTAAATAAGTTTCAGCCAGGGTTCTGTTCAGTGCTTTTCAGAGAACAGATTATTTCTACATCTCTGATACTTTAAGAAAGCAAGTTAACACACTTAAGTATATTACAGGAAGTAGTTAAGTAGTTCTGAATGTGCGAGCCTTTTGTTTTGCTTATTCTGAACTCGTTTTTAACTTGGTGAGTGTGATTTGCAAGTATTAGAACTTGTTTCAGAAACTGTGTGTGGGTGTCTTCTGATTTTCTTAAAAGCAGTTGTGACTAGTAGAATCAGTTTCTTTGTTCTCAGGATTTTTTTTTTTTTAATGAACTTTGTTAACAAACTTTTCCCTCTCAGTCTAGAGCAAATTAAGTCATTTGAGGCACCTGCTACAATCAATTCTGCATCACTTCACCCTGCAAAAGAATGTTTGGTTGCAGGTGGTGAAGATTTTAAACTCTATAAATATGACTATAATACAGGAGAAGAATTAGGTATGTTTTTTCTTCCATAATAAAAATTAGTTCTGAAATGGGTATTAGATTAATGAAATAATGACTAATAAATGAAAACATTGTACTCAAATAAGGTCTTAGAACAGCAGGCTGTGCAAGAGGATGAAAAGGCATATTATCAGTTCAGCATTTTTTCCTTTTGCAGTATACCTAATGTTATTCTCTAGAACTAATTAAAGCCTCCATCAAACAGCACTTTGCACATATTTAAAAAACAAAAAGTCATTCTGTATTGCTGCAATAGCAAGCTGTATGTTAACTGCAGTGTCATACTACAGCATTCATCAGATATGTCTAATGAGTTGCAGCTACTTTTATGAAAAATGCAATGTTTGTGTTCTTGCTCATGTTGGCCAAACATATTTTAAAAAAAAAAGTGTATTTTGAAGTTTGTTCATGGATACTGTCCTCATTTAAAATTTTATATTGTGGAGTGAGTGGTTGAAGGAACAAAGCGTGCATATTCCATGCTACTGGCTTGCTTTGTAGTTTTGCCTGGAGCAAATAAGCACCTGTTTTCTTGCAGTTAATAAAACATTAATATGTTACCTAAATTTGAGATTGCTGAGATAGCAATAGAAGCTTTGTTTTGCATCAGAAGTTAAATACTGAGTAGGTGGCCCCCATCAGTATTTTTTGTCATCTTCTGATCAGTGTTTACCAGTGAATTTCAGTTGTTGACTGAAATTTGAAATTAATGGTCTTGATATGTTCTTTTATAGAATCTTACAAAGGACACTTTGGTCCCATTCACTGTGTGAGGTTTAGCCCTGATGGAGAGTTATATGCAAGTGGCTCTGAGGATGGTACACTAAGGCTGTGGCAGACAACAGTAGGGAAAACCTATGGTCTTTGGAAGTGTGTAGTTCCTGGTAAGTGTGTGCTTGTTCCTGGTGAAACTTGGCTGCTTCACCTGTTCTTTTTAAGTAGCATCTGTCATACATGCTAAACATCATCTGTATTTCATATACTAACAGTACTGTCTTCCAAGGGTCTCTATATCCACTTGAAGTCTGTTAGATTTAAGGATTTACTTTTGTATCCATCATTTAAGCAATTAACTTCAAACCTATAAGCTTGTTGAATGTAGATGCTTTGTGGATAATTAAGCAAATAGTCTGATGTATTTTTATGTTATAGAGGAAGAAATGAAAAACACCACTTTTATAAATTTTAGGGATATAAGAATCTCTAGAAAAAGTGTGAATTATAGGTTTATTTTATGTTGTACTTAGGTTGTGTAAATTTGGGGGTGGTGGGTGAAAGCGATGTCTAGAAGACTGCAAGTGAGTATCCATTAATGGCATACCTTACCCAAGTCTCCTCAACACTAAATTCAGTGGAAAATTTTATTTTTTCTATTGGGGTGGGTGAGGGGAACTGAAGGTACTGACTGTTTTTTGGTTTTTGTTATTTTTTTCCTCCTCCTCTCTACAGAAGAGGAGAATGCAGAAGTGGCAAAAGCCAGGACCACCCTTCCAGGAACTGCAGAGGAGGAAATAGGTAATGCACTGAACTGCCAGCTTCAACTCAGCTGAGCGTTAAAAGATCAGCTGAGATGGTAGCATTCTTTAGTATGGACGAGGTGCTTTTCCCCAAGTACCTTCTGGCATTTTTCACTCTTCTGAAAAGATTGTTGAATGCACTTTCCTGAAGATGACCATGTGGTGTCACACTAGTGACTAGAGCTGAACAGATGGCATGGAATAATTGGATCAGGTTAAATTGGAAAACAAACTGACCTGGTCTTTAAGCAATCTCTGCAACATGTCTTTGGTTTATATATCTAAGGTGAAGTTAAATAACACCCTTTTTATTTAATTGCAGAAGATCTTGCCTCTGAAAACTCAGATTCAGTGTACAGCTCAACTCCTGAAGTTAAGGCCTGATTATTGCAACTGTTACACAGCATATGGACATACAAGACTAAATCAAGTGAACAGTGATAAACAGCAGCCTTCCAGAGTGCGCTCTCTACGTAAGGCAAAGATGGGCAGTAATTGATGAGAATGCGGTGGAACTGGCTAGGTGTTGTCTGTAAGAGAACTGACTATCCAAAAAAAAAAAAAAAAAGACAAGTAGTAGAGTTTTGCTATCTTTTTAGCATAACTGCCTCATGTCTTTTCAAAGAAGTGTACAAGCCAAGATCCAGTCTCTCCAATTTCAGTTAGACTCATTGTAGTGTGTTTTCTTTATTAGAGAGAAGAGATACAATGGCTTTTACCCATTTTTTTTTTTTTCTTGAAAGTTGGAAAATGTGGCCTCAGTTGAAAATATGGGATTATGTACTACAAGTATTTGGTTCAGGTTTTGTTTCATTGTACACTGCTTCTGAATGTTTAACTGTTTTTAGTTGTCAAAATAAAATGCCTCTCAAAACTTGTATCTTACTGTTGAGTGTTGGGTTCGTGGAATAGAAAAGCAACCAAGTTAATTACATAAGCCTTTCTAGCATCTTGGTTTTGTACTATACAGAGGGAAAGTAATAAGAATGTTTTAGTGTTGGTACAGAGGCTGGCAAGTTCTTTGATATGTAAGCTTTGTGTCTTTTTATTCTTTAAAGTTTAAATGTAAATGTGAGTCTCTAAAATCAAAACCAGTGAAAACTCCTAAATTAAACGTGCTGCCTGAAATATTTGATTGTACATGAAAATCTCAGAGGTTGGCTATTAATATGTATAAGGCTTGGGTTTAGTTCTCCAGACTGGATTAAAAAGTTACTCTTTCAAGGTTACAAATAGTATTTTCTTCATTAAAGAAAATATTGCCATTCTTTCACTTGTCACTCCCTTTAATGTTATGCTGAAAGGTTTACATAATGCACTCTGTATGGAAGGGGGAAAAGTTAAACAGAGGTGTACATATATATTCATATACCTTTTTACTTTTTTTTTTTTTCATGTTCACACTTGTCCTTGCTGTTCTTCAGGACTTTTTTCCCAGGAGTACAGTAATGCTATCATCTTAGAAAGTTGAAGCTTAACATTTGAAAACTTGGGTATAAATTAAAATATGGGCAATTCTGTCTGAACATTAGAAAACACTTCCATTGTGAAGGGCAGTCAAACACTGCAACAGCCTGCCTGGAAAGGTTGTGATGTCTCCATTCTTGAAGATACTTAAAACCCAGCTGGATGCAGCCATAGCTGAGCCTGCTGGAGCAGGTGGTTGAACTCAAGTGGTTGACAGAGGTCCCTTCCAGCTTCAGCTGCTGCGAGGGGAAACTAAGAAGGAAAACAGAGAATGGTATCACAAATCATGGTTTCTTAGTGCAATAGTAGCACTAAGGATATGTTATTTCAGAGTTTACCCTAAAATTACTTTTGCAGTTGTGTATTTCAATTTAAAAACAAGCAAGTTGTAACGCTCTGATTTAGACCTATTGTTTAAGCCGTATTAAATCTGTTAAGGCTTATAACATCTCCAAATGTAGTAATTCAGCGTAGAAAGCTGTTCATTTTACAAGCTGAAGGATGCGTTTAAAACAAGTAACTCACACACCCCAGCCCATGGTGAAACTTCTGGCAGGCTGTGGTCTCTGTGTTGTATTTTCAAGCAGGTTGTGTAGCATTTCATAAAAAGTCTGGAATAGTGTCCTCAGATCTCAGAGCTGTGCCCCTTTGCTGCTTTACATGGTGCTGTTGGGAGTTTGTGGTTTCTTTGCTAGCACTGAGCAAATAGGGCTAAAGTTTCAAGATGTCTCATCTAAATGAACATATTAACAATGTTTAACACATTTTTCATGTGAGTTTGCATCATTAGAACTCTGGAAAAAAGTACAGGCTGTTGTCTGTGGCTTTGTTACCAGACTTTCATTTTGCGGGTGTTACTAGAAAGCTTTACAAAGTCACAGAATCACAGAATGTCAGGGATTGGAAGGGACCTATAAAGATCATCCAGTCCAATCCCCCCGCCGGAGCAGGAACACCCAGATGAGGCTACACAGGAAGGCGTCCAGGCGGGTTTGGAATGTCTCCAGAGAAGGAGACTCCACAACCTCCCTGGGCAGCCTGTTCCAGTGCCGTGTCACCGTCATTGTGAAGAAGTTTCTTCTCATATTTAAGTGGAACCTCCTGTGTTCCAGTTTGCACCCATTGCCCCTTGTCTTATCACTGGTTGTCACCGAGAAGAGCCTGGCTCCATCCTCCTGACACTCACCCTTTATGTATTTATAAACATTAATAAGGTCACCCCTCAGTCTCCTCCAAACTAAAGAGACCCAGCTCCCTCAGCCTTTCCTCATAAGGGAGATGTTCCAAGTCCCTAAGTTTATAGAGCCCATTGCGTATACAAGACACTAGTTTCTACGTGAAGATCCAACTTGAAGAAACTGGAAGTTGCCTGGACTCATTACCATCAAGACAGCGAAGTGAGGTGTTATTTGTCACTGAAGGAACGGAATATACGCACTAGTTCCCGCCACAAAACGGCTGTGGTGTCTTACCCAGCGGAGGCTGAGGGGCGGGGGTCGGCCTTGGCTGCGTCGTTACCGGCAGCCGCGGTGCGATGGGCGCGGGGCTGGCGCGATGGTGGCGGCGGGGCTGGAGCTCCCCGCCCACGCGGGGCGGGACCGGCAAGGCCGAAGCCTGCCCGCCCCGCCCGGGTCGGCCGCAGGGGGGCGGAGAGCCGGCGGCAGCGCCGACCATGGCGGGACGAAACCCGGGCACCAAGCTGGGTAAGGGGCGGCGGCCTGCGGGGAGGGCCGGGGCCGTGGAGGCGGGCCTGGGCCCGGCTGTTGCGGCGAGCGCCGTTCGCTGCGGAGCCGTGGCGTGAGGGTTCCCCAGGCGGCAAAGCGGGCAGCGCTGCTCGGGGAGGGCCGGCCGCCCCGGGAGCGGGCGGAAGAGCGCAGGTGAGTGGCGGGGCCCGGTGGCTCCCGGCGGTGCGGCCGGACTCACAGAATCACAGCATGTTAGGGATTGGAAGGGACCTCGAAAGATCATCCAGTCCAATCCCCCCGCCGGAGCAGGAACACCCAGATGAGGCTACACAGGAAGGCGTCCAGGCAGGTTTGGAATGTCTCCAGAGAAGGAGACTCCACAACCTCCCTGGGCAGCCTGTTCCAGTGCTCCGTCACCCTCACTGGGAAGAAGTTTCTTCTCAAATTTAAGTGGAACCTCCTGTGTTCCAGTTTGCACCCATTGCCCCTTGTCCTATCACTGGTTGTCACCGAGAAGAGCCTGGCTCCATCCTCCTGACACTCACCTTTACATATTTATAAACATTAATGAGGTCACCCCTCAGTCTCCTCCAAGCTCAAGAAACCCAGCTCTCTCAGCCTTTCCTCATAAGGCAGGTGCTCCCCACCCTTCATGATCTTCGTGGCTCTGCGCTGGACTCTCTCCAGCAGCTCCCTGCCCTTCTTGAGCTGAGGGGCCCAGAACTGAACACAATATTCCAGATGCGGTCTCCGCCCGCCCGGCCTCGCCTCTTCTCCGGCCCTGGCTGACCCGCCTCAGGGTGTATGAGCCAGGCTGCTGCAAACCCTTGTGTTTCCAAAAAGCCAAAATGGAAATAGACTCATGATTCCCATAGATCCTTTAGCATATACTCATGACATATTATTCAGGCTCTCTCTTCAGCTGGGAGGGCTGTAGGAGGCTTGTTTTCCCTTTGGTGCTCCAGGGACTTGGCAGCGCTAGTCCTGTCACAAAGCTGTGCCCGGCCCCCTCTTGTGCACCTTTCTGGTTCTCACTGGATAAACCTTCCCCCGCTCCCTTTTCCCCAAGGTGTTCAAAACATTTTTAATCAGTTGAAATCTGATTTGTAAACTCAGGACTTTTCTTGCTGTTCTCTTTGTCGCTTGCTCTCTGAAGGCTGATAAGGACTTTGCAGGTGGCGTCTGGGCCTGAAAGGTGGCTGTGCCCTAGGTAAGGCAGAGAGCAGCCAAGAAAGGGTTTCTCTACCATTTCCTGAATGGAGCTCCTCTTCTGCTGATGGCAGGGGGTAGGGATGGAGAAATGGCTACAGGTCTCTGACTTCACCCAGAAAACCCCAACTGCAGTAGTGGAATGAGTTAAGGTGATTGGCCTTCCTACAGTCTGCCTCTAAGTTATGATAATTTGGTCAATGCGAGCAGGTGGGCAATTAAGGGGTGGAGATGTAGGGATGGTGTCATGGAAGACAGGAAGCAAAGGACAGCTGGTGTGGAACGGGGAGATCTGGAATTTAGCATGAGCAGAGTTCAGCAGGCCACACTGTGTAGTGTCATGTGCCCCATCTCTAGCACAAGCATAGGCATTTTTGCAGAGTTAACATGCAGTTTAAACAATTAGCCTGTGAACAACTGAAATTTGACTCTGTTTTCATTCTCGAAAATGACTGACATGTAACTCCTAAACGTGAGCTGTCAAGTTACTCTCTGATGTGCTTATCCTGTGGGCTGCTTACAGGGACAGGTGAGTTTCCGCTGTAGCCATCTGAACTGCATCTTTTTGCTGAAACAAACATGATAATAACATAGCAGCAAAACTTCAGTGTCTGTTAGGAAAAAGGTGAGCACAGAAGTTTGCAAATGCAGCCCTGTTACTTTAAACTAGGCATGTGTTATGCTTTTTCTTACTGTAAATTTAATCTTATAATTAATTGTCAGTATGTGTGGGCAGTCCAGAAATTTGATTGTGAAGTCAGTTCAGTTCCTATCAAACAGTCATCCTCTGACAGACAAGCTTACATGTAAGGAAGGCTATGCTGCTGAGTAGGGAAATTATTGGCAGAGACAGGCAACCTCACATTTGTCTGGTTCTTGCTGTACAAATGTAGTCAAGGGGAAAGTATTCAATGTGCAGCTGACCAGCACAAGATAATTATTTTTTTTGCACCCACTAAAACCATCTTTGAGTATATTCTAAATATTTTCTATAACTCTTTCTCCTCCCATAAGTAGCCCTCCCCTACCCAAGATGCAGTCAACTAATGCTCAAGATTATTCACGGAAAGCACAGAGATGGATGTCTTCTGGGCTGCGCCATGTGACCTCTTCCAACTGCAACTGATTTACCTGGAAAGGCCACTGCCCTCAGCTTATTTGTAGGTACTTGTTGCCATCACTTCCCAGTGATCTTTGTTTAAATCAATTGCAGTCAAAATGAGCTGAATTAGATGCACAGGGCAGGTGTAGTGGGGGAATGTTTGTATTAAGTGGCAGCATATCCACTGTGTCTGGTTTTAACAGCTGCATTATGGTGGCTACTTTAAAGGGAGACCTCAATCTCACTGCCATTTGTTCTCCCACCAAATAACACATCTGAAATATATTAAGTGCTGTATTTAAGTAAGTTGCTGTATCTTAGCTGTTTGCAGTACTCAAAAGGACATGTTAAATCCTTTTCTTTATCTTTCATGGTTGCTAATGATACACGCTGCTTCTGTGACTTAGGCACTTTGGCTTTTGAAGGTTTTGCCAGCTTGTGCGAGCAGCTTTAGCAGTAATTCAAATGATTTGCCCTGTATCTCAGAGCATTCTGTAGGACTACAGTTTTCTAACGGGGACACCTAGTGGTAAAATATCTTATACTTAAAAATCTATTATTGGACTCCTTTTTTCTCTGTATCTTCTATTGCTGTGATTGCTACCCAATGTCATTATTTAAGCAGTAAATTTCTGATGCTGCCATTAGAGAGCATTTATTTGTTTATCAATAACAAGCCAAACTCTTCTCAAATCATGGCATATAATGCTTTTCTTTGTGATTTTTTTTTTTTTTGGTAAAATAAATATGTTTTTACAAAAACCCTTCCTTCCTTAAGAACAAGGTGTTTACATGGAATAAAGAACAGGTACAGATAAAAAAACCCTAGTGATTTACATCAACCAGTCAGAGGGTCACTAGTCTAATACATGGACACATTTGCCATCAAAGAGTCCTGTAAAGAAGGTGCATAAGGAATTTTACAAGTTTGTCATTCCACAGAAACTGTTTGTGGAGTCATTCCTGGGTACTCAGGTTCACCACAATGCCTGCAGGGGCTGAAAGGAGTCTGCCTCTCCTGCTCTGCTCCCAGAGACTCTGGAGTATAATGGACCAGGTGCTTCATGTTTTGTCACTTTTCAGAAAAGCATCACATGCCACTTCACAACAAAATAGTGAAGCGTATCAATGAGCATCCATTTTGTAGCGTAGGCTAGTAGCATACTCCTTTGGTTTAACTGTGGGGATCCAGACATCTGCCACATGGGTTTTCTGTGCCCTGCAGGTGGAATTTTGATGCAACAACTTCAGAACTCATAGAGGAAGAAAGACATTCGGTAACCTTGGGTAGACCCAGAAAATGGCAAGTGAGATGTTTAAAACCCAGCAGATAGCGTATTCTACTTTGAGGCTGGTACCGAGTAGAGTAATGCAGGGGTCTGGCTTGGAACCCATCCTGTTTAATGCTTTTTTTCAATGACCTGGAGGAGGTGAAAGACTACTTGCTCATAAGCTTTCCAGATCACACTAAATTAGCCAGATCAGAGGGGCACAAACTGGCTGGGAAAATGGGTCAACAGGAGCCCAGTGATGCTCAGCAGGGCCGAAGGCAGAGCCCTGCCCCGGGAGGACGAGCCCCGGCAGCCCCAGGCTGGGCCCTGCCTGCCTGGGGAGCAGCTCTGCCGAAAGGCCCCGGGGCCTGGTGGGCAGCGAGCTGGGCACCACCAGCAGTGCCCTGGCAGCAGAGACGGCCGGTGGCCTCCTGGGCTGTACCAGCGGGGACACGGCCAGCAGCTCCTGGGATCGTCCCCTCTGCTCAGCACTTGCTAGACTGTCTCTGGAAGACTGTGTCCAGTTTTGTTGCCCCCCAATAGAATAAGGAGATTGATAAAGTGTCACAAGTTCAGCAGAGGGACACCAAGATGGTCAGGGGCTGGAGCACCTGCCTGGTCAGGAGACACTGAGGCATCTGGGGTGGTTCAGCCTGGGGAAGAGATGGCTTTGGGAGTCGTAACAGCAGCCTGCTCATCCCTCATCCCTGCTCATCACGGGCAGTGTATCCAGGAAGCAGAGCCAGGCTCTTCATTGCATGGTAAGATGAAACAAGACAACAGGCTTGTCTTGAGAGACGTTCAGACTGGATATAAGAAAAACATCTTGATGCAGGACAGTCAGGTGATGGGGCAGGTTTCTCCGAGATGCTGTGTAGTCTCCATCCTTGGGGACTCTCAAAACACAAGTGAATAAAGCCCTCAGCAGCCTGGTCTGAGCTCAGAGCTGACCCTGCTTTGCACAAGAGGTTGGACAAATGACCTTTGGAGATCTTCCAAACCAAATTATTCTATGATTATATGTTTTTTTTTACCTGTGTTTGTCTGTTTAGGTATGTGTGTATATATATGTATACACACACACACATGTATTTAGAGTAATGAATAATTAGTTACAGTTGTTTTGCAAAGTGTGTTCTTGGATTCTTAAAAAACATCTGTGTTGCTCAGCCCCTCTAGTTGGAGGGCCAGAAATATGTTCATTATGTTTCAATTGGTATTTTTAATTATAGTTGATATTTCTGAGCCATTTACATGTGAGAGCTAGCCTCTTGGTAAGTGGCATTTAGATAATGAAGTGTTGCATCCCTTTTCAAGACAGCATAATTCTGTTCTAATATATTAATAGCTGGTTTTAGCCTGTACTGTGGCTTCGTTTCTTCACTGTTCCTTTCCAACACCTTTTGAATCTGCTGGATAATTTTAGTCAAATTTGAAGGACAGATAGATGTCTCAGAAATAAGTCAGTCACTGACCAAATTAGTGACCAGATTAGTCCCTCTGTTGAGGGTAAGGCAGGCACAGCTCAACAATTACGACTTTTCATTACATCTTTTTTTAGGAGGGCTTTATGCATGTAACAACAACCTATTTTACTCCATGGTTGTAAGGACCATAACATCAGAGCTGCGTTTTTGGGGTGAGGAGACGTCTCTGGAGCCAGGGAAGAAGAGAGGGAGCAGCAAAGGAGTTGGACCTGCAGGAAACCAAGCTCCTGTTGTTCTGCAGCTCACTTTCTGAGGGAGGGCTTGTCAGGGGTTTTCAAAGTGCTTTGGAGGATACTGTGGTCCATTTCATACAATCCATGGTCAATGTTGTATGATTTCACTAATGTCACAAGATAGTAGAGCTGATTTCTAGTTCAGGGCTCATGCCTTAGTGTCCTGCTTTGAGTATCTGAATGCTGATGACTTGGGGATTGAACTTCTCTCATATAAAGAAGACCCATCTGAAGTCAAAATAGGTCCATAGCAAGAGTCACTATGGGGTAATAACTACAGCGTCTGTCTCAAGAAACTGAATAACCCCCAAACCTCTAGAGAGCTTACATGGTGTGATCGCTGAAGCCTTTACTCTCTCTTCAGTGGTTTTGCTTGGCCGTGCATGGCCAGCTGGGGTCAGCCTGTGGCCAGCCGAATGTTTCCGTTCTCCACCAAAGGTTCAGGGCACAGTTTCACTCGCTTCTCCAGAAATAACACCTTTCATCACTTCCCTTTCCCATTTTATCGTGTGTTCATGGTAAGAGCAGGAGCACACATGCTGTTTCTGGCACAGAGGAGGAAATAACCATTTGAGGGGGCAGCTTCTTTTGGGGACTGTGCTGCCTTAAAATACTTGTGAAACTACAGCCTCAGGCATTCTTGAGCTTTCTGTTTCACCATCTGAAGGGATGCCATCTACACAGTTTTTTAAAAATCTTCTGAAAAGCTTAGTCTGTTTTATGAGGAATGTATTAGGTATCTTAGGCATTTATGTAATTATACTAATGAAGTGGTTTTATTTATTGTATTCTGAGGAAATGGCTGGTATTTTTGGATTCATGTCCTTCAAAGAGAGGAGATGAATTTCCTGTTAGATTTTTGAATATGATTTTTTCAAATGTCTTCAGAGGAAAAACTAAACTTGAAGAGTGATTACAGAATATTGGCTAATTAGCTATAGTGTAACTGCTTTAATTACTTTTATCCCTGAAGCTACATGACTGTGCAGATGACTAGCAGATGACTTATTTAAAAAAAAAAAAAAGACATGTTCACACTGCAAGGTTAATGAGCCTAATTAAATATCGTTTTCCTTAGCCAGATACTAAATCATAAAGCTTGGAGGGGTGGGGGAGGAGGAGAATCCAAAGGCAGTCAGTTCTATTTCAAATAATGGTTTTATTCTGATTTTTAATGCAAGAAAAAAAAAACCCTGGAATTGTGAGTGATTTTTCTGAATAGAGACACATTTAGCAGTTTGGTGAGACCTCACATGGCAAACTTTGAAAGTCTATTTAGAGACAATTACGCTGAGACATATTTGTTTTCACTTGCCCACTGCTTTAATTAATGGAGAAGTGGGCTTGAATAAAAGGTCGGTGTTAGATAGAAGTCTCCATCTGCTGCTACGTATCACCAGAACCTTTGTCCTTCCTTGCCGTGTGGTTTTTTTATTACACCATTTTATTTCCTTTAGTAAGCTGCGTAATGTATCACATGAAGTTGGACAGACAGGATGGAGTTCTGATTTTTTTTTAATTATTTTTATATATTTTTAAAGTTTTCTGCCTTTGCTGGGCACAGTGGTTCAATATCCCACATTCAAAAATATACCTAAAGATCCAAATTCTATGGTCTTTCAAGGAAACTTGCGTTTCAGGCACAAAAATTAGATATTGCACCTTATTGAGTTGCCAGGTGTGAGTTGCCTTCATGACTAGTCTTGAGCTATTAAAAACAGAAGGTAAAACATGTTATACAGTGAAAAGGGCTTATGCCAATGAATTTCATCATATTTGCAAATAGCTAAGAACATTGAATCAGCTATTGCTGATCAGCGGGTATATGGTAACTCTCCCAGGTAACTTTGGGCAAAGCTTCAGGATCCTTATTAGAGAGCAAGAAGCTGAGTACCTCATCTAAACTGCTTGTTTTGCTTTTATTGTGGTTTCCAAAGGGGCCAAAACGTCACCATGCATCCAATAGGGTTCAAAAGTTATCTTGGTAAATTGGATTATGATTAAATTATTCCACTTGAGCATGTGGCATATAGTAGGAGAATCACAACAGTTTGTGTTCTTTCTATCTTTCTATCTGTCTGTCTGTCTATCTATCTATCTATCTATCTGTTTGTGTTTTCCTGGACTTTGTCAAGTGTTGCCTATAATGGCCCCATGGGAAGAGATATATGGTCTCTGCTGCTCACATAGGAGCCTCAACCTTAAAGCAACTGCGGAGGATGTAGAGGTTTCGGTAGCTTATATTATATTTCAGCTGTCTGTGTTTATATGGTTTGCATTTATTGATACTCAAAAAGAAGGAAAGTTCTAGCAATGAGTTTTGTAGCAGTAGCTTTTCTCACCTGCTTTCTACATGTCAGTTGAGCTTCTTGCTTTTGGGGCAGAATGAATAAGCCCATGGCTTTGAAAGGGGAGAGAAGTAACGAGAGTTTGTTGTTCAAATGGTTTGCAACTTTGCAAGCGCCTGCTTTACTTTTTCACCATATAGTGAGACTGATGCTGAAGTCTTAAATAAATCCTTAAATTCCTTAGGATTCCCTTGCAATTCCTTCTTTGGTTTAACTTTTTTTGCTTTTGGCCAACATTTTGACCTTGCAGATACTGTTCATCCGATTACTTGTATGGGGTGATAGGAAAGCGGTAGCAAGGTGCCTTAACTGTGCTTGGAACAACATTTTGTTTAGCTGTGTTTCATGCCTTTGTCCTGCATTTCCACTGAGTCATCTTTACCTAAATTGGTTTCTCCAGGGCTTTTTGTAAGTCTAATTAGGAAAACAAGCTTGTATTTACAAATACTTTAGCTAGTATATTAGTTCTGCACTTTTTTTTAGCTATTAAAACTATAAAGTAGGAAGAAAAGAATTTGAGGATGAGATTTCTGTACAGAATTAGTGATTTGGGCTATCGGCTTTTTTTAAAGTTTTAAACTTTTTAAAATCAATGTGCTTGAGGGAAATGCAAGTTTAATACAGTAGTGAAGAAGACTCATATAGATGAGATGCTCTTAACAAATTAAGTCACCCAGAATTATTATCTCTTAGTATCTGAGCCCGTGTCCGTATACTGACCTAAACTGATGATGGTATTTGATGATCGATGGTGGTAATTTGCTGATGTTTGGTGGTGAATGATTGTTGATGTTGTTTTCAGAGTATTTTAATGGATTGCTTATATAATTAGTATTAAGAAGAATTATTTATGCTTTGGGATATGAGAGATTTTAAGCATCTTCTGATTTCTTTTTCCTGTGTACTTCTGTGAGCAGTCTGTGTTTACTAACATTCAAAAATACAGTTTTGGTTTATCATACTAAGCAGAAATTTAAAGATTCAAGGGCCCGAACTCTCAGTTCTCCTTTATCAGTCACCCTTCCTTAAGCAGTGTCCAATTTTTGTGCTTCTGTTTTTAGACAGTTACATTATTTTAGTAAATGTTGAGTATCTGCTTCTCTTTGGGTCTGGTTATTATTTATGGATACTGAAACTCTTTGAAATTGTGAGCCAGGCTGTCTGCAGTGGGCATCTGAAGGAATTCACACGTTGAAGATGTTGCCCTGAGTCCTCCAGTGTGCTTGGGAAGGTGAGCACTTCTCAGGCAGACGTGCATCTCAGCAACTTCCAGGCAGATATGTTACCTAGGAATTCATTGCCTTTGGAAACTTGCAATTAGTCGGGCCATAGTAGCAAGTTCAGTAAAATTAGCTCTAGACAATAACAACTCAAATTTTTGCTCTTCAAGGGTCTGTCCAGAGGTTTTGGTGACTGTGTGGGGTGCAAGCAATGGCAGAAGGCTGTTTTGTGGGGGTTTTTAGTATGCTACATGTGTAATAAACTTCATAGTCCGGGACTGGCAACACAGTGTCTGTCATCAGTAGTAAATTAATCCAGCTGTAATGGCAAACAAAACATGCTGTGTGAAACATCCAGTTCACAGATCATACCATAACAGAAGTTAATGCTATTATGATATTTTGGACTAGTGATAAATATGCAAGCCCTTAAAAGGACATAAAAGCACAACATGCACTTCAGAGATCCCAAACCAAGCTGCAGTCATAGAGTCATAGAATGGTTTTGGTTGGAAGTGACCTTAAAGATCATCTAGTTCCAACCCCCCTGCCATGGGCAGGGACACCTTCCACTAGACCAGGTTGTCCAAAGCCCCGTCCAGCCTGGCCTTGAACACTTCCAGGGATGGGGCATCCACAGCTTCTCTGGGCAGCCTGTGCCAGTATCTCACCACCCTTTCTTCTGAAGTCCCACACCATCTATTAAAAGAACACAGAAATAGATGAGACTTTTTTTTAATCTTATTTTCCCACCTCAGAACTTGGCTGGATCTCAAAAGTGCATGTGAATCGACCTGCGGTTGTGAGGCATGCAGAACAAATTAAAAAGTGGAGAACTGTGAAAGGTAATTGGCAAGTAAGTGCTCTTTTTATGCATTCTGTTCCTGTATTCTTAAAGCAGTCACTCTCCCTCTCCACGCTGCAATATTGAATTTTTTTCAAGATGCATGTAAACTTAAAAGATGTGCTTGTCCATGTCTTATTTTAATAATTTGTATTTGATGATGATGGGATGGAATAAGGTGACGCCTTTATCCAAACAAGTTAAAAACCTTATAACTCATGAGTGGCAAAACTGCAAATGAATTTAAGTCATCTTTATTCATGAGTGGATTAAATTGTATGTTACTATCCCACCACATTTATTCTGTTTCCCAGACAGACTTCTCTGCATGCTGCCTTCTCATTTTTTAATTTTAAAGCTGTAAGATATGATCATGGTCCCTGTCAAGTTTGACCTACCTGGATGATTTTTCTGTACTTAAACATCACCAACATGTGTGATTTCTTTGCTTAACTAGATCTTACCTAAAACTGAAAAATTCTCACTGGCTATGGGACTGGGGGACAGAAAGGAAAAAGAAAAGGAAAAAAAAAGAAAGAGCCCATTAATGTTAAGGGGACTGATTTCTTAAGTCCTGAAATAAGGTAAATGATCAGTTATTGTCCATCTTGGTATAAAATAGGTTTAAGTAAGCTACTACTAAAGCCAGTGGCACAAATGAACTTTTCTTCAAGGCTGTCTTTTATTCGTTTAACACAAACGTTTAGACTGTCTTTACCCTCAACCTCTGCGGTTACAGCCCCCCTGTCAGAATTGACAGATACTGGCCCAGTATACAAGTTGGTTTCTCCAGTTTGTAGACGAGAATCGTAACGTGAAGCCATCAGGTCAGCGACATAAGCCGATCTGTTCTGCAGAGCAGAGCAGGTGAGGCTCGGCCACGCGCTGGGGAAGCGCTGAGAGGGGGCGGCGGGCAGAGCTGGCGGCAGGATGCTGCCGGTGTTTTTGCTGGCGTTCAGCCAAGGGCAAGGTCTGAAAAAATGCTGTGGAGCAGACCCAGAGGTCCAGGTGAGCTCTCAGCCGTGGGGCTGTAACTGGTGTCCAAAGGACAAATTGATTCTTCATTCACCAGACAACTGTTCTGCAAGCAAATGTGTGTGATTCCTCCCCTCTGTACGCCAAATAAGTCGTTTGCTTGCAGGAATAACTGAAAACCTGGAAGTGGGAGGAAGGAGACAATAAAGGATAAATCCTAACAGTGCAACATAGTAGAACAAAGCAAGAATAATTTAATTATACTTAATTCTTCAAAAAAACTGGTCAAAGTATTTGACATCCTGAGCTTAGCGTATCAGGCAACCATTCTGGGGTGGCTCAAGCTGTGTTCACAATGAGCACAGGTCTTGCAGATGAGAGTTTGGGGATAATTTGATGTAGATGTGTAAGATCCTACTGGAAGGTGGTAGAACACAACTTTCTGCCTGCTACATGAACCTGGAAGTTTGTGCTTTGAACGTTATGAATGAATTAAAAATAGACATAAACTGAGAAAAGTTAGACACCAGCTCAGCATTTATCAAGAGCTTCTTATGCATGGAAAGCCACTTGATACCAAGTTTGGCAGTCCAGTGGCCCAGGGTTGGTAAATAGCGTTAGTGGGAAAATCCAGAGGGTATTCCAGAACCTTGGCCATCTTCAGATACTGCAGGTGCAGTAATGTAAAAAGTAAGTCTTCTGATTTGACCGAAGTTGCTGTATGAAGAACTAAGACATAGAGAGCCACAGGCCTTGATTACAAAGAATCATCAGGAAGAAAGGGATTTAGTGTCACTCCCTCAACATCGCTGTAGGACAAAGTTTGATTTTTACTAAAACTTCTCCCCTCTCCTGTGTAGTAACATTGGTACTGAGCTACTCAAATAAGGTTTTACTTTGAAGAATGCCAGAAGCATCTCTCCTGTATTTGAACACTGTTATTGCAGAACAGTCATGTGCTGTTTATTGCACAGAGATTATTTTGAACCTTTACGTGTTTGGATGTAAGTAACACCACAGACTCAAACTTTGAAGCCCATTTCCCAAAATACACATTTGAAAAATCCTTTAAAAAAGGAAGTTCATAGCAGTTCTTAGAACTCCATGACTACATCTGTCTTGATGACTTTATGATTCATGTCATAAGAGATGAGACAAAAATTCTCTCAAATTAAGGATAAAAAAATCAATGTAAAAAAACCTTAAAACCATTTAAAGTGAAGAACCCTTTTGAGGTATTATAGGGTGAAAGTGTAAATCAGTTAGAAACAAGCAGTCAAGCTTAGAGTAACAGAGGCCAGTAACGGTTCATTACTCTGTTCGGTCACCCCAAGGCAGCTTTTGGTGTAACATTTACTGCAAGTTCAGAAAGGAGATTCCCATCAGCAAAGTGTGAAAGGTTAGTAGGCTGGCCAGCCACTTAAGATTTGCAGAGTAATACCTCCATGCAGATACAACAAGTTTTGCTGTCTATACTGACAAATTGTGTCACAGAGCAGAGCAGTCAGAGAGGCACTTTATGGACTCAAATGGACTTTGCCGTTGCAAACTCTCACTTTCTTGAACAAGTGCCCACTAAGAGATGTCTCCTTTTAGTGAAGCCATCACTTTGAATGACAATTTGCTGGAAGACCTTCAACAAAAATTTCAAAATAACGTCTTAAGCTCAATTTTTGTTCAGCAAAAAAGCTCAAAAAAACTTTAGTTCTGCTTCTGTTCCATTCTCTGCTTAATAAGTCTCTTGCAATTCTTTAGCATTTTCATCTAAAGAATGCTTTAGCCTTGACACTTAGCTCTTGCTATTGTTTTTGCATGAAATAATTACAGCTGGTTTTTTAGTCTTGATTCACACAAAAGAAAGTGGAAACATCTGGAGTCTAGACCCTAAGTTTTAAGAAGTCTGTGTTGTTACCCCCCACTGATTCCATGTTTCACTCTCACAGCAAACGTGCAAGTGTGCAAATTGCTGGTGTGTAGACTCATCTGGTTACTGGCAGTTGCAAGCCTGTGCACCTCTCGATGCATGTGTTGTAATTATATAGCATATTATAACAGTGAGGGTCCTCACATAAGTGATGTCTTTATCTTTGTTTTACAGAATTAAATTTGAAATTTTGCTTTTTGTCTGGATAAAAATGTTTGATTGTAAGCATTTGCAACAAAAACTGGAATTTGATCCTTTGATTCTGAAAGAGCGGACTTTTGATTCCAAATCCTTTCTGTACCATTAGATACTGCTCAAAACATGAATAAGTATCTTCCAATCCTGCCTGTCATTAGCCATTCTTTGCATATCCTCCATGTTATATCGCATACGTTTCCTCATTCTTAGAGTGAGAGCCAGGCTTCTGCTTTGTGCATCTTCTAATTCAGTTTGGCTTTGGAAATATAAATTGAAACGCTGTCTTCCTTGCTTCACTCCCTTTGTAGGCTGCTTGGCTGCTGAAAGCTGTCACCTGCATAGACCTTACCACTCTTTCAGGCGATGATACTCCTTCAAATGTTCACAGACTGTGTTTTAAAGCAAAGCATCCCATCAGAGAGGATCTGCTGAAAGCCTTGGACATGCATGATAAAGGTATGATAGTTTTTGTTGTGTGGATTTTGTAGAGAAAATGTTTGCATTTCCTCATTATTTTTTTTTTCGATTTTCAGAAAGGTATAAAAATGGCTTCTTCTCCCTTTAATGGAAGCAGTTATGGTAGGCAGTGTTGCAGAATTAATAGTCTTGTGAGAACATACGAGGTCCTATATGGTCTTATTCAAAGTAACTGTCTGAACTTCTAACTGCAAAATATCTGTTTCTTTGAGTTAATCTAAGAATACAAGGAGAAAATATCCATTCTCAGTTTGGCAACCAAAGTGAAGGATGGACTCAGGGCGATGCTGTAATTTATGATACCTAATGAGCAAATTTGATGTGGAAGCCACAGTTGTGTAACCTCAGTGTATGTCTTTTAATAACAGTGCACTAAGGTGGAAGTAATTGAGTGTTCTGTTAATCTGCTGATGTCCTTAGTAAATTGGAAAAGGGAGCAGCGTTCGTATGACTCCTTCGGATTTCATGCTTAGGTACTGTTTCTGTATGTAACTACCGAGCCTGCCACTTTGCCTGTCAGAAAAGATGCATTCCACAGTGCTAAGCATGTTATTTTTCCTTCTGAAAACATTACCTGCTTGTTTCAGTAGTTGAGGTAGGAGATGTCTTTACAGCCCAGTCTACTTCAAGGAACCAGTCTTGTAGTAAGTGTATGTGGCCGTGCACGTATCACATATACACACACAGAGTTCCCAGCTAAGTCAACAGAGGTGAAGGGGCAGAAGACAGCCCTTAAGAACTAGTGGTAAAACTTTCATTGACATTACTCAAGCAGGCTCCATCTGAAGTCCCAATGTTACACCCAAGACTGAACATGGTAAAACTTCGGAGCAAATTGAAACAGTCAATGTAACTATCAATAAAACCTCTTTATAACTAAGTAGCATTTCCAATTTTTTCCAGATATGCTCCCAGATGTGTTACTGAATACCATTTGGCTTTTATCCTGTCATGTTGGCCTTGTGATGATCTAACAAAAAGAAAATCTCAGTGACATTTGGGGCATACTTTTACTGTTGAAATATTTCAGTTTTACATGGGCATTGGGCACTGATTGAAGTCACATGATTTAGAACAAAAGGGGGAATCAGGCCTCTGGTTTTAATCCATACATATACTGAAGATGAGTCTTTTTTTAAAACCTGGATTTATGGACTATTTGACAGTTGAAGTATTAAATATGGTGTCAATTATCTGAGACTAGAAGAGAATAGCATTTTAACTAGAAATGCAGTAGGACTGCATTAACATAAAGACTGTTCAGTTGCTGTAGGGCTCAGTCTGGCTCAACAAGTCAGGTCAGAACTTGGCAGTGCAGTTTCTCTCACAGTAATTTGCTGACTAAGCATATCTTAACTGTACATGTTGGCATTAACCAGTGAAAGCTGTTGATAAAAGTCTTGGCATTTTAACTCCTCTTAATGCAAACTTGCTCCCAAGGTCAGGTGAAAGAACATGAGGGAGGTAACATCATGGAGAAATGCCTGAACATTTTGAGCAATATAACAGACATCCCTAGTGTAGGTGCTTAAGATCCTTGTGAGAATGCAGAAGCAGGAGGTGAGAGTGATGCACATGTGCTCATAATATGAATTGTACTTGAGAAGGTGGAAATCTATATATGAAAAAGTGAACTGTGGCTTTTGCAGGTATTACTGTTGCAGCGGTTTGTGTTTATCCCGCAAGAGTCATCGATGCTGTTAATACCTTAATGGCTGCTGGTTGTGACATACCAGTAGCTTCAGGTGAGCTTTATTCAAAAATATCCAATTAAATATTTTGATACTATAAAGTATGTAGAAGAATCCAGAAGTCTGGACTTGCTTTTGTTTCAGAGAGTAAGGTAAAAAGGTAGCAGGGGGAAAGAAGGGAATGGAGGGAAGGATTTGCTTCTGGTATAATCTTTTGGTTTTTTCCAACTTCAAGCTAATCAGGAATGCCAATTCTGTTTTGCTCGAAGCTCTTCAAAGACATCCTTAAGATATATCACTGTTTTCTTTACTTGAATAGAACAAATTGAGATAGCATGCTAGACAAAGTATCAGTAGAGATGAAATATATGGTAATAATAATATTAATAATAATAATGCAATATGAACTTTAGGAGTTCTAATACAAGGGTTTTTTTCACTATCAGTTGTTGGCGTTTAAGTGTAATCCTACAAGCTGAATGCAATGAAGCTGTGTGCAGAGGCAGAGGTTATTGCCTGCTGAGCAGTCTGCAGGTTCAGGACTCGTACTTACAAATCTCATAGTGCCAGCTCTTCTCCAGTCACTATATGCAAGAGACAAGTCCTGAATCTACAATAAGCAAGTAGAATCAAAGAATTATGCAGGTTGGAAGGGACCTCTGGATGTCATCTGGTCCAACTTCCTACTCAAAGCAGAGTCCAACTTTGAAGGTAGATCAGGTGTTTAATGCTAAGATCTGTGTTCTCTGGTGGGGTTTTTTGTCGATTTTTCATTGTTGTGTAGGGGAAAAATACATACTAAATACATTTATATGTCAGAGAGAAAGAGGATCTCTGACAAAGCCATTATTTTTTTCCATTTCCAGAGTTACCTTTGGGTTTTGCACTTAAACATCATAAATGTAATCTTAAGCAGATCTCATTGAAAGCAATTTTTGCTATATTGTGATTTAGCTGTTAAACATATTACTAGGATTCAACTTGAAATACTACTTAAAAAAAATGGGAAGAATTAAAAATGTATGTATTGCTTCTTGTATGAGTTCACTCCTTGTTTACTCAGTTCTGCTGGAAGCAATAGATACTGTGCTTTCTTATGTAGGCTGCTTTGGAAAAAAAAATGCAGCATGCGAAAGAGACCCTTTCACAAGATGCACTTAGTATCTTGCTGGACATTGATTCTTGAGGGAAGAGCTAATGCTTCTTGTGGATGGAGGGTAGGGTAAATTGCCTTTAGATTTTTTTAATCATGTTAGGAATAAGAAAAGAATAACATTCAAACTCTTTGGTGTATTAGAGTATTTGATGTATTTGTAATTTTATGGTCAATTTATAATTTCTTCCCTCTGCCTGAATCTTCCTTCCTCCTAGTGGCTGCTGGGTTTCCATCTGGACAAACTCCTCTAGAAACCAAACTGGCTGAAATAAGGCTAGCTGTGGAATATGGTGCCAGAGAGATTGACATTGTCATTAGCAGGAGTCTGGTGCTGGCTGGCCAGTGGGAAGGTGAGTGCCCACCCTTTGGCAAGGAACTTACACCTCTGTATATGCACCTGCAAGCTCTGTCTTTTCTCCAAATCTCCACATCAGTCTTTGAAGAGTTTGATCCCTCTCCTAAGAGTATCTGATAATCTGGGGCAGTGAACTAAATAAAAACTATTTTACTAATTTACGATGAATGGTTGCGTTTTTTTTAAATAATGCTGTTACAAGTCCTGTCAGGCCAGGCATGCAGAATGACTTTGTGTTTTAAAAATTCAGGGCTATTCCTTTGATGCCTTTAGAGGATTTTGTGTACAGGATTAAAAAAATAGCAAGTGCAATGGAAGTGGATGCCTGATTCTTTGAACAGTTTTGTTAAAACCCCCAAGGAGCTGCTGATGTAGATGATACCTTGTTAAATATACATGCTTCAATTCTTGAAAAAAATATGTATTATAGTTGTTTTCTTTTTCCTGAAAGTTGCGGGTACAAATTGACTGTTCATATTATTGTTGATGTTCTTGTGTCTGTAGACTACTACTAATTAGTAAGAACAATAATGCTGAAGATGGTTTTTGCTCTAATTGCCTCCTTAATGATTTGCATTGTGTTGACAATTCTCCTATAACTAATCTCCATGTGAAGGTAAACACATCATTGTCTTGGAATGAATTTTCCATTTAGTTGTATGATGCAGCGCAGTAATAGCCTGTTTGCTTGGAAGACTTCATAAAGGACCTCTGGTACCTGAGTTTGGTTAAGGAAATAAAATTAGTGTGGTAACAGATCGTATTTTCTGATTTTGGCCTTGCTTCAATTAGCAGTTAGACTTGAACCTAAAACCGCACTTGTTTCTGCATATGTGTCTTCAGGACTGATATTCTGGGTTCCACTTGCTGTAACATCTTGACCTCTTTTGTTGTATTTAGCATTTCCATCCTTCTGCTCTTAAATATATGCAGCTTTACAAATGTTTGACTTCTCAAGGATTGGTGTTGTTGCAGACATTTGTTTCTTTCAGGGTGGCTATTTTAAGTTCAGGTATGGCCTCGGAAATCACTGGAATATGGAGACTGGGTGATTCAGCGGTTTTAAATTATACAGAATGATGGATCAAGTTCTGTACCAGCTGGTGGCAAGGCTGTACACACACCTTCATATGCTGTATCTTTGTTAGGGTCTACACCATGATCTACAAAGCAGGTGCCCCCTTCAGGAGCTGCATTCTACTGGGAACACGTATTAGGCATGGATACAAGGTGAACTGATTCAGTGATCTGTCAGTAAGGCTAAAAAATTACCACTAAAGTGGACTTGAGCAGCAACTTGCAATTGTGTGTGAAAAAGTCTGTCTGGTAGCAAGTTCTGACATAACTCTGGTTACCACAGAATCATAGAATCATTTTGGTTAGAACACACCCTCAAGATCATTAAGTCCAACTGTAGCCTAAATCTGACACTAAACCATGTCCCTAAGAACTTTGTCTATACGGCTTTTAAACACCTCCAGGGATGGTCACTCAACCACTTCCCTGGGCAGCCTGTTCCAGTGCTTTACAACCCTTTCCATGAAGAATTTTTTCCTAATATCCAATCTAAACCACCCCTGGTGTGACTTGAGGCCATTTCCTCTTGTCCTATCACTTGCTACTTGGGAGAAGAGACCAACACCCTCCATTCTACAACCTCCTTTCAGGTAATTGTAGACAGCAATAAGGTCTCCCCTCAGCCTCCTTTTCTCCAGGCTTCAGACTTCATGGTATTAATACAAACTGCTGTTAAGTTCAAGTTGCACAGAACAGAGATCAGAACGTTAGTGCATGCAGACAATTGCAAATGTGTGCTTGATGTTATATTGCCCAGGATTACATGAAGGAGAATTCAGAGTAGAAATACAGAGCTAGATTCAGAGAGGAAGTTTGTATTGGTGATTCAAATGAACTGGACATACGTTGATAGGTTTTTCTTTATGGGAAATGAAGTGTTTTTCATGATCACAAGTTACAGGGGATAAGTACACAGATGTAGTGATAAGGGATGCAGTATAAAGCTGTCAGTTTACTAAATAAGTAAATTAGGGATGACTTTTGATTTGGTCTCCATATTCTTTTATCTAGAGCTGAAGTCATGACAAGTTTGAACACCATCCTTTTTTTTGGCACTGGTTAGTGTACAATTTTTTACTGAGGGCAGAACTGAAATTATTTCCAAATGTTTTCTGAAAGTTTATTCAAGAATCTATGTATGGCACATATTTACATGGTCTTGAAAAAAACTACCTCAGGAACAGAATTGACTTGCCATCCAGATAATGATGCTACAGGGTGAAAAATTATATTTAACTTGCCCATCCAAAAAAATTACTTCAGCAGGTGATTTGAATGTTTTGATGAAAATCTAGTGTTCTGACTTGTTCTTTAGCTTTCAATAGGTGTATGTTACCTGTGTGAACTTGCAGGTTTCCAACTCTATCTAATGATTAAATGTGATACACAGCAATGTATAAAGTACATTTAAGGAAGCGATGAAGAAGTCTTTTTTATGTTGGATCCCTATATTACATAAAATTGAAAAGTCTAGTGCAGTAACTGTGCCTATGTTCAAGGTGCTTCATCAGCTTGAGCTGCCTTGCAGTTATGACTGAACCTTTGCTTATGCTTACAACACTAATAATTTTTTATTGTTATCTTCTCATGCTGCCTGTCTTCACAACTTCAGGAGTTATAGACAAAAATATGTATGTGGTGGAGTGCTTTATCTTACCATTCATATATTTTTATCTTCTAACCTGTGGAATAATTGGGGTCACCATGATAGAATAGTGTTGCTTTGTGATTTGTTTCAGAGGCTTGTTTAGTTATTACATATTTTAGTGTATGTCCAATTATGTCCAGTTATTTTAAAGTAGTTCTTAAATATTGTTGGAGCTCTTTATGATACTCAGAATATATATTCTAGGTGTTTACGAAGTAATTGTTAAGATCTTTTTAATAGTGCTGAACATGAAAGCAACTTCATTGGACAGCTAATTTACATTGGGAAATAACATTAAATGAGATTTAAGTTTGTGAACTTATATATCTTTTACAATCTATTAGCTTTGAAAGCAATACTACTTTACAATAGTTTACTCAACCATTGTCTTGTATTGCTTGTCAAAGTATGGATTATGCCTAAAAATCACGATTTAAATACTGTTTCTAGGCACAGAATGTGGAGCTTGTATGTAAAGAGTGATGAAGCTCACCAACAAGTTGTTGAAAGAAAACAGTTTTATTTTTCTTCTTTTTTTTTTCTGTTGAAAATGTTCGAGTTGCTGTACCTTCTGAAGCTGTGTTGCATACTTTATAAATGGCTCAGAGGAAACACACTCCCTGCACCTGAGACTTGGAAAAGACTCCCCATGTTGTTCAGAAATATTATAGTTGGACTTACATTTTCTAGACGTGCAAGCTGACTTGGGACCTCAAAGTCTAGTTGCACAATTTCTTTCTTACATTGTCAGCAGCAGCTCAAACTCCTGAAGTCAAGCTCTGTTTTCAGTGTCATGTGAATCACGGGAGCCTGGAGTGGCACATATGTGGCTGAGAGCAGAACTGAAAGAGTCGTGTTGTGCCGATAGCCGTGTGCTTGTCATTTTGTTAACAAACCTGCCAGTAACGTGCAAGACAGAAGGAATTCCAGATCATTTTCCAGTTTCCCATCATGATTACCTTGATCTTTTGGTCTAACAGAAATTGAAACATCTTCCCTCCTCGTTTCAGTTTCTACCCTTAACATCAGTCAATGTGACTGACTAGATAAAAACACTTTATTTTTTTTTTTAATTCAGCTTATTTGTGGTTTTTTATCATCATGTTTTTAGAGAAGAGCTGTTTTGTAAAAATTTAAGCTGTGTTTTTCTCCCCCTTAATATTTTCATTTCCTGTGTAGGACAAATGGATTATCCCCCTTATTATGTGATTTTTAGGACAAATGTATTATACCAAAGCAAAACGATGTGTAGACAGTCCAGGGCAGATTATAGCCAGCAGTAATTGTCAGGGATGTTTGCTTGAGAGATGTGTAGGGAGGGGAACCATTTTCTTTGGTGTATTTAATAGCTGTTAAAAATCAATGTAGTGTTTGTACCGAATAGTTAGAATTTTAGGAATATTAAAAAAAAGCCACCTTCCAACACTTCCCTTTTATAACAGTGGAATTAAAACAAAAAATAAAGTATTTTTTAATTTCCTATAAAATCTGAATTTTTCTGACTTCTATAAATGCATCCACTAAAAGCACAGATCTAAAGTTCATAAAAGCAGTATGGTATTTTAAGTAAGTGGGTGCAAAGTAGATGAGTTCTTATGTCACATGCATTTTAACAGTAAGCCAGTGGAGCTACTACAGATTACATCAGTGAGCATCTGGCTCCAAATATATTCTATGTAAGTTGCCTTGCTTTGGCTTCTGTTTTGTTTGTTTGTTTGCTTGTTTTTCCTGGCTTAAGACTTAGGCTTGTTTTAGAATTGATACTTTTGGTTCTTTGGTGCTGTGTTCAAGATGCTACACAGTATTGGCCATTTTCTTTGAGAGCCCTTGATTATCTTTTTCCTGTTTTTAGCAGTCAGGAGAATCTCTTGCAGCCTCTTAACGGAGGTCTTAGCTCACAGCTGAAACTATTCCAGTGGGGTTTTCTGTAATATAGAGGTGTTTTCCCAAAGCTGTCTGCTACAAGTGCTAACCAGAGGAGCTCTATCTGCTGTGTCAGTTACTGGTTCCTGCACAGGTTGCAGATGTTCCCAGAACCGCAGCATCCGGCTCTGCTCCTGCTACTGGTTGGCTTGATGGAACTGAGTAGCTAAGAGATGGACTTTTTGGCAGGACAGACTGTCCCAGGAGAAGCCCAGGACTCCTTGAAACACTGGGTGCATTTTCAAGTATGATTAACCCCACCCATACTTTAGACACTTGCCAGGAAGTTTCAAGATAATCAAGTTATTTGTGCCTTGATTTAAATCTGTCTGAGTACCAAAACCTCTTTATTTTTGAAAAAGAGTAGGAGTTTTTGGACTTGTTCTGTATCAACGCACTCCCTGCTTGCACTGGGGCTGGGGTGCTCCGGTTAATCTTCTCTGTCCCAGAGGTAGTTGCATTTCTATTTGTGCTTTTACTGTAGGGTTGAGAATGTGCTATGAATGCCAGCCATTGTCTGCAATAATTGGTCTCTGAATAAAGAGCAGTATTTATTACCTACACACCTGCCCCATTAAAGTATGCCCACTTTTCCACCACCTCAGTTAACCTGATAGACATGGATGACTGAAGATCCTCAGTTGTTCCTGTCTGTGGGCTGATGCATGGCTGTCAGATAGTGAGACTGTTCAAATGATCTTGGCACTAATTGCATATAAAAGTACCTTCCAACAATAGGGAGGATGCTGTAGCTGTGTTACCAACTCCAGTGAAAAACAGCTATGAGGATATAGTTTCTTTTCCTGGAATCCAACCTAAATGTACATTTTGTTGATTTTATTTTGACATTTTTGGTGGTGTATCTTAAAGGTAGAGAAAACTCAAGTCTTTTCTTCTTGTTTCTGAAACTAGAAGAAAATGAAAGCCACTTTCTCTGGCTTTCCAAAAGCTTCAGGAAAGAATCACTCCACAAAAAGGGACTGCATTTGGATCTAACAGGAGCGGTGTTATCAAATGCACAAGAAAATAGCACAAGTTCTTTGTATTTCCTTTTTGAGTCTCGATTTCATGTAGGTTTCTGGAGTATCGTCAATTGATCAATAAAACATGTTAGACTGCATGCTAGTACTGATTAATTCACACCTTTGGTACACAGTAAGAAACAAGGTGAAGCCTGGTGTCTATAAAGGGACTTGCTAAGTGCATTAGCCAGTTGTCTACTAATGCGTGTAGCGTGTCTCAGAGGAGCAGCCCAGTGGTCCCAGCCCCGGCTGCCTGGTGTGCCGATGGCATCAATAGGATGCAGCAGCGTTGCGGGTGGAGGGGAGGTCCTGCTCTACGGCAGCTGGCAAACCCTGCTGTACATTTCCAGGTCGTGCTTTAAGACTGAGAGGAAAAGAAAGCTAGTGTTGCTGAAAAAATCTAGTCCCTGTAGCCATATCCTGGATTTCATTAGCGAAAAAGATTTGTTAAAAACTGTGTTTTAGCCTTCCATAAACAAACTTCTCAGTTATGTGTTTGAAGATTCAACAGAATTTGTGAAAATGTCTCTCTTGCAAGAGCTCCTCTTTGCTTATTTTGTGTCTTTTTTTTTTTTTTAATTCCAATCCCAGAAATAGAGACTGTACACTGTAAGAGCTGCTTTTATCCCCACCATTAACACTGGATGAGTCTTAATCATCCCCAAGTGGCCAGCTTCTAACAGCTACATTTTGATAATGTCTAGCTCTTTTAATCTCACTATGTTTAAAATTTTTTGGGAGCACTGCTGAATTTTACAAAAAAAAAAAAGAGTGGGAGGGTTTCCCCGTGCTCCCTGTGTCGTGTTGCCTGACCAGGTCTGCAAGTTCTAGCCCTTTTTAAAAAATGCAGTCAGTTATGTCCAAATTTATTCTAGTCCTTACTGAGTGTGTGAAAATATAAAACTGTTAGAAAGTTAAGCATGGCCTCCGGCCACAACACTGCAGGAGTTTGAGGGAGTGGTCTGCTCTAGGTGACATCCGTGAGCAGCCAAATACTGGCCTGTCCTCGCTGTCCCTGCTTGCCCCTGTCTGCAGCCGGTGGCCAGCAGGTTGAGTGGCAGTGCGTGGAGCAGGTGGGATGTGTGCCAGTTTGTCTCAGGGACACGCTGACTGCTTGGAGATGAGAGCTAAGGAGAGCTGAAAGTCCTTCCAGAACTCCAGCCGTCTTCCTCAGTGAGCGTGGGCATCAGGAGCAGGGGTCCGGCTGTGCCCTTGGATGTCTGCCATTAAAAGAGCAATTCAGATTATCAAGCAGCAGAGGGAGAAAAGCAATCCAAAAGGCTGGCACACCTGGGAGCAGAGTTCAGGTTTGGGAGCTGTAGCTCCACAGAACGCTGGGCAGATGTCCCACTGGCCCTCCTGCCATCGTGCTCCCTCCACCCTTCTTGGGGCCATTTGAGGTCACGACAGGGAATGGTCTAAGTCCTCGGTAACCTCGTGGGCAATGCAACCACTTGAGCTGCTTTGTAAATGCAGATCCATGTGGATTCAGTGGTCCCTGAGGTTCTATGCCAGGCCTTGGTCTCTCCTCACCAGGGATCCTAGCAGACCGTATTGATTTGGCTGCATGTTTTCAGGAAATTTTTATTTGCAAGGAGCTTTAAGTGGGATTCAGATGCCTAAACACAAGCTTAAGCTGCATATCAGACTTCCCAAGATAGGTAGTCCTGTGGTACCATGGTGTTTGGCAGGAGACCGAAGGGAGATGTGGAACCTCCAGGAGTGGCAGCTGGAAGCCAAGGGAGATATGTCACGATATCTCAGGTCACACAAAGGTCTGTAATTTGACAACTTGTTCACACCTTTTGTGTCTTTTAGGCTGAACCCTTTGGCAAATGGGGCTGAAGGGGACGGGGATAGTGGTAATACGATGTGGACAGGACCATATGTGTTGCTGGAAAAACTGTTTTAAAATCAATCTTGACTATCGTAGCATTTTTTACTCCTGATGTATTCATGAGTGTTTGGCATACTGTGCACATTCTTAGTTTTGAGAGAATCGACATTAATAGCTATTAAGTTAAGTCTGAAACTGTGTGGCATTGTTAATTACCTCCAGTCATGTAATTTATTGAACTTACAAAACTAAGTTCTTGAGTGCTATGACTAATTATAAGATTGGAAATTAATCCAGAAGTGGAAATTACAGCCATACTTGAAAATGTCTCTTGGGCAACTTTGATCATTTTCACATGCTTTTATCCCCAGGTCTCTATGAAGAGATTCGTCAGTGCCGTGAGGCTTGCGGAGAAGCTCATATGAAAACAATCTTGGCAACAGGTGAACTGGGGTCCCTTCCTAATGTCTACAAAGCCAGTATGATAGCTATGATGGCAGGTAAATATCTGTGGTTTTCTTTTTAAGCTAAGAATATTTTTGCTGTATTATTTATGAAGCTTAAAAAATTCAAATTGTGAAAGTTTAGTTTTGCCAATAGTAGGCAAAAACTATTATGCTGCAATTACTGAAGTTGCAGGTGTAGTAATGAAGTGTCACTTGCTTTGTATAATCTAGAAAAACTGCATGAAATGTTAAATACCACTTAAAAATGCTAAAGGACAAAATTTGTAGGAACAAATATTTGTTGTCAAATGTCTGAGCCTTGGTATATTTAATAAGGACAATTACATCGGGGCAGATAGACATTCAGGCAATTGTGTTGAGCTACAGATGTGGTATAGGAAGATGGCTCGTAAGCTTATTTTAAATGCAGGGGGAATTTTCCTGTGAAGATTCATGCTGACAGCTCTCATTACTGGTTTGCGATCACTTCTTCTAACCACCTCAATGAGAGTGCGATTCAGGAAATCAACTGTACTGGAGACGCAGCGAGGGGAAGAACGCTGAACACTCCAGCAGGTGCTGGGATGGGCTCTGTTATAACTGGTTTTAATTAGCATGCTCAGAAGCAGTGGTGCTCACTGCTGGCAATTAACTGGCACTTCAAAAGATGTTCAGTTTTCCCTGTCATTGAAAACTCGATTACATCTGACCTGATGTTTAGAAGTCTGTCTTTTATTCTGAACCTTTCCGGTAAGAAACACACTCCTGTGAGCAGTATGGAGTTTTTAGGGGCTATGTATATACTGTAGGTATTACTTTTTTGCACAGCCGTAGCCATCGCGGACTGAATGTAACGAAGCACCCATTTGAGCCCAGATTTACAGCAGTAGACTCTCTGCAGCTTTGGGTATGCACTGGTACAGTTTTCCCTAGTTTAACCAGGATTTTAGGGTTGTGTTTTACTGCCATCTTTAAGATGCAAAACTGGGAACTGGCTGCTAAAGCTGAGTTCTACCATGCTTGAAAGAAGAGGACTTTTCAAGTGTATTGACAGAGAGAAGTGTAAAATATAGTAAGAACCACTTGGGTTAGTATGTCTTCTAAGCTGTCTCTAATTTTTGTGGTTTGTGTGTGGTGGGTTTTTTTGGTGTGTTTTTTGTTGTTGTTTTTTGTTTGTTTGGGTTTTTCGTTTGCTTTGTTGTTTCGTTGGGTTTTGTTTGTGGGGTTTTTGTGGGGTTTTTGATTTTGTTTTGTCGGTGTTTTTTTTCCTTTTTTTTTTTTCTCTACTGTAAGCTCTTTGGATCTGGTATTTCTTCTTATTTCAGAGCAAGAAATAGTCATCCAAGTGTTTTTTCAGTATTTAAATAAATATTAAACTTGCTGCTGACCTCTTGTTTACTTACACAACACTCTGCTTGCCTACTTCAAATGGCATGGGAAGCATTTCAGGCTTTTTATGTACTCAGCTACAAGGTCAATTAGTACCATTAGATACAGAGAATCAGTATTATGCCAGTAAATATTGCTTTTAATTAGAAGGGGTGTAAGAAATACACATTTCCTGACATTTAAACTGATGTACTAATCATTATGATCACTTTTTGTAACATGTAGTAGTGAAAAAGTCAGGTTGTAAAGCATTTTCACATTTTCAGATTTTTTCTGGTGTAGTTTTTTTGAAATACAGCAGATGGCTCTATTGTTAATGATTTTCCTTGCATAGTTATTCATTTTACAAGATACTTATCCCTCTGAATATATGCAGTAATTTCCTTATTTCAGTCTCTTGCTTTTTCATTGTGAGTAGACGTAAAAATAAGAATTTATTGGTGCCCTACATACATGTATTGGGGGCCAGATTTTCAGGGTCTGACTTTGTTAGCACTGCTGAGAACCTCAGATTCCATTTGAACTTTGTTTGATTTGTATATTTGTAGCATTTGTGGGAGAAAGTAATTTGGCACAGTAGTTTTAAATGCTAGCTTTAGTATCCATATCTTTTTTTTTCATCTGGTGCCATAATTTAAAAGAAAGAAAGAAAAAAAGCGATGATCTTGTGGATATGGCAGGCCTTGGCAACTTTAATCTGAAAATAAAAAAGCAACAACTCTGATAAACTTAATTAGTTTTATATGGGGAATTTAGTTACACAATATAGTGGATTCAACTGCAACACTGGCTTTAGAAGTTTTTGCTGCCTCTGGCCAGTTGCTTCTGTCCTTTACACAAAAATTTCCTGCTCCTTGAGCTGTGCTGTTGGAAGTGCTCATCATGCTGCATTGTAAGCTGAGTTTTCAAAGTAATACAGTTGAAAATTATTCCAGAAATAGGTTTATTAGTTTGCTCTGTCTTTTTTTTGTGATTGGTTGGCAATGTTGTTTGTTTGTTTGTTTTTCAAATGGTCACAGCCTCAACAATCTGGTTTAAAGCCTTGGCTTGCACACGATTGTATCAGTGCAACTGAGGACGTGCTCTGCAGTCCTTAAGGTGTTTTCACTTCATTTTGTGTAATGAAAGCCTGTCATGTAGGGAGCACAGAATTCTAGACTTACAGATGTTTACATTGCCCTTGCTGAGCATGCACGTATTCACCTAGGTCCTGACGCACAAAACCACTAGATGTGTTGCAAGATGTACACAAAATATATGTATTTCACATGCGACTCGTTTGTGAGACTCGGAAGGCTGAGAGAGACGCAATGCTGATTTATCAGTAGCTCTGTAGTTAAAAAGCTTGCCTGAGATGTCTGGGACTTTGTTGCTGTGACTGAGGTTCTTTTCCCACACAGAGGTCAATTTTACAGTGTATTTGCTGGGAAGGATCTCAGTCCCTCCCAATAAAGTTGCTCTGCTTTCCGTAAAGCAATTAACTGAACAGGGACTACAACCCAGATGCCTCCTCTGCCAAATAACTTTCCAAAATTTGTATACAGTCTTCCTGGTGTGGGCTTGAGGAATTCTTGGTGTGTGCTGGGTTCTACATCATGTTACATGCAGTTTGATTCAGCTAGCAGATGGAGGCTCAGCCACTGGACGTGAGGCCAACTGCACAGATCACTGGCTTGAAAAGGGATGATGAAAGGCCAAAAAATGTGCATCTCCACATTGAGTAGGATCTTAAAAGAACTCTCAGGCTGGGATGGTATGCCCACGCACTTTTATATTCAAAGCAGATTGCATTGGCTGCCTCTGTAGGCAAACATCTGTACTCTGAATCGCAGCCCTTGTAGGACTCAGCGGATGCTACTCACCACACACCAGTGGGTGAGGCTGAGCCCAGTGAGACATGCAGATCCCAGCAGTGTGCTAGAGGTGGAAGCCAGTTGTAGAAACGGTGCTTTGCACAACATGCCAGTGTACGAGATATTAATGCTTGCACCTGCAAGAAATTGGGAAAAGTGTTGCTTCACAGCGAGTTATGACAATAATTTGCCTCTGTTTGAAGAAGTGGCTCTTGGCTCCTCCTGTGTCTGAAATCCTATCTCCAAAGCACCATGACTACTTTTTCTTCCTTCTCTAGCACAGCACATAAGGAAAAAGCCGTCAGAATGGGAGCAGGCACTCAGTTCTTTTAAATTCTTTTAACTGTACCTTTACAGCCTTGACTGACACGCGATAAATTCTTACGGAATATTTAAGAACCTATTTCTGCGTGAAAGAGGCTGACAGCCCTCTAAGGACAGTGACTCACCTAGCAAGAATAATCCTTGCAGCACTAAGGAGAACATAATGGCAGGTAGGATTGCACATCAGTGGCTCTGTGTCAGTACTGACAGAGCACATGGTTTTCAGAAAGCTGACTGAAAGAAAATCTCAGCATTGAATCACGGAATTTTTGGTCATTGGTTTATAATGTCCATGGCCATTTCTTGAGGTTCTTGAAGTCTATGGTGGTTTGAGTATATGAGCTTCTCAAGGGAAACTGACTGCATCTTTGCCTCGACCAGACAGCTTCCGGACAATGAATAGAGCAAACTAATCCATGGTTTTCACTGCCTGGTATATACTTGTGCAAGTCACGTCTGTTTCTATAGGAGATACTCCAATCTGTCTTCGTAGCCTCTTGGCATAAACAGTCCTAAGGAACACAAATGGGAGTGCCTGATTCCCCCATACCAGTGGAAACTATTCTATGTGTCTTCATCATGGTGTCTTAAAAAGCCCCAGGTCTTATACACAGTTCTCTTGTGAGAGGTAGGCCATTTTTTTAACTTTTATTTTTTGGCACGAAGATCAGAAACTGACAAGGAAGGGAAAGATTATGAACTTGCAGTGGGAAAGGAATTCTTCAGTAAAGTTATGAATGACTTAATTGCATATTTCAGTCATGTATAAGGTTTTTATTTTGTAAAATTACATTTTAACTATACTAATTACAAAATCTTTCTTGTTCTGTGTAACAATTCGTATTAAGATATGCAGACCAAGGGAGACGTGGAGGAAGAGATTAAGTAAATGTACTTTACTTTAAAAGTGGAAACTCCATCTGTGCCATTTTGACTGAAAGTTGGTCTTGATAGTACAGCTCTTTTCATGTCACTCCTTGGGAAGCTAAGGGAGACACAACGGTGACATGTGAAAGTTATTTGCTTTCATTATATATATATCTAAACAAGTACCTGTGGAAAGATCAGGAGGGAGTGATGTATGTTATTCTGCAGCTCTATGAAACATATGGTTTAAAACAATTTTGTCATAGGTCATTAAGCAGTTAGTCAAATAAATTGTATGTCGAGATACTGACTAATGTAAAATTTGAATTTAGAGAGGGAATAAGTTCTGAAACAAAATAATTTCTTAAGTCTCTAGCACAAAAACCCCTGCAAAAAGTAGCAGAAGATGGCTGAGGGAATAAGGTCTCTGATATTGGTAGTCTAGAAGAAGAAAATTAAAACATATTAAATGTGTGAGCAGAAGTGTTTTTAGATGCTTTTATACTGTTCAATTCCAAAGTGAACAGACATATTAATAATATATCTAAATGGTGAAGAAAAGCTGTGTCTTGCGGTTCTCAGGAGAGTCCACTATCAATCCTTCCAGGCTTCATCCTGCTTTACAGGAGTGGTTCCAGTTAGTACACACTTATCATTTTCATAGCAAACCCTACCAAAACTTAAAGGCACAAATAGGCTGTAGGATCCAGTCTTTGTCTCTAAAGGCAGAGACCAGTGCCACAAAGTTCCTCTAAAAAAAGCTCAGGGCATGGGAGTGCTACGTGAAGAGATTTCCTCAAAAATCCCAAGGGCTGGAACATCTAACTACACAAAAGCCTAGTGCTGAATTAAGAAAAGGTATAATAGTTTAATGATTAAAAGAAGAGGGAGTCCAAGAAATGCGGTTTGAAACATCACAGGATAATGCCTTTGCTACACAAAGCTTTTACCCCAGCTCCAAATAAGGTTTTTAAAGTGTTCTTAGTATTGGTGCGGATCCATTTTTAGTATGAATAATTGGAAGAAAAATTCTAAGGTGCCAATAGCTGTTGTTGTTTTGAGTAGTGTCTTGCAAAGATTTGTTTTGAGCAGAGTTAGGTGGTGTGTCTGAAAACCTGCATGCAGCTGTCTGGGAGCAAGGCATGACTTTCCTACTGCTGGATGTGGACTGCCATGATCCAGAACTTCTACCAAACAAATGCTCCATGAAAAATGAAAGAGAAAAAAGGAAACCAAACTAGCAAAATTTGACTGAAAAGCTAGGCATGCTTTGCGCAAATGTGACTAACATAGGAGACAAGACTACTGAATAAGTAATAATATTTGGCACTTAGATTGCACTTTATGTCTTTAAAGCACGTACTGACATTAGCAGAATAAGTCTTACAATTTCCCAGTAAAGTATGAGTCAAAGATAATAACAGCCAAGTCAAGAGTCAAGCTGAGATCAGTTGTGAGTTCCAGGCTTTGATTCCCACACTCAAACCAAAAATTGAGGGTCCCCTCAATAGCACGTGAGTCGTATTATGTTTAAAGAAAAGTTTGATTTAATTATGTGTTGACAACTTCAGCTGTAATTTGATACTGTCATCCAGTTAGTAGAGCCCAGAGCATTTGCAGATGAAAGGCAAACCAAGGAAGGAGGCTTGGTAACACATAAAACAAGATTTTAATCTGTGTCTTGTTTTATGCGTCTGAAATTGAGTTTACAGTTTATCTGTAAAGGGTACACTTTACCCTGTAAACATCCTTCAGAAATGAGGGGCAAGGCATGGCTGCCATCTAAAAGCAGACTGGGTCAAAAGTGGCAGCTCCTTTCTACAGATGTGAACTGTCGCTCGGTGCTTTCCAGGGTGACAGGTGATGTTAAGCTCTGGTCTGGAGGTCCAGTTTAGGGCTGGGGACAAACTATAATACTAAGTCCTTACTCCTCTGAATGTGTAGGAAGAGGACTCACGCATGACTGGTGACTAAGGCTTTCTCATCACAGTCTGGTGGCCGTTCCCTCTCTCCCTCCAACCCAGCAGGAGTCAAAGTGAGTCCCAGGTGTGGGGGGGATTATTTGCTGTTCCAGCCTGGCTGGGCTGCGCTCGCCAGCGGAGGAAGGTAGATGTTGAAACATGACATATTCTTGCATCTGACTGCTTATCTTCAGAGAACAAAGCACAGTGCAGAGAGACTTCTCCCACCTGTGTTGTCAAATGGCAGAGAATAATCCAAATTTT
This sequence comes from Caloenas nicobarica, assembly GCF_036013445.1. Lineage (NCBI taxonomy): Eukaryota > Metazoa > Chordata > Aves > Columbiformes > Columbidae > Caloenas > Caloenas nicobarica. The sequence goes on along the minus strand of NC_088245.1, from coordinate 82,961,362 downwards.
CTTTGTGATCTTCTGGCAGTGCAGATTAGATATAGCATAAGCACATTTCTGAATGTCTGTCTGTTTATCAAGAGCACATAAAATGATGTTTATGTCAGCTCTTCTGTCTGCATACATGCAGACAATACCTCATTTGTCCAAAGATTTGCCCATTCCTTCAGAATTTTTAGATAAATTTGAACTTGCAGAGTTTGTACTACTTCAGCACTTTGCATCACGCAGATGCAGTGTTGTGTGTCATTTTAGGAACATAGCCTTGGTTACTGTCTTGAATATGTAGAAGTGGTTGCAGTTGGCTGCTGTAAGAGGCTCATCAGGACAGTAATTAACGCTATGGAATTATATTAGTAGTTGATAACTTTCCTGTCTGTTTGCTGCAGCAGATGTCCTGCATTCTGCATAGTCTGCGGTTGTTCTGCATATTCAGAGCTCTGGTTGACATCACTGAAAAGTTTAGTGCAAGGAACAAGTACAAAACATGCTTTTGAAAAACAAGATATAGAGCAGGTCAGAGTGACACAGTCTGTCTCAAAATTTTGAATGATATTATGGACTAAAAAAGTTTTTGAATTAGGAGTTACGTCAAAAGGTGGAGAGTCTTTAAATACAATCGTCGTAAAAAAGGCCTCTACAGGAAGAAATGACTTCTCCTACAGGGCGGAGGGGGAATAAAAAAGCCAATGGTATAAAAATGCCGATAACTGCATGTTTAGTAAGGCAGTACAAGGCTGCTTCCTTAAATGGTGTAATTGCCTATAAGCTTAACAGTGATACTGCAGCTAATCACTAGAAATAATGTAGGCATGACAGATAAGCTTGGAGTTGAAAAGTTCTAACAATGCAATCACAATATCCTCAGGTTTGAATTACTGATGAGAGTCCATACAAAGGGCAGTAATGCAAAAACCAATGTTGGGCTTGAGTAAAGCAGACCTTGAAGGAATGCAAAACGAGACTTAAAAATCTTTCTGGAAATCGATAATGTATGTATAGGGAATCAGGAATGAAGGAACAGAAAGCGGTTGAGAAACACTAGGGCAGGCTCTAATGAAAAATCTCTTCAGTAGAGTCAAAAAAGCAACAGAACCTTGTATGGGTAAGGTAGATGACAGAAGTAATATGTAAGAGAAACAGAGATTTTTTTGGGGGGGGAAAAAAACCGAAACAAAGTGTCTGCGAAGGGAGAACAGAGTTACAGTGTATACAGTAAAACCTCATTTGTTTGCAGTTTGTCAAGCTAGAAGCTCAGATGTGCATGCGATGCCACACTTTGTTATGCATTTATTTGTGTGCTTACTGAACTGTGTTCTAGCCTATACAGCCATATCTGAGGGGAGATAGTTATCTGGGGCTGTTCATATTTGTCATACCAGGATGCCTGGCAACTCAGTTTGCTAGTTTTCTCAAAGGTCTATTCTATTAATGGTATCCTACTGTAATCAGAAAATAGCAATATACACCCGCTACTCATGTCAAAGAAGAAATACCAGTGTAAAACAGATGGCATTTGTTAGCTCTGTACCTGTTTGTTTGATTTTGTGTTATACACAGCATTGCTTGACTTTCTCCTTCCACCAGCCCCATTTACTAACAGAAACAGTGCTATTTCCAAGCACTTCTCACCAGAAGAATACGAAGTCAGGAAGCCAGAAGGTGGGTAGGATTATTTGAGGTAGCAGAATGACTCCTAACTTGTCATCACCTTTGACAACAGTTAGCTTCTCTGCTTTTCCTTATATAGTATTAAAATTGCACATTTTATAGGACCTTTGCGAGGTCTAGTAAATTAAGAAATAAGCAGAAATGTATTCCTCTTATTAGAAGGCAGAAATTTTCCCTGCCTGTGCATGAAGATGGAATGCTGTTGGTCACGATCGAAATTGGGAAACGGAGCGAGAGAAAGTCTGGAAATTTTCTAGTGGGAGCTGCTGACTCTGATTTACCAGTACAACCAAGCCTGGGAGCAACAGTGGTGATGGGAGCAGGCACAGCTTGCTGTGGTACTTGAGGCTGATGGTATCATGAACTGCAAAATTGACCGGTACTGCCCATAGTAGCAGGGAGGTCACCTCCCTTCAGCTGTTTCATAGCACTCCACCCAAAATGTTATTTTAAATGAGAGAGTTTTGCCGTGCCGCCCCTGTGCCTGTATTGCTGTGCTCTGGTGTTCTCCCTGTGCTGAGCAAAATGGAACGAGCAGAATGCCCCTACAAGAAGTCATGGAGAGGAAGGCGTGTGATAACTCTCCAGAAATCCCAGGCCTCATCTCTGGATCTCAGAGGAGGGTTTGAATCCTGATCTTCCGATTTCTGTTTCTTGACATGTAAGAAAGTGGCTATTCTTTATGCTTCAACCTTTGAAACTAATTGTAAAATAGTAGGTTGCATGAGTAGGCATGTACTGACAGTATAACATACGGTTGAGAGGGGTCAACCGTCTATTAACAAACTACCCTAAATGCCTGAGTAGCATTTTTCTTTTGCTGATATTTGAGATCTTTGCAAAGCATGTTAATTAAAGAATATCTAAAAGGTATACTTTCAATTTATAACAACTGATGCAGAGAAGTGAGAAAGCACCCTTGTTGCGTTAATTTTCCCCATGAATGAAACCTTGTTTCTATGTTAAATAATTTGGTAGAATTTGAGTTAAAACTTCTGAAGTTTCCTATCACCTCAGACTCAGAAATCATTGCACAGTGCATAGTTTTAGTCAAACATACCATCAAAATAACACAGCTTCCTAGCAAAAAACTTTGCATCTGTGAAGCTCTGGTATTGAAGGTAATGGTTTGAGAGAATGCAATTTTAAAACATGGAAATATTATGTAAAATCAATAGATGTACAGAGTACTATTTATTTCTCTAATATTTCAGGTTGTTTTTTTATTGTGTTAGCAGCAGGTGTTAAATTCTACTAAACTAGTGAAAAATAGAAATAAATATTTAATTTACTGGATCTATCAATTATACAAAATTGGCTTATGAAATATTAAAGTATCTTTTAAGAGATAGCAAGTAGGAATGCTAGTTAGAAAATGCAATCCCTTAACAGAAACTTAATCTAAATGTGGAAATAAACTAAGAATACTTTTAGGATTCTAGGTCCTGGGATTTTTTTGGTTGCTTTTTAAGGTGGCACAGCCTAGTGATCTTGCCTATCTAATTTAAAGGTATATGGTAATTACAGCAGAAATGTGAAATTATACTTCTAAAGAGAAAGATGTTGAATGGAAAAATACACTAGGAATACGTGATCTTGAACATCAGTAGGTTATTTTAGAACACTCTGGGCACTCATTTGAATAAACTCACTTAATCATAAGGAACAGGAATGCAGTAGAAAACAAAGAAGCATAACAAGATGGCCACAAACATAAGTGAAATACATATTGAGACATAAAAGTGGGACAAAAATTAGTCCTATGAAACAAGTTAGTCATAAAGGAGGTTATGGATAGTTTACTGATAAACTGAATCTTAAAACACACTGAGATCAATATAAAGATATCTACTAGCTTTTAACAGCTCATATCCTAATGATGCTCACACTGTATTTCAAAGTAGTACTTCATTAATGGCAGAGAAACAGGCTGGATACCCAAGCTAGCTGTTGAGTTCATGGTGCTACAAACACATTCCTCACTGAGTAAACCAGACAGACTACTCAAATGCAAACATTTAAGCTTGTGTTTAACATTTTTGCTTCTTTATAAATCTAAGTTTTTAAGCAGAATTGAAAATGTCTTCGTATTAGACTGCCAGTCTTTTCTCGAAGTAAAATATTTCTGTCAGAATATTACCATGCGATGCAGCAGTATTCTTCAGGAATGTGCTCATTTTAGCAGTGTTTGGAAGTTGAGCTTCATGGCTTTTCCCAGCTTGCCTTTATGGTTGCTTGCTGTATTTTTGGTGAGTTGCACGCAGGACTTGAACTTCCTTGGTAGGTACCTGAAGCTCATCTCCCACGCTTTCCCAGCTCCTTTGATTCATGTTGCCAAGGTGCAAACTGTGTTGGGAAGATATTGAAAAGAATGGAAGATATCCCCTTCTTTGATACTATAACCCTGGGAAATGTTCCTGATTTGTATATATTTTTAATTCCTTTTCTGAAACTAATTTCAGCATCTCTCAGATAAGACAATTTCTAGTTTCTGACTTTGCTTACTTTATAGTTACCAGAGACAATAGCTTCCCCAGAGCTGCCTGTAATAGTCCTGCTTTTGAGAGGGTTTTTTCAAAGGCAAAGATGACAGCAAAGTCCATGGTCTTCACTGCAAGTCAACAGGGATCTGACATCTGATTGTCATTTGCACCTTTCATGTTTCTTCCCCTCTAGCATTTGTGCTATAAAGTGATTTCCCTGCAGTGTACAACTGCAGCTGATTTCTCAAGTTGAGTTCTTAAATCTAAGATGTAGAAAAACTTCCTCCTCAATGATGCCAGGACTTTTTTGTAAGCAAAAAGTCTTCCTTCCATCACCTTTACAGTTACACTGCCAATCCAATATCCAGCTTATGAGTGTATCCCAAAAACTGCAGAGGTGAAATCTTGTAGTTATCAAGAAGATTTGTTAATTCATCTCTAATGGACCAAAAAGGAAACAGATGATGCTGTTCCATATTCTGTGCAGCACATTAAACTTGAATTATGCAATGCAAAATTATGAATCATATATCTTCAAAAGCCTGCCTCCCACAGGTCTTGGAAAATGGATGTGTAGAGAGCTCAAAGGAAACAGAAAGCTTTATACATAAATGGAGATTTGAAGTGAGCCCAAGCCCCAGCATGAGAAAGCACCTTGTTAAGGTGTGATGGAAGGGGGTGCCACATTTCTCATGGCTTCTGGTCCCCAGTGAGAGGATGGGTAGCATTTTCAGGTGATGCTCTGATAATGCGATAACATGCTGTTGATAGCTAACTGGTTATGTTTGTGTTGTCATCAGGTACTGTGTTTGCAGCTTCTCTGGATGTAAGCAAATTCACAGCGGTTTCCTTGGTTGTCAGTTGCAGCACGGTTGGGGCTTCAAGGCAGGTTCCTCCAGGAGCTTCAGCTGGAGGGACCCTGTGCTATTGTAGCAATGCCATTTCCAGCGATTTCCAGCACCTGGGTTAGAATTACAGCTCAGCTTTAACTGTCTCCGGAGCGTACTGCAAAAATGCTGGTTTGTTGCTTAGAAATAAAGCAAAAAACCCCACAAAAACCCTAGTAAAATAAACAGAGCTACTCTATGCTTTTGAACAACTTCTTAGCAAGTTCATTTGCAGGGAGTTGCCTGTATTAGTGAGTAAGAACTGTAGGCAGGAGAGAAACCTAGGAAGAAATTAATATATTTTTCTGCCAAAATGTTCAAGAGATTAAGTAAAAAAAACAGTGTTAGTGAGAGTGAAGAGAAGCCTTTAGGTTTGAAGGGTTCCTGTGCCTTTTTTACTATTTTAAGAACACAATTTTGGAGTGAAATACAGAATTATGCAGAGCACTTTGCAATCTGTTATATGTATGAAAAGGCTGCAGATGAGTACAAATAATTATTAATTAGTAACACCACTGCATTTGGTTACTCAGAAGTAATTTGGAGAGGGTTTCTGCCGGTTGGGGTTATTGTCTAATGTCTGGTTCACGAAAGACAGAAGCAGGAGAGAATCTGAGATTATTTGAGTGGAATTTTTAAATGGTGGAAGGAAAGAACAGAATCCGTTCAAGCTGGAAGGAGGCAACTAATGCGGCATTTGAGGTACCAGTGATATGTTCTGTATTATTCACAGCTGTTACTCCAGTGTGGCCTGTAGGTTTTCTACGTTTTCATTTGCCCAATTAGGTGAGACATCGCATAAAGAGAATACTAGTCAGTAAAACACAGAAAGGTTTAGATCATCATGATCATACAAATCTTGCAGACACTTTTCCACAAAATGTGAGTTGCTACAGCACTGATTTTTATGTTAATTTACTAGTGAATAATTTAAAAAGATCTGTTTATTTTTTAATAAAAAAGAAAGATATACATTGGCTGAGTGTTCCTAATGTTACTTACAGCTGCCATTGAGCAGATGTTAGGGATTCTTAGTGGTATGCTAGACCCAAAATAAGTTTTATGAATAAACAAACAATTTCTTTTTACTACCAGCTCTTTCAGGCTGATTCTTCTTCAAGTTCACAATAAATGGCTTTTTAAAGTCTCCTCATAAATAATTACCTTTCTTGTGCCACTTTTTTCTAGGCACTTGGATTTTAATTACAATGATGAACTGTTTTAATAAGTTGTTAAATAATTTTATCTTTTTAGGGCTGAATCCATTTTCCATTTCTCTTTGTCTTGATTGGTTCCCGGGATTTTAATCCTTTAATTCTTGTTAATTCACTTGGTACTGCACTTTCACTCCTCTTTATAAATTCACATTGTAGAAGCAAACAGCATGCAGCAGCATGTTTTCCTCCTGAACTCTATGCACACACACCCACCTTAGCTTGCTGGTTAACAACTGTCTCCTGTTGCTAGTAACCATTTTGTTTAACTCTGTCATTTAGATCAGAGTAAGTTTGAAAAGATAGGTGATTAAATGGAGACAATGCCTTTTTTTTGCTTTGAGCTAATGGCTGGGGGCCTTAGAGCACTCTGCAGCAGATGTCTAGCAAAGTGGATACTGTGCTTAGTTGATAGATAAGGGATATGCAACACTGCTAGACTCCACTTCAGTCCACTGTTTTCCAATGTAAATACTTATTAGATACCTTTGCTTCTGATTACATGTAGATAAATGCTGAACACTTAATTCCTCATAACTTTTGCTGTGATTCAGTATCTGAATCAGCTGCTTTATTGAAGTGTACACATTGCTATTGGGTTGGAGAGATAAGAGCCAAATTACAGGTTTTTAAACTTCCTGATTTTTAGTCCCATGGCCTGATCAAGGTTTACTAAATTAAAACTGACTGCTATTAAAAACAAAAACCCCACAGATTGTGTTTAAACTTCATAGTTTTCTTTTGGATCACGTATGAAGCACAAAACGTGGGAGTATGTCTCATGATCCCACTCATAATGCTCGCTACAGAAAATATTAATACCAATTTAGATATTGTTAGAAGTCATAGTTAGAAGCGTGGATTTTGCAAGCCTTTACTTTTATCAGGGTGGGGTCTGTCCGCATCAAACACCTGTTTCTTTAGGGTGCAACTTTGCTTACTGTTATGCTCTATATGACCTAAACAGAGCATGCTTAGGACCCAGCTCAAATGGAGAGGCAGGACTGCAACTTTTTACTCTTTTTGGCAGAAGTTTAGGATTACAGAAGGAAAGGTATAGACCAGGCTGTCATGGTGACACCGTCACTACCACTTCAGTTTGACAAGTGACAAGTCAGTAAAACACAGCTAATGTTTTGCTTGACCACATCTATTTCTGAATGCGTAAGTGTGGATGAAGAAGCCATTGATACCCAAGTGAGGTGCTGAAATATTGCCACGCAAAACTACAAACTTCAGACAAGTTTTAAAATTTTTTTCTGTAAGATAGACATAAAATGTACTGTCTCAATGAATAGTGACATTTAGTAACTTGCCACTAAATACCTATGAAGATATATATACACATCGAACACAAAGAGAGTTTGATACTCAATTTCTTTCATTCACAGTATTTCACTAAAAAGAGTGGAATGCCAAAGTACAAAATGATAATATATATTTAGTGTAGGTTTTAAAAATATAAAACCTAAATATAAAATGTAGATTCGAAGATTGAAATAATGTCTTAATTCTGCCAGTAGGCTAACCAAATGTGCATTTCTATATGTTTCAATTATTTTTAACCAAAACAGGGGCATTTGTTTAATCAGATTGTTAGTACTCTTGGTTTGAGATGCTCACTGTGATTGCAGTCCATGACCAGAGCAGCACAGAGGCTGTTGACAAATGGACGTAGAGAAACAGTGCCCCAGCCTATTATATACCTTTTTATGAGTTGCTGCCTATTTCTGACAGCGCTTAAGGGTCTTTTTGATTTGCTTTCTTTTTTTAAAGTAGTGCTCAGTAGATTGTTATGCCAGAAAAGTCTGACTGAATTTATCAGCAACACGCCTTCATAAAGCATCCCTTTGAAATAAAATTGTTAGTTTTGCCATGTAAGCATCATTAATAATACAGTAGGGGAGGAAAAAAGATTTTTTTAAAAAACCTGAAGTGTGTCTTTCCCTGACCCCCAGCAGAGAGGTGCCTCCTGCTTGCAGTGTGGCTGCACAGTCAGGGGTTTTGCTTGGTTTTTTATTGAAGGAGACTGGTAGGCTTTTTGGTATTCAGGCTACCTGAAGAGCTAAGAAACATTTTTAAAACAACCCTACTGGCAGTGGTGAAAATATCTGTCAGTACCTGGAAGTTCTTGCCCACATTGCAGCTTACACACATGGACTTTTACAGTTTTGCCAGATGTCAAATTATCAAGGTGGGGAAAGAAGGAAACACTCTGAGGGCCAAAAACTTCTGGGAAGTAGGAGCTGCAAGTAAGATCAGTACCTTTCAAAACCAACCATAGCTTGCCATTTTACTATGCTGCTTTATGTGTAGGTAAGGCCTTCCAGGGTGTTACCCTTTGGATATTTGTTGTATCAAGAGAATGCCCAACACCTGCACCCAGGAAGTCCGTGATAGAATCTATGTAAGTTGATTGTATTGAAGGCTTTCAAGTATGATAAAAATTAAAAGTCCCTAACATTTTCCTGGTAATCACATGATTACTGGAAGTGGAATATTTAGCCCTCTATGCAAGCCCCTAAGGAACCTGTTCTAGCTGATTTGTAAAAGCCAGGAGGAGACAAACACCAAACACATCACAGATGAGTCTGGTGAGATTTTTTTTTTTTTTTTTTTTTTCAGACAAAGCCAAAAGCTTGACAATGCCACAAAGTGTTTTTGGGAAATGCCTTTGATACTGGAAATCCTCCCAGTGCTGAAGCCTCCACCTGTGCCAGCTGCCTTCTTATGCGTAGGGAACAGTGTGGAAGAGGGGCTAGTTCTGGCTGTTTGTCCTCTGCATGACAAAGAGGCTGGATGCTGGACAGATTGTGACTGTGGCATTAAGACATGATTTTAAATCTCAAAAATCAATCCTGTCTTTCTCTGGGTTAGAGTCAGAATAGAATCTTAAAATGCTTTTATCACGGAGTGTTGAAAAACACTCAAAATTATATTGAAGTGTCATGATTTTGGCTGTATTATGTATTTTTAAAAAAAAAACCTTTAAAATTCATAGCACCTTCTTGATAAAGTAGACTGATTTTCTACTTGCTTTGTTCAGTGTGGAGTTTTTCCAGATGGATTTTAAACAGCTATTTCTTCAATTTGAGTAATTTTGTTACAAGCTAATAGAAAATACATAAGCATACCTGAGTTTTAGTGTTACCGTATTTGTTTCGAAGTTGCTATCAACATTAAAATGCACAAAGCTAAATGTTTGCTAAAATATGATATGCAATATGCATGTAGTGCTGTGATTCTAAGCAGTCATGCATATTTATTATTTTCTTCCAAATTGCAGCTCCATTACTGCTAGATATAGCAGAGTTTTAGCCTCGGTCTGTAATATGTCATGCACTGGACAACACTTTGATAGACTGAGATGTATTGATCCAAAACCAAGAATGCCAAGAGGGAAGAAGCCTGACCTAGATCAGTGCTGTTTTAATTATTTTATAGTTTAGGATGGTTTATCATTGTTTAGATTACTTCAAGTGTGAACAAGTAAACAATGCAATGCAATTGAGTGTCTGTAAAGGAAGCTTAATGGGTGGGATTTTGAAATCGAGTTTAGTTTCTCCAACAACATTTTGCTTTTTCACCCAGCCCAGCAGGAGCACGTGGCTCAGTGCTGAGAACCTGAGTGCCTGCATCTAATCTGAAAGGAGAGACGAACCTTTATGTTGCTCCAGAAAGGAGCAACAACCTGTTGTAGCAGCAACCTGTGTGTTACTGGTAAAGTGAAGAGAATGAGTGTCGTGGTTCCTTCTCAAACACCCAGCATGCCTTTGGCTGTTGTATGTGGGACACTAACGCTCTGCCAAAGCAGGGAAAGCCACCACCCCCCTCTTAGCCCCTGGCCACATCCATAACCATGTACAGAAACAACGTGTTATTTTATAACGTTTAGCTTTTTTTATGCAAATGATGACATTTGGACATCAGGGCAATCTGCAGAATTCAGCCTTCACTATCTTTGCAGCGAAGAGTCGGGGTGAGGTGTTGAAAGATGTGACTGCCTTTTTTTGTACATAGCCACTGTGTAATTGTGGAGATGGTGGTGGTTGGGGCTATGAGGGGGAGCAGGTCTGCTGCTTTGTGCCTCCAAGCATGCTCTGGAGCACTTCCACTAGATTTTTATGCAGGTGCTGCGGCTACTCTTACCACTAGCACACTATCCATGCTTTTTTCAGTTGTTTGTGGTTCTTCTACTCCCTTCCCCAGGTATTTTGGTAGCTGATGGAACAGCCACATCTTAAAGCTTCTGTTTTGTCATAGGTATCATGCTGGAGGAGGCCATGGGTTTGGGCATCTGGGGCCAGAGCTGTGTCACCAGCACTATTTCCTGCCCTGAGTTCACTGAGGTGAACTCTCAAGCTGAGCTGATGCTAGAGGAGGGAGGAGATCTGCACTGGTGTCTCTTCGTATTTTGGGTCTTGCTCAGAGTCAGGAGGGGAGTGGCAAAAAGTAGCCCTCAGAGTACCCTGTAAAGGAAAACAGCATTCTGAGTGGATAAGCTGAGAGGAAAGTTGTATTTTTTTCTCAGTGATTATAGTAAGGTTAGGATTAGGTGTTGGAATGCATTGATTCATTTCTTCTTTCTACCCTTGGCTCGTCATGTCATTAGGCAAACTGTTTAACCAGTTTCAGTAATGCCATCTGCAAAATTAAAAAAGGTTAATATAGGTCATAGACTGTAAAACCCTTGAGTGTAATGCATGGTACACAGTTTTAAGAAAGGAAAATGAGATCTTGGTGAAGAAACATTAAATTTAACCAGCAGATAACAATACAGAGATTCCTTATGCTTCCTTGTGGTCCTACTAGTTGCTCTTGGGAGTATATCCTGCTGTTTCCTCTTTGGAGAGGAAGAGAAATGGCTGTTCCAGCAGCACGTAATTGCCTGAACTGCTCCTGCATCCATGCATCTCCCAACACTGCTCTGCCTGGCAATATGGGAGGGGACTGGGAGCATGTTTTCTCCTGCACTTTACTGTTGTTTGAAGCCTAAAGACAAGAGCCAGCATTGACAGGGATTCCAGCTGTGGCCCTTGAGCCTGCAACACGTCAGTTACTCATCTTCTCCTTTGCCATATCAAATAGGGATTGGATTAGAAGGAATGCTCTACAAACAGCAAGCACCCATGTTATATAGCAGAGCAACAGAAGGTGGTAAGGATCTTTCTGTTGAACCTTCTAGAGAAACACATTTCAAATGAACACACAAGAAACTAATACTAATTAGGTAATAGTATCCTATGGAGACCTGTGGTAGACACTATAATAGTGCATTAGCAAGCTATGCATAATTCAGCAGTGCTGTATTCTTTCAAACATCATCTACAGGGAATTTTGCATAAGTATGAACTTCATAATTTGTCCCTTTGTGTGCATGCAGAAGAGTTCCTAAGGGCATCATTTGGCCCACAGAACACCTATTACTGAAGGTGGTGTACAAGTGAGGAAGCATCCATTTTGAGTCTTGAAAACAAAGCTGAGATGATAGGATGGGTCATTAGAAAAGTTGTCTTATTCGTAAACAGACATTAAACATGGACCCTTATGATTCCGCTCCCCGCCCCCCTTTTTTTTTTTCCTCCATAGAGGCACTGTTCTGAAAAGAATTGCAAAAACCAGGCAGTTCAGAAAAGACAAAGTTGCAAGCCAGTGTTTTTCAGACAGACACAGGCATGTGAGAACATGGCATAGGCACATAACCAAGTGGTCTGGCAACATAGCCATGTGGGATGGAGTTAAAACTGCTCGGTGAGCTACTGCTAAAGTAAATTGTCACAGCTGTGTATTCTTTTCTCCTTCTCAATGGCAAATTTAAGCTCCAGGAAATATATTTTATCTTGCAACTGAAGTATGATAACGACATGTAAGTGAACAATTACGATGACTCAACTGACAAGAATTAGCTACCGCGTTAGCCTTTTATATCTTGCCCTGCCTTTCATTTTCAGAGGGTTGATAACCTGGTCACCCCAAGTCAGGCTAATTGTGTGTGAATCTTAAGACCCTTATTTTAGGTACTCATAAAATAGAAAGATGACTTGCACATGGAACTTTATGCACATTTGATAATGTACTATTTTATCACTGCCACCTTGTCAGCACAAGCAGCAGGGGCTTATGCAGGTCCCCTCAGCAGCATCCTTCTTTTTGCCACCAGTCCTGGAACTCTTGCAAGAGTATGTGTTCGCTCTGTGTTGCCACATATTCTTACATCTGAGTTGCAGCAACAAAGATATATTTGTGCTCATTGCACGTGCTTACAAAGTAGCATGGCGTAATTGTCCCTCTGCAAGCATCTCTCTCTAAACTATTGTTTAAAACTGCCAGACGTGTCTTTGTTCTTTATTAAGAGTAAGGCAGCAACACAGTCTGTAGTTATCAGGAGATAATCATTCCCCAAGGGCATTTGAAGCACTTCGCTACCAAAAGGTTGTGATTATTCCACGACTGCTATACTGCTTATTATTCCTTATTGCTTAATTATGGAACCAGAGCGTGTTTGTTGGATGCTGTCATCTAAATAAGATTCTCCAGTTCTCATGCTCCGCTTCAGTGTTACATGGACTGGGAAGCTTCGTAGCGTTTTGAGATGTTGTAGGGGGTAGCAGTAGTGTGGGCCAGTCATGGCAGCGCTTCTGGCCTTCAGGAGACCAGGACATCCAGGTCCTTCCCTGCCACATATTTGCTGAGCATTTGGGCAAGTCACTCAGCTTCTGTATACCTCAGCTCCGCACCTCTGCTCAGGTGCCACAGTAAATAGGGCTCTGTGGGTATCTAGACTAGAAGTAATTTAATGGACTTCATCTTAACCTTTAGGTCTGGAGTCAGGCAACAGGCCATGAAGACACCGCTTTTCTTTTTAGCCTGTGCACATTCAGCTGGCTTATTTTGAGTGATCTTTGGTGTAGTCTGATGACTGAGGGTTGTGTGTGTATGGAGGGCGAGAGTTAGGGAAGAAGGAATTTAATATCTTAAAAAACTCGTCCTGATTTCACAAGGCAGATGGCTGCAGCCCAAGTGGTCTGGCTCCCAGTGGCACTGAGAGCTTGGGTGTTCTCAACAGACTGTGGCACTGTTCACATTTCTTAAGTTTTACTCAGGGTTTCCATCTCTGGTTAAAGTAAGATGATGCAATTTGTGCTTGCTAGGCCTTGGTAGCTTACTAGGTTGGCAGAAAGCCCACCTGAAACAGGCTTCTAATGCTTCTGTGTTTCAAACAGTCTTTGATGTCTCCACTCTTTACTGATTCAATGAGTCTTACATGACTTGCTGCCTTGAAAGGCAATGTAGTGTTGTGGTTACACGCTGCAAAAGAGCGGTGTGAGCTCTTCCAGGCTCACTGGGCCTAGACATCTACCCTGGCAAACTCATTTTTTTTCAAGTCAGTGTTTCACTGAATTGTGTCATTCTCCCTGAGGAAGGAGAAAGCCATCCAGGATTTGTTTAACACTAGCCTTTACTTTTTCGAGTGTGTACATTTGTAAGAAGATGGGAGGATGGGTGATAAGTTTCTAAATCATCGCATAAATTTCCAGATGAAACTCCTGCTGAATATTCCTTAGACTTGTTTTTGAAAACTTCCGTAAGAAATAGACTTGGTGAAACTCCTTTGTTATTACAAGGTTGGCATAAAGTCTACTTAATGAGGTGCTTTTTGTGGCAGTGGTTGATTTTTGAATCCCCCTTTTCACTCCTGAAATCTAAACGTTAATAGCGCCTTGCATTGTGGCGCTCTCTGCTAGTGTGCATCTTCATCTTCAGCAAGAGGCTGCATGCAGTCCTGCTAGCAAGATCTTGTGTCGTAAATAGAATTTGTTCAGGAAATAAAAATGTAGTGTTTTCATTGTTAGAGGATGCTACTAAATTGGCTGTATGTTTGTCTAATAATCACATCTAAAGCTGATTATTCTGGTAATAGCCTTAAGATATTATTTAAAAATAAATATATAAATGCACTACTTTTGTACTAATACTAGTTTTTAATCTCTTCTTGTTTCTATGAAGTCTGAATGAGATTTTCAAAATTGAATAATAATTTGATCCGTTAATCTTTTGAAGCTAGTAATTTTATTTTCCCCTCTTTGCAGTCTCTGAGGCTCACAAATGAATAGAGCTTCATTACTGGAGTCTGCATTTAATAACCATTATCCATTATCTTGTAATTAAGACTCCCTGTAACGAATCATGAGGACAATGCAAAAATACATAGTACATTTCTTTAATGAACTGGAAAATGTTCATCTTGTTCTATTTAGTAATGAGTTGCTGAATAGTCGTTAAATCCACTGGAGAATAGAGCTAGATGGATTTTGAAGACTATCTTGAGTTTGTGGTTAATCTATTAGAATTAAAATTTCATCTTCTATTTTTATCAACAGCTGATTAGAAGTCATTCTGTTTGACCAAATTGATTAGAAGACCATATACAAGGGCAGCTGTTGTTTAATGAAAGTTTTTAATGAAACTGTACCATAGAGACTTGTAATTATAAGACTTATAAAAGCTTTGACTTACCTTATACTAGAAAAAATGAAAAGTATTGCGCTGAAGGACTTTAAGTGCTAGATTTCGAAAAGGAAATTAAAAATATAATTTGGCAATGTTAAAGTTCCGCTTCCACTGCTATTTGTTTTAATGTGACTATCAGATGTCCATAGCGTCTCTCTAGAGGGGAGTTGCTCTGAAATATGTAACTCAATTGTCTCTTATATGTGCTCCATTCTTTGCAAAGCTCAATCAACTATTAATTGCCTCTTTTGCACATTGCACCTTCTCTGGAGTTGGAACTTTTTTCCTTGAATAACTCTTTCCATTTAGAATGGGAATTGTCATAGGATGGTGCAGTCGAATCACAAATGGCTTCCTTAGTGCCTAGACAGGAAGCCTACAGAGAAAATTGTGATCTTACAAGGCACAGTGTTAGTGGCACTGTTCGATTATGTTTAAATTACAGGATGCAGAAACACGCCTGGCTTTGTCTTAACTTCCCATCAGGCCGAGCCCTACCTGTGTGCCAGCATTCATGAGGAAGATGGGTCTCTGGAGTGTGCTGCCGCACACCCTCCAAATGTATTAGTAGTCTGGGCTACTCGTTAATTTGGGCCAGTAGTGAAACCTCCCTTGCTGCCTCTAGGAGATGTTACAGAGGCATCATCATTCAAGTAAGAGACAAAATGGACCCTACGCCAAATTTGAAGTGGAAGCAGATGCAGTTCCAATTGACTTAAGTGGATGATGCACTACTACATGATGTTTGAATTATCCCTCTCCTTCTCCCGATTACTTTTGATAATTAATGATCCCACAGTACACCTTTTCTAAGAAGTGGATTCCCAGGGATGAAGTGTGCCCTAGTGCAATTGAAGAAATTTTGTCATTGTATGGTGTCAATGCAGGATCAGACACTGCAAAGCAAATTTTTTTGTTAATTTCTTAGCTTTTTGTTATATCGTGCTGCAGGATTTGTTTTAAGCCAACTCAGAAGAGCAAGAATGCACAAGAACACTACACAAGTGATAGGTGGTGAAGAGTATTGTTCACAAGTGAGAAAACAGGCAAAAAAAAAAGACCAAGGCTCTCTTTCTTTAAATAACACAGATGTTTTGACCTTGTTACTGCATTATACCATGGCTTTAAGTATAGTAATTTGCAATGTTACAATTGCAAAATGCATAAGGAGGGAGTTTTTCCCCTGTTTACAGTATTTCACAGCTGGTTTCATAAATACATGTGGGATTTTTTTCCTTTCACTTTAAACAGCTGTGGGAAATACAATACTAGACTGTCAAATGCCAGACTAAATGGATGCAAAGTTAAATTAGAGAAACTGATTAAATTTTTTTTCGTTCAGAAGGATCATTGTGGAAATACTAAAATGTTGATTTATAAGCAAAATTTGTTCAGAGGAAACAATTTCCATTGTTGTGGTTAGTCAGACACATTCCTATTAATGTATATTTACACATAGATTCAGTGTCCATACAGGAACATACATTACATTGGACTATCCAGAAGAGATTGTTGGTCTGACAGCTAGAGCAAAGAATTAAGAGCTGGGGTGTTCATTTAGCCCCTGGGATGTCGAACTTGCTCTGAAACTGAATGGGTATCTCACCTTCCTGCTCTAGTCTCAACCAAAGCAAGATCAGCACCAACACCAAGGGGACATACGTGTATAGAAATGCTTCATAATTACTATGAAACATGAGGGCGTTGTTGGAGCATGTGATTTATATATGTGCAGAGTGGCTTGTCTTCTGAAACTACCATAAAGCTTTTTACTTCCTTTCAGGTTCTGATTTTATAAAGACATCTACGGGAAAGGAAGTGGAAAATGCGACCTTTCCAGTAGGAGTAGTCATGATGCGAGCCATTAGAGAGTACTACTGGCAAACTGGCAACAAGGTAATTCTTGCTACCTTTATAAAAATTAACCAAACAGGCTCACTCAGAAGGAAGGAAGACTGGAATAAGTTTCAAAATGCAGAACATATAAATCCACTTATATAACTTTTGTGGCTGTATGAGCAATAGATAAGGGGACTTCTTTCTTGTATTCCTCACTTGATTTGCTAATAATTGTATACTTTAAAAAAACAAACAAACACCTTCCAAAAACCCCAAAACCAACAAACAAACAAAAAATGAAAAACAAAACCAAAAAAAAACCCCACAAAAACCAAACCAAACCCAAAAAGTAAACACTTTCTGCTTTCTTCCCTTGAATAACTTGATGCATACCCTGCTGCATTTGGATTTGAGTTTTGTTTCACCATTTAAGGTATTTACATGGTTATCTCCGTACCAGCGCAGATCTCAAGCTGACAGTGATTGGCATACTCGCATAAACCTTGGTGGAGCTGTACAAATTTATGGCCATCAAGAGTCTGTCCGGTGTACACAACTGTATTTTCTGACTCTGTTCTGTCAACACAAGAGATAAATTCTGTTCTTTCCTCCCTTGCCAGGGGGACTTTCCAAGGGGACAAGAAGGCAGATCCAGTTGGATCCTATTGTCTGGGGTGGCGGGAGGGAGGGACAGGGCCCAAGAGAACGTTATGTCCTGGGACACACCATTTATCCGTCAGGTTGCTGTCAAGTGAGGTCGGTGGAGGTGAGGAACAGCGCGGAGCATACAACAGAGCCAGTGGTGAGCTGTCTGTCTGTCCATCCTTGCACTGGAGCAGTGAGAAGGTCATCCCTGAAGGCTTAAGCCACCCCTCACCTCCTCTATCCACTGGCAAGTGGGAGCTGCCAGTTAGATCTGGAGCTGGTGTTTAGCAGTGGGCTTTGTCCTCACCTACAGCCTCTGGCAAGGAGACTGTATCTTAAGCTAAGGCGCTCTCTCCCTGTTTCTGGGTCACCTTTCCATCCTCTCCAGCTCACCCTTCTGTCCCTTCTGCAGGTGGCCTTTTGAGGTGTGGCGTTAGGGCATGGGATGAGCAGTGGGATAGGATCTGAGATGGCTTCAGGGGCTTTTGGAGCTTGGGGAGGATGTGACAGCAGGTTAGACGTGTGTCTGTCTGCTCTCTGTAGTCATCCAGATGAGGCCAACATGGATCCTTGAGCTGTTCTGACTCCTCCCTTCCCCAGCCTGCATGTCCCTCTGCCACACAACAGCTCAGGCAGCCTGGATAGTTGTGCTTCTGCAGGAGCATCCTGGCTGCTGCCAACCTGAGGCAGATCCCTGGGGCCGGGTGACTCACCTTGGCACCAATGCTGCTAAAGCGAGCTGTGCGCCGGAGGTTGGGCTCTGCTGCATTAACACAGCTTTGTACCTATAATTGGATATAAATGTTGAATTCACCTTTTGCTTTAAAAGGATGCATTCACTGTATGGAATGTGTTATTGAGTACTTATGTCTGTGTGCATGTGTGTGTCAGTGAATTAGATGTAAACTGACTTTATGTGCTTGTATTAACTGAAGACAATATTATCAGTGATGAGATTTCTAAATGGTTTCTTTAACAAACTAATTTTGCTGCTGTAGGGGTGCTGCCTAGCAAGGCATTGGCTGGGAAAAACAGCTTAATATAGAATTTAAACTTCTTCAAGGAAAGGAACAAGTTGCGGAGTAACATTTATTGAATGATAAGCTGTGGTGGTGATATGAAAAGTGTGCAATATAATGGGAAATAATCTTTTCCTGTCATTATTGAAGGACATACATAAATTGGTTTTTCTGTTGGGAAAACCCCCAATCCAGAAAAACTTATTACTTTTAATAATATAAGGTGAAGAGAAAATTCTTGAGGAGATGAACTTATTAAGCAAAATAATGAAATGCTGTGAAATAGCAGGAAAGTGGTAGCTGGACTTTGTACTGCTCTTGAATTAAATCCAACCCCCCCCTTCCTTTTTGCATTTTTGTGGCAGTCAGATGTGCCGTTTGGAAAGCTGGTAAATGGAGGAGAGGACAGGCTTGTCTTTGTCAGCTTTTTTGCGAAGAAAAAAGCTTTCAGAATTTGCTAAAAGAACAAGGAATTCTGCATGGTGTTTTTAATTCTCTTACTAACTATATTTTGCTTGGGTTTGCCATAGATTGTCTCGGAGAGTTGTAATATTTCTAGGAAGAAATCTAAATTTGATTTTTTTTTAGAATTTTTCTTTCTGAGGGAAAACACATTCCCACTATTTTAATTTATTGTCTAGAAAATGCTTTTCCAATTGCTGTGGTTTAAATTCCTTTTGGAAATCTGATGTTAACAGATTTATGCATACAGTCATGCATGCATGTATGCATCCATCCATGCATCCATCCACAAAAAACACAGTCTTCATGTTTTGGATTTATCAAGCTTTTTCCTGTCTTATTGGAAATATGCTGTTATCAGAATGCTTCAGTGTGAGAGAAGGATTTATTCTGTGTTCGTATGTCCTGAAATCTCTATTAAAAAAAAAAAAAAAAAGAAACATTTCAAACCAGATTTTTTGTTTCCACTATTATATCTGTAAGATACAAAGAAATCCTCAATGCAGTGAGGTTTCAGGAATGTATATACAGAAATCAGAACAGTAATTCTTGCTGAAGGAGGCTGATAGGAAGGAGCACCCGAGGTAAAGGTTTATGGCAGAGAGAATGTAGAGAGAATCACTGTATGCTACAGTACAATTTTTTTTTTTTCCGAATTCTGCTTGGTTTTCAAGAGTTTAGTAAGCTGCTGCTGGCCAATATTTTGGCTAATGCAGGTGACAAAATTTTTGATGAGGGATCTGATAGATGCATGTCACAAGCTCTGTCTCAGAATGAGATGTGTTTAAGTGGCATGTAACTGAAAGACTGGCACTAGGGGTGCACGCCAAGTCACCTCAGTGCTGGCTCTGCACTGCAGGTTTACCATGGGATTCAAGACATGCTTCACCTCAAAGACAATTTTTTCTTGGGGTGTGTGCCTCTACATACATGGCAATTCACCTGGCCAAATATGACTTGTATCTCATATCAAGTGACTGAAAGCTTATCCAGCATTGTTGGGAGAGAAGTTTGGCGGTTCCTGTGAAGCACAAAACTTTTAATTTTTGGTAAAGACAGACCTAATTTAATCCCCATTTAGAAAAGTTCAGTGAAAATTAAACCTCTGATAGGTTTGAATGTACAGCCCGATCATGTATAACTCTGGTGCACAGGCTTTTATAAAGTACAACCATCTCTCACTGCCCTCCCCATGAGTCAGCTGTGTCACATGCTTTATTTCAGCATTTTTGGTGGTATGTTATTGCACATGTATTTGTTCTTTGGAATTAGATTGCGACATGAGCAGTAGATCATAGGCAGATATCCCATGTCCTGCCGAGATCCCTTGGCCTAATATGTAAAGGGCAAAGAACTCCCATTGGGCCTCAAACCCAGCTCCTGAGAAAGTGCACTGGGGTTTAAAGTGTTACTTCTTCACTTGCTGTCCCTCGGGACAAAAATTTGTCTTTTGCAGTGATGTCTGAGGCATGATAGCTCTCAGCACTAGTCCAGAGCGTATACTGTTTGCAGTCTGATACTTCCTAGACTAGAGCTGTTACATATACCACAGGCACTTTGAGACTGCAGGTGTGCAAATGCTGATTGCTCTTCCAGGGTTGCTGATGAATGAAAATGTGTGTTGCACTTCTTTTTTTTTCTCTATAAAGGTTGGATTTAAACCTGCTGGGGGCATTCGGACAGCAAAAGATGCTATTACTTGGCTTATGCTGGTGAAGGATGAACTGGGAGTGGAGTGGCTAAAACCAGAGCTCTTCCGCCTGGGTGCCAGTATTTTGTTGGAAGACATTGAAAAACAGGTTAGTTGTTAACAGTTTTCAGCTTTGTGGAGAGAAGAAGTTATCTTTCTAAATGTGCTGGCTTACTGGTTTTGCAGAACATGCTTTTAGGTGCTGTTTAAAAGATAATAGAACATACATCTAAGTCATTATTAATGACAGGTTCACTTCCAGCCCAGTATTTCTTTAAATTTGGCCTGTCATTGCAGGCATCTGGAACTCTGGTGTTCCAGCAGCCTGGGCCAGGTTTGCAATGGATAGAGCAAAGAGGTTCCATTTGTACGTATACAGAGTCTTTTGCAAATGCATGGTAGTCCGCTCTCTTGCACTCCTAGCTGTTGCCAGCTTGGCTGACCCTCGCAGACCCTTTGTGTCACTGTGCTGCAACTGTTCACAACACATTTCCATGCTGTGGAGAAGGGCACGTCTCCTCCTGCATACGGTACTGCTGATAGGGAAGTTTTTTCATATTGATTATTTCCTGGGGAAGAAAAGCAATTGCTCCCTACAAAGCCTCATTTTTCTAATTGTTTTTATTTTTGTGCAGGCTGGTCGCTGTGTTTCCTGACAGACAAATAGTGTATGAGGTTCCCTGGCAATGTGTATTCCTGGTGGGAAGAAGAGTTCTGACCTGCCTACCCATAACCTACCCCACTGTTGTAGGGGATCAACCCCAGAGGATACAGCAGAGCTGAGAACAGTGTAGTGTCACAGGAACTACTAAACCATTAGGGCTGCTGAACTTCACTCTCACATTCTTAAAGCGAGGAGATTATTAGCTTTAACCAAGAAAATAGTTTGAGAATCCTTGTGCTGTTGCTTCTGGTAGGAGAACATGAGATGTAAAGGGTTTGGGGGAAGAAAAAAAAGCATCAGTCTGTTCCCTTTTCCCACCTTTCCTAGCAACTAAAATACTGACATATCTTAAGAAATATAGAACAGCTGAGAGATGTCAGGTGAATATGACTGTTGAAAACCCCTGGTTCCCTCCTGCAATGAGAATAATATTGGCTTGTTTCACTGCCAGACTGCCTCTGCCTCACTCTTGACCTAAAATCATGTCCCTGGCGATGACAAAGCAGCATGAGCTTTCTTGTTGCCACTGCCGTCGCTGCCAAGTCTTACAACACAGCCAGTGATTGTGTTGCACAATTTGTTCTGATTTCTTAACAGTGTCATCCTTCTATCTGCCCGGGATTGCACAAAGGCCCCAGTCATGACCAAAGCTCTGCTATACTGTGCCATTGAAAAACATCTAAGATAAAATATTCCAATCATTATATTCAATAAAACAAACAGGTATTTAAATAGAAAGACTCAAACACAGAAAATGAGGAGAACAATCCCCCATCCCCAAGACAGTACAGTTAAAAGAATAGTGTGAAATGAGCCATATAAAACTGTAAGCAATTTTGGATACTTTTAATATTACAAAATAATACTGAAATCACCAAAATCAGATTACAGTGAGAGTAAAGCATTTTCTTCTACCTGGCTTTTTTTGAAAGCTTAGTTAAAACCAACAAGAGTCTTTGCTTTTTTCTTTTTTTCCAAACAAAACAGCAAGGACCCTTAGTTCAGATCCTATAAACGACTATATAAAGGTATATTACATCGTATTCTATGCACACACACACATACAAATATCCATCGTCTTCATCTGGCATGCCTTTAATTTGTTACTTCCTTGACACTCTCAGATTTATAGTCATATATAATTCCATCATAAATTTTCTTTTTTCTTGCAGATTTTCTATCATGTGACTGGCACTTATCCACTTCCGCATGACCTGGCAACGGTTTAGACACAAAATCAACTCAGGATTACTTTTCAAAATAGGTCTTTAAGCAAAGAGCATTCAGAAGTCTTCTGACAACCAAGTGCATATGACAGAATTAAAGGCCTAATTCCCCCTTCTTCATATTTTATAGTGTTTAAAAATATGCTCAAGTCTGCTGGTTGTACTTGATCCAAAAGCAGAAAAAATGGTAATTCTGAAATAGTTAAATAGTTAATAGTTACAGATTTGCAAAGTTAATCTTGCAAAGTCTTCCCCAGACCAGCCTGAAAAGCTTATTAATGGCAACACTGAAATACTATGAAAAAGATTTAGGTGGCCTGGTAACACTTGGCAGTTTCAGTATGTGAAATATCTATGAAACGTTTCAGATTGCTAATTAAGAGCTACAGATCTTGGAATAGCTTTCTATTCACCTCAGACAAAGTCTTCTGCCACAAATGTGTTGCGCTATTAATTGTTATGTTGATTCAGTTTCAAGCATTGTAACCTGAGAAAATGAAACTTGGCTATTACTTTCTTTTATAAAATGTTTCTGTAGCAAAAAAGCCACTTATTTTTTCTGTATTTTTTCCCCCAAACTTGGGCACAGACATCCATATTTAGACCCTTGAATAAAAGTGGCTTGATTTCCAGAACAGCTGAGTATCCACAGTTGCTCCTGAAGTTAATGGGAGCTCTGGGTGATCAGAACAACTGAAAATCAAGCAGCCTCTATCTAGGTGCCTAACTATGCATTCAGGGGCCTATTTTTAGGCATTTCACTCTTAAAATTTTAGTCTAAGTTGCTTAGAAGCTCCCGTTCCTGTCTCCTGTCATTTTAAAACACATTCATGCAAATCTTTGCATTTTAGTCTAGGGGAGTTTGACTGTCAGTTTCCAGGTGTCACTGCTATGCTGGTTGAACTTCAACTTTGCCATTCTAAAAGCAATTCTTTAATTTAAAGGGTAATTGGAATTGTGTCCTAGGCAGGGTTTACAGCTTTAATGTAAAAAGTACTTTTCTCAGAGCACATTAAGAATAATACCAAAATCATCAACACCTTTTGAGTATCAGACTGGAGCTAGTAGATTCATTATTTCAGAACTGCATTCTGCTCACTAACCAGAGTTGTACTAAAAACTTAATTGTCTTATCATCATGACTAGTCTCACTGACTTAAGTAGGTCTCATCAGGGAAGTAAGAGGAGGAGGATTTTGCTGTAAATCAAGCTACAAGGTACATTTATTACAAAGAGATCTGTGCTTCATAAATATAATAACTCAGTTATTTATGTGGTTATACCATCTGAATCACTAGTGCTCTACCAAACACCTTGGGTGGATAGGAAAGTGGAATAGGGAAAAAAAATCAGAGAAACAACATATACAGAAAACAAAATCCTATCTGCAGTGCTCAATACTAAAAATAGGCCCTATTTTCCCAGGAAGTAGTTCATCCAAGACTCTCAGCCTTTTTCTGGTTTAGGTCTCAACGCAGAAAATGAGGCTGAGCTGTGACTGTATTTTCACGTTTGTTTTCCTGGAAAGTGGCAGGTTTTTGTCACGGGTTTTACTTCTGATATCCCTGCCAGTTTCTTGAAAGAAAAATCCAGTGCCTGTTTGTGTATTTAGTGGAAAATTCTGCTGCTGAGCTTTCGGAAATACAAAGCCTGCTGTAGCAGGTCACCTCCCACCAGGTGCCTGTCAGGCTGACCCTCTGCTGTGCCCTCCCAGTAGCTGCACACTGGGTTTTGCTGCTGTTCGGCTCTAGCTGTATAAATGTAAGAGTGTATTTCTTCCATGACAGAAAGATACACCTCACTTAAAAAGTACACTTTTTTGTTGTTTTTGGACATTTAACACGAAGATAGAAACTGATTTTTGGAGGTGCTTCAGTTTCTAGATGAAGGACTCTGTTTAGTTCTTTAAAAATAATGAAGGTCCAACTTTGCCACCGAGCTCTTCAACACGAGTACCTCTGTTTGAGAACAACTTCTTTCCTTAGGAGCTACGTGTTGGTTAATGAACTTTCCAGGAAGAATTATTTATATTTCTGTTGTCAGTCCTCCTTCATTTTGATATGCACATAGGCTTTGCAGGTGGAGAGGTTTGGATTCCTGGAAAGTCAAGCCACTTCTCTTTTCCATGAACATTACAAACATAGCAATGTGAAATATCGTGCAACTCCATGCAACCAGTGTTTTGGAAGAAGCTGGATTCCTTGGAAAGTAATTTTAACATTTTTCTGTTTATTTTTTTTAAGATTTTTTGGAAAAAAAATTAAAATGTAAAAGTAACAGAATCTGTGAACACATTCAAATAAAGATGATTCTGGTTTTGGGGTGGTGGTTTTTGAGGAATAAGCAGATGGCTCAGTGTTACAGAATGTGACTTTTTATCACTGTTAACTTCTCTGCGGCTTAAGGGAGTTGTATCCATACTGTCTGTGGTGTAATCCTCTAGCATGACCCGGAGCCTCTTCTCTTGCTCCTCCTACAGAAGATAATGTTGGGGAGCAGTGAGGGCAAGCTGCTGGTACCAGCCAAGTGCTGGTCTGTTGAGAGCCCGGATGGGGTGAGATGAACCAGGGCCACAAGGTCCTGTTAGGAGCAGCAGGGGACAGGGCTGGAGACCTGTGACAGACATGTCCAAGACAGCTATCCAGGAGACAGCTGCCAACAGCGTGGGTCCGAGGTCCATCCCAGAGGTAGGGCTGGAGACCAGCACTCCTGCAATGTAGCTCAACATAGCTGAGGGCCCTGGACTGAGCTGGAGTGGGGCTCCCGGGGCCCTGGCCTGGGTAGGGGGAGGCTTGGCAGAGCCAGAAGAGTCACTGGGCTTGTTCCAGCACTGACCTCGTGAGAAAACCAGACACAGGACAGACACACATTTTGAGCTCAGGTGGGAGGCTGGTATGGCAGGACCTACACCCCTACCCACTGGGAACTGGAACTCTCGGTGTGGTCTCCTGAGCTGTGGCCCTTGGCCTTGGCCAGCACTTCCACCATCCTCTCTTCCATCTTTCCCACCGCTGATGGCCATTTGCTGCTATTTAGTTCTGGTGGTCAAGTGGGAGCTGAGATTTATGGAAGCCGCTGCATCACTCCTGCAGACAGCACGTGAAAGATGATGGGGACCTGAACTCAGTCGGGAACCAGGGAGGGGGTGTCACACTGTCACTGCATAGACTTTGGGAATAAAGTTCAGATTTAGCACTGTGCTTCAGGCCATTAGAAAAGGAACAGGCAATTATGCACTCTCATCTAAATATATTTCAGAGTATAACATATGTTTTGTGCAAGTCAGTCTTGTATACTAATTTATTATTTTTTAACACTTATTCATTTAGGATTTTAAATAGCTTCATTTTGTAGGCCACATTACTTTGCAAAGAAGAATAAATTCAAGAAGAAAGTCGAGTAGAAACTGCAGATCTGGAAGATTCTGCATCAGCTTATTTACAAGAAGAGGGAATTGGGAGAGAGAGTAAGCTTTTTTCTGGTTTGTAGGAAACAAAGATATTAAAGAGTAATTATATGTGAAGTGTACATATCAGCTGGGGCAAGTAATACTTTGATATCTTTATTTCATCAGTTGTATAAGTTCATTCTTTCATTTCCTTTGTGAAGCAGGGAACATACATTATATACCATAGCATATGCTACTGAGACAGAGAATACTGATCTACTTTTAATTTTATTTTGCTCAGTTGGAACTTTGGCTCCCTCCCTCCCCTGGGGTAAAAAAAATCAGCACAAAACAACAACAGCAAGTTTTATCGAAATCTTGTTGAGCTTTTGCTGAAATTACCAGTCCTGACATCTGGATGATATGTGTAGTGTGCAATAGAAGGAGGGAATTGCTTTTAATTAGATGTAACCTGCCCAGGAGAGAGAGGGAATTGTCCATCTGGTCAGTCCTTATTTAATAGAGCAGCTGAGGATAAAAGTATTCTTAATATGCAGCTACATCATGGGTCAAATTACCAATTTCCTAAAAAGCCTCAACTGTGCTAAATTAAGAGATGATAAGACTTTGAAAGACAGAAGCATCAGGAAGGGCTGCAGCCTTCGACTCCTTAAAAAAAAAAAAAAAAAAGAGCAAGTGATAAGTGACCATCAGGTCCTAGGCAGCTCTATTGTTGAGACCCTTCCTCTGTTCTAGACAATTTACAGGTCCTCCCCTTTCTGTAAGGACCTACAGTAACCACGTACCAAGAGAAAGCGCAAAAAAGTTGTTTTAATGTCCTTTAATGAAATTTAACATTGATGCAACAAAAGAGTGCCAACAAGATGCTCTAGCCATTCCTAATGAATAGTGACTTCAAGCAGCTCTGCGTTGAGCACTGGGGACAGCTTGTGGATTGCTGATTCTTGGAAAATGCAGAATACATGGTCTTCTGGAAACACATTTCCTTCTGGAAAGCTTTCTTGAGGCATAACAGTTTCAGATCTCAGATCACAGGGAGTGTTTGAAAACACTAAATTGTGAAAGCATCAGTTTAGAATTGCTTCCTTAGCTGAGATGAAAACAAAGGAATTTTTAAAGAATGTTAACAAACCGAGGATGCAATGCTGGGATTGACTACACTTGTTTTTTCAAGTCTTGCATTCTATATGGGAGAAGCAGAGAAATCAGCTTTGCAGGCTCAGCTGGTGAAGATTAGCATCATCCCTAAATAGTACAGTGTTGTATGAAACCAAACCCCAAACTGGATGATGGTTTGCCCAGAAAAACAAGGGAAAACTTTGTAAGCTGATTTTTCCATTTCGATAATAGCATGAGCTCTGTTTTTATTCGATGATTGGCACGAGTTCTCACCTATTTACTACTCGTAACAAATGAGCAAAGCAGCCAAACAGTTCACTTCTGATGTGTGGGCTGAGGCCAGTGACAAGGCTGTTTTGGCGATCCCCTGGGTTAGGGGTCCCCATCGCTGTCACGGACCAGAGAGCAAGTGGGCTAGCGGAAGAGCCTGCCAAGGCTTAGCGTCCTGCCTGCCCTCACTGCCTGAGGGGTTGCCTGGGGGCGAAAGGTGCTAAAACTGCCTGAAGTGATTACTGCCTCATCGAGAACTTTTATTTCCTCCCCCTAACATTCAGACCTGAGCAAACAGCTTCTAAGGAGAAGCTGGAGAATGCATATTCTCCATGATTTAATTTAATTACACGTGAATTGATTAGGGATGTTATCTTCATTTCCAGGGGAAATGAAACATTCAGCCGGCATCACGTCAGAGCTCTGGCTGAAGGCTGGCACATCTCAGCACTGGCTGCTTTCTGCTGCCTTCAGCAGACTCCTGGGCTTTCTTCAAAGTACAGGCACCATCTCACCCAGGACATGATTTCTTGCTCTGACTTATTTAAAGGCCTGAATTGAACCAGAGCAAAGAACGACTATCCGGGCTCTGAACAAGAAGTGCTTTGTGTTCTAGTTAGCACAAATCTGTTCAATTTAAAAAAAAAAAAAAGTGAATGCCGTCACCCCATCTGATAGCGACTGTAATGAGACCTCTGGGAGGGCAGTGACAGGAGGATGTAGATAAAGGAAAAACAGAGGGGTAAAAAGAGAAGTTGTAAGAAGTAAGAGAGATCATCACCACTGCTGTTATTGCTTCACAGAAGTGTAATCTTTTGTGATCTCTTTGGAACAGGAGGTAAATAATAAAACACAAGGGAGGGAAAAAATTAAAATAAATGTAGTGTGTGAGTGCATGTTAAAACAGATGTCAGATTAAAAATAACTGAAAAGGAAATTCTACTGTAGGGGAAAAACTGCTTTTTCCTTCAACATTTTATATTTTACCTTCATTAGGCAGGAAGTAGAAGAGCTGTAAAGGGAAAGGGGAACTTCTGTTGTTTCCCTCTGAACGTTAAGAGAAGCTAATGTGAGCGCAGGGGGGTGCTCTGCGGCACGTGGTGCTGGGGCAGTCCTCAGGGTGAAGCCTAGAAGCAGCAATGATGTTAAACAGATGCACTGTGTATGCTGAGCCCTGGGACTCGGAGCTTCAAACCTGCAGTGCTGCACATCCAGGTGGTTTCATCCTCTCCATCCTCCCTCCCTTAGTCCCTTCAGGGTTGGCGAGTCCTCTAATGTCGTAAAAAAAAAAAATAAACCCTGCAATCTGGTAGGATCTCATCATCCAGTAATGCCCCTCTAACTATAGATCTAGGCATCAGGGACTTCATTCTAGTTTCTTCAGCACTTTTAAATGGGCTATTTCAGTGTTTGATGACAGCAGAGTGGGGAACATCTGCACAAAAACATAGTTCTTCGCCACATGGCAGCCAGACCACACCCGTCCTTGGAGATGGCAAGTACTCACAAATGCCACTTGGTAAAACAGTGTCATCCCGGGTCTCTTCTGCTAAACGTGCTCCAGAATGGCTCCTTGAAATTCATGGTCTGAAAAATGCCCTGCGGTCATTTAAAGCTCAAGGAGCTTTAAATAAATGCCTTGAAGACACACTGAGGCTGGACTGGGAACCACTACCTTTCTTGCAGAGTTGCATGGATCATTTGGCTTGTTCAGGTTAGCTAACGAAATGAGAATAATCTTTATATGGCTTCCTCTTTTATTCCTGAGTTTGAGATGGAGGTTTAAAAAAAAAAAAACAACAACAAAAAAAACCAAGAAAAAACGCACAGGTCTCTGTGCCTAGTGTCTCAGCTTGCAGGAAGCGTCAGAAATGGCAGATATCTTGGGCTGCCATTACAACGTGAATGTCCAACATACTCAAAAAACTCAATGAGGTCCAGAGCAGGCGTATTTCCACAATTTCAGAAAAATGTTGTTACTTCTCCCTACCATCATCTTGAGCAAATTCCCACAGCTACTATTTCTTCCAGATACTTAAGCTAAGGAGGAGGCAGCAGAAACAGAAGTAAAAGGCATCCTAAAAGGTGTCCCCAGCAGATGGAAGGCAAAGCTGTTTCACAATTTCTGAAACTTTTCTGAAGCTTGTCCTGAAAATGCCAGATAAGATCCCAATGGAGAGTCCTCCTAACGAGAACCACTGACAAGCAGGACCAGCGTGGCACTGTGGTGGTTTAGGATTTGCTGGAGAGGAAAGAGCAGATGTAGCCCGAAGCAACTCCATGGAGCCCGTCAGGGTGAAACGGGTACGTTAGCAACACGAGAGAGCACTCCCCTTGTTAAATGTGTTGTATTAGACCACAGTAAAAATGAGATGGTGTGAGCAACACGTAACATTATCAGAGAGGATCGCTAGGTATCAGTGGCCGCTGGCGGGACACGTGCTGCCTCTGCCCAGAGGCTCCCGCTCAGAGACACAGCAGAGCAGCACGGACGACCCGCAGTAGCAAGGACTTCCCCAGCGAAGGTCTCCAGGAGGTTCCGTCTCATTCAATTCACCCCCCAGCCCTGCTTCTCACTAAAAAGAAAACTCATGACCTTCCGCTCTGGATAAACAAATAAACGCATAAATAAAAGTCACTTCAACTGCAGGAAAATATCTATCTGCTCTTAATTGAGTGTGTGTTTTCAGAGCTGCCTCTTCCAGAGAAAATTTCTTTGTTAAGCGTTAATTCCATTTTATTTTGCTGAGCGTGTCTGCCATTTTCTCCATTAGAGGGCTGCAGAGCAGTGTGTTACAGTGTTTTAGAATCGGATTTAAACCTGTATATGTACTTTGGGCCTAATTTCCTACTGTGCAGCTTTCCTGAACTCAATGGGGTATAAAACTGGTGCAACACACGGAGAGAAAAAAATGTGCAGTGCCTCGGAATACATCAGTGCCTTGGGTTTTGCTGATGAGATTAAGAAACGCCAAGTTGCTAAGACAGAATTTTAAATACACGTGTGACAGGTGAGGCAGATGAGTAAGTTAATTGCTGCTTGTGTGTTTGAACACAGCGTAATTGGTCAATAGGGTACGGTTACAGAGAAGAGTAGTGAAGTGAATGAGCAAAGCACGAGTAGAGCTTTAAATCCTTCCTTAGAAACTATGCTTATTCTAGGCAGAAGTTAGAGTCTCTAGCACTTAATAAGAGTCATAAACGTTATATTCTCCTTTATGCTCCAATTGTGGCGTTGGCGAGCTAATTGCTTGGACTGAAATTATCTAGGTAGATATCTTCCTCAGTTGAACTTTATTCTAAAAAAGAGTCAGAAAATAAACCTGAATAAAAATATGGAGTGGGCTGAGGGTTTTTAGCCTACACCTAGAAACTTTGCGAATTGAGCTCTGTGAAATTCCCACATTGCAGAGCGTGAACCTGTGGCAAGGGGGAGAATGGTCCTGATCGTCCGCACCTGCTTCTCCTGGTGTTAGTGCGGCGCGTGGTGCCAGCAGGACTGCAATGACACGGCAGGCAAAAGGTGGACTAGGGGGAGAGAAATATACTGGCACAGCATAGAGAAATCAAGGAAACGGGGAGTGCCAGCATGAGCAGGGAAAGTGGAAGGAAAGGCCTTGGAGGGGAAGGTGCCTCAGAAGACCAGAAGGAAGAACTGGCAGCTGCACAGCAAGAGTGAGGAGATCTGGGCAAGAAGAGTGGGAGTGGACCTGCCAGAAACACGGTGCCTCATCAGGAGAGGAGGAATGCTGAGACCGAAAGAAAATGGCTCACAGACCGGATCTCCCATCCATGAATTTAATTTTGGGCATGGCTGGAAGACAGACAGACAGATGGACCAGGGAACAACATTGTCACTGAAAGTGGCGTTTACAAAGGTTGAGATACAGTGGCATGGGCAAACTTAGTGGTTTGTAACTTTGAAGTGCTTTGCCCTCCAGACCTCAGTGTTTGTTCCTTGTTTCTTGTCATGCATCTTGCAAATTTACTTCATCTGAGCAATTGGGATTGATTTTTTTTTTTCTGTTTTCATACAGCACTCACTGCAATGTCTTGTGGTTCCTGGCTGGTGCCCTTCCATGTCACTAATGTAAACAGGCAATAGCATGTTGATGGAGGTAAATGAGAATTCCAGCAATGGAGGAGAATAGTTTGATACAAAGTACTGGGATTATATCAGGTGCACCAGACAAAAATAACAAGTGGAAAATTTAGGATGAGTACCAACAAGTTTTTCTGTAAGTAGTTAGGTGATGCTGTTTGACAGCCCCCTGGGGAAGCAGCGGGAGCCCCTCAGCTGGGACTTGACCCAATACAAGACAGCTGCGTTCAGAAATCACGAGCCTGTGTGGGGAGGCAGATGGGCTGGATGGTCTAATGGGTCCACTCCACCTTAAACTTCTCTGGTTCTGCACGGCCTTCCCCAAAAGCTGGCACAAAGGAGTGTCGAAAGATGCAATACATATTCATGGACGTTTCCGGAGCTGCAAACTATGAAAAGAAATCAAGTCGTTCTCATCCATGGATTGAAATTGAGAGTACACTCTAATCCAAAAGGATACCAGCTCGCAGAGTGGTGTATGAAAATCTTATAAAGCTCTGGAACACTCCATAAATAATTTTCAAACAAGGAGCTTTTTGTTTTAGTGATGGCAATACTAAAAAGGAAGAATGGCAAATAGCCGTCAAAAAACAGCTGAAACAGCCTGCACTCTGTACGGATGTTAACTTTAATCACTGCAAGAGTTACATAGAGAGTTATCAGTCATTTATTAGAAACCGCAGATGATCATTGCAGGGGTTTAGATTAACGTGGACCAGAGCCTGGTACCTTGCCAATGGGGCACCACGTGACAGGCAGCCCATGGAATAAACATTCTGGCACGTCAGCACACTATAAATCCTCCAAATGAAAGAAATTAAAAAGCCAGGAGCAATTTTGAAAATGATTTATGATTGGAGGTGCACTTAGGAGTGCTTTTATTGTCACAGGAACATCTCCTTTCACATCCTTAAGGTGACAGACCCCCTCTGCTTCCCTCCGCATTTCTCGGGCTACCCTGCGGAGGTGAGCACCCTGGGAACATGCTGGGTGGGAGGGGGGCATATGGGCACTTCAGCAGCACCCCCCTATGTTGTGAGGGTTAGCTTTGCACCGCCCAAGGCTGAGAGAACTGCAAATCTGTTCTGACATTTTAAGTATGTGAAAAGACACCAGTTATGGGGTGTTCTTTTTTTTTCTTTTACAACTGTACCATAACCATGCTCTTAAGTGCACGTATAAACATTTTATAACATGGATTTGGAATAACGCTTGAAAAATAAACTTCAGAATAGTTCCTAAGCAGAAGGTATTCTTACCAAAATAGTCTGTTGCAAGTCAACCCTTTGCTCCATACATAAAAAGATGCAGCACTATCTGTTAGTGTACTTCTAGTTTAAATATTACTAAATGTTTCACAAAAATGCAATTTTAGTACTAATATAGATATGCTTTCTTAAGCAAAAAGTGCTTTCTGTATAAACTGAAAGGCAAAAGATTGTGGTTTGCAGGCAGAGTACTCTGTTGCCTTTCTAAAGGATAGCAGTGATGACGTGAGTGAAAGCCCTGGATATCTGGTATATCCAAGATACGGGCATGACCATTAATCCTGCCTCAAGCCAGTGATACCCTGGGCTATGGACACAAACCTACCTGCAGCATTGCTGCCTTCCTGGTTTCTACTTTGCTCATGCCTTCAGGCGCTTGGCCTTGTGCCTCTCGTTCTTCTGGGGTAGCACTGGGGTGTCTCTCACAGGGTGCCACGCACATGTACCCAGCAGGGCCAGCTGGTTTGGATACACCGGGGTTAGCAAACCTGCCTGATCATTAATGCTTCTGTCCATAGCTGGAACGAAATTTTTAAAAACATCGTCTGCATGGGTGATTATTTCAGTTAAAGGCTTACATGTCTCTCAGTGTTGCCTATCTTCTTTAGGTGATTGCGGATACCTGTATTGATCTAAAACCATTTCCTCTGCATGTTCCCACAGCTGACTTCTTGGAAAGGGTTGATTTTGCATCTGTCTACTGATCCTTATGATGTTCCTCTCCTGGGGCAGCACAGCAAAACAACTTTTATAACTCAGTTGGAGGTTGGCTCTTCAAAGCCAGCAGCTGAGGAACTGTCTTATAAAATTCTGCATGTGTTTGCCAAACGTGACTTTTCCTTTGCTGGGCTTTGAACTCCCACAAGGTTCTTTCACCCTTTTTGGGGGGCCCACACTCACTTGGACCCACTCACATCCCCATGTCCATCAAAGGCTAGGCAGTGCCTCCTGCCCAGGACACTGACAGTGACTGATGGCATGGGACACGACGCTGGGGACTTGCACCACATGCGGGAATATGTGACCTTGTGGGGTCCCTTCTCACCCTCACGTGGGGTCGATGTGATGGAAGGGCGTGAGGTTTAAGGCTTTTGGGGATTACTTATGGAAGGCCTTTCTTGAATTTGCAAGTGTTTATTTACATTTTGCATCTTAGTATCATTGTTTATCTGCTGTACTGCTGATATTGACCCTGGGTGTATAGTTCACTGATTGCCAGTTAATTACATGTCGTTAATAAATCAATAACCTGCTTTGATCCTGATTTGCTTTAAAACATATGAATGGAGCAGCTTTTCCCTGCAACAACACTAATCTTTCTCTGTCCATTTCTCAGAAGTAAACCAATGAAGTCATAAAACAGCTGCCTCCTGAATGCAGCTATCTCTTTGCATGTACCATACCTCATCCACCACACTGAACTAAAGAGGTAGAATGAGATAAAAAGGAGCTGGACACTAAGGGAGAAGTTCCCCGTGGCACTGGAAATGAAGGGCACAGCTAAGTGTTTTCCAGGCTAGCGATAACTCTGGGTGGAGGAGAAGACCAACACGCTCTTGCAGCACAGGGAGAGTACTGTAAGTTGTACAAGTTGTGCCAAGGGAAACTGGAGGGACTGGAATCGTCTCAAATCAAGTGAGCACAAGGAGGGTTTTAAGCCATTCAGGCTTCCTCCTTGCAAAGCCTGTGCTGAGATACTGCAGACTTGTAGCTTGGTAGCTTTCCCCACTCTGTACAGACCAGGTGTTAGTTTGCTCTGTGCATCTAGTCTGGTCTTGATCTCCCTTCCCATTTTACTGACTGCTGAATAGTGCCTGCTATGACAGTAATATGCACCTGTAGATCCCTATATAATAAGAAATAACCCATAAGAAATTCTTCATCTGCCTTGTCGGTTCAAGTTCCTCCTTATTTTTCTAGTTCGGATTGATATAGAAATGCTAAGCCATAATTTTAACAAGGCAGATGCTGCTAGAAATGCAAAATGCAACAAAAAGTGATTTAATAATTGTGTTCTATTTAAAACAAGAATATGAGCATGTATCGGCTCCATAACAAGTTCTCCATCCTGAGTGGAGGAGCATGTCTGAAACGGTGGCCTGGGAGCCAGCCATGTTCCTCAACAAACCCAGGGGCTGTGATCCCACTGCAGAAGCCTACACACCCCCGGTTTGGTATTTCGACATTAGAATCTGAACCACTTGTGCACAAAGTCTCTGTGGTTTTGTTAGCAGCTCTGCCCATGTTCCCCTGCCAAGAAACCTGCATCAAATCTCCCAGCGGACTGATCTCCATTCTCGGAGAAAGATCTCACTTTCACAGTTTGTAGGGATGTACGCCTTGTCTCGCGGGGCCTTTTCCTCCCTCTCTCTCTCACCCACCCCATCAACACTCCAGCATGAAAACGGGATGCCATCAGGCGCAGTTATTAATACACAATGGAAGTGCCATGTGTGATTGTCTGTGACTGCTCCAGTGTTTTATGTAATGCAGATTTAGAGATTTCATTGTAAAGTCATTTTAAACTCTGAACTAATGGGTAGTTTGGCAACAGCTTCTAAGTATGAAATCATTATTAATTCCTTTAGTACCATAATAACATTGATTTAGATGAACTCTTATAACATAGAAATTGTATAGTATTTAGCTGTAATTAACGTCCCCTAATTAGGAAGTGTTGCCAAGTAGTTTTCTGTGCTGGCTCTGTTGTACTTAAGTGCAGCTGGATGAAAATTAACCACAAAGGGAACAGCTTGTGTTTTATGTGAAGTTTGCCTTTGATTGATTAAAAAATATTCCTTGGTACTTTATTTTATTATCAAAAAGGGTGCACTGGATTATCAATGTTACAGAAAGCCACAAAGTCCACATGCCATAAACTACACACACATTCATATAGTATATAAGCCCAATGACTTATCTACGCATTCAGAAAATTCACAGATTTATTTAGTCTCAATACCACAAGTTACCATAATAAAACTGAATTGATGTTAATGTGGCTGTCATTAATAAAGTCTGTAGAAATTTAAGCAGAATTAGCATAATTTAATGTCCACTCAGAAGAAAGAGTCATGTACAGCAAGCTGAGAGGCATTTGTTGATGTGAAAAATGCTGACATTTTTGGAAATTCAAATTATAAATGAAATACTGCTGTCAGTTTACTGTGCAACTTCGTAGCATATGGTGCTTCTGCTGGTGGGTGTTATTTCAAAGTTTGCAAATCACACTATGAGAGTGTCCCTCTGGTGAGCTTTTGCAATGCTTAGCAACTGTGAATCAAAAGTGACAGTACAGAGGAAGAAGGACTAAAAAAAATTTCTCTCTCTAAGTCAGTAGAACAAAGTACATGATAACTTAATGCATTTTTACAGGGAGAGAAAGGAGGGTAACATGCTAAAGCTAAAAGACATCCAGCACCACCATTCTTGCAGAATAATGCACGAAGTCTTCTAAATTGTTAAAATAAAAATATGGTTTCTCTCTCAGTCTCTTTGACTTTGGTATGACAAGAAAATTAAAACAACTGGCACACAGAACATATAATGGTTCGCTTTCAAAATTAGGGAAGTTGCTTCAAGACGTAATGCAATCTCCTCAGAAGGTCCAGATGTTTCTTTTACCCATGTCTCTGAAAAAAGTTCCTATGACCACAAAATAGCATTTGCCATTTGAAAAGCATTGTCTACCCGAGGCTGTCAACACAGAGGAAAGAAGCCAGAAAAAAAATTAAGTTCGGTATTAGCCCAGCAATGTGGATTCCAATGAGCCTGATAAAAAGCATACACTGATAAGGTAAATTTAGATAACTAAAACACCACGGTTTTCAAGAATCTGCCACCCAGTGAACCCTTTAACATGCATATATGCTATCAAGAACTGAACATAAAATTTGGATTCGTTGTGATTTGATCTGACCATGTTTGCTATTCATTGTTCTACTCCGGGTAGTCCTTTTTGGCACCAAGATGGAACCGTGACTGTGTGGTACAGACCTCATCAATTTGCCAATCAAGCAGGCTGAGAATAGAAAGTGATGGAGCTGTCAGTAGCAGTTCAACCATAAGCAATTCTAAACTAAGCAATTTGGAAATTTAAATAGTTATAATGACCAAGATTCTCTTCGTTGGCCCTTAATTACTGGAATGTCAATTCAGCTGAAAATTGCCTTTCCAGGTAGTGATAATTCTTAGAAAAGTCTTTGCTTATACACCCACCCATAGCACTCATTAAGTCAAGCTTCTTCCTTTTGTCTGAAGAGCTGTCAATTTTATGTGACATCACCAATCATCTACCATCTAAAAAATCTCTAGACTGTCTTGCAGAAGGCAGGCTTATTCTCTTTTAGCTGTAGCACTCTGCGTGGCAGCACAGCCCGCTGTTACAAGCAGCCTTGCACCAAATGAGTGTAATGAGTTGCCCAGTCTTGGCACTGCTGAACGATGAGCCACTCAAATTGGGTTGTTGGCATCTTGGGTGAAACGTAAGGTCCGTGAAATAGCAGTGCATGTTTCGGGTGTGAAGGGAAACTCCACTACCCAGCCCTTTGCGGTACTCGAAGAGAAGGTTGACATCCCCTTCATCACTTCCAGAAAGGAAAGGGAGAGGGAAGTTGCTGGATTCGCTATATCAGAGGGCTCCACCTGAGATGGGCAAAAGGGATAGTGATGGATGGAATGAACCTGTGGTGCATGAACACTTCCCTGTGGATTACTTATATCATATTTCTTATATTTCTTTTGCAGCAACCTGCTATTTCCAGTTCAGAATGATTGCATTGCATCTGTCCATGTCAATCTACATTGGTGGACATCACCAGTTGCTTTCTTTTTGAGAGAAAAAACATTGAAAAGATGCAAAACCACCTCCATGACCAGAGTGTGTATATCAACAATCCGTTGTTACTGTGACACATGGTAGTACTATTACTTATTTCTGCAGAAGGCCAACAGCACCCTGCAGTAGTGGGCATAGAACAGCTATGCTTCATTCCCCTCTTCCAGTCGCACTGGAGCAGACTTTGCCTTCTGCCTTCATACGAGTAATACAGAATTCCAGGGAGAACAAGAAAAAGTAAGAGCAGCACAATTACACCTGCTGAAAAAGTCTGTCACAGATAGAGGGAAGTCAAGTGCCCATGCATCTAAATTCAGACTAATTCAAATAATTTACTGCCTCATCCTGGCAATGTGGGGTGTGCCCTAAGGCAGTGTTATACCTCTCTGTACACCATGGCCTATATGTCCCATTGTTTCACACACAAAAAAGAGGAAAGGGACTCCATTGTTGGTTTGAAAAGTGGAGAGGGTTTCTTCCATGCTGCTTCTTGACCATGAGTCCTTCCCTCACCAGCCCTACACGCTGAATGTGACATTCCACCACATCTGTAACAGCTGGATAAGAGCTGCAATGATATTCTCTGAGTCAAAACTGTTTCTTACTAGTTTGGATGCAACTTGCTCACTCTCTCTCCCCACTCCTGATTCTTCGCAGTGAAATAGTAGGGGCCTTAGGCACTGGGAAAAAAAAAAACCAGCCCTCAATAAATCCCCTTAAGGGCCCATTTTAATTCTGCTTATGCTCTTGATGTGCAAGTTCTTACCCTGCTATCCCCCTAGAAGCAGTTTATTTCTGTCTGTCAGCACTGCCAATGTGACAAAATCCCCTTTCC
The DNA here is from genome assembly GCF_036013445.1 of Caloenas nicobarica. Lineage (NCBI taxonomy): Eukaryota > Metazoa > Chordata > Aves > Columbiformes > Columbidae > Caloenas > Caloenas nicobarica. The sequence continues at coordinate 82,923,220 of NC_088245.1, read as the reverse complement.
CACCCACTATGTAATTGCTCTGTTGTTGCCCTTCCCACACATGCCTGCAGAAAGCAAGCTCTCACTTTATTTGTGCTGCTGAAGTGAATAGCATCTCTTTCCTCCCTCTCTCCCTCTATGTGGCTTTCAAGTAGTCACACTATCATTAGTTATTTCTATTGTGGAGGAGCTCCCCATCTGAGAAGAGTGTGTATTCCATAGGAAGTAGAGCGAAGGCCTGACCTGACAGCTCTCATGTGCCCCCAAATCCTGGAGCTGAGGAATTTGGGGGTTGTAAGGAATGCGGAAGCAAGCATTACAAATAAAGGACTTTGAGAGAAGGGTATAAAAATAAGAAAATCAAAAGGCCTTGCTGCATTTTTAGTTGCATTTTTTCTTATTGCTAAGGCTGTGGGGCAAAGTAACTCCCTTTGTTCTGTGCTTGCACAGTGCCATGTTTTTAATTTTAGTCTATGACGGGAAAACTGTCCATTGTAATAGGGTTATTATCTCTCTTCCTCATCTAAACTTCTATTGTTGGCAGGAAACAAAAGCAGTTCTAGAATTAGTCTAAAGTTGTGGCTTTCTTTTAATTTCTTTGGGGTTTGTTTACCCATTTATTTTAAAGGTGCACCACAGACTAATTTCCCCACCTCATGCTAGGTGCTAGGTGTATGATTACAAGAAGACCACACTGACCCTTAACTCTTTTTAAAACTTCAGAGTTCTTTGAAGCATTGTTACATGGAAACAAGAAATAAGAGTTTCAGAGCCACTCACCTCTAAGGCAAACAATGCACGATAAATTTATTTCTTGATAAAATTTTAAAATAGAATAACACAGCCTCAGAAGGAACACATTTTTGTTTCAGCCATGCCAAGTTTTTCATGTAGTTTTTCTCATCTGTGGTTTGGCAATCTAGGATTGGTAAACAGCCATAGTTACATTGTTAAATAATAGGAGAGCATGACTGTAACATATTTTGCAGTCAGCATCCTATTATCTGTAGCTTCACAATTTTGCACTGTGACAACTCTCTTTGCAAAAGAAAAGTCCCTAACAATGGTCTAAATCACACATTTGCTCTTCCTTCGAGCACTGCTGGCTGTCAAAACCTGTTGCACTCTGGTAGGGGAGCCTTTTAGACATATTCCAGGGGTGGCTCCATGCAGACAAAATGCATTAGAGACCACTCAAATACCGCATCTAAACAATCGCACAAACCTGCTTATGCCCACTTCATCTGCGAGCAGTCCTGTAAACCACGCACAGAGGTCAGCTATCCTCCTCCTTTGTGGTGTGGAGCACTGCCAGGCACAGAAAATATCAAGGACTGGTAGAAATTAACCTATATTACTTCTCAAGAATGTATTTAGGATATCAGAGGGGGTGTTATCAAAACCAATGAACAAGTCCAAGTCAGGAAAAAGTGAGAAAAATCTAATTTTAGTAAGAGCGTAATGGGTTAACCTTAAACCTGTCCCTGTCTGGATGCCCGAGCTTCTCTCTGTGCCACTATTCCTCCCCAGCACTCCCCCTCCATCCCGGGTACTTCCTCTTAAAGCAGTCTATTTTTATTTAAACTTCTGTTTATTTCGAGTTATTGATTTTTGAAGCAGCCAAAACGTATCTGTGAAAGAGTTGTATTACAATACCATTCGTTTCCTGGGCTAACCCAAAGAAAATTGTGCTGGGGGAAAGCCTTATTACACTACTGATTATGATGTTCTTCTGATGGTGCTGCCATGCTGGACACTGGCTGTGCCCTTTTGTATTTGGTTTCCAGTCCTTCACTCTGCTTTTTTGTCCCTGATAGGACCTTCTTGCTCCAGTTGAGGTGTTATCAAGTCTTCATAGCTGTGTCTGCTTTCAACATTTTATAACAGCTCTAAAATTTTCCATTTATACCACAGCAGCATGGATTTGTTAATGGCAGCTTGGAAATAACAGCCTTTGTCATAAAGCCCTACATTAAAATTTTATCTTTATGGAAATAATTACGTTTGGTTTTGGATAAACGGAAACCAGTTACTCATGCTGTGAGTACAGATCAGTGCTCATGGTGTAAAAATTGACTGGATGAAAAACACGAACAAAGAGGGAACTCTGGAGTATGCTCCCCAGTGATCTGCAGAACCCTCCTCAACCCCGTTATTTACTCCTAGCTAGTGATTCCAAAGCTGAAATAAAAACATATTCCTCAAAGTAATTTTTGATTGGTTCAAAGGTGATATTTCCATCAGTGCTGATTTACTATTCTCAATCATTGCACTGATCCAACCTTCCTTAGAAATAACACCCATTCTCTGAGCCCCCAAACCTGTGTAATTTGAGAAAAGAGACCCAAATAGCCTTGTGAAACTGCATAGCCTTGGCCTCTATGTAACCTCCAGTTTCTGCTGATATTACCAAAGCAAGTGCCAGATAGCACAAATAATTTCTGTAACATCAGCCGGAGCCGATAAACAGCCCCTTGATGATGACAGCTCCTCACCTGACTTGGACCAGCAGCTGTGCTTTGCCTTCCCAGTCCCAGTCCCAGTCCCAGTTCCTGTTCCAGTCCCAGTCTCAGTCTTGTGTGTTTGTGCGGCCACTGGAGACCTGCTGGCCATGCCGGCTCCCAGCAATGGCTGCACATTCCCGTCATCCAACGCAACACACTTGGAGCATCCCAAATGGCTTCTGTGGTGGCACACAAGGGGGAGCTGAACAATGTTTGCTCTCTTTGAGTTGTGTTGGCACTGCAGTACTAAGTGGAGTACGAACACAAAGGGTTATCTTTCAACACTCATTTCGGCAGGTGAGACGTTACTTATGAACACGGAATAAATCAGCTATGTAAGGCAGTGCCAGTCCACCTGTGTTAAGAATTTGAGGCTCACATGCATACATGGATTTAAGCAAAATAGGACTAATTTCCCTGGCTTGTGTGGCTGCTGCAGGAAAAGGAGCTGCACACAGTGTCTCTCAGGCTGCATAACTCATCCTCAACTGCCTGACACTTACGTACCCATCCTCCCTTTAACATGGCCAGAAGAGTGACATGTATCAGAGTACTATCCACAAAACACCAGCAGCACCCTAGATGAGCAGCTAACCAAGAGCTAGGTGACAGAGGACCATCAATACGGGGGAGCACGGACCTCCGTGCAGTGCACAGCTGGGCTCTGCTAACTCCACCTCATGCCTGAAAGAGGCAAATTTGGCTTATCCTCACTTGCCAACACCATCAGTAGGGTTTTGCAGCATTACGGTACTTGGTTGAGATCCAGCACATCCAGGCATCTTTTCTTGCCCTAAGGGAACTCAGATTTACCAGGCAACAGGCCAGTAGTGTCACCGTGCCTATACAGGTGCACGGGTACATGCTTGTGTGCCATAACAGAGCTGGGAGTGAAGGCGGGAGCTTGGACTTGAGTCCTCTTTCAAAAAGCCAGAGCTTCAGTACTAACTGGGCCAGCGAGAGAGGAGGAAGAGTGTGCATAAGCAAGAGGGACCATGACTCTTCAGATTATTGTTGCTATCTTTCCTCTGAAAGTGAGATTCTTTGGTCCCAGTGCACACTCCCAGAAAGTGATCCGTTTTACATTGCGTGGATTTTACACAGATAAAATACAGAAAGAGCTGGGACTGGAACTCAGGACTCCCTCTTATAAACTAAACGCTACAGCTACACAGCTGGTTATGGTCTCCCTCCTTTCCTGTGGCCTAAATCATTGCTGCGTCCTCTCTGTGCCATGGCATAGCTCCCATGGGGAAGCTGGAAGGCTCAGCCCCTCTCCTGGTAATATGGGCACACACAGGGAGATGAGAGAGAATGGTTCAGGCAGGGGAGGTAACTTACTCAGAGCTCCTCCTTTCTGGCCAAATGACCTAACACTGAGCCACTGCACAGGATCAGAAAAGCTCCAGCTTAAGACAGATTTTAAATGAAAGCAGTGGTTTCTACCACATTTCACCCAATCTGGTAGGCACTCCCAAAATTTTCAGACTCCTCCGTGAGCAGCAAATTTACTAATATATTGTTTGAAGATCGTGATCAGGCTTAGGCATAAAGATAGGCAACAAGCTGTTCAGCCATTTCAAGACTCCCTGTGCATTAAAGTTGATCGTCAGTTTTTGGAAAGCCTATAAAGAGAAAACTACCCATAAAAGATTATGAGTGACAAGCTGGGGGTCCAAACAAATGATGCTTTGTAGGAATGCATTTTAGGATATAGTTGACTACATTTAATGGAAGTACCACTTAGGCATCCCACTCCTTTTTCAGTCTTCCCTTTTAGAGGCTGATACACCTCCTTGAGCAGTCCTGAAACCTCGTTCAACTGACAAGGTCACAGAGTTTCGGCACCGTATCTCTGCTGGCTTTGATTCCTTCCTATTTTAAGCAACCGTACATGGAACGAAAGACAAGCACAAATTTCTTAGGCAATCAGAGGCATTTAACTGTTGGCTGTGTGACACAGGATGAGAGATGTACCCAACCTCCCAACTTCTCGCCTGAACTCACACTTCCTTCACGGCTGACATTTCTCCTTCTGCCAAGTCAAGTCAAAACTCCATCTCGCAACTATCCTGAAAACTGCATTTACAACCAGTCCAAGGCTCCTTAGCTGGTGCCAGTTCTTCACATGCCTCAGAGTGTTTGGTAAGAAGGAGAATAGACATATGAAACACACCTGCTTTGGTTTACTGGACAAGACCCTATTCTCATTTATGAGCCAGGCATAACACTTGTGAAGACAAAGGAATTATTCCTTTGTATGCCAACTCCAGGAGCAAAATACATCCCCCTCTATTCATGCAAAACATAGACCCTTTCTTTCACCTTTAGGATAATCTACTGCCAGCTCCAAACTTGCACTGCCTGCTGATTTAAATCACAATTCTGTAGGGTAAAATCTGGCTCATGATGCCCCGTACTAATTTAGGAGGAAAAGAGGGGCCTCGCTCATGAAATATTTCAGGTATAATCAGGAAATTGTGGTTACAGATGCAAACCAGGAGCATTTTGGGTTGGTAACCAAGGCAACACTTCTTGCTTCAAGATACACTTTTCTGTTGATAATCTATTGTAATGCCAGTAATTGCAGCTGACAAGGCTCTGTTTGTTGTGAGAGATAATTAGCACTTGAAATAAAGTAACAGATTTAAATAAATTGGGGGGAACTGAGTGGTGTGACCTGATCGCTTTAGAAACAAACAAGAGCTTTGGGGCCCTATACACTGCGTGATGTTAGTGGTGGCCTCCACCGCGACTGAACAATACCAACATTTATTAGGCGTTGTTTAATTGGAAATTACAGTCACTTTTGTGATGAAAACATTTTTTCTCTTTCTCATCCAGGTTATATTTACATTATAAAACAAGCTTTAAAAAAACCCCACAACCCTGTTCTACCTACCTTACCAAACAGAACTGACGATGTTTTCATGTGCTTGTTCTTTTGCCTATAATTTGATTTGTTTTAAACCAAATGTTTTAAAATAAGTGTTTTGGACAGTTGCACAGTTTAAAGAACCCAGGATGACTCTGCCCAAGGGTGTGGAGGGAGCATTGTTCATTCAGCACATAACAGGTATGTCCCTGGGGTCAGTAGACACAGAAATGGCTTCAGTTTGCTGCCAGTTTATGCAAACCCTGGTTTCGTGGCTTGGGTTGCTAACACAACTCCTTACCTGATGTTTGTGCTTGTGTTAGGGGGTGGTGTATCTAGAGCTAGACAGGCAAACTTGGGCTGCTGCCTGATGTAATGTGGGATCCCATATCTTGCAGAAGGGACACTGGCAGGAGGGGACAGGTGAAGGTCGGGGTCACACAGCAATTTCCTTAGGCTCCACTAATAAAGCCAGACTTTACATTACTTTTTTTTTCTGTAATAGTGAGACACAACTGCTTGGCTCAGTGGGTAGTGAGAAGAGGAACACAATCCCACAGCAAATTTTGTGCCATGGGGAATGGAAGTATTTTACATAAACTTGTAGCTGTTGAAATGAGGATGCTTCTGGGAGTTAACTGATCCTCTTTTTTCACGATGCCCAAGCATTGTTTTTGTAGTTAAAGAGCAAATGAGATTTCCTAAGAAAATGAGATCAGCTTATTCACAAGAAAGGAATGGAAGCTCAGGCTACACAGGCTTGTCCAGTCTCACAGGCAAACACATGGCAGAATAGTGAACTGAGCCCACATCGCACCACGTCAACAGCAGCATCCCAAAACACAGGCCAGGCTGGTTTTGGCTGGAATGGTTTGGACCCTTCACAGAATCTCACCAAACCTGTGAAACCTCCTGGCCAGGACAAGATATCATATCCAGTGTCAAAATAGAGACTGTCATGTAAATGCATTCATCTCAGGGCTGGCCAGAAGTCAAAATCAGTACCCTCTCAAGATTTGCTCTTGAGACATTAAATGACTAACTATGGCTGGTAATATTCTTTCTTTAATATATCGTCACAAAGATATCTTTGTCATCCTCTAGATAACAGCCACATTATTTCTCCAGCAAACATTAATCAACAGTTCATATCAGAATCATGCATTCATTTTACATTACTAATCACAGCACATGTAAGGCAGGATAGTCATATTCTCGGGAGTCCAAATTGCATTATTACTTTCTTTCTACAAATGAGGTCAGTGGTTAAAGATACCAGAATTGAATTGCCTGCCATTTGCTAACCTCTGCTGAAATTATAAAGGTGGCTAGCAGAGAGGACCAGGCTGAAGCCCAAGGGGGTTTGTGCTTCCAAGGCCAGTGGTCAGGCTCTCCTCTGCCAGCTCGCACATGCCCTGTCTTTCACATAAGTTCTCTAGAAGAAATCAAAGAAAGGTGGTGCATTAAAACTACCTGCTCAGAACATAGATCGCAGTTGCTGTCTTTCTTTAGTAATCAGCAATTTAGTTCCACCAGGCAATGTTTCTGCTTTCTAAATGCTTTGAAACACACAAAAATGTTGCATTTATAAGTTATTTAAAAAACAACAACAAATAATGATCTGCAGTAGTTCCCCAGGAATTAAAAATTGCTTACAATTTGTAGCATATGCAGGATCTTACTGCAAATCCCATTCCAGCCCCAGTTCTAAGTACCTCATAAAAATGGCCTGTTTATTTTCTAAAACGATCTGCATAAAAGGATTAAGCTTATTTATTGTAAAAATTAGCGTCTTGCTGAAACAGTAATGACTATATCATCGAGGAATGTTCTTCCCCTGAATGCCTCCCTTGGCAGTGCTGTGCAAGGAGACCCACATTTATAGTCTCCTAGAATAAAGTTAATGCTCATAAGACTCTGCTCTTGTACGCCTACAGCTAAATCATGGTATCTAGCAGATGGTGTATGTGTGTTTCTTAATGCAATGTCTTGTATGTGTGTAGTTGTCATAATTAAATAATAACTCCCTACATCATCTCATGTAACTGGAGAGCCACAGCCATATTTCCCATCAGAGTGAAGCCATCAAACCCAGCTTGCGGGTAGATGGAGTGGGCTATAAGGAGACTAAATCACAAAGCACCCCATCACCTCCTCTCAGGAATAAAATGAGTTCTTCTATATGTGGCTAGGCCTTTTTAAAAAGTAAATTTAAACATTTCGGTCCAAAAACTCTCAGATACTAGGATCCTAACATATCTCTGACGTTAAGTAATCTATTCTCATCACTGAGGCTGAGAAATCTAGTCTTGTGTGAAAGGAGTCTGGCCTCATATATTTGGGATTTTCCCTGCTTTTTCATGGTCATCATCATGATGGAGGAATTATGGACATCTGCAGGAGAAGTACCTGTGAGACAAGGCAATTTACAGCTATCATCTTCTTAAGATAAATGCAACAGCTGCTTTTTATATTCCTTTATGGATGGAAGACAGAATGATAGGTCTCTGCAGATAGTCATTCTTTCCTTCGCTTAGGGAGAGAATTAAGTTGTTGATTACACCCAGCAAGAAACATGTCTGTTCAAACTGAGGACAAAAGTAACTTATTTTAAGGGAGACGAGTTTAACAATTCCAGAATTATCCTTTGCTGTAAAAAAATCCTTTTGCTAAGGATACTATAAATGCCTTGAACAGATGAAAGGCATTTAGCCTTTATTTCATACTAAAAATTAGAATGTGAAATCAAGAAAAGCATCTTTCAAATTTGAGTGCGCAAGTTAAACAGGAAGTAGTGGGAGCTATTTACCTTTTCGGTGTGAAAAAATACAAGGAAGCTTTGGCTTTCGCTCTCCTTTGGCCAGGCAATGCTCTGCCCATGGATCAACCTCCTCCTCCTCCCATCCGAGCAGGTCGCACCTTCCAGTTAACTGGTGACTTCCTGGGAGCCTGGGGAAGCAGTAAGCAACACCTTCCTCTGGCTTTCTCTTCCTTAGGAGGGCACAGCAACAGTTGATCACCTTCAGAGAACTGAAAATTAAAACTAGCAGTTAGTTCTAAATTTTGCAAAGGGCCTCAAACTCTTATCAAACAAATGGCTCCTCCTATATCTTCAGGACATTAATATCCCTTTTTTGGCTTGAAAAAAATGGAAGAAATGATTGTCTAGAACATATGAATGACTATCTAGGTATTTTTATTTCATACAATGATCATTTTGCTTAACGTATATAAGAAAAGAGAATAACCACTTTTAAATTTCACGTCATATACTCTAATTAGAAATCAAGGTGAGCTATTGCCACAGGAAGTGACGAGTGATGAGTGACAAGCACAGCAGTGGCTAATGAGCAACTGAGGGAGGATTAAATGGGGTGAAGCGACGTGCACAGCAGTGGCTACAGTAAGAGCTGAGCTTGGGCACGGATTGAGGAGACAAGGAGGAGATCCTGGAGCCATGGTCCTGCCAAGAGAATTGCCGTGAAAGCGGCTGATCCCGTGAGAGGGGCTGATGTGGCAGGGACGTTGCCAGGAGCAACCAGAGGCGATTTACGCACCCTCCTAGGGAGCACAGGCGACCAGGAGCGCAGCGAACAGGGCCAGCAAACAGGGGTGAAGCAGTTAGCGCAGCAGTCTGTGCAGGCAGGGCAAGGAAGCTCGGCACACTCGTGTAATTTACCTCACTTGGTTGTTGTCACCCTCGCAGAAGGAGCCGACTATGGTATCCACTCGGGGGAAAGGTAAATACTCTGCACTCAACGGGAAGGAGGCAGCAACTCAGACACAGCTACCACCCAGACCTCAGGCAGCAGAGAATGTCAGAACCTTTCACTGGTATGGAGTGGCAGCAGAGAAAACAGTCGTGTGAGGTGTGAGCAGGTGGATGACCTGCTCAGCCTGGTTGTAGAGCTGAGAAAGGAGGTGGAAAGGTTGAAAAGTATCAGGGAGCCGGAAAAGGAAATTGACTGGTGGGATCAAGCTCTGGCGTCCTGGGGGCAGGTAAGACCACCAGCAAGAAATGAAGATCAAGGGATTCCTGTATTCTCCCGTTGCCCGATTGAAGAAGGCAGGTCAAGGGAAAGGGGTGAATGGAAGAAAGTCCACAGTCGGGGTGGCAGGAGAAACACCCCCCTACCCACTCCACCTTCCCAGGTGCCTCTGTCAAACAGGCATGAGGCTCAGGATGTGGAATGCAGCAACTTCAGGAACAAGGGGAAATGGCAGCAAGTCAAGTGTATAAACTCTTCAGAAGGGATAGGCGAGGAAGGAGAGGAGGTGAGGTAGCCATGTATGTTAGAGAGGATTTTGATTGTCTGGAACTTGATGAGGGTGATGATAGGGTTGAGTGTCTATGGATGAGAATCAAGGGGAAGGGCAACAAGGCAGACATCCTGGTGGGACTCTGTTACAGACCACCCAACCCGGATAAAGAGGCAGAGGAAATATTTTGCAAGCAGCTGGGAGAAGTCTCCTGATCATTAGCCCTTGTTCTTATGAGGGACTTCAGCCTACCAGATGTCTGCTGGAAGTACAGCATAGCAGAGAGGAAGCAGTCTAGGAGATTCCTGGAGTGCATGGAAGACAACTTCCTGACACAGCTGGTTGGTGAGCCTACCAGGGAAGGAGCCCCACTGCATCTGTTTGTAAAATAGAGGAGGACTCATGGGCAATGTGTTGGCTGGAAGCCACCTTGGGTATAGTAACCATGAAATGATTGAGTTTACTATCCTTGGAGAAGTTAGAAGGGTGGTCAGCAGAACTTCTACTTTGGACTTCCGAAGGGCAGACTTTGACCTGTTCAGAAGGCTGTTTGGCGGAGTCCCTCGGGAGGTAGTCCTGAAGGACAAAGGAGTCCAGAAAGGGTGGTCTCTCTTCAAGAAGGTAATTGTAGAGGTGCAGGAGAAGGCTGTCCCCGTATGCTGGAAGGCAAGCTGGTGGGGAAGAAGGCCTACCTGGCTGAATAGAGAGCTGTGGCTGGAACTTAAGAATAAAAAGGGAATTTATAAGCTTTGGAAGGAGGGGCAGGCTACTCAAGAGGAATACAAGAATTCTGTGAGGTTATGCAGGGAGAAAATTAGAAGGGCCGAAGCCCAACTAGAGCTGAGCCTGGCCACTGCTGTGAAAGGCAACAAGAGAAGTCTCTATAAATATATTAGCCACAAGAGGAGGGCTAAGGAGAATCTCCATCCCTTGATGGATGCATAGGGAAACACAGTGACAGAAGATGAGGGAAAGGCTGAGGTACTAAAAGCCTTCTTCACCTCAGTCTTTAATAGTCAGAACAGTTGTGCTCCAGGTACCCAGCCCCCTGAGCCAGAAGACAGGGATGGGGAACAGAATGAAGGCCAAATAATCCAAGGGGAAATGCTTAGTGACCTGCTACACCACTTGGACACCCGCAAGTCTATTGGGCCAGATGGGATACACCCAAGTGTGCTGAGGAAGCTGGCAGATGTGATCACGAAGCCACTTTCCATCATTTATCAGCAATCTTGGCTAACTGGGAAGGTCCCAGTAGACTGGAAGTTGGTTAATGTGATGTCCATCTACAAGAAAGGCCAGAAGGAGGATCTGGGGAACTACAGACCTGTCAGGCTGATCTCGGTGCTGGGTAACATCATGGAGCAGATCATCTTGAGTGACATCAGATGGTACATACAAGAAAACCATGCGATCAGGCCCAGTCAACATGGGTTTATGAAAGGCAGGTCCTGTTTGACCAACCTGATCTCCTTCTATGACAAGGTGACCCACCTAGTAGATGAGGAAAAGGCTGTGGATGTTGTGCACTTAGACTTCAGTAAGTCCTTTGACACCGTAACCCACAGCATTCTCCTGGAGAAGGTGGCAGCTCATGGCCTGGATGGGTGTACTCTTCAATGGATAAAGAACTGGCTGGAGGGCCAGGGCCAAAGAGTTGTGGTGAATGGAGCCAAATCCAGTCGGTGGCCGGTCACGAGTGGTGTTCCCCAGGGCTCAGTATTGGAGCCAGTTCTGTTTAATCTCTTTATCAATGATCTGGATGAGGGGATTGAGTGCACCCTTAATAAGTTTTTGCACAACACCAAGTTGGATGGGAATGTTGATCATCTGCTCCAGGGTAGGAAGGCCATACAGAGGGATCTGGACCAGCTGGATCCTTGGGCCAAGGCCAATTGTATGAGGTTCAATAAGGCCAAGTGCTGGGTCCTGCACTTGGGTCACAACAACCCCAGGCAGCGCTACAGCCTTGGGGAAGAGTGGCTGGGAAGCTGCCTGGCAGAAAAAGATCTGGGGGTGCTGATTGACAGGCAGTTGGATATGATCCAGCAGTGTGCCCAGGTGGCCAAAAAGGCCAAGAGCATCCTGGCTTGTATGAGGAATAGTGTGGCCAGCAGGACTAGGGAAGGGATTGTCCCCCTGTACTCAGCACTAGTGAGTCCGCACCTTGAATACTGTGTTTAGTTTTGTGCCCTTCCCTACAGGAAAGACATTGAGGTGATGGAGAGAGTTCAGGGAAGGGCAACGAAACTGGTGAGGGGTCTGGAGCACAAGTCTGATGAGGAGCAGCTGAGGGAACTGTAACTTTTGATCACGAAAAACAATTCATTTCCCATAAAGAAAAACCTATCAACGTATGTCCAGTTCATCTGAATCACCAATACAAACTTTCTTTCTGAATCTAGCTCTGTATTTCTACTCTGAATTCTCCTTCATGTAATCCTGGGCAATATAACATCAAGCACACATTTGCAATTGCCTGCATGCACTAAATTTCTGATGTCTGCTCTGTGCAACTTGAACTTAACAGCAGTTTGTATTAATACCATGAAGTCTGAAGCCTGGAGAAAAGGAGGCTGAGGGGAGACCTTATCGCTGTCTACAATTACCTGAAAGGAGGTTGTAACATGGAGGGTGTTGGTCTCTTCTCCCAAGTAGCAAGTGATAGGACAAGAGGACATGGCCTCAAGTTGTGCCAGGAGAGGTTTAGATTGGATATTAGGAAAAAATTCTTCACAGAAAGAGTTGTCAGGCATTGGAACAGGCTGCCCAGGGAAGTGGTGGAGTCACCATCCCTGGAAGTGTTTAAAAGGCGTATAGGGACATGGTTTAGTGGTAGAGTTAGGTTAACGGTTGGACTCAATGATCCTGAGGATCTAATGAGGGTCTTCTTCAATGATCCTGAGGGTCTCTTCCAACTGAAATGATTCTATGATTCTATGAAGTTCATAAAGACAACAAACTCACTTTTAAATTTTTCTCTCAAAGTTTACATTATAATAAATATTCATACCATACTCCCTTCACAGTGTAACTACTAGAGAACACACCGTAATCTGTTTAAGAAGAACATGAATCAGACTGATAAAAATAATTGGTTGGATTTTTCTTTTTTCTTTTTTTTTTTTTAAATGTTTTAAATAAAGCTGTCAAAGGTTCCTGTGGTAATGAAGAGCTTTGTTGTTATGACAACTGCTTATTCCTTTTCCTTTGAAGGAGTCTGCAATTTGATAGGCAAAACATCAGGAATAATTAAAACAAATGGTAAGTGAAGAAAAACATCTGCTAGAAAAAATCCCTACCTGAAATCTTAACAATCATCTCGCTTGTGAAATGACAAGCTTCAGATGGAGTGTCTTTACATCAGCCAGCACAGGAGTGCTCAGCAGCTGCCAAGGGTTTGGGTAACCCCACGTCAGAAAGCCCATGTCTTCATAAAGGGCACATATATGTTATTCACGTGACTCTTCCTCTTCCTCTCCAATGTATATCATTATCAAAGAAGGGTCCTTTCAGAAGTTAATTCTGCTTCTTCTAATGGTTTATTCTGCTTCTCCATTTTAAAGAGGCAGTTGTTTAAAAAGTGACCTCCAAGTATTTGGCAAACCATGCTGGTGTCTCCTGTGACACGTTCTGCCCTCACTGCAAGAGAGGGACTGGCGAATCGTGAGCTCTGGGCAAACTGGCGTGAATTAATAGGTTTTGGCAGCCAGCGGGCTTCACTTTAGAAGTGAAGTTGGACATTGCCAAAGATCCACTACTGAAGACAGAGCAATCCTCAGAGCATAGACTGGGGATGTACTGAGGGTGCTGGTGGCTCTGATGAACTTTTGTATGAGCAGCTAGGGCTGCCCACAGCTGAGAGCATAAACATACAGCTCTGGTGTTGACAGCCACACACATGCAATGGATCTTGAGATGCATCAATTAAAAGTACTTCTGTCTGGGACTAATGTTAGATGCAAGGGGGAAGCACACCATAGACAACCACCAAAAAATTGTGAAAGTTTTCCCCAAAGCGATTTTTCCCCTCATTGTTATCTCACAGGCTGTCCTTCCCAAGAGACCTGTGACTGTCAGACTTTAGTCATTTCTTATGTATGATAATTAGTCTGCTCCACTTTACAAACTGCAAGACTTAACCCCATAGATGTAATATGACACAAGGGATACAAATGCACACTCTTGGCTCTATAAACTTGGTGTTTGGCAATAAGGTATGATGATATATGCCACTCAGAGACTGGAATCGGGACTTCCGACATTCCTGCTGTGTGTCTGATTTCATGAGAAACAGGACACTTTGCAATAATTTCTGTAGCTTTACATGCCAGCTTGTACTGCCAGGCACACCGCAGTCTCATTTTGCCATTCTTTGTGAAACACTCTGCTCTTCATCACTCCATCCACTTGGAAACAATCCAGTGCTCTTAAGCAGCAGAATTTTAACCACTGTCTTGCCTTGCCACACCACCAATATTTAAGAACCTGCATTTTTCATGAAGTCTCTTCTTGACACCTCTGTGCTCCTCATTCATTCAGCGAAAATACTCCTACCAAAAGTGAGGATTTCAACATTGCTATCAAGAAAGTGCAATCTCTGCTTGCTACCATTTTCTACACTGAGAGATTTCAGACATTCCACAGAAGATGATCTTCCTAAGAAGATGTCAGGATTTGGAAATAAAAGCAGTAGTTGAGCTGTTGCAGCTGTAGATCTTTCTGAGGCTGTTGTAGGAGCCTATGGTAGCTTAAAAAACAAACCAAACCAAAATGAAAAAGAGCCCCTGAATTTTATTTTCCTTTCCCCCTCCCCCAAGCTGTCTGTGTTCCCACATTAAGGACATCTGAATTGCCAAGCTGGGCACTAGGTGGTGCTAGGACAGCGGTCTGTCAGGAGATTTAGTAGGAAAATCCTGGGTGGAAGAGCACAGTAGGTTATAAATGGTTACTTGCCAAGAAAACATTTGCTCTGGTACAGCTAATCCATTACTATCTGTCTTTGTTAGACTAACCCACATGACTGGACACCATTAGCTGGCAGCGGAAACACCTAATGCTGCCTTTTGACAACCTTGTTTCCCATACATCTATAACCCGTCAGAGGTACAATGCTCTGTCACTACTCCCCTCCCTCTCCCATCCTCTCCCAGGAGGACACCAGCCTGGCTGCCCCCTGAACGCAGAGAGAAAGATGCTCTAGAAATGTTCCTGAGCTAGCCCTGCCGCTGGTGTGGGAGGGAGGCAAACGAGCAGGACTTCTAGATGGTCCCTCTGCACCTCCTGCCTCGTACCGTGCCCATAGTAACTGTTTACACGGTTGTGCAGCTGGCCAGGTTGGGGAGCTGATTTGGTTTTAACACAACCATTTCCCACCATGTCCCAAGGTCTTTTTTCAGCTGGATCTGGTCCCTCACCCACTGCATCACCCACATGAGACACAGGGTGCCAGTGCAGTGTGCGGGGTCAGCCCTGCTCGCTGTGACTGCAGCAGTGCTGCCACTGACCAGCAACTTGCAGCCCAAGTTGCTGTGGCCACCTCTCCTGGTGATGAAGGCACCTGAAATGGCAAGCTTTGATAGAGGGCTGTCTGCTGGGACCCAGCTTGGCTCCCTGCCGCAGGGGTGCAAGGCTCAGCATCCTCTGAGCCACCTGCTCCCCCAGGAGCCGTGGTCCCCTTGCAGACATTGCACACATCCTCCTGCATCCTCCTGCATCTGCCTGAAGGGCGTAGGGTGCTCCAAAGGTGACGGCAGCTGCCACACAGCGCAGGCTGTGACGCTGTGTGAAGAAACTTGACGAATTCATAGTCAGGAGCACTGCAGCTTTCTATACTCCCAGAGGCGTGAGTGAATCTGGTGACATGAGGAACAAATAACGCCTAGAAACCAATTGGTGGGAAAGGCTTGCTTTCTCTGATCTGGTTTTGACACCCAGATAAAGTGTTTCTCCTCACTTACGGGGTGCTACACGAGTGAGAGCCCTCTGATCTGCTCCTCTCCCTCAGCCTCCAGGCAAACTGCACCCCCATATTTATGGACAGCAAATCAGATGAATTCCCTGGGGTCACTCAGATGCAAACTGGTCATAGTTTGGCCTTTTAATAAATATATTCAGAGAAAAAGAAGAGTTTGAAAGAGTAAATCCTGTGGTCTTATGTAAGGATTGGCTGAAACTGAAAAATTCAAGGGCCGATTAATTTTTTATGCATGCAGTTACTTCCTAACTACAACCATTAGGTTGTCTCTGCTTCAGCCTAAATCCTTTTATCCAAAGCATTAGAAATAACAAAGTAAAAGGGCCCCAGAGATCCTGCACTTGGTGTTTTCTATTGTCAGAGAGCACTATTTGGAAAATCAGGACCAAAGCAAATTAAAAGAAAAAAAAACAGCCCAAACCCCCAAAACTTAAAGAAGAAAATGCAATTTCAGAATAGATAACAGCATACAGCAAATTAAGAAGCACTCTTGTGAGAGATGTATTAAAACTAGAGATGATAAAAGTTTGTGTAAGAACACTCCAATTTCAATAATTATCTGGAATGAAGTATCTAGTCTGGAGCAGGCAAACAAAGATCTGAAACCACATTTCTAGGTAAATGTCCAAGGGGTGTAAACATGAGACTGTTCTGGGCACACTTTTGGGTCCAAGTTTATCCTCAAAACATTTTCTCAGTCGCTGGCAGGTGACTTGGCATGTTGCGGAAAGAGATCTGAAACCTCAGAACTGCAGAGAAGAATAAACATGCTCTCACCCGGGAAAGGCACACAATAAATTTAGCATTTTGACCTTTCCGTGCTTGTGTGATGCACGACATGACACCCATCATATCCTCATTCATCAGTTACTTGCGGCAAGATGAGCATCCTTCAGCAGGTGGGGCAGGAACTGGGATGTAGCAGCAGGCTGCATCCATCCTGTCACAGTTAACCAGTAACTGATTAAATGATGGGTACTTGTAATGGCTCCTTCAGATGAAGAAACTATTGACATCCAGACGTGCTGTTCCCTAACCAGCACCCTGTATGCAGAAAGACCTTGATCACCTGGAAGTGAAGCTTGGGAAGTTTTGAGAAACATGCAGAAGATTCAGCTAACAAAAAAGGTCAACGCTCCTCGCCAAACCACAGTGTCCTCTGTGCAGGTGCTTGCAGCAGGAAAGAAGTTCTTCAAATTTTCTCATTTCCTAGATTAAACTAAGTAGGAATGTATTCTTAATAGCGAAGACGACCATTTGCACATGGGAAAATTCAAACTAGCTGTCGTGATTTATATCTGTGTCTTCATCAGTCAAATTAGCTTTCATGGATAGACAAGCCTGTGATGGAGCCAGGGATAGTGTCACATCAAATAGTTTTACTAAGTCATTAATTACTAAAGGTCAGAACAATATCACATAAATCTTAAAGCGTCCTTTCATGGAATACTCTCCATTTTGCCTATTACAGCCAGACTGTGAGCAGCTTTCTATGGATTTCTTGCCCTTCCCTACTCCATTCTTGCTAGGTCTTCAGGGATCTTTCAAGACAATAGTTAATACACATTAAAAAAAAGAATTTTAAAAGAATTTTAAAACCAACAACAAAACCCCCAATACAACAGCAACTTGGTTGCCATTTTGTTATCTAAATGAGTAGTCCCAGATGACCATCTTGTTAATGCACGCTGTAAAATATATTGTCCCTGCTTGGTGGATATAAAACAAACACAGAGGTTTGTGGGTTTTGGCAGTTGCTGCTTGCTCAGTATTGCTTGTGCATCTTGTCACAAATATAAAATGTAGGTTTTTTAAAATATATAAATATTTCTAGCTTTGCAAAGTGATTAAAGACAGAGGATATCCATCTTCAACTATCCAAAAGTATAAAATGAAAAAAAGGAAAATATTGGCAATAATTCACAAGGGGATAGGTCAGAAAACATAAATTATGGTTTTTAACATTTGGGGAAAAAAAAAAAAAGAAGTGGTTAATCTGACAAGAACCAGTCACCCATGACTTCAGGAACATGTGTTAAGGAGCCTGTCCTGTTCTGGCGGCGAAACCCTCTGCTCTAAATGCCCTCGCAGCTGAAGGGTGGTAAGACGGCCGTGACCCAGGGAGCAGGCTGCCGCTGCCCCCACCGCACAGCCTGGCCCCAGCGACCACAGTACTCATGAGATCAGTATGTGCTGCATGGACACTCAGATTGAGAGAGCTAGCAAAAAGCCCAAAGCACAGCGGCAGTGCTAGGGCCCGAGATGGCTCCCCAGTGCCCTTCCAGGACGCCGTGTTGAAGGACTTACCAAAACACCAGCACCCGATAGAGGACAGTGAGCAACCCATGTGTGCTGGGGGGAAACAAAACATGCACCCAGGAGCTAGCTGCTGCTTCAGGCTGGGTGAAAGTGCTGCTGTGAGGCGGTACTGCTGTGTGCATCCTTATATTAGTCCTAGAGAGAGAACAAAGGTATTTACACAAAGTATTAACAAGACTTGAAGTCCTTTTGGTGATAACCAATAAAATCAATGCAACCACAGCTGACAAGAGCAGCAATGCCGAGTTGCTGAGCAAAACTTCAGGGCATGAGGCGTGGATCCTCAGACACAAAACGGCACTGAAAACTGACTCACTGACAATACCCAGCCTGCTGCACACATTTATTGCAATATATATGCTTGCAGCAGGTGACTCTGATGTTAGTGAGGGAGGGTAATCGTGTCCGCAAACAACTCCTTATACGATAGCTCACAAATGCCTGCGATCCCTGCTTATTCTATTGCTTCCCTTTCAGTGAATGAGTGTAACTGCACTGTCACGCTGTGCTCCCCAGGGGTATTTATTAGACAGTGGCCAGCAAATCACCTTCATTATAGCAACTATATGCGAAGCCTTGAACGATGCAAAGATCTTTCAAGTTTACCAGCAGCACTTCCAGGGAAAGCGAGTGTGAATTTAGTTTTGTTCTTTGCATCTTGTCATCCCTCAACATCCAAGGGCTTCAGCTAGCTGCAGCTGGACCATTGAGGACCCCTATGGATTAAACACAAAGCTAGAAGACAGTCAAAGATGATCAGACAGCAATCAGAGAAGCAGATGCTTAAAGGATTTTTTCATTTCACCGGGTGACAGACATGATATGCTAATTGAAACAATATGCGTCTGCTTGTGAAATTTCAAGCCACTAAAGCTCTCTTTTTGACACAGGCACAATAAAAATAAAGTCTTCTTCAAAAGAGTAGTGGTGACCTCATTCAGACATGTTCGTTTTCATGAAAGGTAAATATGGCAGACAAAGTAGTGATGTTAGCAGTTTGTTCCTGGGAAGGAGCCGGGGTGGGAAGGAAATTCATCATGTAGTTTGTCTTTCCACCAGGCTGATTTCCTTTAGCAGCCTGAATAAGCAATTGGCTACTAGCCAGCTGTGGTGAATTTGTCCCATGTTTGCAAGATCAGTCAGTGAGCAAAGCTGTTTTCAGTTAATAAATATTTGATTTACAAGGTACAGTAAGTAATAAAAAGGGAAGGGAGTTTAGCTGCTGGGAGATTTGTTTAACACTTTAGTGGGGATAACTAACAACCAGCTTTGGTTGTTTTTCCTCCTTCACATGGCCAGTGGGCAACCAACTTTATCAGTCTTGCTGCATTACACCTTGTAGTGAGCACAACTAACACACTGAGCAAAACAGAGGTGGACTGGGACATACACTGTGCCTTAACAGAAACACAGCTGAAGGGAACACTCTTAGATTCTTTCTTCTTCTCTGTGAGTAACCTGTGATAAATATTGCATTTCTCAGTATCATTGGGAAAAATCAAAACTGTTTGATCCTTTCCATATGATATAGCTAGCTATATATGAGAGGGGGGAGGATATAAAGTAGCAGGTACAGAACAGCCAGCAGCACTTTATCAAAGGAGAAAACACCCCAGAAGACGCTACTAATCAGCTGACTACATAGTCCTGGGTATTTTGGATAGAGCTGGAAAACAAAGTGGGGACGGAACAAAAAAAAATAAAATAAAGGCCTGTGTTTAAAAAAACAAAACAACAACAAACCAGATATGATATAAAAGATATCTTCTTCTTAGAGTACTGAGCCTCTAGGTGGGGATGTGGTGATGTGGGCAAGGCAGGACGTGGCGCATCAGGAGACCTGAGGTGCAATGCTAAGCACAGGTGAGCACGCTCTGCATGCTGAAGGAGCCTGCGCTTCTGTTCTCAGTCTCCAGTGTGCAACAGACCTCCTGTGTGACCATGGGCACATCACCTAGTCTTTCAGATCTTCAGTTTCCCTGCTTGTAAAAAAGACTGACTATCCTACCCACTGCTCAGGCACATAAGGTTGTTTCATTCAGGCTCTGTAAAGGAGTTTTGAGTTGTGTAGCAGGTACTAAAAAAGTGCAGAACATTATTGTTAGAGTTGTGGCTGTTTATTGCAGATCAAGGACTCCAACAGAAGAGTAATAGTCTCTTTCTAGAGACTCACAACAGCAGTAAGGATGTCCGTACAGCTTCACAGAAATACTGCGTATACATAGAGATATTGATTTCTAGGGTGCTGTCAGTAGTTACTTCCCAGTAACTACCAGTAGGAAAGAACAAAATGTTTGTTAAGTACAAATTATTTTTTCTGAGTTCTAGCTCTTCAGTCTTTACAGCTTTACACTGTTTTATACTGCTTTGCATTTGTCCCCAAAGTGCTTCCAGGTATTTGTCAAGTGAGAGCACAAAGCAAGCCCTGGACAGCCTGCAGGTGAGGGACAGACCACAGGTCTTGCAAAGGAGAATCTGGAAGATTGGTCCCTTTGCCCAGTCCCCACTGCACAGAGAGGTCTCCAACCACAGCACCTGGAGAGAATAATCAAATAGTTTGTATTCAAAGCGACCTCCACAGGCCATCTACTCTGCAATGACCAGGGACATCTTCAACTAGACCAGGTTGCTCAGAGCCCTGTCCAGCCTGGCCTTGAATGTCTCTGGGGATAGGGCATCTACTACCTATTTGGGCAACATGTTCCAGTATTTTAACACCCTCATTGTAAAAAATTTCCTTCTCATGTCTAGTCTGAATCTCCACTCATTTAGTTTAAAACCAATATCCTTTGTCCTATTGTAACAGGCCCTGCTAAAAAGTCTGTCCCCGTCTTTCTTACAGGCTCCTATTAAGTACTGGAAGGCCACAATGAAGTCTCCCCAGAGCCTTCTCTAGGCTGAACAATTCCAACTCTCTCAGCCTATCCTCATAGGAGAGGTGTTCCAGCCCTCTGATCATTTTTGTGGCCTCCTCTGGACCCTCTCCAACAGGTCCATGTCTTTCCTGCACTGAAGACTCCAGAGCTGGACGCAGTGCTGCAGGTGGGGACTCACCAGAGCAGAGCAGAGCGGCAGAATCACCTCCCTCGACCTGCTGGCCTCACTCCTTTTGATGCAGCCCAAGATACAACTGGCCTTCTGGACAGCAAAAAGCAACCCCAGATAACATCTACAACTACACGGCAGCACTGCAGCCTTGGCTAGGCTGGCCCACAGCTCTGAAGGACTGTACTGGGTGGTTAGCTGGTTGCCCAGCTGGGACGATGTCGTGGTTTGATTGCGGGGTGACAATAAAACCGTGGCAGATGTATCGTTAACCTCCTCTCCCCGCCTTTCCCCCTTCAGCCCCTCCCTCTCCCCCCTTCCCACTAAGGACAGGAGATTGGGAGGGAAAGAAGGACAGAGAGAAGAGAGTTGGAAAAATTAAAAATGTTTTACTAATGCTACCAATAAAAATAGAGAAAATAATACAAAATATACAAAACAAATCTTGAAAGTCCCGGCAGCTGCTCCGGCAGATGTGGGGCTGGCACCCGAAGTCCTGGGCCGGACTCTGCAGCCAACCGGAGCTGGATTCAGTCTGTCACTAGGCCTCAGTTCGCAGGGATGACTTGCAAGGTCCTCTCCCAGTGTCGGCCATAAGGAAAAAGGGACGAGATCCTCATGATCCCCCACTTTTATATGAAGTATGACGTGAATGGGATGGAATACTTTAGTTGGTCAGTTTTTTGGTCACTTGTTTCAGTTCACTGCTCTTGCGGGATGTGCATCCATCCTTATCAATGACCTCGCATTCCATTGCTATGTCTACCAAAACACGTATCTAACTTTCAGGAAAACTGCAGTTAGTAAGAAGACTTTAGCTGACAGGGAAATTCACTAAAAGAGAAACCAGGACAGGCGATCAGCAAGCACTCCTGAGAGCAGCTTTCTCGCTGCTGGTGTGTAGTGGGTGCTCTGCAGTGAGGGGCCGGCCCAGCTCAGCACTGCTGGGGAGCACAGAGCAGCTGCAGCAGGAGACAAAGGGCCAGGCTGGGCCGCACAGGCCACCGCACAGTGGTGGAGGAAGGTCCGTGTTCACCTTTGTACCAGCGCAGAAATTCTGTCTTTAAATTCTGCTCCAGGCTTCAGGAAAACTTCATGCCAGGAGTTCCATCAAACCATTTGCTTGCGTAAAAGAGCCTTAATGAATCAATGATTCCTGTCAAAAAATCGTTTTTTGCCAGGAATCCTGTACAGCCCCCCTGTTCAGTTACCTATCTCTAAGACCACTGTCCTTCATCTGCAAAACAGGGATAAGAATTTTACCTTCTTTTAATGAAGCACATTAGGATCTATGAGTGAACAGCTCACAAAATAAAGAGCTATTAAAAACTGTTGCTTTCACAAATGGATCTGACAGCAGCCACAATAATATCGGACAACAGTATTCAAAAGGGCCATAGTAGTAATTTTGGCATAAACAATCCCGCATTATATTATTTCAAGCTATCCAGTCATTCTGCTGGAATTGGAGTCCAAGGATGACGCCAAGTGCTTTAGGGAAAGGAAGAAACAGGAGGAGGGTGTATTTCCTTCATATACACTTTACTTTTTAATAGCTATTGGGATATCTGTTAAACTAAACTGCAATAGATGGACCACAAATGTTTATTGTAATAACAGCAACATTATAAAACCGATCAGCCCATCCTTCAGAATCAGGCTATGCCTCTGTTTGTTTTTCTGTTGCGGAGGGATGTGTCCCAAAGGATCTCCCTTTGGGAATCTCTGTCTCAGCATTAAATGAGTAACACGATTTATGTAGACACTGGCAGCTTCTTTCCCTTCTCAGACAGAAAATGGCTTTATCTAGTCAGGTATTGTCACAATAAAGTAGTACAGTAGAAATTTCATCACTGAACGGTCTAAAAGAGACAGATCACCCAATCTATATTTTCCCAGGCTTTCTAAATAACGTACTGTGCTCAAATGGCAGAAAGCGGTAAAGGGAGTGGGGGTGGGACATGACACAAACCACCACAAAACCAAACAACTGAGGCTACACCACAGATTTTAAGCCAAATATTTTCATGAAGGAATGATGCTAGCATTATCAAAATTGGATAAACAGGGAGGGGACAATGCAATGCACTGACCAGATTTAGTGAACCTATTAGACTTGCTTTTGTTGAGCTTTTCAAAACAACTCTTGATCTATCACCTGTTTAACTAGGAAAGATTTGAGGACAGGCTCTGACAGGATCTGCTAACAACGTTCAAGATGGTGCTCACTCTCCCCCAAGCTCATCCATCCCACCTTTCCTGCCCTCACCCCTGCTCCCGGGTCAGACTGGGGCTGTGTTCAACTGTGTTCGCACATGCATAGATGGAGGTTACAAATAGCTAAGTTTTAAAGAAAAGAGGAAATGCAGTAAACGTTTCTTTCGCTATACAATTGCAGCTTCTTGCTCTAATCACATTTGTCCCAAATCAGAGCCTGCTAGTAGGTACAAAGCTCAGGTAATCTGGTATATGACGGCAGGGCTAGCAACAGTAATGCTTAACTGAGTGATTTGCACAGTCAGTCTGAGGTGGGCAAAACCTGTATTACCTATACTCCCTCCATGTTTCTGTTTGCGTTAAAAATAAAAAAAAGTATTAAAAAAAATTTTTAAAAAAAGAGAGAAGGGAGCTCTTAGGAAATGCCACATGAATTTTCATAGGAAAATTTGGGATACAAATGAGGGGGGATTTGGAGGATGCATTTATTTTTCTGACCTAAAAATGTTCACCAGTGTCCCTAATACTCACCATTTGCATCCAGCACGGCACATCTCTCAGCTGCATGACTAAATAAAACACTACTGTATCATTTTGATGTTTTCTTGTTTTTTAATACTTGAATACAAAGCCTTAAAAAACAACCAATAGCCATATTAAGCACATATCATTACTGTCACTTTAGTGTCCAGAAACTCCACTCATGGTTTCAGCATAACATGTTTTTTCAGGCTATGGAGAGCCTCAGTAGATGTTGTTCTGTTTTAAGGAAAAGAACACCATGTACGATGCAGTTGGCTTCAACCACTTTTGCTCTATCAAGGAAAGACCTGTTAGTGTCTCAGAACATAAGTTCCTTCCAAAAAATCCAGACTTTTCTTGCAGCTGATCTTGGTAACTCTGTACCACACCCTCAGTGCCAAAGAGAGATGGGAATGCAGGAATCGGTGATGTGATTTAGTAAATGAAGAGAAAGGATGTGTATCACCACCTACAGAGATTCTTACTTATTTTCAAAGGCATGAGTGTTTACAAGCTCTCTTCCCTCAAAAGTAAAAGCAGATCTAAAACAAAACTATGTAAGTCACTACTGTCTCAACTGATTTAGGCAGCTGTTGTTGTTGATGGTGTCTTTGCTTCTCAACATTCATGAATAAATTCCTTCATCTTAAACCTTATAAACATATAAGTTCATGAAAGAATGCACATGACTCCTTTTACTTTTAGGAGATTGAATAAAATATTTATACCCCTCTGTCCCCCAAATATCAATTACTTCCTTCATCAAAAAAGTACATATGCAATGTGATTAAAAATTTACCCTACTACAAAACAATATACAATTAACTCATACATTTCTGACTGTCCTTGTCAGACATATACTGTATACATCCACATCCATCCCTTTTAAACCATGCACACCATCAATACATCCTTTCATATTTGACAGGTAAGTCAAAAATACAACTATTATCAGACAGCACATCTGCATGATTTCCTGACAGCTACAAGCACACACACAACAGTTACCACTAGAAGTAAACAGCATTTACTAATGTGAATCAGATAGCAGCCTGATTTTCCTGGATTATAAAATCCCTAAATTACCTTGGCTTCAAAATTAATTTTTAGAGAAACCTAGACAAACACATATTCTCATAATTATAACCTTCAAAATTCTATTTTAACATTTTAAAATAAATATACAATGAAGTTTGCATATTTTCTTCCTTCTCATGACAAACTTCCCACTCCCAAAAATAATATCCAGCAAAAACCGTTAAAACTTTATCACAGTAAAGCTTTTAAATTTTTTATCTTCTTCTGGAATAAAGAACATTAATTACAAGAGCAACCTTTGTTTTCAGCACTGCATTTTACATGGAAGATACAAGGAATTTAAAATTTTACTTAGAATTAAGTAATTGTTTTTAAATGCCTAGAGAAATACATCCTCCTGAATAGTCTTACAATAATATAACTATGAAAAATTGGGTGACGTCAAAAAAATTGCACAATATATTACCTAGTTAAAAAAAAATTAAACAAAAAAAGAAAATAAAGAGATCCAACCAGGAAATCAATGCTGATAAAGCAGAGACAGCAACACAAAGCTGTGTGGTATTTTTTAAACCCACATGATTTTCAAAATTTTTATTTTTAGAAAATCGCTTGAATCTCTCTAAATTTAGTGATATGATAATATTCAGAACACAAGAGCAGAGGATGACTTAGAAAACAGTATATGAAATATGTAGTGAAACGCTGGTGTTGAAAACCAGATCCCATAGCAAAATACAACAGTTAACCAGAATTTTTCTAGTACAGGAAGTTAAGGAGTGTTTTTCAATAGCTATGATACAATCAAATATCACCTGGTCACAGCTGAATTGGCATAAACTACTGAAGATTTTCCTCCAATATGCAAAGCCCCTCTATACTGGCAGAAGCAATCTTTATACCTATGAAGAAAGGTATGCTACTGTTTGAATATCAGACATATTTAAGGAGCTACACATTTTATGTTCAAAACCCCTCCAAGTTCACAAAAGTAGATACTTCGTGATATTACCAGTGCTTTCAGGAGAGCCCCCAAACTGCTTCTGTTACTTCTGCTGCCCTCTCAGATTTAATTTTTTACAGTTAAAAAGGGCTCAGACCAACCTAACAGGATCAACATGGTTCTCAAGTAGTGGGAAGCAGAAAGAAAAAGAGGAAAGGAGGAAGGCACTTTTGAGAAATAAACTCAACAATAAACTCTATCTGCATTTCTATAATACAACCACAGACAGTGTGTCATTTCTCAGTCATGGATCTGAAGTGGCCACCATTTCGAAGATGAGAGGAAGGCAACTGCCTGACCTGTTGTATGCTTCCCCCTATGATGGAGAAAATAAGCATTAAAAAGTTTTGCAGATTGGGGCAACACTCACAGTACTATGACTATGTAGATACCTGAGCTCCTACTGAAGTCAGGCAGAAGAAAAACTCCTTCTCAAGTGCTCATGTGAGATTGATTACACATCTGTGCTGGTTTGACTGAAAATGAGCTAATTTTCTTCATGCAGTTAGAAATCTTTCTTTTTCATAGACAGCACATTCATTATTTGGACTTAGTTTGAGAACAAGAGATAACACTCCTAGTTTGAGAACAAGAGATAACACTCCGCAACGGAGTTAATGTTTTTAATTGCTCTGGTCTGAGAGCCGAGGACATTCTAAATGCTCTGCCCACAGGTATGAGGCATTCAGAAAGGGGTGCATAGGTGAGGCAGAGCTTGATTGACATCCAGACTGATCAATAAGAGTATTCCATCCCAATAGCATCATGCTTCATATTTAAGGGGAGTCAGGATCTTCTGGTTGCTCTCTCATGTTCTCTTCACTCTTGACCTGTGCAGGGGAGTTCTGTTCAGGGCCTTTAGTTTGGCCTTTTTGCCATCCTGCCATTT
Organism: Caloenas nicobarica; assembly: GCF_036013445.1. Classification (NCBI taxonomy): domain Eukaryota; kingdom Metazoa; phylum Chordata; class Aves; order Columbiformes; family Columbidae; genus Caloenas; species Caloenas nicobarica. Next base: position 82,896,592 of record NC_088245.1, on the reverse strand, counting down.
TGCAGAGGCATCTGGGCCTTTCTGCCTTTTTTCTCTTTCCTCTCTCTGGGATCGGCTGTTTGGGACCAGGGCACTGCTTCCTGGGACCAGCTGCTTGGTGTGGACGGAGTTTGTGAGGAATTGCCTTGTATCTTTTATTTTATATTCTATTTCTATTCTATTTATATATTTACTAGTAGTATATTAGTATTTTGCAATTTTATTAAACTGTGTTTACCTCAATCCAAGTTTCTCCCTCCCCTTTTGATTTTCTCCCCTATTTGGGGGAGTGGTAAGGAGGGGGTGAGTGAGCAGCTATCGTGGTTTATTGCTAGCTCAGGTTAAACCACAACAATGCCTCTCATTCAGTTTTGGGAGATCACAGGCTTTGTCTCCACTTCCCTATTTCTGGCTTCCTACAGTCTTTGCTACTATAAAATAGTAGGACTTCCCATCTGGGTGGGTCTTCTGACAAGCAGTAACAACATATGACTATGATTTCCAGCAGGAGTACAGAAGAATGCACAGTGGAAAAATGTATCTTCGAATTTGTAATTTTTGAACTTATTTTCATTCTCATTCTATGAAAAATTCATTTGTGCTATTAAAAACTCTTGTGGCGGAAACCCAAAAATCCAAGCCAATTTCATAATGGAAGGCAATTAAGTTGATTGCTGAATGATAAACACCACATCTTTCTTCAATGGGGATACTGTTCTTGAGTAAAGCAAACTGTTTTTCTCTTCATGAATTTAGAAGAATGCATCATAAATCTCTCTCTGAAAAGTTCAATGGAAAGCAAACATTCAGTACTGAGTTCTTCTTGAAAGTCTCAGCCATTTAAAGAGCTTATATAACAATAATAATGGAGCAGAAAAAAAGCAAACTGATTCTGATGCAAAAATATTGACCTTTATTAGGATTAGAAAAAATACCTTTACAAATCCTGACCTCTATTTTTGCTTTCCAGCTGTTTATTCATTTTCAGGAATTAATGTCTTTATTCTGGAATCTGTAAGTTGATTTAAAACTTGATTGAGAGAGTTGCTATGAAAAAACTAGCTATTGCCCTGCATGTAGTTAAATGGCAAAGTTTATTTCTCAAATAGGACAAGAAAAAAATATACAACAGAAGCTAACTGATTTATTCACTTGGTCCAGGCTATGTGAACTACATAGGTTGAGACTGACCCTTTATTCTGAAAACCATACCAAAACAGAAAAACCCCATCAAGAATTGATGATACCAGTCTAGGAATTTATATTGAACATAGACAAAGAACTTAAGTGCTAAGCAAACCTTAAGGAGGCTTTAAGTAGGAGAAAAAAAAACCATGGTTAAATCTGCAGTAGAGATCAGTTTTGAAAGTAAAGTTAGGTAAGAGTCTGGGGCTATAACTATAATTTGCAGATTTCTGGACTTTAGTATTTTTCTACAGCAGTAACATCATGAATGAAAAAAATGGTATGATCAAAGTCTAACCTTAGTTCTTACCTTCCATAAACTGTATACATTAAAGATAAAATGTAGGAAATGTGGAATTCCACCCCCCCCCATGAAAAACAAACAAACCAACAATAACAATAAATAAAACCCTTATGGCAATTTTAGGACTTTATAGTTTAAAAAATCCCATAGGTCATGCCACACACTGATGTAAACAATATTGGGCACACTCAGACCCTCACTAAATATTTTAAGTCAAGCCAGGCAGCAAAATGAAACGAGGTATTAAACATTGAACAAGAGTCCACTGCAGTCCCATGGCCTAGAATGGATATTATTCACCAACAACAGAGATGAAACTCAAACCACATGAAATGTTATCAGAAGACATCAGCTGAAGTAAAACTTTAATTGCTTGGAATAAGTCATATTTCTTTCTTGTTTTTCAGCATTCTTTCCTTTATTGTTGTAAGAGGCACCAACAACTTCCTGGGGTTAGAGACACTCCATCTGTTGTGTTTGAACAACACACAGAGAACCCCAAACGTAATCAGAATCTTTGGACACACTAAGGAAATTAACAGTGACACTAAAAACATGTTAATATTCTCAAAAAGCTGCTCTTCCCTTTAAAGCTCTTCTATACAGGTCAGGCAAAGATTTGACTAAAGATAATACAGTGGGTTTTTTTAAAAAAGGATTTTATATTTACAGTGGGAAAATCCAATGTTTTTGGTGCTTTGTAGTGTCAAAAGGCAGGAGAAGCTCTTTGAATTTTGTCTTTAGAAAGAGATTACATAAGAAAATTTCGTAAAGCCATAAAAGTGGAATGCAATGATTACATGCAAAGTAGTGAATAGTACAAGCTAGTACAAGTAGCCACTATCAGGAAAGTTATAATATGCAGAAATACTGGATGATTAAGCACAGCACACACATACTAGGAAGATACTCCAACTCAGGAGCTCAAAAGCCAATGCGATGATATGATCTTTTCTCATGCCAAAAAAATCTCAAAATGTTTTGCTGGAAATGCTGACTCGTAGTTTGTTGACAAATGGGATCTGGGTGCTCATGAGGATATTTTACCCAAACTCAGTTTTCACAGGGTGCTCATGACTCTTGTAGATCACACCTCTTAAAGGGCAACTAAAATTGGCATTTTAACTGGAAGGTACTTCTGGAGTCACAGAAGCGACCCTAGACCTGTTCTCCTCTTTGCTTCCTTAGCCAACTGGCTGCAGTGCATTTGAAGAAGATCAGCACCTTCAGCAGTTCTGCACACAACTTGGTCTTTGAGATCTATTCAAGAGACGTGTTTCAATTGTATTTATTATAACCAACTACAATCTCCTGAAAGCTGCAGCTCTCTTGCCAGGTTTTGATTTGAGCAGAGACTATATTTAGCAATTTGGAAAGCTCTTAAAAGACATGTAGACTCTAAGATAATAATAATTTCAAAAAAGTGGCTACCTGGCCTGACTCAGCAGTTAAATATTTTCATTCAGAGATATTTAGCAATAAAATTCATACAGACTCAGGTGTCATTAGCTATTTATGAGGGGAAGAATCTCAATTAAGTATTCTCAATTTGTTAACAATTCAAGTTACAATGGAGCTTTTATTTCCTTTTAATTGTAAGCAAACAATATTATTAGTACTCCAGGCAGACAAAACAGCAGTACTATCATTATTCATTTACCATTATTACTAAAAAGTACAAGAAAAAGCAACAAAAATCCCCAACCTCAATCTCTTCTTCCACCTCTCAAGATATCCTTTCTAATCCTATAAAAGCATCTGTCTCTGATTTCAAGTGGAGTACCTGCTGTGCAGGATGCAATGCCAATCCAATTTGTGTGCAACAAAACCAAACGGGTTGAAATGAACTCTGCATTTTAAAGATGTTTTTGTTTAATCATTACCGTCACTCCTCTTTAATGAACACATTAATCAAGCAAAACTTCAAGCAAAAACGGAAAGGCTCGTCTCAAGAAGTGAAAAAAACAAACAAAAAACCCCCCCTATCTTCACAATATCCGCTACTGTCAAACACGGTTACACTTTCCTTTGGCAGAACTTCAAATGCATATTACTGTAGGTGGTTTGGAGCCATTAAGTAGAAGGAGCAGCTCCCTCCTGAAAGAAGTGGAGGAGGAAACAAGGTGAGCTGCCCTATAGTCTCAGCTCTACTATTGAACTGATTCATGACCTGCTACACAGAATGTATAGCACCGAGTTTTCCTGAGCACCCCATCAAATGTCATAGAATTCCATTTTATTTTGAGGGAATAATAAGAATGTTCAATACTACATTGTAAGCAACATGTAAAAGCCACGTATGTAACATTTATTCAGCCCTTTGAAATTAGTTTGCTTCAAAGCTTGATATCGGTAAGAACAATTCAATACTCGTGAGATTTCCACCAGACAATAAAAGGCATAGGGCTGGCCTAAAGAGAAAACTTGGGTTTAGAAATTACAATATGCAAACACTCCCTTCTGACATAAATTCGGTCATGTCTATTATTTACCTTATGATGTTTATCTAAATTTTTGAAGCAGAGATTGAAGATGAATTTGCATGTGAAAATACCAACTAAGAAGAACAGAAAATGGGAGAACACCACAGCTTTTTCGGTCTGGGATTCCCACCATTTCCATCATCTAGGCAAAATTAAGAATTTGTTGAAATTTAACCATCATGATATACTGGCACAAGCCAGCTATCATTTCACAAATAAAGTGGAGATAATTTGATGTAACTCATTCAGATGACAGATGCATTTTATATAAAAGCTTTTCCTTTATAAGAATTTTCCTTGTTGAAATCATCATATTCTTTCATCAAGATAATGCTTAAAATCCATTACCTCCCTCTTGCTTCGTTTGCACATCGGTTTTTTTTTCCAAACATTTAAGGCATCTCTACTGGTCACTGCCAACAAGGTAAGGAGGGGAAAAGAGTTGGTACAGCAAAAGCTGAAAAGCAAAGTTGCAATGTCCCTTCAAAAGGGTTTATTACAGAGCTAGATCTTTTCCAGGAGGAATTATCCAATAGTACTCCATTAAAGGATCATAGAAGTTGTGAAGACATTTTATGATTAGGTCAGTGACCTCTGCTAGAATTTCTCCAATAGCTTCCACAAAATTTATCTCAAGGTGGAAAAAAACAAACCAAACCAAAACCAAACAAAACAGCAGAGGAACAATCATTTTATTTAAATTAATTTGGCACTGTTTCCTGTATCAGGTGGACCAAGAGGAATATACTAATATTACATAAAATTATAATTTCTTTTTTCATTTAGAAAAAAATAATTTATTAAGTTCAATTTTTATGTGTCCTATCAATCCCTGGAGGGTCCAATTTTTTTTTATTTTTTTTTATTTTTAATTTCTGAACAAAACTAGGGAGAAAGTTGGCTATACTAACGCACAGTGGATAGACATTTTGGTGTTCTGATGCTACTAACGAGAAGATCAGTTAGCGCCATTTCTGGAGTTACTAAGTGGGCAAAGGACAGTTATCTCCTCTGTTCAATTATACAACAAGCAGTCTTTAGGGCAGGGCAAGAAACATCTTCCATCCTCTGGTGTAAAGGTCTGGAATTCACTGGTGTTGTTAGTCTACATTTTAACAACCACGGAAGAGGTCTTTATTTATTTATTTTAAAATCTATCCCACTGAGAATTATTCCAGATGAGCCCTCTCAGTCAGAAAAATGGGAGATTCTGCCCCCTGATGAGCAATGACTGAATTTGATCACTGTCAAATTCAGAAAAGGGAAGGGATTAGCTCCCCTCAGTCTCATTACAGACTCCAGATGAACCGAGGTACACATGAATTATGCATGAGGTGAGTTGAAAAAGCTGTATAAAAAGTTTAAGTTGTGGATATTTGTCATCTTTTTTTTTTTAATCCTTGTCACTTCTAACAATAACATTTATTTACCAGTTATTCCAGTGTTACGTATTCAAAACAATCGCTGATATTTTCCTTACTCTTTCTTCAAAATTCTCCATTTGAAAAGCAATTAAAAGATATACCCAGTTCTTTCTGAGAGAGACCCAATTTCCTGATTTCAATTGTTGATAGGTATGAAACAACATCACATAGTGGGGGAAAAAGAAAAAGACGAGAGAAAGAAGTCATCCCAACCTTCTGACAGGCACTTTACAGCATAACGAGCTATAACGAAAAACAAGTCAAACACTGAGAAAAGAAGAAAGCTTGGAAATTTGATCTTACTGACGGGATCAGGAGTAATTAATTATAACCCATGTGACCACTGGATGTCCCCACTGTTCCTCAAATGCAGCACAGACACCGACTGCCTGGCAGCTCTAAAACCAGCAGATCTGACAAAGAGCAGAGTGGGCAAGGACGGAGTAGCGGTGATTCCCACAGTAATCAAATCCCCAACACGCACAGACACACACATGCACCCACATGTGCAGGAGCACACCGGAGAGCAGGGGAACAGAATATCACACAAGCCAGGAGAGAAAACACTCTTTGAATACAGCTTCCATCAAGTTTGCTTGGTGTCTACCTGATACTTAATAATGTAATACTGAGCGAGGCTGGGTGACAGATCCTCAGAGGGAGCCAGGAAAGCAGAATTACTTCTGAGGAGATGGTGCAGGAAGCCTGGATTAGAGCATGGTGTGCAGTGGGGCAAATGGGAGAGACCCTCGTGCCATAACAGGTGAGAGGAAAGGTGAGCAGGAGCAGAGATGCCAGCAAAAGACCACTGAGGAGCTGCCAGTCAAAAGCATCCAAAAGAGCTGAAATAACAAGAGAACATCTGTAATGCCATGAGGTTCTCTTCATATCAAAGCTTTGAGGGCACTGGTGGGATGAAAGCTGGAGGAGGCAAAGGAAAACAAAAACAAACCCCCAAATATATCAGGAAGACTACTTCTACACGTCCTTTTGAGGTCAGGTCATGTGAGAGGTTTAAGTTCACGTGAAGGAGCAGGAAGCTGAGGTGTTAGCATCAACTCATTTTTATTTATTTTGTTACATGACAAAAAGCCAGACCCAATTCCGCTAATTAAGGAAGGACCAAGTGCATTGCTTACTATGATAAAAAGGAAAGAGATCATCCTGTTTTTTCATAGAAGTAATTTCCTACTAATAGATTCAAAAGCAAATTTCAAATCAGCTGTGTGTCTATTTTGCAGACTTAGAAAGCTCAAGCTCTGATAACTCATGACCTATTTCATGCTTGTAGTGAGAGGTTACACCACAAAAAACTGCTAGATCCCTCCTCTAGCCCCACATTCTTTTATTAGCACAACTCACTGATGTTAGACATTGAACTACAAAGCTATGGGAAGGGCAGCAGTTGCTCATACAAAATAGTATTTGCACAGTTTGCACTCTGTGAAGATGATTTGTGAATTTACTCTGTCTCCTCCATGCTTTCTCATCTTCCTACCACTTATAGAAGCCTGATCATTGAAGGGTTTGGGCCACAGCTGACTTCACCCTGGACTTCAAAAAGCCAGGCATAAAAAAAACTGCAAGAGCACAAGTGCTAGCAGAGAGATACTGAAAACAAATAGAAACTGGAAACAAGTACCTAAATCACACATTTCACTAGAACACGCTAAACTGGTAATTAGTACTACATTTAGTTTTATAAGTATTCTGATTAGTTGCATAAGCTTTGGGATGAACAGAAACACAGAACTAAGGATAACTCCTTCAGCCTGGGTGCCTGGAAGGGTTTACCAGAAGGGTTTCATGTTCTGTTCTGTATTTTCCCCCTCGCACACCATTAAAAGGATCACTGGTCTTACATGCTAAGGATATTCTTTTGTTAAAATTTCAGATGTTCACAAACAGAGCTGCACTGAAAAGGCAGGAATTTTTAGGGAGAGAGCTCTGGGGGAGGGAAGTGCATGAATATATTTGAATAATTAATTAATTTGAGAATGTCATGGTTTTCAATTAAAACAATTAAGTACTCTGAATTACTGGCCAGTGATTCTTCAAGCTTGTTCTACTCTGTTTGAAGTGATGTATATACACAACTGTGCCAGAAACCCCACACAGCTTTTGTTCCTTCCCCTGGATCTCACCTATGCTTTCAGATCAGAAACTGACCATAACGCATATGCTCTGTATGAAGAATAAAATGAATAAAGTGATTCATTGAGATTTCGCAATAATAATAAAAAATTCTTACCTGTTAGGCTGACTTCTCATAGTCAACACTTTTGCATTTTATTGTCTGACAGAGAGAATTCAGTGTGTATGTTTCAGCCTTCCAAAAATAACATTCACTATCATGACTCTTCATCCAAAGATCTGAGATTGCTTAAAAATGTCACAGATGCTTTATGAAAGCTTTTCAAATCGTGAGCGGTTTCTTTACAGCTTTTGGTTCTAAAGGAGGATAAGTAACATATCTAATCCTGAGACCTGATTACTTTCTGAGCTTTACAATGGAGACTGTGCATTCCCTTTTTCAGACTTCTTGGAAAGCTAGTTCTCTGGAACCCCTCCACTCTTCAGACATTACATCTCCACTTGACTCCAAACTGAAGTAAGAGTGCTCTGCACTCTCCAGCACTCGGCTTTTTGCATCTTAATTGTGTGCTACAACTGAAAGTTAGCTATAACTAAGGCCTATGTAAGTTTAAGGAAAAAATAATAGGAAAAAAAAAAGTTAAAATCCATTGAGCCAGACACTTAGGGGCCCAAACATTCAAGATCTCATCTACTCTCTTTGCCCTAGAGCCCAGAGAAGGAAGATTTCAGCGTATAGTATTCTGGCTGTGATAGTAAAACAGACACTTCAGAATCTCTCCAATTCCTCCAGTTTTAATATTATCATGGTTTGAAACTTGTAACATTCACCATGGAGTAATTTAAATTAAATATTTACCCATTAGATATACAAAAGTAAGCTCTATTAGTGTTTACAAAGAATTCTCAGACTCATAGGAATTAGACATAGGTAAAAAAATCAAAACCAAGTCAAGCCATTGCTAGGGTCCTCCCCACTGCCTCCACAGAAGAAGTTTTTGGCCATGCAAACTGGAAGACATTTGAATGGAGAAATATTAAAAGGAATGAATGGCTTCGGACAAGTTTGCTTATACCTTTGTTATATTTTTACCTTATCAAATGTTAATTTAGCTGAGAAGAATTTGGCCCAGAACTTCTACAGTTATCTCTGATTAAATTTTAGCTAATCTTATTTGATAGAAAATGCACGCATGGATTCACTGTGTACTCCAGCCTGAAAGACTCATAATACCTTGATAGAGCCCTTTAAGCATGAAAGGCTGGGACAAGACTACACAGTAAATCCTGTCTTGCACTAAGGAGTCTCACAAATTCAGTTTTAATTTTTGTAAACAGATTGCTTCTTAGGTTGTTATTATTAGTGTGAGCTGGACAGCTTGAATTAGAGAATAATTTATTCCCTGTGCATTTCTAATTACAGAAAAGAGGTTCACTCACTGACACACTTGTCCGTCTTGTTCTTTCCTGTCTTTCAGGCATGGCTGATTGCAGTTAAATAGACAGACCAGCACAAACTGCACAAGAAACACAACTCTGTCAAAAAAGGACTGAAGTGTTACCATTAATTATTCTGGACCATGTGCTCATTTACAACAGATCTAACACGAGAAATATTCTCAGAGGTGTCAAACAGCTTCAGTTTCATAGGTGCATGGGAGTAGCACTGACTAAATGTTTGAGTGACTGGTAGGATGTGACCTGCCAGAGACCCTTGAAGCTTGGGGATTTCATGTGCAATTTGTGTTTCAGTATTCAATAGATAATTTAAATTGGGCCACTCTCTCTGAGCATTTCTGAAGGCTCTACATGCCTAAGCCTGTATCAGAACTGCACAAGTATCTCAAAAAAAAGCATTTACGAGCATCTGTGCAAGTGATTATTTGGAACTCGCTGCATCTTAAAAAGGCTCAAAGAAAGTGAAAATGTTTTCTAAAGAATGTTGAAAGGTAGGTGTAACAGTCACTGTGTGCATAGGAAGATAGCTTGAAAAAGCTAACTGGGGGAAAGAACCAAAAGAAAATCACCGTGATTTAGTTAACCCTCGCTACAACAGTGGCTGTTATTTTAAATAACTAAGCAGACAATAGATCACTTCAGCCGTTAACCAGATGATCAGACTTTGCAAAGGAATTAAGAATCAACTGACTGGTAATTCATGTTGGAACTGGAAAAAAAAAAAAAAAAAAAAAAAAAAAGGAAGCTCTGGATTTACTAAGGTATACCCTACAACTGTTTCAACCAGCAATCTAAGAGTAGCCTCTCTGATCAGTTTTTAAAATAAGAGGAATATGTACCTTAGGTCTGCCCTCACTGCCACTGTATTTAGTCTTCTTAACACCTACGCAATCTAACAGGCAAGACATTCATCCACTCTCCTCTATTCTTATAAACGTGAATCTCCTACTCCAAGCCAGGGGCAGCAATCAAAAGCTCTCCATAATGAAGCAACACCATTTTAAAATAGGTAATAATTGCCTTCAACACCTGTTGGTACAGTTTGCTGCTCTCTCTGTTGTTGAAGCTATTTGCTTATTTTTGCAACACCTGCATAATTTGTATACTTGGATCTCTGCAATGAAGTTTCTCCCTTAAAGTCACAGACATTCTCTAGCTCTTTTTCACAGAATCCGTAAACACAGAACCTTTTGCTGCTTAAAGTTTTTCATCAAGGGTGTGAAACTCATTTTCACTGTAACTACTCCTACATTTATATAGTCCTAAAATCACATTCGGCCCTTTGAAGGCAACCGCGAGGCTGATGTGGTCCCCGGTGAAAATGAGTTCGACACCCCTGTTTCACAAAATACTCTCACAATTTAAGTTTACTTTGCAAATAGCTGAAGCTTAAAGAGTGTTTCCTCTAAATGATAGCTCTTTATAAACAGTGACAAACCTTGTTGAGGGGGTTATCATCTATCAGCATGATATTAAAATCTCTCAGGTTTTTCACCTGAATGCTTTAAAAAGGAACAATTTCAAGACAATAGGAAAACTCTATGAGCCAAGGTAAAGCAATTCAGAATTGCATATAATGTTGGATTCACTGTCAGGCAGCATCCTCTTGCAACCTTTGGTTTACTATTCAACATTTATTTTGAATTCATGATTTTGCTTGGTATCAAAGATTGCCTCTTTCTGCCAGTTAAACAGACAGTATCTTCATATCATATTCATTGACCATCTGAGAAACAAAGCTGAGATAACTTGCTGTGCTTTTTTACTCAGTACTACTATAACTACTATCTCCAACCTTATCAGCAATCTTGCTTCTGAAGTTCACATGACATGACAATGAAAGCATCCAGGCTCTGGTTTCAAAAGATGCTTTTTACCAGGCTACAAAGCAGGTAGGACAAATGTTGGCTGCTTTAGGTTTTTTTTGTTGTTGGTCTCACCTCATCCTTCAGTGGCTGGATTTTTTGGTTTGTTTGTTAAGCATTTCACATTTCAAAACATTCCTTCTGATCTGAAAGGAAAAAGAATAAATATATATATATTTAAATAAAAAAGGAGCATCCAGAAAATATGCACACCTACAATCAGTCTCCAATCTAGTCAGCACACTCTGCTGAGTATACAAGACTTGATTTCAAAACCTCTGTTCTACATTAAGCTGTTCCAGATGTCACAGAGCAAGCACTTGGAACAGGAGTTTCCCATATTAGCAGGAAAGAAGCCTACACCTCACAATGCAAACTTACTATCTGCAACATTTTCTAGACATAGCTTTTTTTCTCTGAAGTGTGTTAGGTAACTGGAATGAGCATATTTTGGCTCTACACAAAATCCTGGTGTTTGGAAAGTTGGTGGACTACCCTCCAGCCAAACTGTAGATATACCTGTGCTTTTAAAAAAAAAAAAAAAAAAAAAAAAAAAATTATTCTGGGAAAAAAACAACAAGAAACAGAAAACAAAAGAAAATAAACCACCCCACCACTGACCAAAATCACCCAATCAACAACAACAAAAGATGCTGGTAATACAATATTTTTAAAAAGTTTCTGCTAATTTTGTTTTTGAGAACATGTATCCCCCAATAAAATGTGTGGACTATATCTACACTTCAGTAGTCTTAATGTGAGTTATCCAGTAGTCTGAAGAGATGAAGTACCTTCAAAACTGAAAAAAAAAAAAATCATTGTCAGAGCAGTTCCTTTTAGTCTTTCTAGCATCAAGTATTAGAACTGATTAACTAACTTTGAGTCAGAACCAGTACTAGTAGACTGAATAAGGTTCAGCTGTCAATCTTTCCTGAATCAATTAAATCTGTATTTACAGTTAGAGACAGAGACTGAAACTAGACTAATTTTAAAGTACGACATCAACAGAATATTATTTCTAGAGTGAGACTTCCTAGAGACTAGGTAGATAGAAAGGAAAAGGTCATTTTCATTCTATTTAGAGCAGAGACATGATGAAGGGACTAGTGAATTTTTGACTTTTTTTTTTTTAAGATTAAATAAGAACAGTCTTTCAAAACATCCTCTGGAAAGTAGTTATATTTGCCCTTGCCAATGCAAATCTAGTACATGTTATAGCAAACAGACACAAGGCTGAAGTCTAAAAACTTTAGTTCTGCTTTGCAGCTCTGCTCTAGGGCCACAGGCATTCCCTTACCTCATCTTTTCAACTCAAAAGTTCCCACAGAAGCTGAACAAGACCAATTTTCACATCAAGTGGGTCACACACCTCTTTCTTACATCACTAGCAGAAAGCAAGTAATTCTAGCAAATTTACAAGATCTTTCAAGATGCAATAATAACTCCAACTAAAAGAAGGGAAAAGAAATCCAGCACGGACCCATACAGCTCAGTTTAATGCTGTAAAATTAGCTCCAAGGTATTTTAATCAGAGACAATCAGGGTTCTTTACCAAAAAAAAAAACCCACTTTTGAATATTATTCTTCCTTTCATATCTAGGTAACCTGAATGAAACAGATTAAATAACTTGCACGAGGAGACTCAAAGCCGATATAATGTCTGATCTGGGTTCTACCTTTTGACTACTGCTGCTGAGTCTTAACAGCTCCCTCTTTCCTCTGCAAAGCTGCAGGCTTCAGCAAACAAAGCATTCCTTATAGCTAATTGGTATTACATGGAAACTCAACTGCTCTTATTTACAAAACTACAGATTTATGTCAAGCAAAGCCAATTATGCTTAATGTTTAAACTATTGCAGGTGCTCAATGACATTGTTGCTAGGCAGTAGAAGTGAAATTGCTCTTTTAATGCATCTTGTTCCAACTGGGAGCATGTGTTTTATCATCAGTGCAAACTTAACAGATGGAGATCTTAATTCTCTCCAGCAAGCTTTCTTCACTCTCCCTCACTTAAAACGGTGTCCGTTGCATTTAGACTTAACTGAGGTGCTCAGTGAACTGTGTGGGATAGAAGTTGTGGTTTTTATATGTGCATGCATGAATATAGTAAAAACCATACGTTTAAACCTTAAAAAACAAAACAAAAAACCTATACCAGCAGTAATCAGAAACATATACAGCTATTCAAGGTTAGTAATAACCTCTGCTGAGTGGAGCACCTACTCAAAGTTATAAGCAGAGCTAGTAGACAGCACAAAAGCAGCTTCTTTCAGAGTCCAGACTGAATCTACAGCATCTTTTATACTCATTTCATGGTGTGCTGGGGCAAGATTTAGACAATTTAGGCAGTACTCAGACTACAAAACTGAACTGTTTCTGGTCACTCCTAAGCTCACTCAGGAGGCAACATTTTCCCACAATAACTTTCATAACTATAATTCTTTATGATGAGGACTAAAACACGCACAGCTTAGATTTACTCTGTGCAAAGCAACATCAATGGGTGACCTCAAACACATGCAATCAGATCTGAATGTCTTGTTATCTCCCATGAAAACTACCATAGATCAACAAAATGCTGAACAAAAGAAGGCTATTATAACATTTCCCAGCTGCTTATTGCATTATATCGTACAGATACATCTCATTTTTTTTCTATCCCCTCATTTTTTTTTGACATACTAAACTAGATGTGAAAAGCAGCTTCTTTCAAAGTGAAGACCAAACCTAGAGAGTCCTTTACACTGGTTTCACTGTGTGCTGGTACAAGACTTACAAAATTTAGGCAGTGCTCTGCAAGTTCAAAGGATTCCATCAGCTTTGTATGGAGTCCGAGATGCTGCAGTTCAAGAAGCATCCCCATCTGTTGGGTATAACTGTTAAATTGCTCTGTCATAACAGCAGGCATGATTGATAGACTTTTGCACATAGCTTCCTCTGCACTACCAACTAAAATAAGTCAAAATCCAGCAATCAGTGCATCTTTCCTTTAGCCCTCCACCCAAAAGGCGAAATTCCTAACTAAATCTCACAGAAAAAGCTTTCCTCTAATTCATGTGAAGAAGGTAGAGGGTTTTCAGTAATCAACTATTCATGCCAAAGCCCATTCTAACTCACGTCTTCTAGAATGCCTCTTTATGAAGGCTGCCCAACTGCTTCCTTCTCCATTGCTGAAAGCCTTTCTTGCATGACTGCATGACAGAGAGGTTCTGCCAAGGGAGATAACTATCATCAATTTCTTACAGAATGATCCTCATCAGACAATTAAACTGCAATAGCTGCATTCCATTCTCTATTGTAATCCATTCTCACATTTTGATTCCTGAGGAAAAAAAGAAAAAAAGTCTTAGGATGTTTGAGCATGTACCAGAGAAAAAAATTTAATATTCAAAGTTAGGTTTCTTGTTGTCCTATTCTTGATGTAAATCATTCCAAACTGCTGTTAATTTTGCAGTTAATATATATATAATATTATCATTAGGTGTTAAAAGCGTCTCCAGCCCAATTACACTCACTGGCTCAAATCTTAGATTTTAGCCTTTTATTACATGGTTGTTCTCTTTTTGTGTATAACTCTTAAATACATTGACAATGACTACATACCTCTTCTCAGCAGACTCCACCCAGCACCTTTGCAGCTTTTCTGTGCCAAGACAAAGGTCAAGTCAAGTATTCAGGAATTTCTCACTTCATGGAAAGAAACCAGGAGTTACCATGGCTTAAAGTTGGATTTATTGCAATACAAACACTATCTAGAAAATAGTACCTTACAAGCAAATAACTGTCAAGTGGGATGGACAGATTTACTCAAATATGTTGAAATTAATCTGGCTCCCACTCTCCGGTGCCCTTGGAGACTAGGCTCTTCAGCCTTTCGCTGCCTCTCCCTCTCACAGCCCCAGCCCCAGCCCAGCTTATGCAGCCACTTTTGGAGAAAGAGGCTGTCTCTTGCTGGCAGGGCAAGCACCAGGGCAAGGCAAGCAGGCAGCCTTTCCCCTCGCCCACCATACTTACAGGGCAAATGGGAAGTGGTACACTCAGCTCTGCCGTCAAGGCACGATGTCCCACACTAGTCAGACAGCCCTTCTTTGACATGAATGACCATTTCAGATAAACTTGTATGAAGACATACTTCCACCTTCACCAATGCATCCTAGGACACGTTCTCTTTCCCCACAAAGAAAGATATTAAACAAGTTCCACGAAAAACTTGCTTCCAGATGGGTACTTCCCCTTTCTACAATATCTGTTGCCATCTGGTCTTCAACAGGTCCCTCAGCCATCTTGTAGCTCTTCTGCTTACCCTGATCTCCATCTTCACAAGGTATTGCCCATGGGATATTAGTCAAATGCTTTACTGAAATCAAGGCAGATCATCTCCACTATGTTTTGTTTAGAAAATGAGTTCTTATTATACAGAGACATTAGGGTAGTCTGGCAAATTTACCTTTGATACATTTGTGTTGCATTTTATTCAGTTTTTCTTTTATCTCATGACTTTAAAAAAAAAAATAAAAGAGAATATTTAATCTTAAATACTAGAGAGATCAAACTTAAAAGCTCCTGAGAGCCTGCCTTCCTACTTCTTAGATGTAGTTACTACATTTTTCTCTCCCTCCCACAACGCCCGACACCAAATTGCAACATTAAATATGGTTAAAAGTGTAGAGGTGATTTCCCTTATGAGCTCTTTCATAGTTTCAACTCACAAACTACCCTCTGTGTAACTTCAGTGCATTATATTCCTTCAATGTAGTTTCTCCTGCAGTAGAGCATTCCTCACACATAGCAAGCATTCTGGCTTGACTACTACTTCCAATACAAACATCTTGATATCAAAGTGTTACTTTAATTTTTGGCTTCAACACGTTTCCTTAACACATAAAGACTCCACTTCTATCCTCATTCTCTGTTTAGTAATATGACTCAAAAAAAACCCCCACAAAAAACAAACGGACAAAAAAACCCAAAACAAAACAAACAACCAAAAACCCCCCCAAAACCACAAACAAAACAACAAAAAACCACAAGGTAAGTGCTAGCTGAGCATTACTCACAATGCCTAAGTCTGCCAATTTTGGGAGTGCTTAATGCTGTTTAAATCTGTAAAACAGAATGCATTTTGCTAATAATTCCTTTCTCCACTTCCAACTGCATCTACCTTTTTCCTACTCCTCTTATTCCTAATTCTTTTCCCCCCTTCAATCAGGCTACAATTAATAATTTTGATGTAAATGAATTCTAGTTTCCAGTTCTCCTGTTAGCAATTTTCTGTACATCATCCTTTAGGAATGATCAATCTCATAGTGCTTCTGCCAAATAAGAGACTACATACCTCAGCATCAATGTTTCATGACGGACTTTATGGACTTATTACTGGTATATAGTTTCTAGCATATTTTTGTTATATCTCAAAGCAATTTGCCAAGATGTTCAGTTTGGCTGTGCCAATTTTACTGAAGGGGAAACTAAGTTAAAAAGCTACTTGCTGAAGGTGGGTAGCATATAAATAGCAGAGCCAAGAGTAGCACACAAGTCTACCACCTTTGCAAGTATCAACCAGCCAATATCAGCCTCCAAAATTATTTTGAAATGATACTTTCAAAGTAATTTGCCAAACAAATGGAGACATGAGTTTATTAATTTTGAATCATTACTAAGTACAAATACATGTGGATACTTATCTGTTTCCCTACAGAGATTAAAAGACTCTCTCCATCACCTATGCCAAGCAGTGAGCTCTCATTGTTCTTGATGTGCGTCATGACAGTGCAGCATTCTACAAGGCCAAATCCTATGACGACTGCTATCTTGTAAACTTATAAATAACATTATTATTCCTAAGGTAACTCATAAATACATTGGCAGATCCATTTAACCACATAAGGTAATCTAGTGTTAGAAAGCTTGTTGGTAACACAATCAAAATCCAGTAAACAAGGGTGAAGTTTTATCAGGGTTTCTCCATAGGAGACAAAATGGGAGAATGTTCCAGAACACTATCATAACACTTGATGGCTTTTTCATGCTTCAAAAGTTTTTCTTCAGGAAGACTTCCTCTGAACTCATTGGTGCATTCCTGATTCAGACTCTTGTATCTGGGAGGGAAGACAGGGAAGGAAAATGCTAAAATAATCATTCTTTCTGGGAGTAGTTTCACCCATTGTTTATTAGCTAATATTTAGCAAGTGACAGTGCCTTCTGAGTCCTAGACTTCTAAGCAGCCAAAAAAATAGAACCTTTCAGAACTTCAGGGTGAGAAGTGCCAAATGAGATGCAGGTGTTAATAACAGCTTGTACTGTGTCATTTTAAGATGCATTTTTCCTCCGAGAAGTTTTAGTATATTTTATCTAATTCAGAGTTTTAAAGCCTGATTTTCCCCCACCCTAAAATTGGTGTTTATCTGAATATTCCTCACCCTTTTTTCTCCCCTCTGGGAGAATTCTTATTCAGCAAAAAGTGAAACAATTGCGTTTGCCCTCAAAAAACAAATTTCATGTTTTAGTTGTCATATTGAAAAATAAGGTGTCTTGATTTTGAAGTGAAATATCAATTTGAAATAATATTTTGAAATTATTTATTTTTAGGAAGACTGGAGGTCAACAAATTTCCTCATTAAAATATGTTAATCTGTGACAAAATTATTTCTTGAGTTCAAGCCAATTTTTTGGCCACTTTTTGACAACCAAAACCTTTGAGTTTTCAGCAGTAAATGTCCCAAATGAAAATTTCATTTTACAGAAGAATAAACCCCATTTTATAAAAGGAAGACAAAATACATGCAGGAAAAACATTTCTAATCATGATTCAGATCACATTTAAAAGAAGTAGCCATCCAAACAAATAGACAGTTGTGTCTTATCTTACAATGAAGTGATTGACAAGATACTATGGTAATCTTTGATATCGTGAAGTTAGGGCTACAGCTAATAGAAAAAGCAGTATTTTTCTGAAGAGTTCTAGAAGTACACTGCCCTTGGAAATTTTCTATTATTGTCACTATCGAATCACTACTTCATCAAGGTTGCTGAAGGATTTCCATAGAATTGCAGCCCAATGTCTAGGAGAGAATGCCATTCACATGTGACCCTTCCCACTCATGGTGACATAGGTTGCTTCCCTCCCTGCTCTTGACTATGACTATTATAACACTGACAATAGAATGTTAACTGTGATTAAATATTCTGGAATACAGGAGGTAGAGCAACTCTCAGACTACCCTGGATGTAAAAAAGGATTGCAGTTGTGAGTTCCTTGCATTTTACAGGCGATATACTGGCATTAAACCTAGGCTGTACAGGTGGCATAAAATTGTTTCCTGTGCAGGGGCTAATTGAGCAATTCCATTGACTCCAGCAGAAAGTTGCATTTATCTCATTGCCCAGTATACTATCAGAAAATATTTCAGGGTTATTCCGTTGAAACCACTGCATACAGCATTAACCAGTAACAGTTTTCTGTTTTCTTGCAACCCCTTTGCCTACTGTCATACTAAAGATATAAGCTTAGAGACAACAGCAATATTTTCTATATATTGGTACAAAGCCAACTGTAGTAGAGGCCAGTTCCATGACTGAGATACCTTGGTGCTGTGATCTAAACTCCATGCCACCATATTTACCTCCTCCTCTAAAGAATAGGATGCTCTGCTTTCTTCAAGGCATTTTTATTATATATTAATAAGACCTCTTAAATATTTAAGGCTAATTACATTAGGTTTTTTTTATTAACCTTACCACAATTTTTCCTGTGAAATCTCTCTCCTCAAGGCAGATGAAAAATAGTGAACCCTGAATGATAACATACGATCTATCCCTACCGATTCTTTACTACACGCAAGAATTTCTACCCATATCTACAAATGAAACATCAAGCTTTCATTTTCTCACACATACCTGTGTGCAATGGTCCAGAACCCCAGGGTGTTCACTGTCATTAAGGAAGCCAAGAAGAAGAAGAATCTCTCCAATTTACCTTCATGTAGCAAGTGTGGAAACCAGTTTCCTGGCAAAGCAGACATTTGAAGCAGAATTAGTTTACCTTGCAGGATGAGATGTGGCTCATAATGAAAGACATGAAGATAACTCTGTGCAAGACACAATCACAGCAGGTGCTTTGAACCCCCCCGTAGCTATTTATACCGACTTCATTCTCACAGCATCTGTGTTTTTGAGTCTACAGAGTACTTTGCTCCTGCTTTGCAGACAGACAATAGAGATCTAGAGAAACTAAAGGACTTTCCTAACAAATCTGAAGTGGACTGGTAAACAGAACTCTACACATCTGCTACTGTAACGATCAGGCCATCTTCCCTCTATATTATCCTGTGCACATAGCCAGATGAATGTTAAATTTGAATATTTTAGGAAGAACCAGAATAAAGGTGGTCTGTAGAGATCCTTGTTCACATCTCTGGTGCTTTTAATAGGCCCTTCTTTAAAACAAACAAACCAACCACACACACCAAATAAAACACAAACAAAAAAAAGCAAACAAACCAAAACATGCATTAAACACATTCGTTCAGTGCCTTGGATGGTGCTCTATTACAAAGATGCTACCTGACATTTAATTTTATTTATCTTTATGGCTGCCTCTAACCATGAGTCTGCAACGTGCCCTTGTCTTGCATACAATGTTTATTTGCATCAATCAGACCCTTTTCTATCAAGGCTTTTGGCAATAATGTCTGGGACATTTTGGCAGCTCAAAATCCATCCAGCAGAGTACAGTGCCACCTGTATACACCCAGAGTCTTCCCTGCCTGTATGCTTATGTGCTTTGCTTTACAGCTGTTTTGCTTTTGATGTCCATTGCAGCCAGTCTGCAAAAAAGCTCAGGTGAAAAATGATAACTATGGAAATCAAGATGCTTAAAAAGAAAGTAAGCCCCAGTCAGTCTGCATTTGAAGACAATCAGTACCTGAAGTACCATAATAAACTACAGCAAAAACTTAAAACCAAGGTGAAAAGAGATTATAGTAAACACAGAATATTAGAGAGAGCAGCACTGTAATGACCTTTCACATTTTTTGGGAATACACGTTGTTTATTGTCTTTGAAGAAGAAAGAGAGACTGTCATCATTACCACGTAGTGAAGTACAATAGGAGCAAATACAGAGCACGAAACAGCTGGTGCTGAGAACGTGATATCCACACTGCACACATCACAGGGCGGTTCACATCAGACTAGTTCCAACTAACAGCTGGAACACATCAGGCATGAGCTTTTGTTTTGTTTTGGTTTTTGTTTAGTTCCATCCAAAAGGAATGAGGGTTGTTTTTGTGGTCCAGGATCAAATCAGAGACAATCAGGAGATTCGGATCAAAAGCACTCTCCTTATCTGAACTAGAACACCAGCATCAGTGTGCCCAAATTCGCCTTTTTTTGCTCCCTAATAGTCTGGTATGAGATCCTACCCATCTAAATAGAGTAGCTATTCATCACTTGAACTAGCTAAAAGGGAGAGGAGGAAAAATAGCCATAGTTGTGCTGTATAAACCTGGTAGCCTTAACCAATCTTTTGACCATTAATGCCATCTTTAGCTATCCAATTACATTCTTAGCTAGGGAAAATTTTGTAATTAGAGAGAAAAAGAAGTTCCACAGCCCAGGAGAGGCAGCAGTCAAAGGATTACACCACAACCCCCTCCATACATATATTTACATTTTTCTCTTTCCTCCACATCTTAGAACTGTAAACACATTTCTTTTCAAAGCAGTTACCTTTCACGCTCCTGGGATTAGCAGGGAACAACTGCCATCAGTGCAGTAGTTTTTCCTAACTCCTCCACAGTTTGCTCTGTGCCATGTTACCTCTTTGCCTGTCACAGAACATCACCACCACACCTCTGTGTGCACAGTTCCTTTTGTAGTATTACCTCAGAGCGACTTTTAAAACGTATCATTTAACATTGTCAGTTGACTGAGCTCCTAGGTGCTATAACTTCATTTTAGTAGCTTATAAACTTTTACTGTCATAATTCACAATCACGTAGCTTTTCATTTCACAACCCCCAGTGGCCAATAGAAGTCACAGAGAGAGTGCATGTATCCGATGAAAGAGAAAGCACGCATGAGGTTCAGCACTATAGTTTGTCAAAGCAGAGTTCACACTGTCTGCTAGGTTATTTACATCGGCTAGGCTAACTATATGAGCAGCAGGAGTTTCTTAATGGAATGGCATTTACAGTGGAACTTGAACAAAAAATTTGTACTTCAAAATAGCACTGAGAGATTAAGAAAAAAAAAAAATTAGCAGCTTCCAAGAGAATGGAGTAAAATGGACCTCTGAAACTGTCTTAATGCTAGCAAAGGCACCATATTGAAGTGTTGAAAAAGTGGGAATGGTTGGTTTCATCAGGCTGGGAGGGCAGCCCAGCGAGCAGGACATCTGAGTTCTGCCACTACTCCACTACTTCCACACCAGCCTCCTCCTTGATCTGGGCCAAAGATCATTGTTCTGTGTCCTCTCTGCTTCTTTTAGTAATTGCCAGCATTTAAACAGTAAGACCAGGATAATGACGAAGAGGCTTTGGAAAATCCTATATGAGGAATGAGCAACAGCATAGGCAGGGCCCAAATTAGATTGGGCATGGTAAGACTCCAGGTCCTATAGCTCTCTCTCTAGTTTACTGTTCTATGCAAAGCAAGAGTTCGGACCAGGGCTTTCTTTTCCTTTCAGTGAGGGGCAACAAGGTTTGTCAGAATGGTCTTTCTCTACAGAGAAAGAAGGGTGGCAGCAGTCCTGCAGATATCCAGACTCTTATCCTACTGTCAATATGCACTTTCATCAGCGGGTACAAAAAAAAAAATTAATCGTTTCCTATTTTCAGCCAAAAATATTTACTTAAAAAAAAAAAATTTCTTTTTCTTTTTAAATGGAAGTTGGTTTTCCATGGAAGAGGGGATAGACCTTGAATACATTTTCTTCTGCTTACATTCACTACACAGAGAATCCTGTCTGCTGGCAGGAAGCCTTGGGAGAACAGCAGTCAGTATTAAAACATCAGCCATGTGCTTCATGCAGTGAAACTCCCTTTAGACACTTTCAACTCTAACCCCACTAAAACCTTCCACAAGCCATCTGCAGATTCCAGCTCTTCCACTGACCGGGTTTGGAGTTCATACTTTCAGGATTTTACTCTCAGCCATGAGTGTCAGGAACTTATTGGGCCAGTTGTATTTTTTTTTCTCCTGGAGTAAGACAACCTGGACACTCCTCTGTTTGAAGGGTTCATCACTTTCTCATCCTTGAATCAGCATGCAATACGCTAACAATTCACTTTCCCCCAAAAGACACTGCTTTGGTGTTCTGTCAGTCCTTTACTTTTCTATGGAGATTGCCAATAGAAGTGCCACTTATAAGGTTGGTTTGTCACACAGATAATTGCCCACTGGGAATTAACTTTCTGCAACAAGGTCCTGATTTCCATTTTTATTCCAACAATGAAAATACTTTGTAGCATGAATCACCACAGAGAATCAGAAGTTTCCTTTAGCCACATATATTTTAAAGGGCCTCTTCTTATTGGTTAGGGATGAGTAGGTTATGCATTTCATGGCAAATCTAGAACAAATTAGAAGATTAAGTCTAAGCAGAGTCAGTTCCTCAAGCTTGCTATACCATACATTGTTGAAATAAAGAACCTGCTAGACTTTTCACTGACATTTTGCAGTCCTATCAATTTTGCATCAAAAATGCTCAGGTAGTACAAGGAGGAGGAATATTAGACAACACGAAGAGAAAAAAGCTGATCTTACCAACACAGGCAGAAAAATAGGTGAAGCAGGGACTAGGGCACAGACAAAAGCATTTTCCTGGGCTGCTTCTGGTGGATGACTGAGAGTGACAAACTGCCGACAATACTAGCCACGAAAGAAGATGTGAATAGGGCTGTAAGCCAACCTTTGAGATATACTAGCGCACGCAAGGTATCTGTTACTACAATGGCACTGCTGGAGTTCTCAAGGGATTCACAATAAAGCCTAAAGTCGCATAGGAAGGCATTCAGTTTGTTTACTGAATAACACCATCATATTTTAGTATTAGGTAAACACAGAAGATAAAGCAAAACACTCACATGGCAGAAGTTAGTCTATTCTGTATGATTCCCACATTTTTACAGCAGTTTTGCAATCTAGACTATGATTATAGAAAAAAAATTACTTCATAACTTAAAAAGGGATTCTAGCATCTTCCATAATTTCACCAAGTTAGTGGGCATATATTTAGTGTTTAATCATATCCAAATTAAAGTCTCAGTAAGCATCTAATCCTTATTAGCTAAATAGGCACCAGTGGACACCACCATCTGGACTGTAGGAAATACCCTTTAGCTTTATCATCTTTGGTATTTAGAATCACAAAATACTCCAAATTGAGGGGGGGGGTGGGGAGGGGCGGGGGAAGGCGCACACAAAGAAATACCACTTCTCTGAATACAAGCAGAAAAACAGTGTCTGGGGCAGTTTCCTTCCTCTGACCTTCTTTCTTTCTTTCTTTCGTACATATTTACATTAATATTTTTAGAGAAATATATTCCAAAATGATTGGCATGGGAGGACAGGTTTTGTCTTGCATCTTCTTCCGTTAAAATGTTAGGAGAGGTAAGAGATCCAAAAGAAAGCAGTTTCCCAGCTTGTACTGAAAATATCACTGTCACCCGTCATCTGTTTGCACTCATCAGATTTTAAAAAAAATCTTATTTTAACATATTCACACCATCCTCCATAGATGCGTTAAAAATGATTAATGCAGTTTTGACTGTGACTGATATCTGATCAACTATGCCAATAAAAGCCCAAATAAAATTCTAAACCAGTGACATGAAATGTGATATAAAATGTTTAAATTTTGTCACCACCCTCTGTGCTTCAGCACTTCAAAAAACAGCCTGGAAGATCTACTCCACTGTATCCTGAATTGCTTCATGGCAAACATGATCTCATTGCTTAGAGATGGGAGAACCAGAAATAGTCTTGGCTCAGGTTTTAGTGAAACAAGAATCATGGGACAAGACAAAAGCACCCATAGCCCAGGAGTTGCACACTACGCCTTGTTAAATCTTATAAAACCATTGTATAAAAACGATTATCTTCTTTTAGCAAAAGGGAAAGAACATTGGTCTTTGAATATAGATTAATTCAGATTTTTTTTCTGAAAAAAAGAGTTCCAGTTGGTTTGCTTTACCTCCAGTTCCATAAATTACCCAGATACTAAATGTTTTACAAGCTCTTTAGACAGAGCTGAAAAAAATACTAAATGTAAGTAATGAGAGCTTAATTTGTGTCATTTGACTATAATTTGTGACCTAAGAGAGTTCACAATTTTATTCTCTGAAGCGCTGTCATTTGTAGAAGGTTCAATTGGTAATCATTAGGTTTTATAAATTAAAAAAAAATATATTGTTTTGTTGATCTTAAGCTTTTCATCACAAGCACCAGAGAATATCACAAGAAGCACAATGAAAGAGTTTGGAAAAAATAGAGATGGAAGAAGAGAATTTTGTATATAAAATCTCCTATCAAACTAGGAAAAAAACAAAAGCAAGCCTAAATATCTCTTTGGTTTTGTTACAGTCTATACCCAGCTCAGAAAGCTGATCCCAAGCCTACCTCTATTTGTGAGTCAGCAGGACAAAAGTCTAGCTGAGATGAGTAGAGGAATACTCTAAGTCTTCAGTGTGAAGCGTTATAACACAAAAGAAGATACAAGAATATCTCCGTTATTTACAAGCTGTGATTGTATGAATTGTGGTAACTTGGGATAATTAATTTCATTCAAGCAGGGAACACTGGGAAAGAGATTCCACTTATTTTTAGAAATAAAATATGAGCCCAGTAATATGTTGTTTACATACTAATATGGAAAGTAATCACTACTGCTTTTAACAAGAGCAACAGAGCAAACATTAAACAGTTTTCACTATATTTTCTCTAAAGCTTTACAAGTTTTGCAGAGGACCTGCCCTCTGTGAGGGCTTATTTAGTCCCGTTATAGCACCTTTATCTGAATACAGACTATCACTGAATCCCTTGGAAATTTAAGAGTAACTTTTGCTCAGGATAATGGTGCAGTCAATTCCATATACAGGAACGGCAGGTCTGACAAAGTCAAAAAAAGTCAAATAAAGACATGTTATGCTTTTTTTTTTTCTTCTCTCCTCAAAGATAAGCAGAGAAGTTTGCCACCCAACTTCAGAGAAGTGAGGAGTACTTTAGCCAGAAAAATTTTTCAGTTGGCTCAAAAGTCTTGAGCAAAAAGGGTTAGAACATGGCAACTTCAGTCTGTGGAGAATTTTGAGAGTTCAGAATTTTGGTCCCAGACAGGAGAAGAATTTGAATGCTGTGATAAAACGGTATTTCTGGCAAGAAATGAACATTTTTTTAAATGAATCAATTAAATGTTTTCATACAGACTTACAGAAAAAGAATAAATCACCTTGATACAAAATCAGACAAAAATCCACTGAATTGCAAACCAAATACAAAAATTTTTTTCCTTTGTTGCTTTGTATAAAAATATTCAGTGAAGGAATAAACCACATATATAGTGGCACAACATATTCAAAATATTTTGATGCTGACATTATGCTTAATTATTTTATAAATATTTAATTATACCCAAGGTCAAACTGCAGTAAAATATGTCAATTTTACTAAAATAAAATATCTAAACCTTGTCAAAATTAATAGTATTTCTGTACTCTGGGGGAGAGAGAAGAAGATAAAGTTGCCAATGAAGTGTTAGTTTCACTGAATCCATATTACCCACTGAAAAAAAAAATCTGTTCAACTGGGGGAAATTCAAGGAGATCTACTCTCCACATTGGATGCGTTGGTCCTTAATAGTTCTTTGCCTGATTCATTTGGGTATGCATTCCTATTTTTTACCCATCTCTAGGTGATGCTTTCATGCGTCATAATAAAATTTTAATTGTATCATTGACTGAAAATAAGCACTGCATGTCAAAGAAGCACTCATTTGTTCAGATCTTGAAAATAGAAATTAAAATTTCTTTTCATACTTTCAAGAAATTACTCTTGGTTTTAGGTTACATGGTTCTTTATGTAGGAAAGAGAAGAACCCAAAACTTAATCATGAGCAGTTAAAAAACTCTGCAGCTGTGGTAATTGCAATGGTGTCATGCACTAAGGCCAGCAGTTGTGCTCTATAAGAGAACAGTTCTCTGTAATGCAGTAAAAATTAAGCTTATCAATGGAAAGCACCTTTAGAAGTACTGCTTCAGCAAGGTAAACTGTTTCAGATATATGAACAAAGGGGTCCTTGTCCTTCAGTTCAAGAAGTGCTTTACTTTTTAAATTTACTCATGAAACAACTCTTTTCTATACTGAACAAAGATTTATCAGCAAAGGAAAAAAGACTTTAAGAAACTCTTGGACTATCTTGAAAGTTGGCAATGCAGAAAAATCTCCAGTTCAAGGCTTACACCAAAAACTCCTCAACAGGCTGAATCTGAAATAAGTTCTTTTGAAGCAGTAAGTTCTCTGGGAACTGCAGTATTCATCTGCAGAAGGGTAAAACCACAGTGAGACCATATTGTCACAGAATCTGTTTCTTCCAATAGTTGGGCAAAGGGAGAGACATAAAGGCAGCAAGAGAGAAATAATAGGTCTGGGGGAAAAATTTCCCTAGACGGCTTTGAAAAACTCAACCTCCTTTCCCCTACGGCACTGTGCAACAGAAAGAAAGGCACGTCCTACATTCTTTGAGGCACTAATCTTGCTCTCATTGCCAGAGGCTTCCACATAAGTGTGGCTAACATGAACGTACTTCTTCATGAACATAAAAAGGTGCTTCCTAGACAATTTATTTTCATGTCTTCCAGAACAGAAGTATAGAGATTGGAGGTGAGGGTTTCCGGTAAGATGCCATCCTCTAATTACTCCACCTATCAAAACTAAGATGACTCATTAAAATTGGATGAATACAGCTGGAAGGCTATTTCCTATCTTAATTCCATCTTAATTGTGAGAGCAAATCAATAAAACTTTGGCATTCCCTTTAATTCTGCTGCCTAATTCTCCAAATCAATAGTATTAGAAAACTGCTCAGGAACACCAGTCATGAGCATATTCTTACCTTGAGTGCCTGCATGAGCTGTCTGAACAAAGAAAGCTCCCATAAAGCAGCCAGCTCCATTAAAGAGAGTTAAAAAATGCATGGAAATCCCTCTAATTCTTTCCGGCACAAGCCAGAACGAAAGTAAGGAACCTTAGAAAGGAAGCAGATATAGTCACAGGTTAAAAAAAAGTAAATTATGGTAAAAGATAAATAAGACAGGAAAAACCAAAACAAAATGACACCAGAGTGTCTCTAATAGGAACTTTCCACGTTTTACACAGAGAGTGTACTTGCTGCAGAAGGACGGTCAGATGTGTTAGCATGTATGTTATTAACAAAGGATTCTCTGAACTGCTTAAATGAATCTCCATAACAAGCCATCCCACATATAACTACCGATATTCCACAAGTACATAAAGATCTTTCACCTGGGTCACCTTCACCTTTTAAAACCTCAGGTATAGCAAGACAAGATAAACACCACCACAGTCAGCAAGCATGAAGACAGCAGATGTGATATTTAACTGCAGGACAGCAGGACCTCCTATGTCAGAGCCAATGCAGTGCAGCCACTAGTAAATACTTCCAAAATTCACAGCTCTACCTTAACTTGGGCAGTTACCTTGCTTTAACTCAAGGCTAGGCAATGGTCCTCTTCCCCAGAGAGCAACCTGCAAAGTCACTGACTAATTTAAGAGATGTTCTTCACTTTCTTGCCAGAAGACTAAACCAGAAGCAGCAACAGCTTTGGTGGTGAGGGGGACCCGTAGCATAATGTTGTAGTGTGGATAACTATGAATAAACCCACCTGTTATAATTTGGCTAAACTAGGTTACAGTTACACTACGTCTTTATGATAGCTCCTCTTTTTGAGTAACTTTCCCTGATTATCAAAATCGCATTTTCTAATTTCACACCTGAACTCCTTATCCACACTTGTTCTCTAAGTCCCAGTGTCTCTCAGGCTGCTTTATTAGTTCAGTTTGAATGACCTCCAGCTTGAGAAACTTGTCAGCAGCAGATCCTATTTCGATGCTGTGTTGCCTGAAGCATCTCTGAATACAAAGGAAACTTCGTAATCACCATCTTCCACCCTTTTGAATTTGGATGTCCAAATGAGAGCTTTGGAAACATATTAAAGAAAAAAAAATACCATGGGCAGTATTTTTTCCTCATTCACAATAGGAACAAAAAGCCTGAGAGCAATAGAAAGAAGGTGAGCCTGGGACACCATCTGTAGATGCAACAGTACAGTCTGAAACATTGTGCAGTGTCCTAGCTAATTTGAAGCACTAAGAGCCTAAAAAGTTTTTTGCTATTCCTCCCTTCTAAAAGCAGGGGTGCAAAACATGCATCTTGGCCAAATTCAGCTTGGGTAATTGCATCCTACTTACCTAAATTACCCCTGCTGTTTCAATTGCATACTCCATTCTTCGCTTCTCCCACAGTGCTGCTGCGAACTATTAAACAGCTGCTGCATTTCACCCTGGAGACTATTGCATTTCATCAGTGGGTGAAGTGATCCCCAATATATCCTTTAACTAACAGAGCTGGTTGTTGCAAGGCTTCCCATTTCAAAGTGCTTCGAGACATGCTGATGGGCAGATGATAGTCTCTCAGCACTTCAGCAAACACTGCAAACCTGCTAACCCTTTGTAGGGCAAAGCAGTTACAGTGCACCAGGCAGCTTGGACACTAGCGGTGTCACACAGCTGCTGTGGCCAGTGGGCTAGCTTCTCATCACCAGCAATCTCATGCGCTATGGGGGCAAATGCCTGCTAATATTGTCCCACAGGATTCAGTTGTTTGGGGTTATTTTTGTGGTGGCAGGTTTTTTTTCTGTGTATGTGTGTGTGTTTTGTTGTTGTTTTTCTTCTCTTTCAAATCATTGGGCTTTAAAAGAGTAACTTCCCACTTTAAACCCAGCTAAAGTTACAAATTTAAGCTGGCGGAGGCCTGTGAGATCTTACTACCGTCCACAATGTTAGAATGTAATTATTATTGTTTCATTTTCTTTTTTTAAAGACTACCTCAGTGCTGGGGAAACATTAAATACCGATATTATTCTAAATGATGGTCATGCCAACTAAAGCATCTTATTATATAAAACTCCTATCAACAAGATAACGAAACATATTGTAAAAACACAACTGTAAGTATCAGGGCTCAAATGTAGATGGAGAGTTCAACATGCCAAACCTACCTCCTCTAACCAAGCACTTCAGAAATGAGATATCTCCTTTCTTCCCTCTGATTACAAGTGTGAACATTTCCGTCTTCAGCTTGGATCATATACTTTCGGGTCAAATAAATTATTGTGATAATTGAATTTGACCTTTTGTATAACAAAGGCAATAAAATGTCAGGAAAGGTGAAACAACTATTTAAGTGCCTAGGCTGTTGTTACTGTCCCTGGAGATCCACTGAATGGTTCCTGAACAGCAATTTGGTTCAAACTGAAGCAAAAACCTAGAGCTCGGTTCAGTAGTCTGAATACAGATGCCCAGAGCTGCTTGAAATGCTCTAGTGCATCTCAAGCATCTGCCTGGGGCTGTCCCATAAGGTGCAAGACACACAGGAAAACCATGCTCTTGTCCAGCAGCAGCTGGAGGCCACAAAGGTACTTTGAGGAGCCTGCTTGCCCCACATGCATTGCCTAGACACTCCATGACAAATGGTGCCAGGCAGCTCTCTGTGGGCAAGTGAATGAAGGCTTGCATCCCCATCAACTGCAGCGGTAACGTACTATTTTATGTACCTACTTTCAGTTTTCTACATGCAAGTGTCCAATTCAGACTTGGTCCCATTTACCTGAGTTCTTGAATCACAACTCTAACTGCAGCTCTTAGGAAGTTGCTTAATCTTCATTTAAATGGGGAAGACAATGCTTCTTTCTAAGAAATTCTAAATCACAATCCTTTAAAAAGACTTGGGAAAAACAAAACCAAACCAAAAAACAAAGCCCAAGACAGAGCTTTATTTCTTTTCTGAAGGCTAATGTCATCTTCCAGTCATTTGGCTTCTATTGTGTCCCAGTGTGCTAGATTAAGAAGCCTTATTCTACTAGCAATATGCTTCTCATGCTTCTGCATAAGACGACTGTAAGCAAGCCACCTCCTAACCTTTTTTTATTGTTGTTAAGCTAAACAGAGAAGGTCACAGTTTTCAGTTACACTTAGCCTGTAACCTAGAAACCACGTTACTTGCCTAGAAACCTGTCTCAGTTAAGTACTTGAGAGCTATCAGATGAAGAGGCATTATGAAAGTGCTAAGCATTTAAAGCTAGGGAAAATTACCTTTTTAGTGACAGACCGTGAACCACAGCTCTCAGTAATCTTAGAGTGTAAGAATGAAGTTGAGACACTGAAGTTATTTCCTGCTTTTAAATAAAAATCTGAACATTTCTGGGGTAGTACTGGAACAACAGATACTCAACTTCTAGAATTTAATGCCTGCAGAGTTCAGCTAGTAAATTATTTACCTGTGCCTCTTTAAGTGAATGCTGATTAGATTATTTTTGTAATACTAACATTTTTTTTAAGCTGTGCATGGTAAAACACTGGTAAGCACACTGCACGCTCCTCAGAAGAAAATAACCCTCAGGAATGTCAGTGTAGATGTGGAAAAGCAAATTATGGAAGGGAGAGAAGGCTCAGACTTAAAAATCAAGAGTGCATCTACATAATTTATGGATGGCAGGCACAAGCTAAGCTCTGACTTGCTCTGCAAAACAGGAGTGTTTATCTCTGGCTCCATGCCACAAGCTAAGGCATGATGCTATGTGCAGGCATGTTCAAATGACTCTCAGTTGGAGCACAAAGAAAAAGCTTGCATCTGCCTACAATACTCTCCAGGTTAGCCTGTCAATTGAATTGCATTATCCACTTGCATATGCTCCGTGTCAGTGAAAAATGCATAATAATTCTATAAGTTGTGTCCACAAATGAAAAGGGTTAAGCTAAATTGCTTCAGCTTGCTTTGACTGTAGCCTAAAAAGTGCTCACAGACCATGACCACGGTTCAGCTGTCATATGTGTATTTGTTCTGTGTCAGGAAATTAATCATGGAAGATTTCAGGTCAGAATGGCCCTCAAGAGATCATCTAGTCCAACTCCTGCCTGAAACAGGTTCAGCTTCAAGGCTGGCCATGCATCCAAGCCCAGAGTCCCACTGCTCCGCTCATACCCTGCCAAACCCAGGGACATGACCAGGCTTTGCCACCTTCTAGCTAATCTGAACAGCGTCATTGCTCACTGAATTACAGTCAGCAAGACAAATTATGCTATTCTGAAGCAGGTAAAGCACAGATCTGCTCATTAAACCCTGGAAGAGAGCCAGGGATAAAATATCAGATGACTAATTAATTTGAGGAAGCTGATATAATTCTCTGCAAATCAGGACACTCTTGCTTTAGCCTATTGGATTTTACTTACAGGAAGGAGTTACCAAAGCTTCAGCCACTCCCAGTAGGATGTACTGAGGAGCTAAGTGGAAGCAAGGCATGGAGGAGACCAGGAGAACCTCCTTGGAAAGCATCTGCTCCACCTGAGGGAAGTGCTTTCGGTGTATTTCGGAGAAGCCAGCGACCATCACAGAAAGTGCAGCAGATAAGTGACCTACAACTGGGCAAAGAGGACAGAGAACATTCACCAAATTGTAGTTATAGGATTATCATGTATTTAGAATGATGCAAGTCCCAGGAGAACCTCTCTGGACACAAACCTATACCACAAGTCTAACTCTAAATATATGGCAAAGGGACACCAGCTCAAGATAAAGTATTTAAGGATGCAGAATAAATGAGCAAGAAAAAAAACTTTTCTGAATAGTGAAGTGACAAAGAAGAACTTTTTTTTTTTAAGGTTGGAGGAGGTAAGAAAGGAGGAGAGAAAGAAAAACTGGCAGCCCTTCCAAATATCACAAAAGGTTGGGTGAGAATAAGAGTACCAAGTGGAGGAAATGCTCTTATTCAAGCAGCAATAAGATTCTGAAATATACACATACATGTACACCGTATACTTTACCCATTTGTTTTCTATGCAAAAAGCAGGGCAGGCAGTTGAAGTACTGTATTTCTGAGGCTTGAGGCCATGGTAGATGGGAGAGAAAATGATCACCAGTGCATATCACAATTCAGGAAATCAAGCATTCCTGCATTTTCTCCTTTCCCTACACTATAGAGTTCTCCTGACTTACTGTGGAAAGTTTGCTGGATAGTGCATTCGCTGGACTGTTTAACATTTTAGGATGAGCCGAGCTACGTTACTGGAAGAGATAATCTCCCACTTTCTAAGTGTTCACATAGAAACCATTGGACTACAGCTGCCTCCTGCCTTCTTCAGTCATCCTGAAGAAGTATCACTCCATGAACCATAACACATTTCAATATATCACTGCACATGCAATGCATGGAATCTTATTGCCTGCCTCAGTTGTAAGGCACAAGTACTGCACAAGCACGGGACAGAAAAAAAACCCACTATGTTTAGCCTCAAAATGAAAGAAAAATCTTCTAAAAAAACCTCAGATGTATTTTCAATACCACATACTTCACAACACATTGCATTCAAGATACCATTTAAGTGTATTATTTCATATTGTTGACAGTAAGAAATGGTTGTAGCCTCTCAGAAACCAAACCAAACCACACACCAAAACACCCAACCACCAAGCAACGCAAAGTTTTCAAGTCTCCCAAACTTGAAACATTTATACTTACGATGTTTTGAACTCCTGATGATTTTGACTAAGTTTGTGAATCCTCAGCATTTCTAAGCTATAATGTAAGTACAGGTGTGAGAATTTGGTTTCTTTTGACAGCTTTGGCTCAAATACCTGAACTGTGCACTGCTTTCCCCATGAGAAACCTCATCTCACTTCATGACTGGAAATTGTTACACTTCCTAGATTTGATGTCGACATTCAAAGGCTTTTGTTTCATTTTATATTTATAGTATATAAAGTTTGTCTCTTTGGGTGCCAGGAGAGAAGAGACAGAAAACTCATATAGCTAAGTGGCCTTGGCCTGATGTTTTTGCATGCATCTGTGTTTCTTCTCTCAGCAGCAAACTCTCATACCCTTCCCCCAGCACAGTTTTCCTGCATTTTCAGAACTGTAAACACCCTCCCCATCATCTAACGTGAGGCCTGGAAGCTGTTTTCCTGTTAAGGCCCCTCTGGTATTTAATAAGAGCATCAATGAATTATTGCTTGGAAATTGATGATGAGAGGGAATTCAACAGCATTTTCTATCCAGTGCACCTTATCAAGGTCAGGTATAAAGCCCTCAAGGAGCTTCTTGTAATCTACCAAAGCAAGAATTCTCCTAGTGAAAAATTATGTTAGTACTGAAGAAACCTCAGGAAGTTCAGTATTACTACACAGTGCTATATTTTAAGCATTTTCCTCACTAAAAGCCAAAGCATATTTCTTTTAAGACATGATGTGGCAGAAGAAGAAACTGAGAGCCATGGAGACCTGTTTTTTCTCCTACCTTCTCTCCCTTTAGCCCTCTTTAAAACAAGCAGTTTGGAATGACCCTCTGAGGCTTTGGTTTTACAGAACAGGCTGTTTTAGGAACACTTGGGGCTCATTCTAGAACAAGGTTGTTTATATTACCCAGAGACTCAGGTTGTATTAGACCTTTGTGATTAGGTAATCTCATATCCTGAGTCAAAAAGCTTTCTTGAAATTACTACTTGTTCATACTAGAACATCTTTTAAGGTGAAATGGTCATCGTCAACTCCTAAATCACCTGAAATAGACATTGGAGGCTTGCTTTTGTGTACTGTATGGAGAGCTATCGCCCTCATCAGTCTTGAATGGAGTAAATCCAAGATTTAAAAGACATTTTAGAATAATCGGACATTAAGAATATTAGAGCAAGAACTTCTATGGCTCAGGTTCTTCAGCTAGAGCCTCTTGTCTGTAGCTGATGGACTACTACCCAGCAGACATACACCTTCAGTTCTGCTGAAGCTTCTATACCATTAACTAAATCAAGTAGTATAAAATATATTTTAAAAATCCAGAACAACTATGGAACTGAAAAAACAAAGTTTACCAAATACTCACGTCTTTCATAAAGAGGTCCAAATACTCAATATAATTGAGACACAACCTAAATTCACGTTAAGATTTTAATGTTTTTAGATCATACGTAATTCACAAATAAACCAAAAACTATAGAGAAAGTGAAATAGATTTCAGTTTTCATGTAGATCCTTACTACAAAGCAATCATATATTTCAGTACAACATTGTCTATATGGTTCATCCTTGAAAACTGTTTTTCTTAACATACTGAAAATTTCCAGAAAGCTATTTAGGTTTCGTCTTCTTACAAGACTTGAATTAAAATTTAGTTATAGGCTGGCTTAACACCAATGGTCTATTTATACTTTCAGTTTCGTTCCTGAAAATAATGGTGAACCTAATTAAGAGTTGGCAAAAATATTGGCACTTGGAGGTCTACCATATTTGCAGCTGTGGTCATATACTTAGATACCTAAAACCATTGCCTCTACTCACAGGTATTTTTATGCCTCAGGTAATTTATCACCCCTAACAGGAGACTATTTTAATAAACAGGGCTATTAGGAATAAACCACTGCATATATTCTACTGCTGCTCAACATAACAGGACAGAACATTAATGCTAACTTGAAATTTCCATGGTTTTAAGGAAAATTATTATCTGAATGTGCTTTTTGTGTTTTAATGCAGATGTTATTTTAAAAACTAGGGTAATTGCAACCTGCTGTGTTATATGCATCTGGTTTGTATAAAACTTAATAACACTCTTAATTAGGCTAATTTGGTCAGATTAATACCTCTGTGTGTGTCAGAACTCACTGTGCTGCTTGCCATGGGGCACCAAATTAATAGTAGCACACTGAGAAAATAGTCATTTATAAATATTTTTGTGTGAGGTTTGTAATGCAGGCGGGAAGATAAAAAATGTAGGAAGTTTAATGAGAGTATCTATGAATTTGAATAGTTTTAAGTGAATATAGAACAGAAGCTGCTTTTCTGGTAATACGAGACATAGCTGATATCGGAAGAGGGTTGCAGAGGATCCCTCCAGATTCTACAACATAAGAGGTTTTGGGTAGGGGATAATTGGAGGGGGGGGGGGGGGGGTGTGTGTGAAAAAAAATCACATCAGCGTGAACAGAAGGATGCCCAACATCTACTATAGCCATCATTACTTCTAGGCTACAAATTTCTCTCAAATGACTGCCAATCTGCAAACCTGAACTTACAATGCTTACTGTTGAAAACACTGAGACTCACAACAGAGTAGACTTCTTTGTACCACTTACATTATATGAGAAAGAGATAACACTTCACATCTGGAGGCCCCTCTTTGCTTTACTTTCAGTGAATGTACAATAAGGTATGTTTCAGTTTGCTATTTTAATAAATAATTACTAAAGTCCAGGGAAATTATCCCATACTAGATATTCAAACGAAAATTCTCATACTAGAGAGGAAAGCTGTACCTCTCCAAGTAACCTTCCACCTGTGAAATGTTCAACCTGCTCAGTTGGAACAGCAGTCCAGTGATACACATCCATTTCTTTTACGTTGTTGTCTGCATGTTTTCTTTTGCTAAAAATACCTACTGCAGACACAGAATTAGACCAGATACTTAGATTTCACTTGTGATGCAACTGCAGAGTCTGGAATACACTGTACTAGTGACAATATCGTTTCCCTCTTATGAGCTGCAGTCCTAATGTCAACGCCGTTATAGCATAAAAATATCAGAAACACAAAGCCCTTGTTCATAACCTAGTTACTTAAATCCAAACTCACCATTTTGAGCAACAAACATTTCTCCAGTATCAGAGAGCAACTAACTGAAGGATTCTCCCACTCAAAGAAAAACTTTCAAAGTAAATTAACTTTCCAAAAATTAATATATAAACAAATATATAGAAGACAACCAAGTCAGAGTAAGTCTCAGGACTAAATGGTTAGTACCATTTCTCTCACCAGTTCTTTAGGATGACTCCTAGTTATTTGTGAGTCTGTCTCAAAGGTTTCTATTGGTCAGAAGACTTTCAGTCTCTGTCTTACATGAAAGCTATGCATTTTTTCTTCATATCTAGTATAGTTTTTCAGGATTGTCTTTTCAACCATTCCTTTGAAACATATTCACTTCTGACTATCATCCCAAAACGAGTCCATCTTAACATTATACAGTCAGAAATAATTGTATAGGAACATCAATAAACTACTGAAGTTTCTCTTTCAAAACACAGAATACATATTAAGACTGTATAAATGTATTTATTTTATACATACCAATGTAAATTGTTGGAGAATGTCCAGTGTCCTTGGAACTAAAGAGACATGAGTTAATGCATTCCAAAATTGGAACAAGAATCAGTAGTGGCACGATGCTTATCACATTCATTGCTGCGACTGGTAAGAGAAATCCACTGAAGTGCAAGTTGGAATTCATGGTTTGGAGATAATATCCTGAAGGAATCTGTATTGAAGAATAAACCCCCACTCCATTAGATTACCAGGTACCTTTCGTGGATCAGATTTTGATTATATTTGGAAACTTCTCCAAATGTTTTCCTTCTGAAGAAGCCACAGTAAACCAAATACCTTCTAATTAAAAGGAATGACCATTCATGAAGAAAGCTTTTCAGATACTGACATTCTTGTTCTATGCCAGAACATAACATTTTCCTTCTATTTAATTTGCTCCTGAATTTCAACAAATATAAGCAGCAGTCCCTGAGTTTATTTGATCATCCATATTTACAGCTGTCAGCCAGTATACTAAATGGTTCTGCCTAATACTGTTGCACTTCTCATGGACAGGGTTTAACAGAACATAATTTTAGAACAGCAAGATGAAGAGTTACTTTGAACTTCTGATTGTGCGCTCAAGGTAGAAGTCATTTTTAAGACGCTCTTGCCAGTGCACGGCTTTAAAAGATACAGGGAATGAAGATTTGGCCGCAGTCTTAGAACCAGCTTAATGTAACTGACAGCCACAGCAGCTATACAGAGGACTTCCTTTTACTTCTGAGAATTGAAAACAGAAGAAAATGAATAACCAGATGAGGAACCCACCAGTTCATCAGTGGTATGAAATTAAGCAGATTTATAAGACTGTGCCTCACTTCAAAAGCAAATAAAATAAAAAATAAAAAAATCAATGTCTTCAACAGAGTTTTCAGGATTTTTTTTGTTTATTGTTTGAGGAAGCTTGGTTAACTAAGCATTGAAATTCCACATGCAGCAGGGAGTCATAATCCACTCTATGTTACAGACTGATGGGAAAGAGAAGAAACTTGAAATATTCACAGAGTACAGTTATGACACAGCTGGATATAGAACTGCTTTTTTGTTGTTGTTGTTTTGGTTTGGTTTTGGTTTTTTTGTTGCCTTTTTTTTTTTTTAACTCTATTTCTGGTTTTAGGGAGTTCTGGATTCCTGCAGCATTCTGCATGGCTGTTCAACATGACTGGTAATGCCAATTCAAGTAGAATATTACTGCTTTGAATGTGTAGTTATAACTGAGCTCATGTAGGCTTTCTCATCAATAGTTAAAGTCAACCCTACTCCCTGGGAATCTGTTCAGTGCTAATGAATTACTCAAATGTTAGCTCTTAATAAAAATATTTTTCATCTACATTTCACCTCTAAAAGAAGACAGAAATTGTAAAAAGTTGAATAAATGGCAACAAAACTATGAAAGATCAGAATTGAGACAAATATTGATGGTTCCTTCTTTCGATGGCTTATTGAGAATCACAATTGACTTCTGAACAGGAATTAAAAATAACATCAACATGAACTACAGGTGCCAAAAGCAGTTAACTTAATAATATGGAGAAAATACTATTAATCTTTCCAAAAAAGGATACTGATCTATTGCCTAATCTAAGAAAGAGCCTTAAACTTATGGGAAACTCTGCCAAAAGAATAAAAGTAGTCTCTCTGAGCACTGCAAATACTTTTAGCTTTTCTAGATATATACCTGGTGAATAATATGTATTTCATTTCCATTTGGTCATTAATGCATAGCCTCAGCCATATGCATGCATTTGTTGGTTTGAGATTTTTGTTTGCTTGGGATTCTTTGTGCTTTTTGAGGGGTGGCGGGGGGTGGGATGGGGTGGGCAGGTGGGGAAGAGAGAGTGCACAGGGAAAGAAGAGGAGAAAGAATGAGGCAGATGGATGGGAATGTAGGATGATGGCAAGAAGGAGCATCAATAAAACAGTATACACTACATATTTGTAAGAATTTCATTAAGCAGCATTTTAACACCACTAAGTTAAAATGAGTTTCTGAGCTAGCTCATAAATTTGTTATCTCACTTGCCAAATGGTAAGCTACCTCAAACTCCTGCTTAGCCAGGATCATCTAGACAGAAATGAATCTGAAGGAATCATGTCAGCTTAAGTAGCTTCTTGATACATTTACATGACATACATACACTCAGAAGTGCAAAGAACCACATGGCCGGGTAGAAAGGCTGTGAATAGACTGCTTCCTTCTGCAAATGGAAAACCACGCATTTCCAGTGTAGGTACATCAGCCACATCATCTCATCAAAAGAGTAGGAGAAGATTTTCTACCTCTCCCAAAAAGTGCATGAAGATTTAAGAAATTGGAAAATTACGTTTTTTTCAGAAGAATGCTGAGCCTCAGTCTCTGATAACTGCAACACGGTGTGAGGAGCACAGGACTCTAGCACTAGATGTTTCAGCCAGTAAGGGTTCAGAAAAATGACTAGCAAGCAATCACACAAGTTCCTTAATGAGCCTGGACCAAGTCAATTTTACTTACTTCGTGAGATGAGAGGATATAGCAAGGTATATTCTCAGGTAATTCAAACTACTCTGCAATGTTTTTCTGCTGGTCAAGCAACAGTTAAAAAACACGCCTAGAGACATAGTAATTAACAAACGTCACAGTATATTTCAAGATTTTTGTTTAAAAGCTCTGTACCCACCTGCATAACACATGTTCTGTATAGAATTTGGAAAGCAAACAACGGGAAGAGCCTGGCGAGCGACTTTGTGCTCTCCACCTGAGTCTCACTGTACCGACCACCATAGTTTTCCTTGGCGTGATCCAGCCAGTTTGTCACGCTTCCACTAAAGTAGCGATATCGCACGCAGCAGGTTTTCAGTGCACTAGCAATTACCCCAAAAGTCGTCAGCAGGGAACTATCTGCAAACAATCAGAGACAGTAGACATTGTTGTGTTTCTACTTGCTGTCAAAATAAACAAGACAAGACAAATCACTTTGGGAGGGAAAACACAACCTGATATATTCACCTTTATGTCTCTTGGGGGAGGGGGAAGGCAATAACAATCTGGATTTGTTCCAAAACATTCTGTTTTGGAAGCCAGTTGTTTCACAATCTAATTGTTATGAAAGTAATCCAGCTCAATATCTACAGAGAAAAGTGCTTTTGCTACCAGTTATTTAACACACCACAACAATTTGTTACAGTAGTTGAGCAGGTAAAGTTTTGCTTTTGTTTTCTATTGATTGAATGAGGTTAGTTTTTAATTCAAGACAGTAATGAAATATTGCATATCCACTGCCATTCAGCAAGGAGAGGGTAGTAGTGAAGTGAGGAGGAAAAGGAGCTCAAATGGGGTCTGATGAGATAAAAGAGTTCTCATGGATACATTTAAAAGCCAAAAATATTATCACAAGACTTCCAGGTAGCATTCTGTGGGAAAGAGGTTTCCAGTCTAGTAGTTGGCGTGTTAAAACTTGCCCACTGGTTACTGGGTTCAGGAGTTGCTAGCTTGGTTCTCAGACTCAGAGACAATGGAACTAAAACAAGGATAAAACTGTTAGCTTCAGGCTTGGGAATGCAGATTCATTTATCTTTAGTATGTTGCTGATCCATGTGAATAGATGTTATAGCACTTTGCTTTTCTGATAGTGTTGAAGCACTGCAATAACTGGGGTGTCTATAAATAAATAATTTCCAAAAACTACAGTGAACTAAGAAGATGGAAGAGGAAAAAATGTCTCCCTACTGTCTCCAGTGTGGAAATTGTTTTTTAGAAATCTCCATTAGCACATATTGGAAACACTTGCTCTCAAGTGTTAGGAAAGGGAATTTTATTAAAAAACTAACATTTAAAACTCTCAGTCAGTATCAGATCAACTCATTGGCAAAGCTAGTAATTACATTATTTAGGTCATGAAGTGATAATCTTTTGGTTCACTGTATGCTAGAAGTTGAACATCGACAAAGGAATTAAAAGCAGTAAAGTGGTGTTATTACTACTCTACAAGGGTTTGAAACCAGTGTTGAAACCAGAAGATGCATAGAGTACCCCACAACAAGACTAGCAGGCAGCTCAAACAAAGCTACAACATGGCTGTGTCCTGAGTTTTTTGATCTAATCTTGAAGATGGCCACAGCCATCTCCTTTCCTTGGGAATGGAAGATGTTGGGCAGACTCTTCTTACATACTCTCACTGGAGAGAAAAAAAAAACCACCAAACCACAAAACTAACATAGACAATAAATCCTGACATTTCACTGCCTTTCCCAATGATCAGCTGAGGCCCTCTAACGTAATTTCAGTCAGCTACCTAGGAAATGTTATTTTGTATGAGGCAAAACAGACAACTGCATTATTAAGCTGTGTTTCTCTGCATGGAAATCCAGCAGATAAGATCTAGTAAACTGGGAAGATAAAGCTTCTTGAAGCTGTAGTCCAAAAAGCAACTTGAATGACATGTAGGCCAAATCAATATCAGGAAGATTTTACCAATGATGTAGTTAGAAAAGTATTTCACCCCTTCTTTAAAAGAAAACAGAGTCCACAGAACTCTGCAGTGGTGAATAGTTCAGATTACAAATCCAATCAGCTAGTAAGAGACATGTTTAAAAGTATAAATATTTATTTCAGTACACATTGCGTAGACCAACATCATAAACTCTATACTTGTATTTCTAATGCTCACTTCAGAAAAAAAAAAAAAAAAAAATCTATTTATACAGATATTAAACTGCAACTTCCAGAAGACAATTTTCCTTCACCGTTATATTTCAGTCCTTGGCTGTAATGTTCTGCTACTTTGACCTTGTTCTAATAATGAATATCTATGGTACTTAATTACAATAAAAACCTTACATTGCACCCTAGATGGTAGATACAGATTTTTTCCTCATCTCTGGTCACCTGTCAGTCCTCAAATTTATAGCAGTGGGAAGACATGCAAATGAAGCCCATGCTTGACAGCTAAACATAATTGAATGTATGATCCATACTTGAAGAGTTACCTTAAAACAAAAAAGGCAGCAGATATAAAAATCATTTAAGGTCACCTATGGATTTGAATTACACTTCTGAAGAATTTTCATTTCATCATCTCACTGAAAGGTACAAAGTATATTATCTTATATTTTCACTAAGGAGATAAAAAACTTTGCAGATATTAGTATAGAGACTGGCATTTTGCAAAGACTTGGAAAATATATGATAAAAATCAAACAACACTCATAGGGAAAAACATTTGATTAAAAAAAAAAACCCTGCTAGTTTTGTTGATGGCCAAGACATAACCGACAAATTTATGTTATTCCATTTAGCAGAATTGAACTAGTTGGATGAAAAATTAGAGATTTCGTCCATAAGAAACAGACCAGCTCAGGGGTAGATACTAATGAATTTTGTTACCTTCTCAGGTTATAAAATCTGTAGTAAGCTGCAGCAAGCCAGAGAGCCACCATTTGGTCCATAAAAAGCTAGCTAATTTGATGCTATTCTTTGCAGACCTCAGTTGCATATTATCATGATGTTTTGGGGGCATTGTGGAGAGAGTGCATTTCTTTGGCTCTGTTTGTTTTGAATAAACCTCTCTAATTACATCCTCACTATGATATTCCCGGGCACTTGATTCATGCATTCATTCCTTCACTGCTAATATATTTTTGCTTAGATTATATTTATAACAAAAAGACTGAAACAACAACTTGCTTTCAGTTTTCGGGTTCTGTTGGGAAAGGAATAGCAAAATTCAGGCACTTACAGCCTTATTCAAGTCACCAAGACTCCACTGACATTTCTGTGCTTGGCCAACAGAGAAGAGTAGTTGCCATCAAAGACTTTTTAAGAGCTCAGGTACCAACTAGTGAGGCCACAGAAATGTAAGAACTTCTGTTTTAAAATATCTCCACAGTCTGAATAGGAACTATTTAGAGTATTTCTAGTTATTTTCAAATGTGTAAAAACACTTGGTGTTGTGTAAGGAAGCACATCGAAACAACAGTAAGCATCAGACGTTCTGCAAGCTAAAGGCATTATAGAACAACTTTGTCACTAGTGCATATTCCTGTTTAGCTGACTAACCGCACTGCTTGGCTGCTGAGGTGAGCGCCAAAGCAATGGAGCACACTTAAGGGCAACAAACATGGCAAAATAAAGTCCACATGCATTTGATAACTCTTCTTGCACAGGTAAATGTTTTGACACGTCTTGACATGACAAACGATGTACATAAGTTTACCAGAGATCAGTTTCTACTTTTTCAGACTATCTAGAATCTCCAGGTCTCTTTACAGAGGCTGGATGTTGTTTCTTACATACACGCCTTGTAGAGCTAAAACCCAAGTAACTGCTACCAAACAGGGCAGTGTCGTGGAAGAACTTATTTTGATATGCAAGTTCTGTGAAAATAATCTCTAAAGATATTTTCCAATGTATAGTTGACTCTTACCTGTTTTAGGTTTGTAAATCATTTCACCACGCACCATGTGAATTGTGATCATAGCCATAAGCATGGACACAAATGGGATAAGAAAACCAAGGTTCCTGGCCACAGACTGCTGGATATAAGAAATGGTGACAAAGACAACTGCTGAATTTAAGTTAATCAGCCAGTAAAACCTAGTACACAAGACAAGAGAAAAGAGTGGAGAGGCTGAATAAAATAAGGCCTTTAAAGATGATTAAAACATTACATTAAAGGCATAGTAAGTACAGTAAGCATGGACAGTATTGGTACCATGCACACACTGACGCAGCAATTAAAACCAAACTTCACTTGGATGCCTCAGCTCCAATAGGTATGTCACTAAAGTAAGTGTACTAAGGCAGTAAAGCTGAACAAATTATCAGTCTAGTACTGGAAATATCCTTGTGAATCAGACTAATTAAATACATCAACATTTACCATTTACATAGTTAATATCTGATAGCATAAGTTTTGTGTAGGTGATATCACCAAATCACATACTTCAAGATTTAGAGACTAATGTCTTAATACCACTGTCCCTTATTTAAGAAATATTAGAACTTGATTTATCAGAAGGGATGGCTTTTCCTTTAGTTGCAAGGCTCAGCTTGAAGTTTTCTTGGCTTCTGGAAATATCTTGATAAGGAGGTTCCCCAACATAATTCACTCTGAGACTGCCTTTGGCAGTAGAGTTGCTTCCCAAGTAAGTGCTGATCCCCTCCTATGCACAGAATATATTAAAATAAAAATCACATACTCCTGGAAACAGACGGCATACCACTAGTGATCGGCCTACTGCACTTTGGAATCCCTGACAATAGCACAATAAATATGCTTTCAATAATTATAAGGATAGTAAAAAGCAATCCCAAGAAAGAAAAAATGCCAAACCAATGCATTTCCCTGTTAGGATGCAAGAGAATAATTACTTCTTTTCTTTACCCTAGCAAATGTATTTATATCTGCATAGTTCGGAGTATATAGTTGCCACGCTTTTTTCCTTGGATTCTGACTCCTACATAACACATTAAATTTTTCTGCAAGAAGATGGTTAACTGTATAGCTATTTACTAAAGTAAAACATAAGTGAAGTTAAACAAAATGTGCTGCCTATTCTTCTACTGCACAGCCCTCTTCTCACAAACACAACTGACTAATTTTCACTCTACAGTTCATAATTACAAGTGTTTCAGTTAAAACCCCTTTAAGTTCTTTTAAATTCTGAGGTGCTCCCCTTACACTCTTCTTCAGGCCACTTGTGTTGCCTTTTTGCTTTCAGTGGAACTTTAACCAAGGTTTCCCTTAAAACATAACTCTCACACAAAACAGGGATCTGAGGCTACACAGCAGAATCAAATATTCAGCATCTCAGACCAGAGAGATGAGAATTAGGGAAGACATGCTTTCTTGGAGTCACAGTTTCCAACAATACAGTCAAGGATCAGTATACTTCATTTGAAGAGTCAGTGTCAGTTATTTAGCAATTTTTGCTTCAGATTTGACTCTCTCTTGCAAGACTTAGCCTTTGAAATTTTAAGTTAAGAATTTTAACTTGAACTAAAATTTCAAGTTCCAAGTTAGCTTTAAAGGTGACAACTGTATTTTAAAGAAACAAGAGGGATCAATAATGGAGCGGTACTACCTCAGTATATCACAGATTACATTTTGTAAGCAGTTGCAGGAAGGGGTTCCTTCACCTTTGCTGGAACCTAAACAAAATGGTTCCATTTAAAAGGTGAAATACATATTGATACATAATTATACAGCTTAATACATACTGCTTGAGGAAGTAAAGCTTGCTTTCTTGTCTGGTGCCACTTCTGCCTCATGTATGCTACCTGGACTGGACTACTTATGTGTCCTAATTCATCTAGAATACCTTTTTAACAATAAAAGAAAAATCTTAATGTGTTGTAGAAGACGAGTTACACCTCAACAATCCAACACCCAAACCT
Source organism: Caloenas nicobarica (assembly GCF_036013445.1). Lineage (NCBI taxonomy): Eukaryota > Metazoa > Chordata > Aves > Columbiformes > Columbidae > Caloenas > Caloenas nicobarica. Next base: position 82,852,007 of record NC_088245.1, on the reverse strand, counting down.
TCCAGCTTGATCCTTCCTCAACTGTAAATGAGTGGGTAGGGCAGGAGCAAAGTATCTCATACTACCATTGCAGGTCACATATCAATAATCACAGCAAAATGTTTTGAGCCAAAAATCATAAGAGGGACATTGCAAGTCTGTCTTGACACCTAGAAGACTTCCTCAATCCCATTGCATTCATTTAAAATTACTTCTAGGTGGTCTGCCGTAATTGCCAAGACAAACCGTTGTCACATTTTGAGATACAGTATTGAAGTACCTACTGTGGTCCCTCCAGTTTTTCTGACATTGCCCATTACATCACACCTAGCTAGTGCCTAGAAAGCAAAACCTTTGTCATGTCAGAAGTATGGACCTCGGTAACGCTGCTCAGGTCTGTTTAGCTGCAAAGTCCACACCCTGCTAAGGGATGGGAAATGACCACAGGGCTGTGCAGCAGTAGGCATAGGAACATGCTCAGGCAGCTTGCCTCACTGGATCCAGGGCCAGGGGCAGAAGAAAAATGATGTGATTCACCAGGGCCAACTCAGTGCTGCTGAGAGCCATGCAGTAGCAGCTCTCCTGGAACAAGCAAGGACAGACACAGCCACGAGATCTCCTGCTTCATGTATTTCTCTGAAGTCACAGCAAAACATATCCTAAGTTCCAAACAAATTACTCTTTCCTTGAAGTAATGTACATTTTTAGGAAATGATACTCATCGGAATCATGGACTTTTCCTCTCCACTGAAAGCAGTCCCTAGGCACTTTGGAATTATGTTATTCTGTGATGATGGTATAGTTGGAGGGATTCAGTACACACACGTTGACCCCTGTTCAGCTACAGCTTTTAAAAAAATACAGTTGCACAACTGAGTCTGCTAGAACTTGTGTAGAAGTTTCAAAACAAGTCCTAACTGACAATTTTTAAGTTAGAAGTCTCAGTGGCTGTTTTCCAGACTTTCTAAAGAAGCATGCCTGAGCTACCTGAAGTCCTGACACTCTTCATGACTCTACAACAGTTTCACTGGAAGTAGGAATCTCCAAAGGAAACCCTTGCTTACAAGAGAGTGCTTTTGTTTTTCATCACTGTATAGCAAAGTACTGTAAGACTGAAATATAAAGCTTCCATCCTCTCCCAAAAGTGAGAAGAAAAAAAAAAAAAGAACCAATGTGTTTCAGCAATCCCTGTGGACCAAACAAGAAAGAAAAACTAACTTCAGCGCACAGATCAGAATTTTGGGATTTGCTCATATCATACTGTCAGCAGCAGATCAGAACCTACACAAACAGAAACATTTCTTGCTAGCCCTCACATACCACAACTACCTAATTTGCAATATTTGGACTTGCATTACGTGAGAGATTCCAGTAAGGCACAGCTGAATTAGTTAAATACATTAAACTGAATATCACATCCAACTTTGCAGGGAACAGATCCTTCATGGAGCTTCAGCACTCTGAGGTCTCCCCACACTGAGAGCCAAATGCCAACTTGCGAGGTTCATTTCCAGAATTGCAGTCCAGATACAAACCTAAATGTTATTGTGACATGACCATAAAAATCTAATAATCTTATCATAACACTTTACAGAAATGTATCCATTGTGATAACTTGAAAGATGGAACATCCAGGTGACTTCTTAGTTTATGTTTACGCAATATTAAAAAAGTTTTTACTTCACATAACAATTGTGATGAACCTGCTGAATGAAACAATCTGAGATCAAGTAAAATATAGGAAAATATTCTAAAATTGACCTTTTGGCATTTTTGTATTAATTTTGAAGCCTCGGTAGATTTCCTGTCACTTGAAATATTTGTATTTATTTTTTAAGCATGCCTGGCTCTGAAAATTTAAGTTTTGATTTATCTAAACTCAGACCTAGATATTTCATGTATGGATCAGTATCTAAGCTATATGTTTTTCTGTACTACAGCTTTGCAGGAGGAGGTATTTTTTTTCAGAATCACTACAGAGTTTTCTGGAAAGGTGGGTGAAAAAAACCCCAAAGGGGTAAAAACACATTTTAAAAAGTCAAAGTGTGTCCAGGATAACAGCGGAAACTGATCTGCAGTGTATGGGGGGGGGAAGAGGGGAAGGCGGGAAGATACTACTGGTTCCATGTTGGTTTTTTTGGGGTTTTTTTGTTTTGGTGTGGGTTTTTTTGGTTGTTTTTTTGTTGTTGTTGTTTTTTGTTGTTGATTATTTTTTTTTTTTTTTTTTTTTTTTTTTTTTTTTTTTACAGCAGATCAGTAAGACAAGACACAACACTGCTAATTCTCATCTGTACTCTGGATTGTACCCTTTGCTCTCATTCTCTGCTACCACAGACAGAATTTTCTTTTCCTGCTGCAAAAATAGTATCAGTCCATAACCTTAACCTTAGAAAAGCAGACATCCTTAGGGAAACGTAGTACAGCAGAATCCAAGTCCCTTCTTAACTTAGCATTGATATATTCTGTTTATTCAAAAGGTCAGACTCATAGTTCATCCTAGGAGTTAGAACCAGGCCCTAGATGTGCAAAGCAATCTTCGAGGACTGAATTAGACAACAGGTGATCACAGGGTCTTTTAACCCAATCTTTAACCCAATAATTCTGATTGTTTAAATAGAACCTAGCTAAGAACACAGACACTCACCAAGAGTATGCAACCATCTCATTTTATATTATTTTAAAATTAAATTCTGTGACAAGCACCTACCAAGAGAAAATAATTATACTCTGAGAGGTTTTAATGAGATTAAGAATGCTAAGAATGAACCCCCATTTTTTAAATCTTGAGATGGCAATCAAATAACCCCTTCTTGGACGCCACTGCAAAAATTATTAATTTTTTTTTAATTGCACATGTGCCTTTCTTGATATTTCCAAAGTCCCAAGAACTGACCCATTTGGATTCCCCTAAGGAACTTTTTATTCATATTATGTCTCCTTTGTAATCAACACTGAGAAATGTCACTTTGATTAAGCACAATTCTGAATGGCTAAGACCACAGTACAATAAATTCTCCAGAGCTATCTTTCAGAACAACTGATTGCTCTCCAGTCTTAATCCCCCAGAGTCTTATTTAATCAAAATGATGTTGCTAATTAAGGATTAAAACTCAGAATAGAGGAAAAAGGAAGAATTTTTGTTCTTCTCTCCTATGGGCAGGTCAAGGAGGCAGAATCTACTCTAAGGAACTAGACAGTCTCATCTACCTTTGCTAAAACTGCCTTATTCATTGAAGTTTGGTTTTAATTCAAAACTCTTTCATATTAACATAATTGGAGGGAAAAAAATAGTCAGGAAAGCCATTTCCAAAGGAAGAGAAAGCTGATTCACCAAAATCTTCATTGATTCTTCATATTGTCAATATGCAAATGTGCTCAGTTTTGATTTTAATAACCATGCATGTACAGAGAAAGAAAAGGGGGCAGTTTAGAACTTATTTCACCCTGCCTCAAAGCAGGAATCTGGAGGTTCCTGCTGTGACTTCTTTCATCCTTCACAGTTTAACCAGAAGGTAAAGATGAATGTATATAGCACCCTAAAATGCTATAGAAGTGGTAAACGAAGGCAAATATACCATCAAAACAACCTCCCTGACACACAGAGAGATAAATAATTAACATGAAAAAAGTTTGAATTTTAAGAATCATTTTAGGAACAATTTCTCCTCAAAATTTCCTTAAAAACTTTAAAATATTCAAACCAATTCACAAATGTCAATGAGTTTATCTAATGCCAAAACTTCACAGCAAGAGAGCTGAAACAATACAGGAGATTGCTACCACTGAGCTTAGCAGTTAGAGACTACTGGCAATCCCTAGTTCCAACAAATCAGCAGACTCTACTGCTGCCTGTCATTGCTAAATATTTACTCTGACGTAAATTATAATATATCATTGAATTTTGCCACTGTTAATTAGAGAGTAACAGCAAAATATCTTAAAGGGATAGCCATATTAAAGGTAGAACAGTATGTTCCATTTGGTTTTCTAACAGCAACTAAGGCTATCAAGTTCTTGAGCACTGAGGCAAATCAATTCATCCTAATTTTAACTGAAGATTTCTTTAGGAAGCCAAAATACCAAATCACCTACTGGTCCTAGGAAAAGCAAAAATTTAGGAAAAGTTTTTACAGAAATTCTTGGCAACTCTTCCAAAAATCTAAATGTGTTGCAGATAAAAACAAAACATGAAACCCACCATCTGTAGAATCTGCCTTGTAAGTCAGCAGTGAATTTCAAGGCAATTCTACATCATCCCCAACAGATATTTAGCTGACATTAAGTTACCAACCAGTTGAAAAATGAAAGAAGTTCCTTTGGTCCACAGTCCTCAAGGTTGTATGCACTTAATGGACAAACTATAGCTCTTATGCCTCCTATTCCCAGACTAGCTGTGAGTAGTGCAAAGTAGAATATTATTTTCTGCTCCCTTTTGGTTAGTGTATGAAGAATATGTCGTCTGTCAATGTAAATATCTTCAAAGGGGAATGCCACAACAGGTAAAAGGGCTGTGCCTAGAATTGGAAATAAAATTGTTATTTGAAGTGGATTAGAATCAGACTGATGAATAAGACATATATTTTTTTTAAGCAGTTATGAAAAAAAAAAAAAATCAAAGAAACACAACAGAGGAGTGCAAAGAGAGAGAATCTTAATTCTGTGGAGAGGCAGAACCTTTCTGGATGTCACTATATATAAGTCAAGACCACTAAGGGCCTCCAAGAAAGCAATCTTCCTCTGAAATGCTTGTAAGGATTCATGATGTTCTTCAAACTAAAGAGCTCACTTTGGAAACATAGTTCTTCTCACTGGCCCTCCCCATTCCCTGTGCATAGACAGAAGTACTATAGCTCTACAATTGCCAGAGGGCACCAGTTAAAACATGTAACTTCACCTGATAAACCATCAATGAACAGAAAAAAACCACATTTCATGGTGGAGCCTAGCCTTTTCTGCATCTTCTTTAAACCCTGGAATTGTAATGAGAATCATAATTTAACAAATTCTCAAAACTTCTGTGGAAAATTTTATTTTTTTCTGCTTCGGCTTCATGGAAAAGACATGATTTTCAGAAACTTTAGGTATAGAAGCACTACCATGAATTGCATTTACCACCTCTAGTCTGCAAGGCAAGTCTTTCAGATTTAATCAGCCACAGATTCTGCGAGTTGTAATTGGAGGCTAAACTCAAAATATATCGATGTCTCAACAACTTCAACATTAGCCATGACTAAGACTACAACTGTGCAAACACTAATATGTCGAGAATGTTTAATGATCCACCTCAAAAAAAAAAAAAAAGGCAATAAAAAAAGCAACCAAACAACAAAAATGTTCTGGTTAAAACAATACCTGAATACACCAAATTCTGTTTGTGTCAGTCTTCTACTTTAAGATACGTTTTGAAAGAAAAATGCAGGAGTTTCCAAACCAGAAGCCCATGGGTGAAACAGTGGAACTTAATCAGCTTCTCTATTTAAGGCAAAGTTTGTTTAAACTGGTATGTGCTTAGATACCTCTTTCCCCAAATACAAAAGTCACATACCTTTACATAAATAAAATCTCAATACTAACGACTGGAAAACAGTTTCTGAACTCCCTCTCGAACTATCTCTCTGACTAAAACCTTGCATTTGCCCAAAACACTAGTAACCTTAGATGCTTGTTAAGGGGACCAATTTTAAGAGTTGAGTATCTGTGTTCTGAACAGCTAAGCCACCTTAGAAGAGTCATGTTTTTGCACCAGCTATCCACAAGATGCACATGAAAAGGTTGCTTAGTCTTGTTCAAAGCAGGACCTCACAAAAATGCATACGCAAAAAAATTGCAGTGTATTTTGTAGAGGAGAGTAATTAGCTGTTAGAGAAGGTGGCCACAAGGTTGGAAAAAAAATGTTAGATTTCAAACACAATGCCGAAAAACGCATTTCTGCAACGGAATAACCAGAATATGAAATAGCCACCAGGGTGTCACCTACCTAGGAAGTGTAGAAACATGCAGATGCACACAAGCTTGATCCTCCCCACTAGGCATTCGGCAAGCCAGCCAACCAGTACCGGTGTCAACATGGAGGTGCCTACAAAGCACATATTGACGATAGCTGCCTGGTAGTTGCGATAGCCAAGTTTGACAGTGCAGAAAAGTATCATATTGCAGACAATGCCAAAGAATGTGAATCGCTCACACAGCTCCACCAGCAGCACACAAATAGCCTCTTGGAGTTTCTTCTCAGGTTGAGACAGGTTTCCAGCATGGTTGCTTCTTCCAGGTAACAGTCTTTGCTCCTTGTCAGCCGTGTGGTGTAGAAATTGGTTCTCTTGCATCTCTCTTCTGTCTGCACCAGGCATGCTTGTCTTTTTTGAGTATGACTGAGTAGAGCAGTTTAAGTTACAGGTATATTTCTGTCCTCCTCCACTGTAATTAGCAAACTGGTAAGACTCTCTCTTTGAATTCCACACTTCACTACTACAATTTCTTAGGGCACCCATCACTTTTGCGACATGATATATAGGATCAAAGAGTTTGAAAAAATTAAAGATCTATATCAACATTTCAATTTAGCAACACTCAGAAACTCAGTCTGTTTATTTAATTAGTCCATTTAGGGGTGAACAGGATTTTCCCCCAAAATTGTATTACCTGTTAAATTATGTGAATCCAATACAGTATGTGCAACTCAATCTGTATGTTAAAGATAAAGGTTTAAATGCACAGGAAAGTTAACATTTTCAGCAGGATTCAAATAATAGATCAAGAACATAATTTGTTTAAAATAATCTGCTATTTTAATTAGGCAACTAGAGAAAAACTGCAAGTAGAGATAAAGAGAAGGATACTTTTTTTCTAAGGTTAACAATATCTAATCATTATTACATTTCTTGTTATTTTTGGTTGAAATTCAGATAAAGTTAATTATAAAAAGAAGTAATGCTTCTACATTTAAGTTAGAAAAACAAATTTTAAAAGAAAGGAAGTTGAATATATTAGCAAAGAAAAACAAAACAATCCAAAAGCAACCTAAATCAGAACTGTTTCTCTAGTCAGATATTGCACCATAGCTACAAGGCATCATAAGGGGCAGAGGCACAGATGATGTGTTCTCCCATGTCAACCAAAAGCAAATCATCAGCTTAAAAAGAAATTAGGAAGGGCCAAACTTCTAGTACTTTATAATGGTCCTGCTACCTTGCCTACAGAGAAGTTTGCAGATTTCCCAGATCAATTTCTCCATTTTGTGGAGCTCTTTAAGGTCGCTAACACCTGTTCAAAATATTCCCCAACTAAGAATGAGAAGCTTTTTTTTTTTTTTTCCACAAACGCAAATGCATACACATGTTGCAAGGCAGTGGTAAATGAGACCTGCTTCTCTAAATAGAGCTCTCAATGCCTCTGATAGCATTTTTTGAGAAATAAGCTCTGCTGTTTGTTTCCATCTGTCCATCATAACTACTCAAATTTTACCTCCTCAGAACTATTTATTATATAAGAACTGCTACATCCCAAAACAGATGCACAGTAGTATATAATCAGTATGGATAAAGATAGATTCCAAGATTACCTCAAAAAAAAAAACCAAACAAACCAACACCAAACAAACTCTGAATGTTGCCGTCAATTTTGATTTACTTTCCTGGCTTGTTTCTAAAGCAACTGTGATTCATACACAAAGCCTAGAAGCTCTGAAGCTTAAATTTAACTAGTAATAGATTGCTCCCTAAAATAATGTGGAGATATATATTTTTTCAATCTAGTATGAGTCTAAAGCAAGAACTCAGACACCAAAGAACTTACAGTTTTCACAGATGTCCAGTTAGGAATGAAAACAGCTCTAACTCATAGCATGCCAAAATCTGCCTTCTGATCTATGATAACTAAAATGATCTTCATTTGGATGAACTAACAAGAGAAATCCAAGCTAGAAATCACTTGTAACTCAGCTTAGCTTCTCCACCAAAGCCTAATGAAACCAATCTCAAATCAAAACAGGAGAGATTATGTTTTTGACTAAAAGGCACATCCATTTTCTGTTTTGTGAAGCCACTCTTATCTCACTGTTCATTAAGATTTTTTTTTTAAGGAAATATTTCACAATCAGACAGAAAATATCAGGATAAATATACTCTTGCTCCTATCGATATTTCAGTGTAAAATAGTATAACTTCCTACAAACTCTTAAAAAGTGCAAACTTTACCTGTTCTCATGGATGCTAGCAATTCAAAGTGAATCATATCATGGGAACTGGTAGAGACAGCAGAGTTAGTAGTTGGGGTGATTGTATCTTAGTCCTCATGTGGTTTCACTTACCCTAATTTTGGGTTACAAGCTAGGGAAAATAAACAATTGACTGAGCCTTACAAATACCATAGAAAGAAGGACGTGGGTGATTTTCATTGTTACTTTTGAATTGCCTTTGCATGTGACTAATATGGGTGTGGTGGTTAGGATAGTCACAGATCCAAATCACTACATGAGTTAACATGGTCAATGCTAAGAGAATATCCAACTTCATATAACAAAATTATCTTTTTGATTCATTTTTAATCACTTATGCAGCATTTATAGGTGGTCTATCTAACTGCTTGACGTGGTTTTTGTTGATTTTTAGTTGAATCACCTGTTATTCACTTGGCTTATTCTTAATACACAATGTAGTAGGACTGCATAGTGCCCGATGAAAAACTCTGTTATTTGTATTAACATATGTAGAGCTTTTTATATACTGAGGCACCTAGAAACTAGATGCACCAAATACCTTCTGTTTCAAAACCCAGCACTTCTTCTGGCAGTATATTTTTGTAAGGCATTCTTGAAAGGATAGCTTTCAAAATGGGACAGTCAGATCTTGGAGAGAGGTTTGTAAAAAATACTTGCTCTAACATGACAGTGTCAACTCACTAAAGGTCTGGGCATTAAAAAAAGAGTTGCTATTTGATAGCTTATCAACCAAGGCAGAAGGCTACTTCTACCCATATTGGAAATTAGCATTAGGCAATGAATTAAGTTGGACAGGTTGGAACTTAAATTTTCTCCTCATTTTCTCTGACAAGCGACAGTTGTTGTCATCAGTGTTTTTATTATAGGGGTAGTTTATTGAAATTGAAGAGGTAGAACTTCAGTGTACAGCACAACAGTTCCTCTGGCTAAAAGGCAATAATGGCTCTAGACCTCTGTTTATGTTCTAGAAGGGTCAGTCTCTATAATGTTTTAGGAAATTTAGTTCAGCTTTACTCTTAGTCTTTTAAAGAACATGTAGAGGTGTTACCTTTCATCATAGCAGCAGCTGTGGTTCCTGCTAAATATCTGGGGGGGGAAGCATAACTAACATGGGCAGATTGACAGTGCAACACAGCAATTTTGACATTGTAAATAAAAAATTACGCGGGTCAAATCTTTCTAGTTAGCTCCAGGATTTCCATTAACTTGCATGAGTTGAGAAGCTGGCTTAATGACACTGACCTGAGGACTGCAATTTCTAATACATTAGGAAGACAGAGCAAAAGCTCCAGGGGAGAGCATCACCAAACAAGGGCAAACATACCCAGGGTTTACTGTCTGATGGTGTAAAAAACAGGTCCAAGGTGGTAGGTTGAGCAGGCAGCCACACTAAAGAAACACAGCTGAAAGCTGGATGACAGAAAGGGAGAAAGCAGGAAAATGCTGCAAAGACAAGTTTGGAGGAATGCTTCTGGCATCAAGTGTACCTGCTGCAGCTCCAAGTGACTAATTAAAAGAGTTACAAGGCTAATGACAGAAGAAGAGATGTGGTAAAAACAAAAGCTAAGACAAGACTTCTTGCTTTTCAGGATCACCACTTTAACTTTCTTATGCTTATGAGAAATGATCAATTTTAACACATAATAGCAGTTACCAGCCCAAGTTTGATCCCTGCAGGGTGTCCTTCAGCAAGGGTAGATAACCAGCACTTTCTGCAGGTTCCACTCATGTCTGCTTTCATCTAGGGCAATGTGTGGCCTCAGAGAAAGGATCAGGCACTCTGATATTAGGTATATCCTTCTCTCTTTTTATCCTTCCCTGCAGTTATGTCTATAGTAGGGTAAAAATCAACAAATGAAAATTATAAGTCTTTTGAGGCAGAAAAAACAAGTGCTGGAAACCATGGTCTCTTACAGGTTGGAGATGACCTGACACGTGAATGTGCTTCAGAGGATTTCAAAATGGCTTTGAGGTGAGACTTATAATTGTAGAAGGGGTATTCCAAAAGATAGATTTAACTTTCAGGATGAACTTTCTTTGTCTTTTTCTGTCACCTTTTTTTTAATTATGTGTCACTCTGGACAATGTCTTATTTCCTTGTTGTCTGTATCCTATTTCACAGGGGAATAATGGAGCTTCTATTTAAACTCTTACCTCAGCCAACCATTTTAATGATTTCTGCACTGCCTATCACTGCAAAATCAGACTACTCTGGCTGCTCTGCAGATAGCTTTGAATCAGAACTGGGATAGAACATGATGGTGCTTCTTTTGGAGTTCACAGTATTTGAAACCTGTATCTGATGCTTCTCAAGAACCTCATCAGCACCAGTAAAAACAGTGACTAATATTTGTCTGACTACATACCAGAACAAATACACACAAAACCCAAGTGGTCTGTAAATAATGTAAAAGGTCAATTAAGAAACTGAAATGTAGGCATCAAGATGTCGAGAAAGCTTATTTGTGATATCTGCTAATCTGTTAATTAGCAAGTCTACTCAGATGAAATTGTTTTATATTTTATATAGATCTATTAAATGTTATAAAAGTATGCTTTTAAGGCTTAAAATTAGTATCTATGAAATAACCAGTTATTAAAATTTCTGATTATATGAGAAATTTTCTGGGAAGTTCTGGGACTACGGCACAACATCATGTTTTGAATAATTTTATTTTCCCTTTGGTAAGTACTCTTGCAAAACTTTCCAAACTTTAGCCAGATGTGACCAGGAACCTTAGCTCAGTTCAGCCTTGCTGCAGGATGGACCTAATGCCTGTCTTGTTCCATAACCACTTTTGTTTCTGAAAGTGCAAGACCAGGGTAAGACTTTCAATTTAGGGAAAATACGTATTTTAAGAAGTATATTTTATTATTTTTCCTTGTGTAGTCATAATTAAAAATTATGTAGGAAAGCCATTTTCTTCTTCTTTCTTCCAAAAGGTAACATATCAAGAATCAAATCCCTCTCTCAAGATGCCCAGGAGGTCCCTGAGGAGAATACAGGCCTCTTCTGCAAAAAGCTTTCTTTTCTCTGCTTATCCTAAAAAAGACTGCTGTAGCCATTTCTCCCCAAATCCTACTTTTTCCCCAGTGTAATTTTTTTCTCTCTCTTTCTTCTGTTCAAGCAGGGAGTGTGGCTAAAGCACAGAAATGACAGGAAGAAAAACTTCCATAGCTTTTCCCACAGTACCTAAGCAAGTTCAAGTGCAAGAAAGTATTATACAAGCCGCGGACACACCGGAGCAAGTCCAGCGAAGGGTCAGGAAGATAATGAGGGAACTGAAGCATCTCATATATGAGAAGAGGCAGAGAGAGCTGGGGCTTTCAGCTGGGGCATCTTCTTAATGCATATAAGTACCTAAAGGGAGAGTGCAAAGAGGACAGAGCCAGGCTCTTTTCAGTGGTGCCCAGTTACAGGACAAGAGGCAACGGGCACAAATGGAAACACAGGAAACGATTTCATAGAGTCATAGAATCATTTTGGTTGGAAGAGACCCTCAAGATCACCGAGTCCAACGGTAACCCAACTCTAGCACTAAACCATGTCCCTAAGAACCTCATCTATATGTCTTTTAAACACCTCCAGGGAGGGTGACTGAACCACTTCCCTGGGCAGCCTGTTCCAATGCCTGACAACCCTTTCCGGGAAGAAATTTTTCCTAATATCCAAACTGAACCTTCCCTGCTGCAACTTGAGGCCATTTCCTCTCCTCCTCTTGCTTGTTACTTGGGAGAAGAGACCAACACCCTCCATGCTACAACCTCCTTTCAGGTAGTTGTAGACAGTGATAAGGTCTCCCCTCAGCCTCCTTTTCTCCAGCCTAAACAGCCCCAGTTCCCTCAGCCGCTCCTCATTAGTCTTGTGCTCCAAACCCCTCACCAGCTTCACTGCCCTTCTGTGAACTCTCTCCAGCACCTCCCTGTCTTTCCTGCTGGCTGTCAATCAACACCCCCAGACACTTTCCCTTCCAGCCACTCTTCCCCCAGCCTGTAGCGCTGCCTGGGGTTGTTATGACCCAAGTGCAGGACCCAGCACGTGGCCTTGTTGAACCTCATACAACTGGCCTCAGTCCAACGATCTATCTGGTCCAGATCCCTCTGTAAAGCCTTCTTACCTCCAGTAGATCAACACTCCCACCCAACCTGGTGTCACCTGCGTACTTACTAAGGGTGTTCTCAATCCTCTCATCCAGATCATTGATGAAGTTATTAAACAGAACTGGCCCCAATACTGAGCCCTGGGGAACACCACTCGTGAGTGGTCTCCAACTGGATCCGAGTCCATTCACCACAACTCTTTGGACCCGGCCATCCAGCCAGCTGTTTACCCACTGAAGAGTAAACACCCATAAAAACTTCTGGGATTGTCAAACACTGCTGTAGGTGATTCTGCTTTGAGCAGGGGTGGCGGACAAGACAATTGCCAGAGATGCCTTCCAACCTCAACTTTCTGTGATTCTAAGTAGCAACATTAAATGCCCAAGCAGAATAAAAGCAAGAAGATGATAGAGGAAAAAAAATAGTTTATTTTCCTGTTGCCTATATTTCCTCTGTAAGTGAAAAAGGTTTGCTAATTTACTTTTACCTTTTTTTTTCAGGAAGATGCTCCTAAAACTGCTTATCCTCAAACCTTTGCTATAAATGTAAATTATTTTGGCATGATCACCCTGTTCCTTCAAACTGCACATTTTATTTTGGGGATTTTGTTCAAACGTATGTAATTATCTATGCTAAACAGTTTTTCATATCTTCTAAGGCTCTTGTCTTCTTGCACCTAGTTGACGGTTTTATAATTCAGGAGTAATTGAATTGCAATTATTTTTCATGATGCATGATATGGTTTTATATCATGTTGTTGGCAGATATTTTTTATGATGTCATTTGGTCTAATGGGAAAATTAGAAGTAGCTCTATCATATAGAAAGATGGCTTTTTTGTGTCATGTTATAGTTTGTAAATGGCACTCGGGATATTTTCTTTTGACATATAGATTTTTAGGTACAGACCGAAATGAGATTCTGAAGCAGAGTTCACAGTTGAGACAATATTATCTGTACATCCAAGATGATTTCAACTATTCTCCCACAGTGACAGTTCATTTATATTCTAGTCCATTTAGTAGACTGTGGTTAGTATTCTAAAACACATATATAAGTACTATGTGATGGTGGAGTCTCTGTTCTAAATTCATACCTGATCCAATGTAACTCGTTTCAGAGAAGACATGAAAAGACGTCAGCATCTTTTCTAGAAGCAAATATTCATCAGAATAGGGGGTTGACAGTAGATCTCCCACCTCACTGAAGAGATTTCCAACTACTGCAGTGCCCAGATAGTCTCTTAATCTCTCCTGCTGGAGCTGTAAGTCATTGTGTAAAGCTTTATGAGCTGTAGGGAAGCTGATTTTGTAACCTAGAGATTAGGGCTGCTGTCTTGGAATTTGGGGAAAGGCACATTCAAGGGTCTGTGTCAATAAATAGTTAATTATGTCTACAACATAGATAGTCCTCAACAGAGAGGAGTGAGAAAACACTATCTGAGAAAAGCACAGTTTTGCACATTGGATGTAGGAAATGAGAGCTGAATGCTAGAGCAGGCAGAGCAACCTTCACAAAGGGAAAAGAAATACTTGAAAATTTTCAGCTTTGCCCACAAAATAATATTTTGAATCTCGCAAATTTTCATGGGTGGCGTCAATGGTCATATGAAACCTAGATCATCTGTCCACATGAAATTCTCATAAACAGATGATTGCATAAAGGTTCATAACAGAAAGTTTCAGATAGCCATCTTGAAACCTTTTTTATTTCCCTCATCTGTTCATACACATTTCAGTATTGTAAACTGGTACAGGAAAGTATGTAACATTATTTATTCAGCTGCAAACTTGAATGTCCACAAGCTGAAAACTGTGTGAGTTACTACAGACCCTGTCTACAGTACCTCACGTGGCTTGGTTGAGGGAGAAACTGGCAGAATTAAAAATGCTTCTCCTTGTAATGGCCAATATTTTCTTGTTAAAATTGTTTTTTAATGGAGTTGTCAGTCTTTATGAAAGGTGTCAGCATTGCTAGCAGGTCAAGGGAGGTGATACTTCCACTCAGCTCGGCACAGATGAGGGCATTTCTGGAGTACTGGGTACAATGTCCTCCATTGTCAGCAATTTGCCTAAAATGTGTGAATGTGTGAGACTGAAGTTACACTTCTAATCCGGAGATATGTACAGCAGAACTGTTTCAAAATTATCTCTCTTTGTTGCAGTAAACACAGACAGATTTATTTTTTGTACCAAGCATGATCCAGATTTTTTTTTTTTTCCCCAGGGGTTTCAGGATACACCTTATAGACATGGACCTGAACTGAAACCATGAGTCTGAACCGGTCAGGGCAAGTTTGGATCCTGATGTGATCTCCCAGGTGCAGGCACTTCTTTAGGCTTTCTCTTATGTTTGACATTAAATGTAGAAGCCATATGATTCTTCTAAAGCGAGAAGCCACATGCTGCTTCTTTTTTTTTCCTTTGGCACACAACTTCATCAGGGCCTCTATGTCAAATGCATTTAACAATTATAATGACCTTTGACTGATGCCTCAGCACACCAAATTAGCAAACAACAAGTAGTACAAAATGTTACTGCTAGAATCTAATCCAGTGTAAGGAAGGGCAAATACGTAGCTGCAGTTGTACTTCCAATTATGGAAATAAGAAACCAAAGTTTCCTTAAGATCCTACAGACAGTACAATCCAGGTTGAGCTATTTATTTTCTCTGGTCTTTTGAAACCTTTGTGAAGAAAAACGAGCCTGAATAAGAATTCTAAACCTAAAACTCCTGGGAATGAGGCTCATCCCTAATTTGAAATAGGCAGGTCATTAGGAGTTTCCCTCTTGCTGAGGAGGATTGTATCATGTTACCTACACATGTTTAGATGTAGATATATATGCATCCTAATAATCAGCCTTCTTTTTGCTTGTCTCCTCTCTGCATGGCATAGTGAGACCATGGAAGTGACTAAAGGACACCCTCAACATATAGCTGTTTGAATCATATTGGTCTGCAGACATACATGTACACATTTTGTTCCAATCAGCTGTTCTGAATCCTGATTTTCAAACGCAGATGACAAACACTCTGTATTTTAGTAATAATTCTGGGGAATTCTGTGCACAGCCTATGTGCAGCAGCAGGTCACATAAACAGCTTTATTTGGTTTCCAAGGCAGTCAGCCAGTGCTTGGGATAGCACACCATATTCAGTCAATGGCATGGGCCATAAACTCTCCATCTTCCTTGTTGTTCTTTTTCCCAGTACCCTTGTACCAGAGTTTGAGAAAGGGGCTGCACAGAGGCTTAGCTCTCACCATATCTGCCTCTAGAATTTTTACAGCCTCAAGATTTTGGTCCACTATCACACAGGAACCTTAGCAAGAGGCAGAATCCTTGGTGCACATATGAGTCCTAATGCAATAACGGTTTGTCTTATCTGACATGCTCAGCTCCTCCAGTATTCACATCAGTCCTCAAAATCTATGGCTGCCCAGTGCCCATGGAAAGGCATGGGATATTCTCAGACACTGATCTTCTGGCACCAGTGCATCCAGATTTCAACACAACCCAACTATTCAGCTGATTGCCTATGAGTTTCACTAAAATGCTGTTACTGAATCCATCTAGTACTTTCTTCCCACAGTCCTTTAAAGAGATACAATGGAGTGGTTAGATATACTGTACAAAGTCGAAAAGGAAACCTTGGATTCACTAATTTTATAGAATCACAGAATAGTTTGGGTTGGAAGGGACCTTTAAAGGTCATCTAGTCCACCCTCCCTGCAATAAGCAGGGACATCTTCAACTAGACCAGGTTGCTCAGAGCCACAACCAGCCTGGCCTTGAATGTCTCCAGGGATGGGGCATCTACTACCTCTCTGGGCAACATGTTCCAGTGTTTCACCACCCTCATTGTAAAAAATTTCTTACTCATGTCTATCTGGAACGTCCCTTCCTTCAGTATAAAACCATTACCCCTCATCCTGTCTGTCCCCATCTTTCTTATAGGCCCCTTTTAAGTACCGAAAGGCTGCAATAGGATCTTCCCAGAGCCTTCTCCAGGCTGAACAACCCAAATTCTCTCAGCCTGTCCTCACAGGACTGGTGTTCCAGTCCTCTGATCATTTTTGCAGCCCTTCTTTTACCGCTGATCTTCATTATTTAGCTGGAGTATAAAACAATTTTAAACCACTGCACAGCTTACAATAAAGCACCCTGAGCTGTCTTTTAATATGATAAGGCATCATGTATGCTACTAATTTATTACTGGAGACAAGACAGATTAGTGTGTGCTACATGTTACAAGTGATTTAGCTATCATTTCAAACAAAACATTCTTCTTTTATTAAAATGAGTTCAGTTCCTTGTTTTAAAACCATCAATACATAGAAAAAGGAGAGGAACACCAGGTACTAAGTTAGTAGAGAGTGAAAATAGTATGTTGTTATTAAAACGAAAAAAAAAAAAAAAGACATGGCTAAGGTGTCCCTATTGTTGAGGCTGCTCAGCTTCAACAAGAAGGTGCTTTTGAAAATCACAGGACATTACAAGACTCAGAGTATGTTCAATGGCTTGCACTGATGACATTTGTGAGTACGGAAATATATTTTGTTAACATGCAAACGTATGCAGCATCTATATTTAATTCCTCTGCATGTCTTGCCATTGAACACGACAGGTAAAAAAAACCCTTGATAAAAAACTTCAACAACCTAAACATAGTGAATTAACTTTTTCAACTTCAGTTACTGTTTAACTTGACTGATTTTTACTGAAATAGGTTAAAGAAGGCTCATATAATCCTTTCCACTGATGAAATTGGTGGGTGCTGTGATGTCTGTCCCAGGGTGGTGATGTCTTCAGCTGCAAAGGTTTATGAAAGGAACCCCCGCCCATGTCTCAAATGCTGAGATCAACACATCGGGTAACTTTATAGCTGGCTGTACTTCTGGGCCTCTGCTATTTGATGACTTGAATACACTTTTTTTCTGACTACTTATGGCAGTTTAAAGACATCACTGGATTTCCAAAAGTATAGTTACTGCCACCTATATTCCAGTCTATTAGATCTGAATTTGTATTTGGAAAGATTGTTTTCAATTTCTGCTTAAAAAGTACACCACAACCATCAATGGCTGTTACACCTGCTATTCAGCACTTACGCAGAATGCTTGTCATGTTCAGCCACCTGTGATATCTGTCAGTGCAGTCTTCAAAGCACAGAAACAATTTAAGAGAATGAAAACCAGAATAATTATTATTAACTTTGTTTATATTTGATATATCTTAAGATCAGGGCTTGTTGGGTTTTAAACACTGGACTTTAAATTTCACCCTTAATTGTTGGTGTGTGAATTTCAGGATAGAAATATAGTTTCTTACATGGATTACACAGTATTTAAAAATAATCCTCCCCCATTTTGAGACATGCAATATACTATGTTTTGAAAAACTCATTTTTTCAGAGACGTGCTCTTGAATGTGCAATTCCAAAACAATATAATCAGACCAAATAGCTTTATCAAAGATAGCAATTCAAAGCTTTTAGTGCAAATGCATCACAAATGCTTATACTTAGAAATTCTCTTTGTAAGATTGTGTTTACAGACTCTGCCACAATAGGTAAAAGAACAAAAATATCTTTGATGATTTGGCAGAGAAAAGGGTAGCACTGAAAAGGAGATGAGAAAGAGTAGGATGCAAGACACTATTGAAAAATAATTGATACTGCTGCAGGAAGAAAGGCTAAGAAAAAGAAAGACAAAGAGGGAATAATAATGAAATATACTTGGTATTAGGTGCTCACATTTTACAATTAGATACAGAAGTGTTTGTACATCAGTAAAGTTTTGTCACATTCATACTACACATTGACCTAAAACCACATTTTCTCAGCTTTCCTCCTTATTGCTTTCTCCTTGACAGACTTTTTTGAAGATCTTAGATGTGAAATCACTTAGCGAGACGTACATCAAATAATTATATTCGTGGCAGAAGACATGAAGGCAAAGGAATGCCAACCAGGTTTTGGTTATCACACCGTGATCTGACAGGAAAAGAAAAGCAAAAGGACACCCTAGTTTCCTCACTCAGTTCCTCTGCCCAGGGTGGAATGGCGAAGGAGAAGCCTACGTGACAAGAGATGCACAAGGGGACAACATGGGCTACATTGTCTAACAGTGATGCAGCCATACCACCAAAATGCTTGCCTTTGCCCATGTATAACAGTGAGTATTGATTTGGGAGGGAAGCCCTCAGGTTATAGTTGAAAAAAGTCTGGAAGTGGCCCAAGAAATCAGTCTGCACATATGTAAAAGGAACCAATACCTCGGCACCTTGCAAACAGAGCTTTAGTGAAGATTATATTTAGTTTTTACTAACACAGTATCTATCTGCTATACACAATTGCCTTCAGTCCCCTTTCCCAAGCAAAACACCACAAACATACTTGAGAAAACAGGAAGACTTTAAGACAAGTACTTTAAAAATAGTAAGTGTTAAACTTTGGATGACCTGTGCAAATCTGTTCTTCTTTTTTTTTTTTTTTTTTCTCCTGGGTTGTGAATAGTCTTTAATTAAAAAATGAAATCTGTTAATAATCTCAAAGCACAAGATGGATTTACTCTGGGGATAACTGTCGTGAAATGAGAGTTTCTGGAAAACTCAGCTTTACTTTTCGCAGAGTGTGGAAAGTGTGGAGTGGATGAAGTAGATGGGTAGGGCTACAGAATACTGCTAAGCTAAGGATATCAGGTTGGCTTGTACCTTTTCCTTCCAGTCTCCACTTTCTTTTTTGCTATAATTTCCACCACATCCTCTCCATTCCTCCACCCTGCTGCTATTTTTACTCATCTCCAATTTAACCTGGCCTTTATTTACTTTTTTCTTCCCTTGCCCACTCTTATTATTCCCCTGTAGAGAGCAGCATTATTCTGTATTCTGTATTACTCCTCTTCAATCTGTTCCCAGACTCCTTTTTGTTATCACTACCTTTTTCTTCACTCTCTCTTTCTAAAATTTGGCTGCCTTTTATTTGAGGGGGATGGAAAAGTAAAGAAAGATGTCAAAAAGCAGAAGCTGGTGAGAATTTATTTTTCTCTAGAACACACCAGCGAGAGTGTCTCCATTGATGGGAACTTAAAAATGTTTGGGTCTTCTTCCAAAGTTGCCACAAACACAATTTTGAAATACTGAGTAACTCTATGAAGTTGATTTTTTTTTTAACCCTCTCCACACTGCAGGCTGGATGGAGGCTACCTGGGACAGTCGGGAAATGGAGTTTTCCTCCTCTATGTCCCAGTGCCCAGAGGCCCAGCAGCTTCTGACAGCCAGAAGCACTAAAACCAGCAAAAATGTATGTAGTTGCTGTCTGCAGTCTGGCATGCACTTAGGAGCAGGGAGGGGATGGAATATGTTCTGTGTAAAGGGAATCTTCTGAAGATGCAGGTGCTACAAATCCAACAACCCATCCAGGGCATACAAAACTGAGATTTCAGAGGAATATACAGTTAGCAAATACAGACAGATATTTATCATATTTGACAAGAGTTTCAAGGGATGAGGAAAGCACCTTTGGTTCCAGTGCTTTTCCATAATTTCAAATTCACATTCCATGGGAGATTTGCAAGGAGTTTATGTCTCCCAGATTACCAGACTTCACTACATCAAAATAAACACTGAATTCAAATAGGTTCTTAAATTTACTTATGGTTGATAGAGCACATAATTTGGTCTGGCTTCTTCCAAGAGAAAAGAATCGTGCTTCCTGCTGAAAAAAAATGGCAGGGAGATGTTTAATATGATTATAACTGCTAATATTCAGGCAGCTGATGGAAGAAAAGAAAGCAAAGTTATAGTCCCGCTGCAAAGATGTTACACTTGTAAGATAATCTCCCAACACAATGCTTGCAGCTCTTGTTTGCTCACACAGTTCAGAGCAATTTTTTCTAATCATCCAAAGAAGTTTACTGTGTTTTGTTGAGTAGACACCAGTTGAAATCAGGTCAATGAGCAAGAGATCCATCACAAAACCAGCTGTATAGCACTTGCGTGTGCCGTGCAAGTGGCTGCTCCTTCCAATTTGGTGATGAAATCATGGTACATATTTTTCACAGTGAAAGATTTTGGCAGTCACACAAGCATGCTTTCATGGAGTTGTAAAATTCTGAGCAGATCTAAGTTTAAGCATTAAGTTTTAAAACATCTTTCTTCTCATAGTCCATAGTGTGTTTCACCTCTGGATTTTGCAGGTAACCCTCAGCAGGTCTGGCAAAATTTGCACTTCTCTGTAATAGAAAATGGAATATATAAACCAAGAGTAGGTAGTATTTCAAGTCTTTGGCACTGGATAAGGAAAAGAATTAGGTTTCAGAATATGTGTATGAAAGTAGCCATTATTATATTCGCTATGATATATAGTAGTGTGTTCAAAACGTATCTTATCAGAGCACCAACTGTTTTTCAACAACTTATTTGTGAATTTTTTCAGTGTGAATGTGTATCCAGAGGCTCAACCTGATAGTCTTCGAGAGCCTCAATTTTCACAGGATGTCTCTGACTAGTCACTTTTGAAAACATTGTCTGTTGCTAATTAAGTCTGGCACGTTTCTGTCAGATAGGCAGGGAATGTTATTTGCCACATTAGAGATGGGTCATTTATGAGAGAGAGAATTTGTGGCCCCTTAGCAAATCAACAGCAGGGCCAAATATAGAAATGAAGAATCCTAAATAAGATCAGCGGAGAGACTGAGATCCTAAACAATGACTCTACTTACATAAGGATGAAATCAAAGCCATTCCAAATTTAACATGGGAGGGGAAAAAATAAGCCTTTTTGAAATATCCAACAGTGTGACAATCAGATAATGGTCTTGATGTGTGTGGCACACTGTTTAAAGCCTTTCTGTCACTGGGACTGGGCATTGTGTTTATGTCTGCCTTGTTGGGAGAATAACTTATGTCCTGAACCCAAAGAATTTTTCCAGGTAGATGTTCTCTAAATTGCTCTGCCTTGCAAAAAGGCAAGTAATTGAAGTGAATCTGATTTCTCCAAAATCAGGCATTAAAATAAGCCTTACCCAGCTGTAATCCTTATTGGAAACCCTTGGCAAGAATTGTTTTTCACTGCCTACTTGAAATCAGAAAACAAATACTATACTCCAAGTATTGCATACTTAGCAATTTTTTACAATGGCACAGACTTCAGTTCTCAGGAGCTACTTCATAACATGGTGACACTGTGACTTCTGATAGTTAGCAAACTTAAAATGGTCTTATTCTGCATAAGGGGTGGATCCTGAGAAATTCTTCTTTGCTCAGTGGTAAAGCTGCTGTTGCTACTGCCAGAAACATTTTATTTTCCTGTCTCATTGAAATCTTTTTGCCACACTCTTGTAATCATTAATGGTATTTAGTACAGCCCATAGTGTGCTACTATTATCCTTGGCCACAGGAAAACCTGATTGCTACTCACAATCTTTCTGATTTAGGTCTTATCTGCACTCAATACCTTTCCCAACATAACATTTTGGTTGCCTTTTTTCTTTTAGCTGTTACCATAACACCAATAAAAACTTCAGTGTGCAATGCAGTACAAAATCACCACAGATATGTTCCCCTCACTCTACAGGGATGACTATGTGACTCAATGCTGTTTTACAGGGCTGTAACAAACAATCGGTTGTATTACTTTAACTACAGTGGTATATTTAAAGTGGCACAATTTTGAAGCACAGACAAAGCCTTATTTACCACTTGAGGTATAACAGGTGCATAAAAAATTATATTCCATAGATAAATCATCCCATGATGGTGGCAAAATGCTGCATTTAGCACCTCTCTGTGCCAGTAAGAGACCGAACAAGGCTTCGGACACCTGCTAAGGGAAAACAGATAGGCTGTGTATTTTTATTACCGTCAAAGTTTTTTGATACTAAGCTTCATATTTATCAGGAATTACTTATTTTATTTCCCCTGTGGAAATTCAAGCTTTGCTGAAAAAAAAAGAGGAAGAATTTCCAGTGTTTTATTTATTTTTTCAACAAGCTGCAATACTGAGCTTTTGTATTCCCCAATCCAAACCTGCGCTGACCATATTTCAGGAGAAATTACTGCAGAAATAAATATCAAGCTACATTGTCCCTACTCAGTGTGCATTTTGTGTCACTGAGTCACAACATACTTGTCACCTGGCTGCTGCTCCCTGAATGTCAGGTAGGCCCCATATGCAGCCAGGTTCCCAAAGTAAATATGAACCTCCTAATTCCGTGATAGTGTCTATTATTTGGAATCAGCTGGAGTATGATAGGATCTGTTCATTTTCCTTTTTCTTTTCTTTTTTTTTTCTTTTTTCCAAAATTCAAAGGGGGTGTAGGGGTTTCCTGGAGACATAGCTTTCTTTCATCTACCATCTGTCCTACCAGTTAGTTACTTAAGCAGATAAGGCTTAAGAAAACACTACCCAAACAAGTTTTTGGTTATTTGAAAGTACTTTAGACTATATTCTGTTTTTCACAACACAGTAAAGTGAGCTGCAATCATGTGCCACATTGGAAAACATAATTTGGCTCTACATTTCCTCTTTTTTTACTCTGTGTCTTCAGGCTATTTAACACCATTTTGTAAGTACACAGCTTTTGTGTGAGAAGGAGAAATAAGTGGAATCAAATTAATATTGCTGTTACTTATGGAACTTCAGCATGGCAGGACTCCATAGCAAGTGCGTGCATGTCAGTGACACATGCCCCTCTGGCCATGAACACCTTCTGTGTAAGTCATGCAAACCATACCAAACCAGCAGAAGGGATTTTTTTTTTTATTTCTGATACTTTTGATACTGCTTCCAGGTCATAAGCATTCGACTGATGTCCCACTGAAAAGTTTCATGCTTCCATTGAGCAGGAGTTTGCCACATGCGCGGTGTTCCCTTCTGTACCTGGATATGGGCAGCTGGACCATCGAGGAAGAGACCAACACAGAATTCTTGAACCCCACGAGACACCACCCACCATTCCCAACTGGGCAGTGCACCCAGAAGCCAGTACATGTGAGCTTCCTACTAATATAAGGCTTCGAAGTGAGGTATACCTTCAGAAAGTGAGGCAAATAAGCAGTTACTCAGTTTTTACAGCTTTGTTAAGGTTGTAGCTCACTATCCTTTTCTGCTCAGCTGACTCTTTCTACTTCAGCTAATAGCAAGGATCTAGTGCAACTCTAGCCTTGAGACAGAAAGATACTGAGCAGACAGTGAAAAGCCGTCAGCCTCAGCAAACTTGCAGATACTATGCTTCACTGACTGTCTAAATTGCACTCATATAGCTCTCGTCATAAGAAATATGCCGGGTAAGTTCAGGGGCAGGTTAACCTGTCATTGATTTATAAACTTTCTAATTTTGTTTTGTTTTGTTTTGCATGTAACAGTTTCTAGAAAAGCATCTTTTTATTTTTAAAGCAGTTCTGAAGTAAGCTAGATACCAACAAAAGCTGTCAGATACCTAGTAATGAGAGTCTTTCTTTTCCTTTTTATTTTTTTTTTTAACGGAATGTGAAGAAACAAGTTCTCCAATAAGTCCTCATTTGGTGTTTCTAAATGCTGGTCAGGACAAGCTTTCTCCAGGAGTTTAAATTCCTGTAGTCCATTCAGCATTCTGCCTGTTGGCTGCAGCTACCAACAGAGACTTATTTAATGAGTGCCAATTGTGACAGTACATTTTGCAAAGCTGAAGGACCAAAGGGCGCAGAACTTGCTCTGAGAAAAATGCCTCGTCTCAATCGAGAAAAGTGTGAAGCGAAAAACAAAAAACATCAAAAAAACACAACCAAAAACCTCAACAATAAACCAACCAGTGTTGAGGAACTTCTGGCTGATAAACACTGAAAAATATTTTAAACCTCATTAGAAAAATGAAGCTTGCTTATTTCTCCTGTTTTATACACTGTGCAGGCAATGAACACATATGCTGTCACATTCATATTTTACAGGCTCTTTTTTCCCCCAAAACCTTCATACCTCAGATTTGAACTTTAAACTTGTGACAGTGTTATGTTCATTAGAATAAGAATCACTTGCTATTTCCGTTGCAAAGCTCCCCCCAAGAGGTTATCTTAGCTCTTTTACAAATCATATCAGGAGGAAAGCTGGCATAAAGGTTGACAGCTCACTCTAGATAATCATTTTCCCTTCTTTTAAGTGACTTTAAGGAGAAAGGAGCATGTAGCTTGCCAGTTCAGTTTTTACTGGTCAAGCATTCACATCTAACCACCACCAACACACTAACTAAATTAGCTTTTAAGTATTTTACTGAAATGCAGGAAAATCACAGTCCTGCACAGAAGGAGAAAGAATCTCAAACCTTCATCAGCTATCAAGCTGTATTTTCTCCATTCTCCCAGGGCAGAGCTCATTACACAGAACGGCATGAACTCCAAAGTCCTTTGACATAGGCTGGCACTTGAAGGGAGGCTGGGCTGTAGTTTACTGTTGATTTATCAGCTTCCTCAAGAGCTGGACTGGTTAGACTAATGTCTTATACGGGGTATAATTTCTGGAGAAAAGTCCTGTATTGTGGAGGCAGACAAATGAAGCAAGTTAGTTCTGGTAGGAAACACAAAATACAACTCAGAGAAACAGCCTGTTAAGTAGAAACTTAAAGGGAATATACAGGCACCAAAAGAATGCTGGGTTTAGGGGAAAAAGTCACCTGTGTATTGTACTTTTTCTACCTACATTGATAAACCTAAATCCTGTGCAGAGAAACTGAAGCAGTCTGGAAACAGTGCCAAATCTTCTCAGGCCAAGTTAGACGGGGAGTGGGAGGGGAAGAAGGAGAACTCTCCCTTTTACACTGCATTTCACCATGACCGGATTACAGGCTTTTTGCAATCAATAGGAATCTTCCACCCTTTCTATTGGACTTTGGAGCCAGTGTGGTTCACTAAAACAGGTAAAGTGGGGGCGTTGCAGGGGGCAGATGGAACGCCTTTCTTAGAAGTTAGTTGTGATAGTAGCAACTATTAAGGAAGGAAAAAAACAGAGAATATTAATTTGAAATGATTCATCTTCTAATCACCGCATCTATCCCTGAAACTGTCGTCTCTTATTTAAATAAGCATAACAAGACTGCCCTTTATAAAACAGATAATCCTGAAAGTGTGTATCAGGAGCTAAGATATAGAGAGCTTATTTTCTCACTGTCTCATAATACAGAATCAGAAGACAAATTCCATTCAATGCCATTAGGAAGAATAAAATCCAACCCTGAAAAAGCAATACCTTTTCACCCAGCATCTAATTGGACTTTTAAATTAATTTCTCTGGGAAGCCAAAAACTTGAGAAGATACAAAAAGAGACTGGATAATTATGGAAACAATGAAAATTATATACTATATATTACTAATTTTGAGGAACAAATGTTCGGAAAATATGATAAATTTTATACTTCAGTTATTTAACTACTGTAAACTGACCAGCCCAAACTGACAAAGACAATGAGTAGTTGCATTTTGTTTGCTGCAAATAAATAGTTAAGTGTAGTGATGTGGAAATACAGGAACTTCTGAAAGTAGAACAGCATCTGAAACTTATGCAATAACTAGAGTGAAATACTGCCAGATAAAGAGATACTACATAAAGCACTACACATTGCAGATATTACTAATTCTCAGTCTTCCCATACTCTTCTTAATCTGATCTTAGCTTGTACAACACCCCCAGAAACCAGGTGAACCTTATATCTAGCACACTCTGATAGTTTCAGAGCTTGGCAGCCTATTTACATTGGTGGAAGAGATTACATATAAGTATTACACAGTTATTTACGCAAGTAAATCTTAAAAAGACAAAAGATTGCATGAGACTCTACCCTGTAAAGTGTGTCAGAGTTGAAGGCACATGTGCAGATAGGCAGGAGGACA
This sequence comes from Caloenas nicobarica, assembly GCF_036013445.1. NCBI lineage: Eukaryota > Metazoa > Chordata > Aves > Columbiformes > Columbidae > Caloenas > Caloenas nicobarica. The sequence goes on along the minus strand of NC_088245.1, from coordinate 82,825,852 downwards.
CTGAACAGCTTCCCCCGCTGATTCCTCGATACATGGTGCTGGGTCTTTGTTTTCCAGGGCTGTCGGGCTTCCTCAGCCCCGCATGAAGATGTTTAAAAATGCACAGATTCCTAGTCTGGAGCAAAACCAATGAGTAATGTTTACCCAATTTTTTCACGAGGAGCTTTCATTAGCAGTAGCAGAGCTGGGTGTGCACTTGCTGTGAAGCAGGTATTATGCCCAGCTCTCACTTGTCATTGGGTTAAACGCAGAGAAACACAACTAGGAGGCATACAAAATCAATATTATGTTTGCTCTAAAGCAGGTGTGTCAAACTTATTTTCACTGGGGGCCACATCAGCCTCATGGTTACCTTCAAAGGGCCGAATGTAATTTTAGGACTGTATAAATGTAGGAGTAGTTACCCCTGCTCTAAAGGAAGCAAGGAGGTGAGCAACAAAAGCCTCTTAATTGTGTCTTTGACCTAACTTGTTTTCGGCATTGTTACGTGTATCGCACTAACTGACAAACTACACATAAATATCATTTCATGCAAATTGAACGCATATTCTTGGAAAGGAAACATGGGAACTATACAAAAAGAGGCAATGATTTGGGACAAGAAGGAGCATATCTAATTTGTAGTGAAACTACTTTGAGAAGGTAAGTACTTAGAACTAGCTGCATTTTCCATGTAGTCTTTAACTACTCTAATGAGAATCTGCTGGAACAAAGAGGCAGCTATTCCAGAGCATGTCCAAGCATTGTTATTGCAGTTAAGACTCAAGCGTGCTTTTAACTTTGCAGCTCGTCATGAAAGGAAGTTGTTGCATCAGTGGGAGTTCCTGACAATGCCATCTTAGATTCCTGGCGATGAGCTTCTCTTGGGTAATCTCACAGAAAACAGTGCAAAGTGGCTGGGGGCTGAGGTCAGTGACAAGTTTAGGACACAAAATCAGAATCAGTTGGATCCATTGTCCCCGGGAGTGCGAGTGACATAAAGCTCCTTTGAGAAGACAGCAGTATTCTTCTCCCACTGGGAAACCAGCTTCTCCCTATTTTGCTGCTTATTTTTAGCTTTGGTTAGAGATGTCAAAAGGCTAAGGTGGTACTCACTCCTCCCTTGTACCTCTCTGGCAGTTTCTAAGGACATAGCTTCATTTTGCCACGTATGCTCTCTGAGAGAAAGATCATTCATGGGTGTTAGCAATTGTTTCGGATAAGAAATGCCTGGGAAACAGCCATATGTGTGGAGGTCCATTTCAATGAGAATTAAATATCAATGCGACTAGAAGGTCATTTACATTTTGCCTTTGATTTGGATACTGGAGATAATCTTATTCTTGTAAAGGTGTAGTTTATGCAGAATTCATAATAATGCCTGATGCTCCAGTTACATCTCCACTTTCTGAAAGTATCGGGCTGTGGTGTTTGATGAAAATATTGCCTCGTTTACTCCAGACTCACCTTAAACCCCTAACACAGAATTTACATTGCCTTTTTGCATTTTGCTATTATAGAGGCCAAGCTATTAGTATGCCTACCCTCTTGTACTAACCTGAAATTATTAAATTAAATGTTTCTGATTATGGCTGTATTTCACTGTTCCTTGAACATGGACAGATCGATACAATTTCTAACCTGCCCATGCTTGCTGCCTGGGGGCTGTGAGTCATGTTTGTTTTAAAAGAGGCAGCACTCACAGACTGTCACTCACCTGGGTTATTAGAAACAGAGCACTTTAAGAATTACTCTGCCACCTCTTCGCCTCTAAATATAGCTAGCATGCGTGGGTCTTAAGTGATTTAGCTAGTCTCAGAAAAGGTCTCATTCCAAATAATCAATTAAAAATCCATCATTTTAAGAACTATGTGGGCCTCAGGCCGAATGCATCTTGGATGTAATACCTTTGACTGGTTAATGTTAATATTAATTATTTGTATTACAGCTCCAGATCCTAACTCAGAATGAGATTTCTTTGCACTAGCAAGTAACAAGACTTGTTCCAAAGAGCGAACTATTTAAGCAGACTTGATGGACAAAGAGCAGCAGCAGAAAATCATCATTATTCCCTGCTTCACGGATCGGAAACTGAAAGACAGATTCAATGACCTGCCAAGGGTCACACAGGAAAAAAAGTAATTCATAAATCCCAGCACAAGGTCTTAAGCCATGAGATTTCCTCTCATTCTTTAATCAATAATAAAACACCACAGATGTCTAAGAACCTAATATCTACAAAATTGCTCCAAGGTCTATAGACGCTATAAAATTAATTTCCATTAAGAAGCAATGTGATGTGAGGGCACTCTGTACTGACCAGAAAAGTAGGCCTTGCAGAATTTGCAGTTTTTTAATATTCTTTTGACAGAGAACATAAAAATCAGGGATAGTCTAAGTAAAATTAAAATGAGGGGAAACAGTTGCCAAACCTTTGACCCAAGCTAAAAACAAAGTAACTAATTCAGGAAATAAACCAATTTAAGAAAAAAAAAAGTCTAGAAAAAGCAAAGTCTTTAAGTGAAAATATATATAATGGATTTTCCTTTTTTAAATGAGAGCATTGTTTCTCAGTGTTATGTCTCTTGTTGGCTTGACCTTTAGGGCTGTACTTAGCCACACCTTTTAACTCCCTGCTCTCCTATTAGTACAAAGGATTATCAAGGTAAATTCTCACAGTTTCTCCTGCCTGAAAGATTTGGATTTCAGGAAGAACATCAAGTATCAAAGAACTTGTAATATGATCACAAGAATCAACAACGCTGAATTGCGTAAGTCAATATCTGCAAGTTGTAAAGAAGAAGTTAAGCGCTGTGGGAGACCGAGGCCCCATAAGGCCAACACAAGGAGCTTCTGTAAAAACCCGCACTACTTCTACCCGAATTGCTCTGTAGTCTCCTTAGGGTATTTCCACAAATGGAACAGGAATCATCACTAGGTTGTGCAGTACATAATCAGGCCTCAACATGTACAGAATTAACCCTTGAATCTTCCTACTACCCTTCCTTATTGCTTGTTAAACTAGTAGTAAAAGTAAAAAAAAAAAAAAAAAGAAGAAATTACTACTGTTCAAACATGAGCCTGAATCTTGCAATGAGTTATGGTCATGTTGAAATTTGTGCACAATATACACACTATTGACATTAACGCAATTGCACAGTTAAGCATATATATCCACTTTTAGGTGTTGTGACAGGTCTTACTTTTATTTTATGCTTTTAAAGCACATAGCTAAACTGGAACATGTAGCTACTGCTCCAGTTAAAATATCAAATAGCAGTTCTCCTGTTATTTTTAATAAAGGATGCTACTGATGTCACAAGAAAAGTAGAAAAATTAAACCACATTTCATTACAACCTGTCCTAATCCTCCACTATTCCTGATATGTAAATCAAATTGATGAAAGACTCTAAGTAAACCCCTGGCTAGTACATTTTAACCACCACTCATTCTGCCAAAGACCTTACAATACAATAGTATTCTCCTTCCTTCCAGTGTTATACAACAAACTTTGATTGCCTAAGGAATTTACACAGGGAGCTGACCAGTACTTTGTTAAAACTATTGCACGAAAGTGCAGAAGTGAAAAATTAAGTTTGCTGCTTTATAAGAGATGTCAAGATTCCTGACTGGCATAGACTTACTACATGAAAACTTTGTCCCATCGTTGTTTATTCTGATTAGTTATCTCTAGCTGTTGTAGGGTAAAGGTCTTAGGAAATAGATGCTATTGCTATCACTCTTTGCACTTGTGATAGTTACACTGCATATAGGCCCTACTCACTCAACATCCGCTCTACAAATCTTTATCAGAGGAAAGTTCAGGTTTGAAGGCAGTGCCACTACTGTGACTGGGCTTATTTTTCAAAAGCATAAAAATAATTGAAATCTTTGTGAGCCACTTAAACTGAGTGTGAGCCATATCCCACAAGTTAGAAAAAAAATCTGTTGGCTTCGATAGTATTCGGATCAAGTCTATTGCAGTGGAAGAAACAAGTCACTTGTTCTTATTTCTGCAAGAATGGTAGTCAAAGGACTTGACTTCAAGTGAGTATCAGCCCATTGAGCAATAGTTATATTTTACGTGTATCTGAACGTATTGTAAAAGGTCATGAAACTTTCTAGGTGGCTTGTTTATTCAATAAAACTTAGTAAAGGAAGGAAACTTGCACTGATGCTCCTGGAATTAATGGAATGTCCACAGAGTTTAGCAGGACCTTCTGTGGAAGGCCAGTAGCATAAAGACTACATTCAGGCAAATCAGGCCACTGTAATGTGTCCTTCACCTCCCTTATGTAGCATTAATATCAATTTATCTGCCTTGTCACAGGAAAAGTAGAGGGAATACTGAGTGGTAAGAAGGAGTGATAGGAATCTGGCTTCAAAAGTAGAGTGCACACAATTTCAGAAAGGCTTTTTAGAGCTTAAAAATGAAACTTCAACTGAAAAATCAGAATTAAATGACTGAATTAACTTCATGAAAGATTTAAAGAAACATGAACTAAGAGTAATGGGGAACATAATTTAAATATATGGGACTAGAATCCGTCCTTGGGTTATAAGGTTAGGCAGGGCAGATGAAGGTGTTCATTTATGCTGCTGAACAGCCATGAGCTTTGACTGCTGTAGACTGGCAGGGCAATGAAGTGACTCAATGCGCCGTGTAGGGCAGTGCTAACAGCTGAGAAAAATGAAAGAGGGATGGGAAAAAACTACATCCCCAAACTAGGGATAGTCACTTGACTATATTACAAGTTAATCATTCAACTGTTACAAAGTTAAGGGATAAATCCTGCAATATTGCCCAGGAAGAACAGTCAATTTCAGCACAAGGGAGGACAGAACTTGGCTTCCATGCCAGAGAAAGCACAACATCTGAAGCTTCTTCTTCAAAAGGCTGCCCATTGATAAGGATGGATTAAGTGTTTTAACAAGATGCTTGTGATAAAAACCACTCTGTGAACACCTGGGCATGGTACTCAGCAGCAGGTTTCAACAGAACTACTGATATGAGACCGTTGTTGGCTTCTAGGTTACCCAAGTCCAAATGATAGGAAGCTTGAAGGACCATGTATGATTCATGGACTTGAACTTCATTAACTTTAGATACAGAGTTTTCTGGAAAAGGATATTTAAAATTTACTGAACACAAGGTCTAAAGCAGCTGATCTTTTCATTGATTTCAGTAGGCTTTGGATCACAGTCTGAAAGGTCAAAAGCTACTGTTCGCAGACAAATTTCTGAAGTACACGAGGCAGAAGTGGAGCATCAAGTCTTCATCCCGGCTATAATAATGTCAAGATGGTTAGTGACCAAAAATCATAACCTGACAATTAATTGTTCTGCTGGCTGTTGAAACAAGTTCAGGATCTTAGTTCGCTTCCCAGCAAATGACAGTATGTAACTGTCGCAGCAACATTTTTGTCAGGCTTCACAGGAGGACCCAAGGACAGAGTTGTCATCAGTGCCTGGTTCTCCTCTCACCTCTTCTTGTAGTTCATTCAGGTCATTGTTGATGTGGATATAACAAGCTTTTCTATTCCTGTCCTTGGAATAAGGAGGTGGGGAGCAACATACTAAATATTATCTGCCCTTTCAGGAAGATTGTCATTTGCCAGCCCCACCTCAGATTTAGTTATCTGATTAACCAGTTAACTCTCTACTCAGTACAAAGCTTCACAAATTGAACTTGGCCCATATGGACCACGTTATTATCATTGAATCAACATTTATTTGTTTCTGTCTCATGAACTACGCATAACTGGCCACAGTGTGACTATGTACAGTGCTCTGCTCTGTGTGCAGCTGAGCAAGATTCTTATTCTTCATAATCCCTTACTGAGTCTGAACAGTACAACAAAAAACATAAAAACATATACACTCATAAAGTTAAAGAAGGCTTTGAAAAACTTCTGTGGGAGATTTTCTTCCTAGATGATTTCTCTGAGGCTAAATGGGCTATAAAGTTTGAGGAACAAAATATGTAAAAGGCGTGAATATGACTGCTATTGAATAACTTTTTGACAATTGTCAGTAAGATCATCTGATGAAGCAGAAACAAAGGAATTTCTTGAACAAGGCAGTAAATTATTGGATCTGCAGACACATGACTATTTTTTGTTACTAAGAGCATGATTTTCAAGCATACTGCCACAAACGCAGCGTGAGTGGACACACATACAGAATCTTGAGGCATTTAAATTAAATGCATCATAAAATGAACAAGCATTTTAAAAGAAGCAGTGAGGGTGGAATGAAAATCCACCAAAGCAAATGAACTTATTCTGAAATCAGGATGCATTAGTACCTGGGTCTCAACTGGATGCAATCATGCAATCTCACTAGAAGTAGTTAAGCAACTTTACTACAATTTTCCCTTCTCTTAACATACATCCCATCCTTTATCTGTCTGAATTCTAATCCAGGATTTTTGGAAAGCAAATTACATTTAAAGGACACTTCCCACCTCCCAGTAGCATTAAGAACACGAGACTCTATGATTCATTTTATTTTCTGTGTTCCACTCTCCCTCACAATATATAGATCCTCAGTTCGTAGCTTCTTGTACCTTCTTTACTTCACTAGAGCTAAAAGTCTAGGTCATGATCTGCATACTCTCGGACACTTTTGCCAGGGCAATACCACATGGACTAGAAAGAAGATGTATCTCAGGTACCTTCACTTTGTTCTGTTCTTAGGATAGTCGATCACATTTCTCCAATTTCTCCAACTTTCTCCAACTTCATCTCCACATCTCTCCAACATGTAATGCCACCAAAATCCCTTACTCAGCTTCACAGGAAAGTAATTTTTCTTGTATAAAGACGGTTCATGCTACCATTAGAGGCAAATATTGCCCTTTGCAAATAATCATCTGTGTGGAAATTAGGATAAGCTGAAGAGCATCAAGAACTCAGCTCCCAATACTCTTGATGTAACCACCAGGCTGGAAAGCCAATTTTCCACAGAAAGGGGCAAAATCCTGCTTCCCTCAAAGTGGGAAGCTGATTATTTTTCCTTTAGGAACACTTTCTCATCCTCTCTTGCTGAAGAGCTCCCACGGTCATTTTATACATATACATATACATATACACATACACATACACATACACGTACACATACACATATACATATTGTGATGATTCACTCTAGCTCCTGTCAAAGGTTCATTTTACCTCAGCTCCAATATACTCAAATAGACAGTAAAATGCCTCAGCCAATGGAAGAGTGGCTCATTCCTGCTGAAAGAAGGCATGGTTATTGCTTTGCAATCCTTCCCCCTGTAAGGCGGCACACACGATTTTTCATGGCTCAGAACAGCAGCAGGAAGAAACCTGGTTTTGCTCCATGAGGAAGTGACCTGACCTACACCTGTTCCATCTCACAATGTGAGGACTTCTCTCCCACTCTGATTTCAACACTCTTGGTCAGAGTGCTGGAGATGGGAGGAGGAAAGGGGTGAATTCAAGGTCTTTCTGCCACATGACACAAAGACCCTCTGTTCCTCCTGCTTACCTCCACTCCAGGCAAGGCCTGTGGATAGCTTCTCCACAGAAGGGAATAAGGGAGTATTCCAGAGCTCCTGTGTGCAATACACACAGGTAAGAAAACCTTGCCCTGAATGTGAAAAGACAGATTACAGCGGGGAAAAAACAACAACCCAACAAAAATTCAGACAGCTAACAGAACTGTGTTATTGAGGATGCTATTTGTCTTCTGCTGTATAATAGAGCACACATTTTGAAAACAGGCTGGCAATTCCATTTCATTCACTTTTTCTCTTTCCTATTCCACAAGTGTCATTGAAAGTAAGCAGCAAAGTCACCTTCTTCACAAATTTCTCAAACTAAAATGCTCTCCTGAGGATTGTTATCCTGCTTCTATGTGATCTAGTCTGGAAGCCTGCATGTACCAAATTAAAGAGAACTCTATGAATCAAAGCTGTGAGACTTGATACTGAAGTATATAATGAGCACAAAGGCACGTAAGGCTCTGTCCTGCTCCCACAGAAATGAGCAGCAAGGCTTTGATTCTGATTTTGCTTATCCAGCTATAAATCAAGAGCGACTTCACTGAAGCACGCATCAGTAAAAAGTGAACAAGCAGTCTTTCAGACACTAAATTCCCAACATATCACACACTGTATTTAGTACAAAACATCGTCCCAGCTTGACTTTGCGTGGAGGGTGACTCTGGAAGAAAATGCTGAGAAAATGTTCAAACTGTGTTTTAACAGAAAAGTGGTTATGATACAGTGGAGAAGTGGGTTAGCAGAGTTTACCAAGCCCCTGCCAACTGCCCACCTGCAGAAAAAAAAGAAGCAGTGATCCTTCTCAGAGACCAAACTAAGCAAGAGCACTTCTCTCCCTCTGCTGTACTGCCAGATCCTCCAGAGTCCAGAGCTGGAGGCAAAATTTGATGACCAGGCAGCTATTAAGAGGTTCCATAAAATTTTATGTGTTTATGAACACTCTTTATTCAAGCTAAATAGGCAGGGCAGCTGAATATCTCTTTGTACACTGAGACTTAAAATAACGTAAAGCATCAAGCTAAGCCACAATGTGTGATATAGGCCAAAAGATTTTCACCAGGACTAGTCAGAATCACAATGGCAGAGAAATGAATTAGTTGCAACAGAGTGTAACAGAGAAACACTAGTTATCCTGGCTTAGGGAAAAAGAAAAAAAAGGTACTTTTGTTAAGGCATAATACTCATCAGAATGGCAAGGTTGAAGCTATGAGAAATAAAATTGCCCATTCCTACAAGAGGAATGTGTGATTTTGTGATGTTCTTTGTAAATGGGATTGCACCAAAGAACATCATCACTACTTGAGAGAATAACTGCATCCTTATCTTATCACCTCTTTACCTTTTTAATGAGAATTGCCTGGCAAAGCACCATACACTGGGAAACGACTCTGCCCAAAGAGGATCTGTGTTTCGGTAGTGACTGAATATGAATTTGTAGCCTATTATTACTGGGTGTTATATTAACCACTAAATGAAAAATGGTTCCTGTCCAAATTAACTCTAAAATCACTTACACAACTCCCTTTTTTACAAGCTAAATGACAGAGTAAGATGCAGACTCTTGCCTTGCTGTTGTGGTTTGTTTGTTTTTATTTCCCATCCCAGGGCTTTAGGGAGTGTGTCTCTGCTAAGTGTTTCTGCAGCTGTTCAAAAGCAATCTTACTGCACAATACAGTATCTGAATAATTGTCTCAGGTGACTATTAAAGTCTACTGCTGTACCTTAAAACCATGAGGAGTAATCTTGCACCACAACAGAAATACCCAACAGCCAACCCTGCAGAGTGTCATTCCTGTTAACAAAGAGCTACTGCAACCGAGTGAAGATTCAGGAAGACAGAAAAAGCACAGGGAAGGCTCTGGACCTTAAGTTGTTCCTTTTCTTGCCAACTAAGCAAAAGTTGCTGATTGTTAAATATTGAATTGTCTGTATTCATCCCTAGCCAACTGAAGTCAATGGACTTACATCGGGGAGGACTTTAACCCATTACATGGGAAATGTTTGTCTTCTCCTTTCCCTCTCTGTCTCTCCTTACAGCCTTTTATATACTGCAGTAAAGGAACCCTTTCAAAGCCTAATGTATGGTAATACAGTTTAATTGTGGTTGGTTAGTCTGTTGGGGATAAAATGTAATGGTTCCAAGTCAATTTGCTGACTCTAAACTTGGCTCTGTACAGAGCTGGGGGAAGGCAGGTTGCTGATAAAAATAGCTGTGCTACCTGGGAAGGCTCTGCATACTGCAAAGGTACTGTTGGAGTAGGCCTATAATTGCAGATAATTGATTTTTTTAAAACAATGATGTTTGGCTCACACTAACGACACAGTTTGCCTCTTAACCCTTACATAAGAATAACTCACACACAAATTTAACTTCCAGACAAGAACACTTTGGGCACTCATTCCTCACGGAGCAGAATGTACTCATTCTGCATTCATTACACAACTTCTTTCAAGCTGAGTTGGAGACAGCTGAATTGCTGAAAGCAGGAACCTCCAGCCTTCGTTTCCTGCAGGATGACAAAAGAAACCCAAAAGCTGTGGGGCCTGTTTCCTCTTCCCACATCCTCTGATCTCATACTTCTACTGAATGCCACCCATAGTCCTAACACCAGATGAGAGACGTCCTGTTGCCAGGATAGGTGATCACTTATCAATATCTTGCTTACAGGGAACACTTAAGCTCTTTTTTTCAGATGGTTACTCCTCAAAACAACCACCTGTGCAGGAGTGCACCTCTCCTTGACTGCCTTCAGCTCTCATAAGCATCTCCAAACTGCCAGGCAGAACACGGTTCACCGTCAATCAGTGATACATATACAAAGTGTTAAGAAACTCTAATTTTAGATGACTAGAAGTGAGTGACAGAGCCATTTAGCCTATTGACATTCAACAGTGAAATGAACTCAGTTAAGATTAAAAGCGACCAAACATTCAGACAACCGTAGAGTGGTTTAACATCCTCATGGAAAAAATGAGCTTGCTACAATCCACAGGGCCTAGCTCTTCCACTGCCTTACATAAATATCTACATCTACACAAGTATAAAAACATCACAATATGATTTGGAAGCACTTTAAATGCAAGTTTATAACTTTACCTATTTGTCTATAGACATACCAGGCCTGTATGTCTACAGATACCTCCAATATCTGTAAAGATTTTGCTTGTTTACTTCCAGGAATCTCTTGTCTGCCAAGATAGCTTGGTAACTTGCTAGATACTTTTTATCATCTCTCTGTCTTCTCAGTAGCTCACTTAACATGATTGTCATCATTTTGTGCACATTTGGAGTGGCACTATAGCAAGAAATCTTTCAGTTTGGTCTCCAGCTTTATAATTTTCTTGTGCCTAAAGAGCAGAGCAGTAGTACAATAACAAGGAAAACGTACTGGACTCTTCTGCTAATGATTAAAACCTCAATGTCTTCGACATAATTTTGCTCTCTCTACTTTGTTCAATCTGTGAAGAGAAATTTGATAATCTTTTTGCTTTTATAATGAATATTTTTCTCCTTCTACTACTTCAGTGTTGTTTTAAAGGATCAGATTTTGTTCTGCAAGATGTATTTAATAATGCTCAACAAATAACTCTTCTCACTGGATTAGTTTGTAAGTAACTTACTATGGTGTCTGCAAAATCTGTTTTATCGGCACATCTGAGCATTATGCTATCGGCTCTCTCATGGCCTTTAATGACACACAATATCTTGCTTTTGCAAGAAAAACAATTGCACAGATCAAATAGCATCACAACAGCTGAGGTTAATGCCCTTTTCCCTTCAGTTCAGCACAGGACTTTAAGTACCTCCCCACATAAACATTACTGTCAGCTGCAAAGGCGTTTTGGTGCTGCAAACTTTTTTTCAGAAGCAAGACCATTGCTGCAGTGTTCATATACAGTGAAAGAGGAACCAAGGCAAAAAAATGGTCCATGATGTGCTTATACATAGACCTATTGAAAAGGTTTACCTTTATGCTGGCCAATCCCTTTCTGAGCTGTTCCTCAACTGGGACATCAAGCTGTCCAGGGCAACAGTCTAGAGACATTTTTCATGTGTTGGAGTATTTCTTATGGTATGTCCACACCCTGACTTTTGGCCTCTCTCTTTGCACATTCCTTGTAGCAATGGTGCTACTTGATGGAGCAACTTTGGAGGATAACCTTCCTCATTGTCTCTTTAAATGACAAGTAAATGAGCTTTATGGCGGTTTTGAATCAGGTATTAATGATGTATAACTGAGCATACAATCAGCAGATATGACCACTCTTACGCTTTGTGCTGGGTGTGCACTTGCTCTGAAGCAGGTATTATGCCTAGTTCTCACTTGTCACTGGGTTAAATGCATAGAAACAGAACTAGGAGGCACATACAAAATCAATATTGTGTTTGCTCCAAAGCAGGGGTGTCAAACTCATTTTCGCTGGGGGCCACATCGGCCTCGTGATTGCCTTCAAAGGGCCAAATGTAATTTTAGGACTGTATAAATGTAACTACTCCACATTTACACAGTCCTAAAATTACATTTGGCCCTTTGAAGGCAACCATGAGGCTCATGTGGCCCCCAGCGAAAATGAGTTTGACACCCCTGCTGTAAATCATTGGTTGATTTAATGCAGGGGGTATAATTTGTCAATTTTACAGAAGAGCTATTTGAGGAAACAACTAATTTTTATTAGCAGGGGGGTGGTGAACAAAAGCTTCAAGTGTGGTGAAAATGTATCATTGGTACCTTCTTTACCACGCTACTTATGGTGAATAAATGTAGCCACAGAAGGAGAAAGGATGGGACAAAGCTGATCAATACATACCTCTCCCTTGCCTTCCCTGCAGTCAAAAGAGAATGATTGCACTTATCTGGCTTTCTAGGGGAGTATCTATTCCTTGCTGAAGGTTAAATGAAAAACTCTTGTGTTACTACTTTTATGCTGACCCTAAATTTGTGTCCTAATTCTACTGTCTCTGGCTGTACGGATAGTTCTTCAAGTCAATGGGAAAATTGTCATGAAAAAGTGTTGCTCACATGAACGAGGTTTGCAAGATCAAGCCCTTCATGATCACTATAACCCTGGGCATTGGGCTGATATGGCATCCCTGATTTACAAGAGTAATGCTATTAGCATCAGAGGGACAATTCACATGAGTAAGGACTGTGAGAATGGGCCCCTCAGGAGCAACTATCACCACAGTTATGTGTCTAACCTCACTTAGATCACAGCAGTTTTCAAATGTTCTACAGGCACTTCACGCTGCTACTGAACTTTGAGAAGAAAATAGACCTTGAGCATTAAGTTCACTTCTGCTTTAGTGACTATGGCCCCGGTTTTGCACTCAGACTTCTCCACACTGTTAAGTGGTTCAGTGTCTGCAACAAATACTGGCTTCTCTTCTTGTTTCATTTCTCTCTTGCTTTATCTTCCCTTGCTTTTATTCTTTCATTTCTTTCCTTTTCTCTTTTCTTTCTCCTTTTCTCTTGTTCTTATTTTTATTTCCTTTTTTATTTTTTTGTCTTTTCCTATTTTCTGTTTTCCCTTCCCTTTTTATTTTTTCTTTTTCTTTCTTTCTTCCTTCTTTCCCCTCCCTTCTTGTCCTCCTCCCTTGCTCATATCTTCTTTCTATACCTTCCTTAGAATTAGGGGAATTCAATGATGGTAGGAAAAAAATTAATAAGCTGTTGGCCTCAAAATTCAAAGACTGAAAATGTATAAGTTTCCCAATTTCAGAAGCATTTTTAAGGTCACATAAATCAATATAGATTTCCAAAATCTGTAAAACAGGAATGTGAAATCCAAATGAAAGGGTGGTTTTTGTACAATTTGTAGCTGCATTTCTGCTTCTCTTTATAACCTGCCTACAACTATTGAAAATTTCTTTTCTCCTGGCTTTCTTGTATTTCCAGGTCTAGTTCTGAGAAGTGTATATAAACCAATTACCAGCTTTTCTTCCCAAATATAATAATGTGGGTTTAGGTTAACTCTGTTAACTGAATAGGCTCTTTAAACTAGCTTCGAATAAGGATTAGAATGCCAAAAAAACAAACAAAAAGTGGTAATAGAAAATAGTTTTATTGCAATAGCACTAAATTTGAAATGATGCAGATATGCTTCTCTTTTTTTGAAATAAATCAATTCCCTGGGGTGGATCCATGCGCCTGTGACTTTTCTTGACTTTGTGGAAATACTATTTGCTGTGTCTGTAGCGAGAACAACCATTGTTGAACTCAACTTCTACTGTCATTTAAAACCAGTTTTGATACTACAGTCGTTGCTCAAACAAGTTTTGCTTTAATGATTAATAAGAAAAGTCACAAAGGTTTGCACACACAGGTATTTAACATGACATGAAGCACTGAAGTAACACCAATGAATGCTGAATGTATGTACCCAAGACCAGTTGTTCCATAATGATGCGGCTTTAAAAATTGTATCACTTTCTGACTTTGTACACATCTTTAGGATTATTTCTGAAATCTTTACTGGGCATCCGAGTACATTTATCTGTATCTTCTTCAGTCTTGTTTATCATTAACTGCTTAGCCACAAGCATTGCTCTGGTTCCGAGGGGGAATGCTGTGGGAATAGCATAAATTTCTGTGAAGAAGCAGCACGAAGCTCGGACACATCTTAGCGGTAGGAGAAATCCATGACCAGAGCTAAGTTCCTTTATTTTGTTTCACTTTGCAAAGCAACATGATGCATACCGATTGGAACAGAGCTCATGGCTTGGGAACGCAACCACTTTTAGATTTCTTTTTTCCTTTGGTAGAAGTTCAGATCCACCAAAACAATGTCGGGGCCCAAAGTACTGAGACTTCAGTTGGTTTACACAGTGTTTCAGGCAAGCTTGGAGCCTGCTTGGGAGCTTGTGCTGGACACGGCATGTCTCTCATAAAGCCTGGTTGGGTCACCACCTCTGGTTTCCCTGTGTCTCAAAGTCCAGGGGTGTTTAGACAGTAGAGCTTTTTCGTGCCTTTTTTTTTTTTTTTTTTTCCCCTGCTTTTCTCTCGTTTCCTCTCAGGAAACGTTTGCGGCGGTCAGAGCACGAACCCCGCCTGTGCCGGCTGAGCCACCGCGGACGAACCGCGGGCCTGCGCTCCACGACTCCCGCCCCGGGGCCCGCGGGGAACAGCGGCTCGACGGGAGAGGACAGCGGCCACCGGGCCCCGCGGCGAGGCGAGCCGGGCCGGGACCCGCCTCCGCGCCCAAAGGGGCGAGGCTGAAGCGGGGGCGGGCCGGGCCGAGGTGCAGTGGCCTGCCGGGAGCAGCGGGGCTCGTCGCGGTGTGTGCGCTCGCCGAGCGGACGCGGGTGAGGTGCGTGGGCGCTGCGCGATGGCGGCTCCGGGCGGGAGTGGAAGGTCCGCCTGTTCCCCCCCACACACCCCTGCCCCTCGCCGCCCATCCGGGCGCGGAGCCATCGGCGGGTGCGGGAAGGGATCGCGGGGCCGGATCCGCCCCGCTGAGCGCGGCGGCTCCCCGCGGGGTCGGGGCTTTTGTGTCGTGCGGGTCCTCCCGCCCTCCCGGGGAGAACGAAGCGCGGCCACGGTGCGCGCAGGGCGGGCGGCGCGGAGAAGCGCCGGGCCCGGCGGGAGGGAGGGAGGAAGGGGTGGTCGCGGCTGCGCTGTGCTGCGGGACCCGCTGGTTTCGGAACGGAGTTTGCAGCGGGGCGGGGCGGCCCGGCGGGCCGGTAGCGGCAGTTCGAGTGCGCTTTGAAAAGTCGCGTTTTAGCAAACGGAGAGCGGTAGCGTTGCTAATTGCAGCTGCAGAGTCAGCCGGCGTGGGGAGACGGTCACGCGTGGCGGGAACGGGGGCGTTGCTGTGCGCCCGCCGGTGTGAGGAACGTTTAACGTAGGACTCTCGTTTTTACAAAACTGGGGACCTGGTGCCTGACCCCAGCAGGGGGGAAGGACCAAGAGACATCGGACTGTGAATCCTTAATGTAAAACACAGTCTCTTCGAACTAATCCCGGAATGCAGACCGATTCCTGTATTTACAAGTTAATCTAGGAGGAAGGGTAGCCAAAGAACCAGGAAGCCATATTTTAAATAGATCGATAAGGGAAAGGGTATTGCTCGGATTAGATGAACGAAATATGTAAACTGAGGCAGGCATCAGCGGGGCCTGAGGTGTCTACGCCCACTCGCTTTTAGGGCCCTTTGCATGGCATCTGGTCTTGTGCACTTAACCAGGGCTGGGTTTTGCATTCGCACCGCAGAGAAATGCGATATTGCCTCTGTGGATCCCACTGTTTGTGGTCTTACTAAGCACATCCCTTCAAGCCCTGTGGTGATTTAATATGTGGGGTTTATTTTTGCATTTCTGCAGGTGTTAAAGGTATGAATTCTTTGGTGTACTTTTTGTAGTGAAGACAAGGCCTGGGCTTCATGGGAGTTTGAAGAGGCCAACCCTACAAGTAGGGGAAGCGGATAAATGCAGTGTAGTTCCAGTGGGAGGAACATAGACATGTTGGTGAACAGTTTCTCATGACTTCCCATAGTTTCTGGATGTATTTCTAGCACAGCTTTAAAATACAGGAAGGAAAAACACTCTGGAGCCACAGATTCACTCCTTTTGTTGTGTGAAACCATGCACGTTCTGTAGAAACTGCTGAGAAAGATCTTTGCTGAATTGCTGATTGTCTTGAGAATTGCTGTACCGTGAAGTGCAAGGAAAGAAAGTTGTACTGAATTTCTCCTAATCCTCAGGCCCAGTGCTTGGCCTGGTGACTCATCACCACAGCCACATGGGTCCAGACAAGGCTGGATTTCTTTCACTGAGCAAACAGCTGCTCACCTCCATCCTGCCCGCCTCCCCACCAAGGTTGTGCCTTCAGAGCAATTGTCTGTCTCTACTGCTTTTGGCTTGTCCAGTTTCCCTTGTTTGGCTGTAGCTGGTGGTGACTTGGTGCTGAAAGCGAGAGGAGAGATTGTTAGAGCTGCAATCAAGTTCATATTATTATTAACTTTTTTATTACTATAGTTAAAATGATACTGTAGGAAATAATGAAGTTACCTATAACAAAAAGTACATTTATTTTGGTCTTGAGTGAAGCTAAGACATACTAGTTTTACGGATTCCTACTCACTTAAGAGTGTGATTGAAGCACTTGGTAAGGCAAAAGCCTTGCTCCATGCCGAGCACAAATAAAATGTGCAAGGGGCCATGCTTTTTGTTGTACGTGTGTTCAGTCCTCATCACATTCTTAACTTCATGGTGTTGATAAAGGTACCACCTCCATAGGATTGTGGGTTTGGTATGGTCTCATTGGAAAGAGAGTTCATTAGCTTAAACCTCCCATGATAAAAGCATAAATAGTTCTCTGCTTTTTGTCATTACAACTTAATCTTTGCCCGTGAATCATGCTAAAAGCAATTTTTAAGAACAAGGTCTCAAAGGAGAAAAATGCGTGTTTAACTCATTTTGATCACAAGTTATTGCTGGGTGGGAAGATACTGGGTAGTTGAAAGCTGAACTGCAATTATAATTGTGTCATTTTATCAGAAAAAAAAAGTTATGCAATACTAATTTTCCTCTTTTAAACAATATTGTATGTATAGTGTGTCATCACATGCTTTCTATCGTGGTAACTGCTTAGGGAAATTCGCTAGTTCAAATGAATTGGTCTAAAATTGGTCTAACTACTTGTGTTATTTCAAAAGGGTACTGATTTTTGTGGCTAAATCTTGCTCCTGCAATTGCGTTCAATATGGTGGTGTTTTATATTTTGACAGTTTAATAAGCAGATATAATGGAAGCAAAATACTACATGATAATATGATTTCTCATCTTAAAGTATTATATTGTGCCATTGTGAAAATCAACTGTGGAAAAATAAATTTGTTTGAAAAGAAACTTTTCACAGTGGCAAAATTGTGCTGTCATTGTCGTGATGCTAAAAAAAATAAAGGCTATCCTGACAATCTTCATGTCGGAACTTTGGGTTGCTGTGAAGTTAGCCTAACTTTAATGTTTTTTTAAAGGTCATCAGTGAGAAGTGGAGAAATGGCTAAATTGACTCAGTTAATTGACAATGAAGTCTTCTGGGCTTATGCCACTTATACAACTATTGTGCTTCTAAAAATGATGCTAATGAGTCCTATAACAGCATACTTCAGAATCACAAGAAAGGTAAGGAACTGGGGATACTGCGTGGTAGAATAGATTGGAATTTGTATTGAAATACAGAGATATCACAGGTGTTTCTTTTCAGCTTTCAAATACTGGTGCTGTTCTTTTTCTTTCTCCACCCTCCCTCCTCTGATGATATTCTGAGTTTGGCATGCTGGTGCTTTGTTGGTCTCAAATAGATGTCTTTAACCTGATTATGAGAGATAATTATGAGACTGTATCTTACAGTTGCATTTGACTTACTCTGCCCTTCTAAAACATTTCTGTTGTTTTTAAGTAAGAGTTTTTAATAACTGTAATTTCCACTATTTTCTCCAGTATTAGGGAGAAGAACTTCATAGCAGAAAGCTGATGTCCAGGATACCCAATTTATAAAGCAAATAAAATGTGATATGGAGCCATATTACATGAATAACCAACTAGTAGGGTCAGAAGAGGGGTTATGATGCGGATTTTTGTACATCTATAACCCTTTCATCCAGTAATTCTAAAGCTCTTTACATTCCCTAATTGTTTTAGCTTTCCCATTGCAGGTAGGTCATTATCTAAAAAAAAAAAAAAAAAAAAATTTCTTTCTAGAATGAGAGGCAGGCTGAAAATTTATATGAATTGATGTGTAGGCTAGATAAGTATATGAAAGATCCACTGAGGTTTACTAAATAGTGCAGAAGCTGTATCTAGCTTAGGATAGAGTGCTCATGGGAAGCATTGTGTTGTGTTTGCCCTCTTCCTGGTCTTCTCTAGGCATCTGCTCATGGCCATGGTTGTAAACACTTGGTCCTGGGCTAAAAGAGCCCTGAGTTTGCTCCATGTGGCTGTTCTTGTGAGATCTGCTTCTGCAAGACAACATGTGCTTCAAAGATTTTGTTTCAGTCCTTGTGTTGAAATACTGCTTTTCATTCCTGCTGAGTGCAAGATAACCCAGCTGAACTGTTCTGTTGTTCATGAGGTCCTCATAGCACAGCATCTGAGCTACTGCTGGTTTCTGATAACTCTCTAGGTCTTTGGCACAGCTGAAGACTGAGTATAGTAGAGCACACAGCCTGTCCTTTATGTTCAAAATAAGACCTAGAGGTCTGTGTCGTAACCATACTTCCTTATGGTGTTGCAAAAGCATGTCAGCTGTACTGGTCCTATATGTAGGGCCTTCATTAATTTAGAGTACTTTATTTTCTTAGGATGGACAGTAGCATTACAAACAGACAAATTAGTAAAGTAATTTTTATTTCCTATTCAATATGAAAAAGTCTTTAAAATGTGAAGAAAAAATGGAAGAAAGCAGTTAGTTACAATTCTGATACTGTTAATGTGTCTCCAGAATTTTGAGGCCGAGAGTATTTCACAGAAAGGGATCAAGACTGCCTCAGAAAGCAAACATGTAGTAGCTTTGCTAAAATCAAAAGCTTTTCTTGACTTAAGGCTGCGTACCCTGAATGGTCCACCAAATGCATGTGTTACCACATATGTCAGCAAGGAGAGATCTACTGCAGCCTGCACTAACTGAATTAAATGTTGTTTTCAAATAGTGTCTTACAGTATTTGGAGGTAATAATGGGTCGTATAAGTGGCAAAATTTGTACCTGAGAGGAAAGGGATAAACTTATTTGGTCATAAATGAGTATAGGAGTAAGACTCTTGGATGCTATTGCTGTGTGGACTTCTGAAGAAGGAAGGGATCTAAAAGGGCTTTCAGATAATTTGTCAAGAATCATGAAAAAGAGACTTAGGCAGTACAGAGCATAATTCTACCTTCCAGGTCGTTGTGTTCCTTCAGCCCACTGGTATTACTCTAGGCTGAGTATCGGTCATCTGCCATGCTTGTCTATCTCACAGGAAAGCTTTACATGCATAAATTGCATTACATTTATTTGTCAGCACGCCAGCTACGTACAGGCTAGGCCCAAGAAAACAGTAATGTAATGAACAATGTATTATTCTACGTGCATTTAACTTCAGTTAAGTTATGTGAGGTTATAGAGGCATTAGTAAAAAGAATGACCTTTATAGCAAGCTGCCATGACCAGAAGAAACATTCTGGCTTCTAACGTCTTGTGTGTGTTTATTTTTGAAATAGGCATTTGCCAACCCAGAAGATACAGCATCACTTGGTAAAGGCGAGAGCGCCAAAAAATTTCTGCGGACTGATCCAGATGTTGAACGTGTACGCAGGTAATGCATAGGAATCTTTTAAAATTATTTTAATTAGGAGAATAACACTAAATCAAGAAATTAATTTCACCCCTTTCTCTTTGGTAAGCCACTGTGTTTTGTGTTGCTTTATGTAGTAATCTAATAAATTAATTTGTCTAAATTAACAAGCTGTTTCACATTCAAACGGTCAGCTTGCATACTAAAAATAATAAGTCAGTGTCTGGTTATAATAGCTACCTCTTGGATAATATCCTATATACATGAGAGAAGTGATGAGAAAATTGTAAAATATGACAGTAAATTGATTTAGTATGAAGCAGTGTACATTAAGTGTAAATCAGCTTTCTATATAATTTGAACACCAGTTGCAATAGTTGTATCTTTTCCTAAAGTATAAGGGAAATAAGAGGAGGAAGGGGAGTAAAACTATGTTGAAGTCATGGAACTCCAGGGCTGTAATGAGGGTGTTAATCTGGCAAATCATACTGAGTGGGAGTCAAACCCTGTGCTCTTGTTGCTGGATTGAATTGTGGTTACTCACTGATGTGTCAATTGTACAGGAAAGTTGACCAACCTTCAGGAAGAATGCTATTAATAGTACAGCATTTTGCAGCCTGTTGTGTATGTGTTTTGTTTTGCAAGATTTGGGGCAGAATGTAAGCCATTTTTCAGTGGGCTAAATGTTGCAGCTTATTTAATTTTATTTAGCGGATGGCAATATCTTCTGTTACCAAAATTGTAACTTTACAGATGCTGTTTGATACACCTGTGCTAACAAGAAAAACTTTAGTGGAATACTGTCCATATCATGATTCCTTAATGAAGCTGTTTATCTACTATATATATTTTGATACCAAAAACTTGAATGTGAATGAACTCTTCTCATTTAAAACACCATTAGGGAAGATACTGAAAATCAGTTATGGCTCTGATTTCAGAACAGTGCATCATTGCAAATGTAGATGACTGGTGTTATATTTCTGTATGTCTCTTCAGGATTAGAATCTCAGAAAGAAGAATCAAATCTCAGTGGGCTGTGAAGGTGCTCTGAACTTCCCTTTTCTCCTCTTGAGTGGGTCAGGGAGTTGTTACTTGTTTAATTTGCCGTCTCTGTATAAAAATGACTACTTTTTGGTGAGGAGTAATTCCATTCTATTTGTAAATTCTCAGATGACAACTAAGTTGATACTAATTTTACAACCAGATGCCCTTTTAACTCAGATCATTAGAGAAATGACTATCACCTCACAGAGTCATTTGCACAGGTCAGATTTTTAAAACACTGTATTATGTAATCTGTGTTGCTGTTTTGCAGAGCTGTTCAGACTTGCCCAGACCTAGTAAGTCAGCTTGGTTCTAGCAATTCCATTGGTGCTGCAGCATCCATTTTTTTCCTCCCAACAATGGTTCTTAATGGCAGTTTACTATATTTTCTTTTGGAAGCTTCATGGCAACAGAGAATGCCACATAGATTTAGCATGGCTTCTCTTCTGAATAAGTGGAATTTGTTGTGTTTATGGAGATATAAAATACATTACTTTCTTCAGTGTACTTTTTTGGAAAAAAAACAGAAGCTGGAGGATATGTTTCTTTGCAATGATAAATGAGTTCAGAAAGCAGCTGCAAAACAGCACTATGTTCTGATTCTAGTTGGCTGTGAAATTTGACATAATTAGTAAGGCTTAGAGGCTGTTTCAATCAGTAAATTTGGCTGGAAGTATGATTTATCTAAAGAGGTAAAGGGAGCAGAGAAGGATTAGGAAGAGGCGTGAAAGAATACTTCCAAGATCTGAAGTTCAGTCTCAACACATTTTTAGTGAATTATATCATAGTTTCAAAATTTCAAACATTTTTTCAGCTATTTTAGTGCTTAGTAGTGAAGAAAATGAACCAAAAGTGTAATTGTCACACCTGTTAGATGCTCAAAAATAACATTCTTCAAGATGATTGAACTTCATTTGATAGAATTCTTCATATATAGGATATTTCATATTTTCTTTGTGGAGGCTACGGACTGAGTTTATGGGATTGAAATATACTGTCCAGGTTGTGAAGTCTAGTAGTTGCAGTCACAATCCAGTTAACTGATGTTCAGTTGAGAGATGTTACAAGAAAATTCCAGCTGTCGTCTTCCCCACCTTTCCTTGCATTCTTGCGCACTCAGGTGAACTCATATACCTCTTGTAAGTCCCTAGTGTTATGAAGATCCTGAGGAAAACCTAAATCCTTTCGTACAAAAATCAGAGTCCTAGAAATGTGGGGTGTGGCACAAGAGATGTAAGTGATGTCCAGTGAGTATGCCCAAGTAATTTCAGTAGCTGCATCAAGTCCCCACCGCTGAGGAAGCCAACAGTTGTGTTACGGCCTTGAAAGTAGCGTTCTTTGAAGATGCTGACAAATATCGAGGCTTGAAGTGGTTTATTCAACAAAATGTGACGCTGTAAACCAACTTTGCTTCTTTCCCCAGGGGCCACCTGAATGACCTTGAAAATATTGTCCCATTTCTTGGCATTGGACTGCTGTATGCTCTCTGTGGCCCTGAGCTGTCCACAGCCTTGCTGCACTTCAGGATCTTCACCGGGGCTAGGATCCTTCACACTTTTGCGTACTTGATCCCTCTTCCCCAGCCCAGCAGAGGTTTGTCTTGGGCAGTTGGGTATGCAGTGACCATCTCGATGGCGTACCAAGTGCTGAAGACGACGTTGTACCTGTAGCAGAGTCATAGCTTCTATGTACCATTCCACGTTCCATGCAAAGTTTCCAGCAGTGTATGATGATGTCTTGAATGAGCCAGCATGAGTTTTCCATGGTGACTGGAATTTGGTTTTTAACAGAGGCTTTTCATTCCTGTTCAGAAATATTTCTTTTTAGAGGAAAAAAAAAATCCTTTTCCCTATATTCCCTATTCATGGGCTGCATTGCCAAAATATTAGATTGAATGTTCCCTTTGCGATTTGTTGAGTGCTTACAATTCTAAATGTGCACTGATGCTGTATTGATAGCATGTGTGGTAATTTTCTACAGATGCACTATTTTTGGCTGTAGCTCGGAAGTCTAAATCAATAAAGACAAGAGGAAAAAAAAGCATGTTTGTATTTTTGTTTTCATTTTGACTCTTCTCACTGCAGCCAGCAAATAGCATGTCACTATGTATCATGAAGAGATTCCAATCACACAGTTCTTTGAAGAATGCTTACCTTAATAATAAGATATAACCAGTAATGCTAGGCTTGTAAAAAAATCTTTGATGAAATTGTTTGTGTAATCCACTTTGGGTTTAAAAAACCCAAACCGTTGCAGCTCCATTTCAGTTCAATAGATTAAAAAGAAAAAAAAGTATTTGGGCTAAAATCTGTTCAGTGACACTGGTGAAAATTAGAAGTAATTCCTTTTGTTGAAGTTACTCCAGACAAAGGCTCTTTTGACAAGTCTAGTTGTCATTGCTAGATGCATTCAGAAACAGCATTTTTAACTTCGTGTCAAGCTTCTGTACAGGAATCTTATTCTAAAGAGGAATACCTGGAGCCTGTGTTTATTTCTGTAAGTGTTACATTTGAAACAAAACTAGCTTCAAATCCCTTCCATTTGTTCAGTGGTATCAAAGCCCTGAACATTCACTTGCTATGTGCTGAGAAGCAGAAAAGATAAACAGAAACCCTTAGAAATACCTAGGGTGATTCAATGTTTTCCTGTGTTTCTCGTGCATTTATTTTAAACTTACATTCTATTTTCCCTTGCTCCCACAAATACCATCTGTGCATCTGGGTGGGGTACGTGCTCAATCTGGGAAATCTGATTTACCAGCTTCAGTCAAACTCCGACTGCCAGCTCCGTGGAAGAGTGTTGGAGTGATCCTTGTCAAACGGCTCTTCTTGCAGCTTCTCCAGGCTGTGCTTTAGAGAGGTAAACTGTCCCTGCTGTTGTACAGCTGCAGACTTTGAAAGGTTAGCTTAGCTTCTGGAAAACTAGTAAAGCAGGGATGTCAAACTCATTTTCACAGAGGGGCACATCAGCCTCGCGGTTGCCTTCAAAGGGCTGAACATAATTTTAGGACTGATACAGTCCTAAATTGACACCCCTGTAGTAAAGGAAAAAATAGTATCTTAGTTGTATGTATTACTGAGTTAAAATTAATTTTCACCTTTTAAAATATGCACATGTGGATCTTGGACTGACATTATCAGGTTCTGTTACAAAATCATTAAGCAAAATAATCTATAACTGATGAAATGACTGGCTGTTATCAGCAAGTGTGCTGCTTTTGACCTTGTCAATGTACAGAAAAGGCTGGTCCATGGGAGACATAAAAAGAGGTCAAACCAATGTATAGTAGGCTTCGTTTCTGTTTCTTATGCCTGTTATTCCCACCACAATTCTTTGACGGCTGGAGAAACAATGTATTTTCTCTCTGCCAATTATTCCTGGCATTTTATATTCTCTACTTCTCCAAAGCACTTTGCGTATCTTCAGAGTGGCTCTAATAGTTGACCATGACGTACTTTAAAATACTAGCTGACATAGCTTGACCTGGTTAGCTAATTTCGTCTCTGAGTGAATTTCATGGGCCGCTTAATTTTTAAAAGTGTGAACACATGAGCAATGCCTCAGTTTAGTTTTTGACTCTGTGGGTAAATGCTTATGTGGCTTTGGCCAAAGTTACTTTGTCCTGGTTTTCCTGGCTGCAGGCAGATGCGCTGTAGGCAGTGAGTTATTGAGAGGGTGACTGGCAAAAAGCTCTGAGCTAGAATTTCAATTTGAACATGACTTCACATCCTGTCACAACAAAGCGGGTGTTTAGAACTATAAATGATACATTAAATGTTTCCTTGAATTTTCAGAAGCAAGGTTGTATCTGAACTTCACTGCCTTCAAGGTATTTATTTCAAGAAGCTGGATCAATTTTTCTGAAAGTGATGAAATTGTGTAAGTCACCAAAATACAACAAAAAAAAGGCTTAGGCTCCTAATTGAAGTCAGTTTGGAGTTTTGAAAAATTTTCTAATCACCTGAAGCCTGTTACGTTCATTACACCATACTTAGCCATATGTCTTCCTAGTTACTTAGAGAAACAAATTCAATCTAGATTTTGGTGGAGAATGCTTGTAACGTTTGTCCTTTCTAAAGGCATGAAGTAAAAAGCAAAACTTTAAAAATCTCCTTTTAAAAGTAACTAAAATGTTTTCTGTTATTATTCAAGCTAACATGATTTTAATTTCAAGGCTGAAGTTTAGGAAGAACTTTTTTCCACTGCAGTACAAATCTTGTCCTGCCAGCTGAGATGGCACATGAAGTGCTCTGTGAAAGGTTGTATGGACATATGTTAAAATACTGTCATTATTGAATACCTCCAGGTGTCTGACAGTAAAATACATCTTTGTGATTCACATCAAGTGAAACAGTATTAATTAAATACTGATTTTCAAACTTCCAAATCTTGATTAGTAAATCCCATTCCTAGATTTTGAAGGCTAAAATAGATCATTAGCTCCTTCAGCCTGACCTCTAGTGGAAAATACGCCCTGGAATGGCTGCCCTTCTGCTGAGGTTGGTTTAATCACAGCGTGAATTTGGGAAAGGTGTGTGATCTTCATTCAGAGACTTTGGGAGACAGGCATTGATTCACTCTTTTCTATGACATTGTTTCTCTCTGGAATATATGCACACTAAACTTAGTCTTTAAAAACAACGTAAGGTTTTTCTTTTTTTCAAATCAAGGCAAGTTATTATTACATTATTGCAGTGCAAGGAGGAATGTGAAATATTTAAACAGGTACTTTCCCTCCTATAAAGCACTCTGCTTTTTACTCCTCTATACTCTTGGAGAAACAAAAATGTATAGCCCTTTTCCACATGTAAAAACATACTACTCTTCTCTTTTAAAAGTAGATGTGAGAAATGCGAGGTATAATGCCTGAAGTTTTTTCTGTATAATAATGCTAATTAAGCATTCTTAAGAGTATATGTTACAGTGCATACACACACAGACTGCATTCTGCACAAATGCTTGCAATGTATGAAGTTGTAACTGTGATCTTATGCCATAAATTCCGTAAGTGGTACTACGGTGATGTAGGGCATCCCTTGCTAGCCTGGAGTGAATCATATTGAAGTGGATGCTTGTGAAAGAGTGGAAAATAACGACTTCAGCACACTTTCTTCAAAGCCTATTGAGTTGTAATATGGGCAGGGGAATGGCGGCTGACTTCTATTGACTAGTCAGCCTCTATTCCTTGACACAGTGTTTCCAAGTTCTGACCTGCATGCCAGGTGACTGCTTTTGCCATGGAAACACATTTGAAAGTAATTTATTTTTATGCATTGAAGGACATTATTTTAGCAGTGGCCACATAATATCCACAGTTGAATGCTTTTATATCTGGCTCTTCTTTGCTGGTGGATCCCCGTGTGTATCACCACTGGCAGCATCTTTCTTTTATTCTACGTCTTATATGTGCTGGTGGACTTCTGAGAGAGCTTAAGAAGAAGTAGTTCCAAGAAACCTGTCTTTAAAAAAAAAAAAAAAAAAAAAAAAAGAAGAGTGTTTGTCTCATGGGTAATGCTTGTCCAGTGAGAGGGAATAAATTCAGAAGGTAGTGTCAGTTCTGCAGAAACAATAAGGAGGAAAAAAAAAAGAGAAGAAGGACTGAAAGGAGAGAAATATCTTACTGATAGCTTAGTCACAGCATCAAGTAGCAAACTGGATGAAGACTTGTAGCCGAAGTGTTATAAGAGAGGCGGATGGCTTTCTGATTCTGTGGTTTTATTTTATAAACTTACTTTACAATCTCTATTTAAAATATGTTTATTTTTGAGAATGCTTTTCCTTGTGCGTCAAGTCATTAAATATCTGCAAAGAGGATTATAAATACCTCAAATCAGAATGCAGGTGACCCATCGGCTAGGTCGACTTGGTAGCTAATTCTGTTTAACCAGTTGCCTCTTAAGGCACCTGTGGCACACAGACCACTGCTGTGGGAGGTGGGAGTTGTGTGACTATGATTAATTGCCTGTAAAACTGCCCCAAAAATGACATTGTACCTACAGTGCTGGAGAGGATGTTTTTGTTTTGGTTTGGTTTTTCTTTTGTGTGTGTGTAAAGTCATATTTGACACTCGTTTTCAAGTTTATGGAAAAGTAGCCCTTTTCACTGCAATACATTCATGGAAATCAGAAAAGACCTTCAGAGCAAGGGTGAGTTTTTCTGGGAGCTGGGGAGAAAGGAATCAGGTCTGTAGGTTGTCCCACATTTTGTGGAAGAATTTCTGAGCTTCGTCTCTTCAACCCTCACCTTAGAGAGGATCTGTAGGGATTGGTGTATGTGGAATTGCCACAGAAGTGGTCCAGATATGTTAAAATTCTTAATCTATAGGTGTCCAAGAGACCTTTATATAATTGCTATAAAGGTAGAACTTCATCTGCTTCGTCTTTTGATAGAATGTGGCACTAAAAACTCCTGTTTTCCCTAATGAGCCTGCAGTTATGTTCTAGCATACAGGACTGCCTCATTTAGTTAATACTGGGTAGCTATACAGCACAAAGCTGCTTACCTGTGGGCAGGTGTGATCCATCTTACAGGCTGCATTTCTCAGAGAGCAGGGCTGGCAACCTAGGTACTCAATTTGTGTGTCCCTTCTGTATAGTTAAAGGGGTGTTTTCAAAAGAATGACCCAGGTTCTTACAAACACAAATATTCTTTGGTATGAAAGTTGGCTAGGACTGCTTAGTTGATGCTACTCAGCTCTTCTGTTGTCTCTCCAGCAATTTGGAGTTTGCTGTGGATCTCTTATTGTCTTCAGCTGGGAGAAGGGTCTGATGCTGCTGATCTGCCTTGTTAGCTGACAGATGGCTTATTCCAGTAATATTTCATGAGCACTTCATGATGATTATGATGGAATGTTCACTGCTGATAAAAGTGACAAGCACTAAATCTTACCATTTGCTCATTGGGTGAGTTTTTGGAAGTTTTGACAAACTGGAATTTGGTTTTGGTTGATGCTCAGCCCTCGGTTGGAGTTTGATATACCTGTCTACTTTCGAGGTAAAAGAAATTTGTTCTGTGCGTCCTCTTGGTTTTCCTCAAGATGGTTCTGTAAGTGAAAGCGAGGGTGCAGTTTCCTTCTTTCTATCTGGAGTTCTGTGGTAGTGTTGGGTTTTTATGACTCTTTCGTTTGGATTCAGTTCATTTTGAGAAATCCGACTTTCTTCAAACAAATTTGACTTAACTTTAAAAAATTACTGTTAGCTCATCTTTCTGCTTTGCCCAAATGGAGTTTAGTGCTAAGTATTTTCCCAATGTATGTGTCTATGTGATAGAAAATAATAAAATGGGCAGACTTTTTCCTTTCTTTAATTTTGGTCTTACCTTCAACCTTTCTTCATTGCTGATGAGAAACGAGTGATTTTCTCAGATCCATAGGCATTGGCAGTAGGTTTTCCTCCCTCTGCTCGTTCTTAATTCTGTGCATGGTACCGCTAGATGTCCCTCTTTGGCTTTTTTATTAGGATTCAGGACCGGGCCTGTGAAGAATAAAGCAGCTGTGCTCTGCATCTCTGGCAGATTGAGTTGTAGAGGGAAAAGTATTTCGCTAGCTTCAAAGAAGAAATTTATAGTGGATATTAAGACAAAATAGTGTCGCTGTACAGTAAACTTGTACTGAAAACGCCTTTATGGAAAAAGTGACCTTTGTAGAAACAGAATATTTAACCTGTGGCTGAAGCATTAGAATGTTTTGTTTTGCTTTTTTAAATTAATAAGGTACCAGGTAACTGCAGCTTCTAAATTCTTCTACTGAGGTTCATAGAGAACTATGCAGTTTATATTTTAATTGTCTGCTATTGTTTTTGGTAAGTAAATACATTTTATGGTTTGTATTTAACAGTAGGCTAATCTGAATGAGACTGAGACCGTTCAAAAACTTGAGATGGGTAAAGAAGTAGAGATAAAACTCAGAAGCTGTGTCTGTCTGCCACAATATCCAGAGGAGAGGCTCAATGCAAATGGTTCGCTTGAAAGTATTTCGATAGAGAATTCAACTTTGGAATTTAAAGGTGCTGTAAAAAATGTCGCTTGTATTTATACAAAACTGGGATGCCCTATAAAGCAATGTGTGCACAGCAGATTTATTTGTCACATCAAATGCCAGGAAAGTGGTGGGGGGGCACCTTTGAGTGATCCACTTGGCACAGAGGTGGAGTACAATGTCAGCATAATGAATAGGACCTTGCTTGGTGGATGGAAAATATTTTAAATCGAATTTTTATTTAATGGATTTGAACTTTTCATGCCCAATTACCTTTTTGCTGAAAGAGAACAATAATAATAATAATAATAACAATAATAAAGTGCAAAGGTTCAGTTTCATTCTAGAAATGGGGAAATGTTCTTGGAGAGCTGTCAAAAGGCATAGTCAGATCTCAGGAGCATGGAGCAAGGCAGCTAATGCTCTGGAGCAGATGTCCATCAACTTTTGTGGCTTTATATATCCTGGTCAATGGTAATGTGACAGAATGAGATGAGTTATGTACAGGTACTGATGGCAAAAAAGAGTAGGTTAAGGACAGATAAAATATGTCCTTGCAAGGGGGTTTGTTTTATTTTCTTAATGTGTCCAGTTATGTCTTAGAGGTGCTGGAATTGTGGAGAAACCCATCCTGCAAAATGAAGGTAACAGGATTTAAGGAAACTAGTCCAGGATAGCTGGAATCTATCCAGAAAAGCTGAATCTATCCTATAGCAGGAATGTAAGAAGGGTAAAGAAAAGCAGCAAGCCCTATTAAATTCTATGGGTCTTTTCCTTCTGAAATATTAACCTGTTCTCTGTGAACTTCCATCACAGAAATTTTTAACTCCAGGCACATGTACATCTATGAAGAAAAGCTTAGCCCAGAGGTGTTGGACTGTGCCAAATAAAAGTGTACTTTCAAGAGTGTATGTAATGAGAGAGGA
The DNA here is from genome assembly GCF_036013445.1 of Caloenas nicobarica. Taxonomy (NCBI): domain Eukaryota; kingdom Metazoa; phylum Chordata; class Aves; order Columbiformes; family Columbidae; genus Caloenas; species Caloenas nicobarica. The sequence continues at coordinate 82,796,122 of NC_088245.1, read as the reverse complement.
CACATCTGTGTGCTCTTTATTTAGTTCTCATCACTATGATATCTGGTCTACAACGTATTGACTATACACCTAATTCAGAGACCAATTAATTGAATGGAAAGGTTCCTACCGACTTTCACAGGCTTTGTATCTAGACAAGTAGTATCTATCGTATGCCATTCATTTAGTTAAGTATGTGCAGAATACAGTCTGCACTAAAATATTTACTGCAAGCAAAAATGTCCAGATAAAATATTATATTTTGTAAAATTTCAGAGAAAAAAACCTGTCAGGTAAGTGCCACACTGGTTCAGCTTTAGTTCTGCTGTAACTACCACCAGAAGTGGCTAGTCCCTTGTTTACATATTCTTGATTGTAGCAAGAGCTTTATTGATGGTTGGCCTTTGACTTGGCATTACTGATGGCTCATATGGTGCAGTCCTCAGCAGGGGACATAAGAGAGCGTCACTGTAAAACGGATCCTGCTGGCCATGTGGTGCTGTTTTGTTCTGTATGCTGCTAAAAGGGCCACTGTCAACTTGAAATCCAGTCAATTAAAAACAAACAGGCTAATAGGAGCTTCGTGTCCCCAAGTCCTTTTGCCAGTTTCTGTTTGACTGCAATCAAGAAGATCCTATTTTTAACCATGTTTTCGTCATTCTTTTTGGTAGCTTTTTTCGTGTGTATGTGTGTGGGTGTGTGAAAGTATAAACCATGCTAAATGAGGTACTGGCTTCTTCACTGATATGCAAATGAAAGAGTGAATATGACTAAACCTGAAGCACACAAAGTAAATAAACCACAGTTGCTTTGTGTATTTCACAAAGTAAGAATAAAAGATGCATTTCCTTTAACTCTTTCAGTTACTAAGAATTTCATCTGAAAATTTAATGGAATGAGCTTAGCAGTAAAATGGATAAACAGTGTTTTTCTTGGCAACCTCTAGAAATACTAATTTTAAAAATTCAATAAAGTTTGTTAGATCTGAATAAATGTTTTAAAAATACTTTTTGAAACAAACTGGAAAAATCATCATTAAAATTGCTCTGATTGGAAAAATAAAAATTTTTTGTAAAATACTACAATTAATTATTTTTACAATGGGCGCAGTGGATTTTCTAGGCACTTACCTACAGATAACATTTAACTATGTTTATACAAACTTCTCTTATCTAAAACTACCCCCTTGAATTGGTAATTCCAACAGTGCTTAAAATTGGACTCTGGAGCTGCTCAAGAAGGTCTGTGTTTGGCCACACAGCAGGCTATGTACTGAGGAATGCCATGGAGGCCAGGCAGGATTCATCATGATGGGACTGATTCTGGAGGCATTGCAGATCATCAGTTTCCATGGACTGCAGGGCAAATTGGTGGCATTCAGCACCTTAGTTTGAATGTACAGGTTCAGGTCAGGACTATCGATTTGGGATATTCAAAGACTCTTAGGATGTTTTCTGTTCAGAGCCCTAGAATCTAGTAACTATTCCTACATTTATACAGTCCTAAAATTACATTTGACCCTTTGAAGGCAACCATGAGGCTGATGTGGCCCTTGCTGAAAATGAGTTTGACACCCCTGCACTAGATGACATCTAAGAACTACTGCAGCACCAGCCACAAAAGCAATGCAACTTGTGGACAGCTCATATCCACTGAAGATCAGGGACTGACCATTGAGATACTAGTACAGAAGACAGCAATCTCAGTCATATATTGAGAGGCCCATCACACAACTGAAATTTTCAACTACTAATAAAACTGCTGTTTCTCTTTAAGTTTGATTATGAATTTTCTCCCTCCTCTGTTTTGTAGTGTTAAAGTGATACCACCAAACATACCAGAGATCTGAGATTCTCATATTCTCCAAGGTCTCTGTGCTGTCAGTGGACTTGGTGTTGGCAATAGAAACTCCATTGCAACCCTGGCAGAGCCAGTTGATGGAGTGGTTAATGATGCAACACTTTTTTTAGTAATGTGTCTCATTTGGACACCACAGCACATCCTGTTTGTATTTCATCTCTTTTCCCTGGTACTTTATCTATGTCCACTACTCTTGCGTTTTGACCCAAGGGACTTTTATTTTAATCATTTGCTCTTCCTACCTGAACTTTCTTGTACATACTTAATTTTACTTTACCTGAGACTTGAACATATGGAACAGATATTTTTAATTCTCACAGTTAACACCTGATTGCTTGAAAGATATATTTTTCTACTTCCAAAGAAAGCATTTAAAATCTCCTATATTCTCACTTGCCACCCAGAAAGATGTTTAGTGCTGACCAGGAATGCATACAAAGTGAAACTTGTTTGATTTTTTTTTTTTTTAATTTTTATTTTATTTTTTTCCCCCTAGCAGGACACTAACTGGCTTTAGTGAATGAAGAAGCCTTATCCAATGGAGACTTCATGTTTCTTTAGAGGCACGTGGGCTTATTTGGCCTACTCATGGACCTGTTTCAGGTAGTCATATTAGGGAGGCATCAAATGCTGGCAGTTTTATTAGCAGGGCCTTGATATTGTGAGAATCTGGTTACATATATCTCTGACCAAGAGTAGCAGTTACTTGCTTCTGCTCATTAAAACTAAGAATTTTATAACTGAAACACCAAAAGGCCCATGTTCTATGCCAGTCTTTTTTTTGACTAAGATGAAATCTATATGCTTCTCTTTCTAGTCTCCAAACTTCTATTTGTAAAAGAATTGAAGCTTAAACAAACACTAACTACTGAAATTGCCTGTATATGAGTTGACTGAGTTGTAAATCACACACACACTCACACTCTCAGGTATAAAGGTTCAGCTGTAAGGTAAGAGAAGAAGACATAGGGACAAAAGCTAAAGTGCCAAAGAAAAAAGTAAAGCAATGTGGTACCTTGGAATTAGGAAGCCTGGTCTACTACTGCCATGTGATATGAGCTGGAACACCTCTTTTTGCTTTGATTTTGTTTCTGTCACCTTTATTTTTGCCACGTTGAACAAGGAACTGTATCTTGTAACAAGTGAGAATTGTACAGAACATAGTGTAACAATATCATGTTTGTGATGGGAGTTGCAATTTTAATTTGTTGCTATAGGTGGTACTGTAATATTAATACATAAAGAAGAAGAAATAATAAAAATATGAGAAAAATAAATAAAAATAATGGTAGCAAATAAATGCCGATTTTTCATACTGTCTAGGGAGATTTCCAGCTAAAGCAATTTTTAAGCTTGAAGGGGATATGTTGACGTTCACATGGTGGCTTTTGAACTGAGTGCAAGTCTATTAAATACCAAACCTCACAGAACCATGGCTAGATCACACCCCGCACCTTTCTCCTACCTGGTAACTGTCTGTGATTAAAAACCTGAGCACTTTACAAAAAGGTTGTTCCAAGATGTCCAGAAAGGCTTGAGATAAGACGTGAAAGTTAGAAGATACTTTTCAAAATGAAAAAGGTTCTTGATATGGGCAGCCAAGAAAAGTTTGAATGCAGTCTCATCCATAAGACAAGACTTAATTGCCACAATTTTCTCCAGCCTCATCTTGAACGGGTTTCCCTCTCACTTAGCCTTTCTAGGCTATTTTTTTTTTTTTACTTACAGCAAAGTACTACTTAGTTTTCTCTCATTTTATAGTATTGCTGTTTTAAAGTCGATGTAGTGGTTATGTAGTTCAGAGAGGAACAGAAACATAGTAAGACTTGTGCAGAAGTCCTTTCTGAGAGAGACCTATAGATCTCATACTTCGAATTATTCTTTCTGATATGTGTTACTTTGGCCAGAAGTGAGAATGTCAGTATCAAGCTCTCCAGCTTTTCCTTGGTTACTAAATTTGGGAATGCAATAACATAAATCAGTATTCAAGGCAGCTGGATTTTCTCAAAGATGCTATTCTGACAGGATAATGCTTACTGATCTTCTATAGTGGCATCCGTAATAACACATTCTCAAAGAGCAGTTACTATACAATAAAGGTGATTCTTTAGGATTTTGAGGTCAGCATGGGTCTCCTGGCTTGTCCTACAACCTCAGTGTTTAAAGTTCTCACATACTGTATGGGCTTTGAGTTACAAGAGAACAAAAGAGAAATGCACATCTTTCTCTTGGGACTATAGAAAGACTTACAAGGTGTAGAGGACTCACGTGTTATCAGCAGACACACTTTGCAGAAATATCTAGAAATATGGGGTGGGGATTTGAAAGAATGATTTTTTTTTTTTTTTTTTAATTTTTTTTAGTGTGTCAAGGAAGACGCCTGAAGTGAAAATACATAATATAGAATCATAAAGTAGTTTGGGCTTTAAGAAACCTCTGGAGATCATCTTGTCCAATCCTCCCAGCTCAAAGCACATCTAAGTAGGTAAGCAAGCTCATGGCTTTCTTCAGTTGAGTCTTGGACATCTCCAAGAGCAGAGATTCCAGAAGTTTTCTTGGCAACCAGAAAGGTTAATTACTGAAGTCTTCTTATCAGAAGTCAGTTACTGATTTTTTTAAAAAGTCGTATAACCTTGTCCTAACAGTTGTAGTGGGGATGACTACTATAGAGGCACTGCTGTGTATCTATAAAGGAGAGGGCAGAAGGTAGCAGAGGGAAAAGCCATATTTCTCAGCGTAATGGTTTTGCTGGTATTCAGAGAGCTGTAGTGGATCAGACTGGCAGCAGACCACCAAACAGTGACTGTGACCTTTTTTGAGTGCAAGTTTGGCTTTGGGAAGTGCTTTGGAGGTTCTTCTTGGTCCAACCACTGAGCTGGTCATTGCCAGTTGCCATATAAAATCCACTTTTCGTTGCACATCACAAACCAATCATGATATGGTTCGTTGTTGTTGCATAGAATAAGACAAGACGACACTTCAAAACAACTATTTTTTTGATTTTTGGTCAGCTCATGACACTTCTCGAGCTTTTTCACCTTTCCAATTTGCTTCAAATGCCAAACGATGGTAGAATGGTCAACATTGAGTTCTTCGGCAACTTCTCATGTAGTTGTAAGAGGATCAGCTTCAATGATTGCCCTTGGTTGTTGTAAACTTCCAATGATCGGCCACCGAGCTCCTCATCTTCAGGGCTTTTGTCTCCTGTGCGAAACTTCTTGACCCACCACTGCACTGTACCTTCGTGAACAGTTCCTGGGCCAAATGCATTGTTAGTGTTGCAAGTTGTCTCCTCTGCCTTGTGACCCATTTTGAACTCAAATAAGAAAATTCCTCAAATTTGCTTTTTTTGTTTAACATCATTTCCATAGTCTAAATAAATACAAAATAAACAGTGAGTAATAAGTCAGTAGCAAAAAAAATCATAAAGCAGGAAAAGTGCATTGAAACGATGTATAACATAACCACATTTATTTAAGAATGTATTCCAACATCAAGCGGCAAATTTTAACAACGCAAAAGCTGCAATTACTTTTGCACCAACATAATACCTCGCAGAATCTTTTGGACAGATACCATTGCTAATTATACAGTAGTTCCCTTGCATGCTACCACAGCATTAATAATAATAATAGTAACCATATTTTAGTATGACTCATGGAATCATAGAACAGTTTGGTTTGGAAGGGACCTTCGAAGGTCGTCTAGTCCAACCCCCCTGCAATGAATAGGGACATCTTCAACTAGATCGAGTTGCTCAGGGCCCCATCCGCCTGGCCTTGAATGTCTCCAGGGGTGGAGCATCTACCACCTCTCTGGGCAACCTGGTCCAGTATTTCACCACCCTCATTGTAAAAAAATCCTTCTTTAGTCTGAATCTACTCTCTTTTAGTTTAAGACTATTACCTGGTTTTGTATCACAACAGGCCCTACTGAAATGTCTGCTCCCATCTTCCGTATAGGCCCCTTTGAGTATAATACTGGAGGGCTGCAATAAAGTCTCACCAGAGTTTTCTCCTCTCCAAGCTAAACAACCTCAACTCTCTCAGCCTTTCCTCACAGGAGAAGTATTCCACCCCTCTGATAATTTTTGTGTTTCTCCTCTGACCCCTCTCCAACAGGTCCATGTGCTCCAGAGCTGGACACAGGACTCCAGGTGGGCTCTCACCAGAGCAGAGGGGCAGAATCATCTCCCTCAACCTGCTGGCCATGCTCCTTTTGATGTGATTATGCATTTCAGTGTACACAAAATACTATTGAGAAGGTATTCCACAGTGTAAAATATTTATTAGGTAATCTGAAAGGTCTTTGTGTGGCATGTGCAGTTTTTCAGATATAGTTGTATTTACCCAGTACTGCCTATAAAACGTATTTTAACCTTCCTCCTCAAAGATATTCTAATGCATCACTATAATATCCTTGTGAAACAAACATTTGGATTTTTTTAACAACCAAAACCATCATTTCACAAGGCTTTATACAAATGGGAAACGTAGTTAAGATTTATTTATTATGTAAAATGGCAGAGATTATTATGTTTATTACTTTTAAATTGCACAATACTTTTACATTAGGATCAATTTTAGAACACAGGATTAGCTACTATAACTACTAGCAGTTTTGGTGCCTTATTACCTTCTATTATATTCTGAAGTAATTTTCATTTATTTAATTTAAATTTCTGACATTCTGCTTTTTCAAGCCTTAATGTCTTAGTTCCTAAAAATCCAGTTGGTGTTTTCTATCTCTGCTACTAAAGAAGTGCTGTTATTAAGTGATTTGATGGCTTGTTTAGTCCCTTGACTATTCCAAGGCTCACTTTGCTTAATTTAACTACTGTACTCGCCTGCTCCCTCTCTCCTCCCCCCCGCCCCTTTTTTGTTCTTAATTGTTTTCAGAGTACTCAACTTCCTGTGGGGAATCAGTCAGCATGCCAGACTTCAAAGCACTTGTTACAGTAGACCAATTTGGCAATATGCTAATTTAAGCCTATTTTTGTATCTTTCTACGTTGTTTCTACGCAAACAAAGATCATTTTGGACATTAGCGAAAGAGCGAGGTCTTTGGAGGCTTTTTATTGCCTCATCTTATTGGCAGAAAAAAGAGAGTGACTCTCAGCTGTTGGAGATGGAAAATATCTGTAGGGTCTCATTTGATACATCCTTCTCTTCATCACTTCCTCCATTTTATTTGCTTTGCCCAATCTGATCCTGGTCCTTCAAGTGAATCCACATACACTGCATGTGGACTAGCTTTAAACCAGGGTAACTGGTGTACAGCTCTTACTGTATGACCATGAGATGTGGGGCTGAGGGGCCTCAGCTGTGCAATTCTCTATGGGTTCACAGATGAAAATATGTGAAACCTAAGGAACACTTAACTAGACAGTTTGGACCTCTGAAATTCTCCGAACAGTGAAACGGGTTGAATCTGTGAAGTTTTTAAGTGTGCTGGGCAAAAACATTACATCTATAATTACATGCACATTTACTGACACTGTACAATTTAAACCATCAGACACCTGACAGGTGAATCTAGGAGATGCATATAAAAATTTAGTACAAATTTATCCACACAGACAGTTGCATGACTGAACTGCTCAGAAGGATCATTGATTCATGTTCCTTCATGGATGAAGTTACTGAGTGCTTTGGACATAATCCAAATAAGATTTTATGTGTTTAACATCACGCATCATCTCAGCTAAGTCAATGAGGTCATAGTTCCAGCTTCATCCATGCTGGCTGTATGTATCCTTGAGTTGTCTATCTTTAAAGATTTGGTCTATATCCATCACAAAGCCATGATTAATGCTATTTCTGTTAAAATAACAAGAGCTGCCAGCTTTGTGCTTCATGCTGGTTGTAGGGTAAAGAATAGATGATCTGGCAGGAAGTATACTGGGAAGATTTTTTTTAATGAATCTGAACTGGCAAGATGAGTTCATTTTGGGTCTGGAGAGCACAGCATTTTTGTCGTGTTGTCAGAGGCTAGTGTCTTGTAGAACCATGACCTTGGATTTATCACCTGCTTATAATTAGAGATGTTTAGCTTTTCAGTCGATTATTTGATGATAGAGAGAGAAATCCTGGCCAGATTCTGTAAGTCTTCAGTGGCATCAGAATCTCATTCAAGGCTGCTATTAGCTTTGTGTTTAGTAATCGATGCCTTTGCAGTACTTGATTATGGTAATTTCATTAGTGATACTGTTCCAAAATGGCATGGATTGATTTTTGCAAGGAGAGTCTTGTATACAAGGAAACAACCGGAATTCTTTTATTCTCATGTTTATTTTTTATCATCAAACTGAGGAATGCGTTTTCAAAATGCTCTCTCCATTTAAGAAGGCACTTCTGTTCTGGAGGACTTCAGACATGAATGGAGAGGCTATTGTGTCAGCAGAGGCTGACGGCAGAGGCTGTGTACTTATAAAAGGGCACAGACAGGTCATACTATGAAGAGTTATCAGGAATCTCTTACATGTAACATATAATTTTTATTTGAGAAGATGGTGAGCATGAACTCAGCGTAGAGTGCTGGCACAACGACCCTTATGCGAAGGCTACAAAGTGGATTCCCGCGTCACCTTCTTTCTGCAGAGGGAGCACTGTGCAAATCCTGAAAAAGCCAATGTGAAGACTTTGTCTGAAGGTTGTCCAGCTGCTAGCTAAATAAGTACCTTGATCTTGTGGCCCAAGATCATACTAAGTTCTTAGGGACTTCCATAAACTAAATCTGAAGTCTGGCGCTTTGGAGAGTCCGATATATTGCTGTGATTAGTGATGCTGCCTTTTTTGGATGGGTGTGATCTAAAGGTGGTCTTTTGGTTCACGATCTCCATTGAAAAATGGAAACAAATGTTGGTTAATTACCAAAGTGAATTTTGTTTAAGGTTTCCTACTGTAAAGGAAAAACTAAAGAGACACATAACCTGTAATATTTCTTTAATGGAATTTAACTCGTTCCGTTCTTATTAGAAATAATAAATGTTGGCAGATTTTAAAGTGAAAACATAGTTTCTAAACAATGGGTCGAAAAATTTTAAACCAAAATATTTTAAAATTTTTCCAGACCATTTTTAAATTATTTTCTTTTAGCCAAAACTGCTCTCTGAATCCTGTCCATCTGGTGAACAGTTTCAGGCTGTCTAAAATGGTATCTTTCTCTGTAGTTAGGCCATTGCTCCAGTTCAGTGTTCTTTAAGAAATGATCTCTTATATCTCTTATACGTTTAACCACATGTATAAGATGGAGTGATGCCTGCATATGCAAAAGATCAAACTATAATAATGTCTTGGGAAATGGAAGATAACAGACTCTCCAGTAGCCCTCATTAGTGGAATTATAGCTAAGAAAATTATTATCTGAATACTACAGATGGTTCAATGGCTTCTTAGTGCAGGGACAGAGTGAAAAAAATTGTAAGCAAAACATGCTGGGAATGACTAAATGGAAAAAGAGAAAATTTTTTTCTGACTCCTAGTGGAAGCGGCTCCAAGTCAAAATGTCAGATTCAGATAGCTGCAGACCTTGAGGCTAATGAGATCTGGATCTGTATTTTGTAGCTTGCATCCGTAGTTTAAAGTGAATTTGAGATCTAAATTTATATGTGCGATGCAGTTTAATATCATTTGAGTTTCTGGTTCTGGTTCCAAACAGCTCTTAGACAGTGATCTGAGAAGCTTCTGAAGAAGGCAGTGGAACGTATGCCTCGCATTTTGCCTAAGTCTTTAAAATCAGAAAAAGGTTGTATTATCTATGAATGTAAATGTACAAAAGAAGTGTCAGTATTGTGCAAGCATAGGAAAGTAAAACATCTTCTTTCATAGTAAAAGTTTAGGTCTTGTCCACTAGATGTTTGTTGTTATTTATTGAATTTTGCTGTATTGATTTCTGTAACTCTGACTATTTATTTTTCTACTGCAGCACACATTTCAGTAAAAACTCTTTTGGGGGCAAAAGGCCAGAATGAAGTCTTTGCATGGCTTATCTCTAAAGTAGGAAGTGAGAGATTCAGAAGTTGCACCTATAAAAACCAGTGGGGATTCTTTGATGTCTCTCTTAATGTGCTGGGCTTAGATTACTTTGTGAGTACAAATAGGGTGAAAGGTTTGAGGTTACTTTTAACCAGCTCTTAGGATCATGATTTGTCCATGGGGTAGTTTTTAATAGAGCAGATACAAGGGGATGGGCTATCAGATGCAGTATCTTGAGGCTGAAATCCAGCCTCTGTCCACAGAAAGACTCACATGACCCAAAGATTCATGATATTTTCAATATCATACTTCTTTAAAGGCAGAATAAAAAAAAGGCCACGGCATAGGATATTTCTTCTCCAGTTTTTCAGCCCTTTCAAGTTATTTTCCATAACTAATAACAAGGTCCTCCCCTTTAATTTTTTGTTATTTATGCAGATGTTTTTTATGCAGACGTTTAAATGTAGAACACTAAGTACCACAAACTGCAAGACAATGTCACGGGAGGAGGCTGCATGGTGCAGGGTACCACTCAGGCCTGTGATACTGAAGTATGTTTAGAAGAGTTGCTGTTCTGTGGCAATCAGTTGGTAGTTCTTTGTTCACCATCTCTTGTAGTTCAGTTTCTACTGAAATGAAGAGCTTTGTAAAAGAGATAATTTTGAGGCTAAACAGTTCATTCCAGTTCTTGCATTTTTAGGGGTTACTGTTTTCAGCTGAGCCTGCTAGTTATATTTGGGAGCAAGTAGTGTGACAATGTTTAAATTTCAGTGAGAGAATTTTAAAATAAATAATACTTCTCTGAGTTTTGCACAGGTCAAGAGCATGCAAATTCACAGCTATTGTGGGTCAGCTCATTCACACTAAGAGTAATAACATGGTTCAGGATTAAGCCCTACAGTGGGGGACAAACTCTGCCCCTTGTTTCATCTATTGCTTTCCTTCATGTTCTTCTACCTGCATGGGACAACAGAACATGGTGTCAATAGGCCCACATTCTTCTGACTTCCTAATTCAAACCACAAGAGTTTCTAATAAGCTGCCAATCCTATTGCATATTTATTTTTGCAATGGCACCAAACCCACAAGTTGTATCCTTCACTGTTAGATATTCCCTAAATGCAATAAATTATGTTCTTACGCTATTGTAATGACTCTGTCCTTTTAAGTTGGTCAGTTAAGACCAGGTTTAGGTGCACTGTCTTTAGTTATGATGTAAGCCTTTCAACTCATAGGTAATTGTTTCAAGAATTCTGTTAAGCTGGTGTAACTGCAAGATTCCTGACAAGTGAAAAAGTATAATGAAGTGTGCAAATAAAAACCATCATGAAAAGTGATCCTTTTCGACACAATACTGATAGGAAACCTAAATCTCCCATCAAGATTTTCTTTACAGAAAATCTGATATAACTATTAAAATCAGTTTACCCCAGACACGTAGTTACGCAACTTGGATCGGAACCTAGCCTAGAAGATTCCACTTGTTTTTCCACTTTACACACACAGGGAACTGATAATTTCTGCTATTCTTTTTCAAATAGAAATGTTACATTTTCACTCTATGGATAAATGGATTAAGGTTTTGTCAGGCCAATTTTGAAGCTTTCTTTCAAGAAATTCACAAATCTTTAAAATGTCATACTGCTCTTATACTTTGGAACGTCTTAAAGATCTACCTAGGGAAAGGATGCATATTATTTATGACTTTCCTATAATCTTGACTTAATACATTTGAATCTACTAATTACTGGAAGAAAAAAAGATTTCTGAATGACTTAAAAAAAGCAAAGAAAATGTACAGGTTAGGAATTTGTTATTGTGGTGACAATAAGCCCTAGATAATTAGAGACTAATTTATGACCTAATTATATAGGCTGAAAATTCTGCCTTTTAGATCCATTTTGGACAGACCTGTCTATATATGAATCTTCTATTACCTACTCATAGCTATGTTGTTTGTCACTGTGCTTTTCCCCACATTAGGAGAAGTAGAGGAGAAAGTACTTTCTCCTTTCAGCATTTCCAGGACTGCAGAGGGACAACTTCACGTGCTGGAACAAACAGAGCAGTGTTGGACCAGTTCTTTTCCATAGAAAGATAAACCTAACTCTCACAGCAGATGAGCTGGAAAGGATATGGACATCTTCCTGGCCTAAAAGTATTTATGTGAAGGACACAGGATGGACTTAAGTCCCTACATTGGCAATGTCATTGGACTGCATTTTTTTTTCCTAAATGCAATACTGTCATTATATTTAAATTTCCAAAATTCTCATGTAGTCACAACCATATTCAAAAGACAATTTGAATATGGATCGTTCCATATTTGAAGCTAAGCTAGGACACTAATTAATCCCTTTTCTGCAGTTCTGTAATGAGTTGGCGAGCTTACAAGTACCACTGACCTCTAATGGATGGAATCAGAACTGTTCAGTCATTTGTCATGTCTCATAGGGCACAACTCATGGCAAATCTGCTTTAAGTTAAATACTAAGGACTTCTGCTTTTGGGTCAGGAGAAGCTAATTTCAAGCTCAGCTGCCGCCAGGAATTTCTGAGTGGTTGTGTTCTCCAGCTCAAGAGTAAGGTGTCATTAGCAAGCCCAAACGAGTGAGCAATTACTCACAGGAATGAGTTAATGCTTTGTTTGCCACTGTAAAAAAGTTTGCAGTCTGTCCACAGTAACAAATGTGAAGCTGTAGGTGGTGAGAAATTTGTTATACTATATAAACAGAACATTTCAGAGCTATTATAAAATTTGAGGTTTTTGCTGAACAGAGCTCTTTATTATGTCTTTCTTCATTGTGGGCTAGCTAGCAGTGATTCATGGAATATTGCTGTACATCTGATTTTAGTAGTTAGCCATTACATCATGTTAACATATTTCAGTAAGTAATCAGTTCAGGTTTTGGTATGCTGCTTTAATTCAGATTTCATTCTTTGCCGAGTATTTATTTTCGAAGGTGTGTTGTCCATCTTTGTCTGAGACCATGCTGCCCTCTTTGCAGTAGCCATTTTAGGATAAAATGCTTAATAAGATTTACATTTAAAAAATGAACTAAAAGAACTGGACACCCTCCAGCAAGAAACAAGTAATTATATCATTTGTATTGCAAAACAGGAGCAGCTATAAGACATCAGTATACTTTTTAAGAAGACTGATATTCTCAAGAAGCATTACATCACATACAAAACAACAGGCCAGGTGGAAAGGAGAAGCCCTCTCCAGTGTAACCTGCAGACTCATAGGCAGGGACGTGGTTTTTATTCTGGGTTCTGCTTAATCAAGAACTCGGAATTTACCCCTTCTGTTTTTTGCCTTTTGCTTTCATGATATTGTGATTATGAAAGCTAGTGAGGGACATAATTAGACTTTGTCCATGATCAGGAGAATTTTTTTGGTAGATTTGTCCCAGAAAATCATCCACGTATTGCATAACACATGCAGAAGACTTTTGTCTGGGTAGATTATCTTACATTTCTTCTCCCCACCCCTGCCAAAATATGAGCTACTGGGGTTTTTTTCTGTATAGCTGTGCAAAACCTGGCATAACTAAGGTGTATTTTCCGCGGTTGGTTAATATGGCAAGAGATATTTTATGTAGCTTAGGTGCTTCTGGCCTTTAGACTTCTTGTTCCAAGTGAAAATGCAGGAACTATTATTCCTGTCTGGTTGGATGACTAAACCAGTTTAAAGAGTCTTCAGGCAAATCACTGTTTGTGCTAAAACCCATGTAATGTTTTGTGAATCTCAAGTAGAAATGCTCATCAGTTTTTCAAATACTTGTGAATAATATGTAATCTCGTGAAAAAGAATCATGTATGTTTGGCATTTTATTAATGAAAATATTCCCAAATCATTGTCTTAGCTTGTTTAAATAATCAGTAACTACCCTGAAGACAGACCATTTGCAAAAAGCTGTTAGATGAGTATTAATAAATTAATATGTTAATTAATTCTGCATCCATGTACAGACTTTATTGCTGTTTGCTTTGTATCTTTTTTTAAGTAAACCATTTTGAGCTTTTATTTTTGTGTGTAGCAAACTTTACGTTAGAGTTGGTCAATCTATTCTCATATTGGCAGAAGGGGATTTTCATTGATCGTTTTCTCTGTATTTGCCTTTTTTCCTCCTTCTCTAAACCCTAGTGCTGTAATGCAGAAGATTTATTGTCAATGATTTATTAAAATGTAATTCTAAGGTGACTCCTTATCGTGAAAGTAATCTGCAGGCTATCTTTGTTTAAACTTGCAACCTGCTTTGTCAAAGAAAACAGCCTATGAAATTTTCATTATAATAGACAGGTTTTTATAATGAACTAGGAAAAAGCTATTATGACCAAACAACAAATTGTTAGGAAACTTATGCATTGAAACAATATGCTCATTAATTGTAATTTTTGGAGGAGTGTGAACAATTCCGTTTAATGGTTACATTTTTCAGTCTTACAAATTAATTTGAATTACCCAATATCACTTAATTTTTCCCTAGGAAAGCTTTTGCTTGCCCGAGCAATATTATAACTGCTAATTCAATTACACTGAAATTGTTTAATAGAAAATATAATTGCTTATTCATACAGAATACCCATTAAAGAAGTGCAAAGGCCTATACCCTAGGGTTACTACATATTAGTACTTTGGGAATTCAGATGGGAATGCTGGGTAGGGAAGGTGCTGACTGATCTTTAATTGTTCATCACCTGCCTCCAAAATAATATGAATGGACCCAAACTAAATGACCACTCATTACAAGTTTCAATTTAGGAGCTTGGCTGGGGTCAGCAGATTGCTTATGCTGATCGCAATGATTTGAAGTTGTGATTACCATAAGCAATTTAAATTTTATTGATCTACCCTTCTGAAAGTTGTAATTGAGCATAGATGTTGGACCCGTAGCTCTCCAAACTAAATTGTACTCTGAAGCCCTTGCTGGATTACTGCAAGAATCAATAAGCAGTCAGTCACATTAACAATGAAATAGCTCCATTAACATACAGTGCTACTGGTGAAACTTTATTTAGGAGGGGTGTTAGTTCACTTCATTGTTTTATCAATGAATTTCAGTTGTACAGGGAAAAGTATAGCTTGTGTGCGCCTAATGAGCTTGCATAATGGTAATCTTATATGCTTTAACTATGAGACTTTTTATGGGAAAGATTCTTTTTTTTCTGTGACAGATTTACTTTAGCATGATTAGAGGAACTATGTAACTGGAATAACAATTTGTTAACTGTGATGCACTGAAATAACTTGGGTGACAAAGAGTTTTCTGCTGTGACATATGTTCACTATTAGTGGGTTTCAGACAAAAGGTCATGTCTCAAACAAGAACACAGACACATAGTGAGTTTATAATCTATATATATTTGGAAATTCCAAGTGGAGTTTAGTGGTCAGTCTCCTGAACACCCTCTCTCTCTCCAAGTTTCCTGCACCTCTGTGGCGTTCCTGAAGAGATTAGAACAGTGACCAGAGGAAGGCTGGTTGTTCTTACATAAAATAGGCAGTAGAAAAAACACCAAAGAGGTTAGTAAGATGGATAATAGACTTGTCTGGATTGCATGAAAAATATTTTTCCTGTGATTCAAAAGTTCCTCAAAATTTGGGAAGGAAGACAGAGAAACTGGACCATTTGAAGTATGGCATGGCTGCAAACACAGAAATGTCTTTGACTATATCTCTCATGTATCCCCTTTTCCCTCTCTCTGCTTTTACTGCATCTTCTGTCATACTTTGTTTGTCATAACTTTAACTCATTGCAATCTTCTTTACTGTAGTACCTCAAAGCCCTAGCTACAGTACAGCCTGTCTCCCTTCCCTCCATACTAAGTTTTAAATGAGCAAAGAACGAATATTTCTTGACTTTATTGGTAGTGGTATTGTGCTAATTGAGTAGTTTTAATGGAGTAGACTTGGATTTGGGAAAGTGCCATCTTTGTATTCACCAAAATGATCATAGAAGAGCCATACTGATAGCATTTTATGTTACATTTATACCTCTTTACTACCTAAGGAGCTGTTGATTTCATACTGCCCCAGACAATCCTACTGGCAACTCATTCATGAAGAAATGAAAGCCACTAGCAGTATACCGGGCTTAGTTTAGACACGGTTGAAAACCATTGCCATTAGATATAGTTACTTTTCAGGAGCAAAAGATCTCTCTGCTAGTGAAAGGATTCATGTTTTTGAAGAAGGGTAATGCCATCAACTGTGGCCATGGTGTTACATAGCAGCATTGAGAGCAGCAGTGCTGGATAACCACTCCTGTGTACTACTTGACTTGAAAACCCCCTGCAGGACACAAACTATAATTTCAGCACCTCATTACTACAGAATTTGTGGTCTTATAAACACTCAACAGTCAAAATGCCTAACATATGTCTATGCAGAACTGTCACAAATATGTTTGAAATAAAGGCTTATTCATTAAAATTTAGCAGTAGATAGCTTTTGTAGTCTAGGACATATACTTCAGATCAGTGAGACCAGGCATCTTAAAAGGTGTAGACATGCTACAGTGAACAGCACACACAGCCCTTTTCTAGAAATATAATCCTGAATTTTGATATGAGCTGGTTTTTAGTGTAGGACAGTCCAACCAGTTCTTTGCAGCTGTAACAACACAAACAAATATTTTATCCTGTCCTACAGGACAAAAAAAAGTGTAAAAGTGCTTAATGATATTTTTACTGCTTTCTCAGGAATTTATTTTCTCCAGGTTTCTGCCACTATATGCCATATCCTTACTGAGATGGTAAGCTGTTTTTCCCTAGATATTGGTTTCTCGAGGATTCAAATTAACGCATGTGTACTGTGATCCAGCTCTTGGAATTCCTTTCTCATTCAGCAATTCAGTTGGTATGGTTTATGCAAGACCAAGCCCACATCTACTTTATAGAAACTCATGCAGAGGATGAATAAAAGAAGAACACATATATCCTTCAGATTTCTTTCAGCTGAGGCAGTGTTGTTATCCTGGGGAATCATGTGGAAAAAAATACATTCTACTTACAAAGAATTTCTATACCAACTTCTGACGTATAGCAGACACATAGCAATGTAAGATGTGGCATTGATTCGTAAAAGGCTTAATGTTAATGGTCACTTTCAAGTAGAGCAACATGTTTACAAGTGTAAGACACCCTAAAAAAAGACATAGCTGACCTTTAAATAGGAAACATCGGCAAGAATAATGTTCAGTGAAAACTGTCTTGTTGAAATTACAGTTCTTCAGGTAAGAAATTATACTAATTAGAAGAGGACTTAAGTATTTTATAAACTATAAGATCACTTGTAAAATTTGTAATCAGATATATATACTCAATTTTCAAGAGAGATTTTTGAATATGGTGTTCTACTGCTAATATATTTATTGCAGAAAATCTGAGAAAAACATGTCTGATCAATCTATATACTATATAAAATGTCATGCATCAAGAAAATTCCACATGTACTAAGTGTTACATTGAAGGGATGAACAGTTCTCTGTCATGATAGCCCGATTATGAGATATTATCTATCAATTTACATTGAGGAAAGAAGATCCTGTTTTAGTGCTTGAGATTCTGATCTCTCTATCATCTCTTTTATGCTAAAGAACTTTGGGTTTTCAGGTCATTTCTGACAGGATCTCTAAAGAAAAACAAAAAACCCCACCTTTAATTGAGAGCCCTTTACACTAAAAACAATTAAGTTTTGAAATCTATTTAATTTTTACTAGTTTTAAGCACCGTCATAAACATCTGCCACCTGGCATAGAAATTGCTTCATATGGCAGGTGGGGAGATGAGATTTATTTAAAAGTTCTTTGTCTTTGATACTTCTCCCTGCTGTATTTTCCAGTAGAATAATTTGAAAGTGATGGCATTTAAATAACCATTTATTGCCATAATGGAAGAATACAGTTAAAAATACATAGTGTAATTGCTGTCATTCCAATATAATAATACAGCAGTAGGCGTAATAGAGCAAGCCATCTTCAGTCTAGTTTGGCCTCCAGCCATAACATTGGCCAACACTTTGATAATTCAGAAGAAAATAAAATGCCTTCAGCCGCTTTTCTGCACGTATATGTAATGCATAAATTGATTGATTTATTAACCTGGACAAAAAAAAAAAAAAAAGTTTTATTTTTCCTCTGTAGACAGTGCTGGAAACTTCAAATCTGGGAGCTGACTGTATTCAGTTTTGAACTCATCCACAAAATCAAAATGAGTTTCATGTTGTCCTTTGAAAAGCACAATGTATAATACACATGGAACCTCCTTCCCATGAATTGCAACCCACCTGTTCCATATGCTTTCTCCTGTACAGACTTCTTGTGTATTTTTTTAATGCCACCAGAATTCCGAAGTAATTTATAAAGAAACATGAAGCAGCATTAGATAGGATGCATAAGAGGTTGGAGTGGCCAAATTCAAGGGAAAACAAGTTCTGCTTGTCTTTTCCCTGCCTTGGCTTCCTTCACATTATTGCATACTTTTTGCGTGTCATCTTAGGGACAAAGAAAGAAAGGTATTTCCTATTGTCCTTCTCCCAAGACATTTGACTTCTTTAATGGAATAATCTCGTAAAATCATCTGTTCTTGCAAAATTTGAAACACCTTGAGCAAATGATCTCATCTGGACAGTCCAACCTGTGAAATTCTTGCTGAGTCGATTAGGTCCACATGAGTTTAATGCAGAACTAAGACCATACAAATAGAGTCAAGAAAATTTGCAAAAAGCTCTGAGTGCAATATTAGCAACTATAAAACCATCAAACATTGCTTTAAATGCCACAATAACACTTGATTCTTGTGCCAGTAATTTTCAACAGCTGAGTATGACTGCAAAACAGTGTTTTATATCTGATTCATTTTGGTTGCTCTTACATTCTGAGTTGTCCTAAAAGTCCTTCTGGAAATCGAGGGGAGGAGGGAGTGTGAAGAGGCTGATTTATGCACTGTAATCCTGTGAATTTCGGGTACCTTAATCATCCTTCCCCAACTTTAAAATCTAGTTTTTTAAACTTGACTTTGTATGTGCTAACATTCAATAAATATCCTCATGACCCCATTCCTCTGTTGACAAGAAATTTCATGGAAACACAAAACATAGGTAAGTCATAGAAAATATTCTTGAACAGCAAATTGTAAAGTTGGTGACATGAAAATATTCACCAAAGATCTGGCCTCTGTGTCCTCTGACTTGTCATTTTTAGTGCGTGTAACATACTTATTGTGAGTAATGTAAAGATGAAGATTTGTCAGAATTGTTGAGAAAATAATTTTGAATAAGAAATATATCTGTGGAAGAGAGTAATGATATTTAAATAGAGGATTCATTTTATGTTCAGCTACCATAGTTTGTCGTATATTTTTTCCAACTCTTTAACTCATGAAAACAAAACTGAACATAAACCATTGTCTTATATTGTTATTGAAGTTTCTTGATTGCTCTTTCTTCTAACTTTATTTTTAACTGCTGAGGGAACTGGACAGATATACTCATTATGGCATTCAAATCAATTCCCCAGCATCTTCCTCAGAGTTTTGAACAATATTCGTTGTCCAAGGACTGCATTCATGGACCATCAGTGTGTGAACGTAGATTCATTTTGGCCAGCAACTGTCAGCTTGCCAAGATTCATCTCCTCTTTACTTTCCCTTCAGAGTCAGAACTGAAATTTCCCATACCTAACAATCATTTTAAATTGAACCATTGTCAAATTTAACGAAGTTAATAAATTTTTTGTTTGAGTCATTAATAAATATTGGAGGTAGACCAAGCAAAAGCCAAGTTTCATATTGATTTTGGAGAAAAGTAAGGTCCAGGTTTTTCTGTATAGGCTTTTGGAAATTCAGGTTTCGTTCTCTGCTCTACTGCTTTTACTACAGAGGTTAATCAGTTAAGGTTACGCTTTTAAATGTTCAAATTTTGCCACTGCAATGTCAGTTAAGCTACTGGTGTGATTTTGAAAATTTGCATAAGTTCTTGAACTGTATTTGATGTCTCAGAATTTAACAAATTTAAATAATCAGAGATCAGAGTGTTTTTTCTTGCTATTAGAAACATATCAAAACCTTCCTTCCTTCCTTCCTTCCTTCCTTCCTTCCTTCCTTCCTTCCTTCCTTCCTTCCTTCCTTCCTTCCTTCCTTCCTTCCTCCCTTCCTTCCTTCCTCCCTTCCTTCCTTCCTCCCTTCCTTCCTTCCTCCCTTCCTTCCTTCCTCCCTTCCTTCCTTCCTCCCTTCCTTCCTTCCTCCCTCCCTTCCTTCCTCCCTTCCTTCCTCCCTTCCTTCCTCCCTTCCTTCCTTCCTTCCTTCCTTCCTTCCTTCCTTCCTTCCTTCCTTCCTTCCTTTTTCAATTTAAGACAGCCATTTTCTTTACTGCAGTGACTTCAATTTTATTAAGGTAAATGTTTCTGGGAGCAGAAATATCCATTCTTTCTTTGTTTCTTTCCTACCAGGTAAAAGTTTCTAAATATTTTTGTGACCTTGTTGTATTATCTTCTGTTATTCTGCCACGTAGTGTCTGGTTTATACATGGAAATATTAAGATACATAATTGCTAAAATCATGTGGTTTATGTGGCATAACAATCTTGTGCATGTGTAAAAATAACTGTGAACAGCCTTACATACAACACTTAATTCAGAGGAGGGACACCAAGTCGGTGAAGGGTTTGGAGGGGAAGCTGTATGAGGAGCAACTAAAGTCACTGGGTTTGTTCAGCCTGGAGGAGACTGAGGGAAGACCTCATGGCGGCTACAGCTGCCTCACAAGGGGAGCAGGAGGGGCAGGCGCTGAGCTCTTCTCTCTGGCGACCAGTGACAGAACCCGAGGGAATGTCAGGAAGATGTGCCAGAGGAGGTTCAGGTTGGACATGAGGAAAAGGTTCTTCACCCAGAGGGTGGTGGACACTGGAACAGGCTCCCCAGGGAGGTGTCACGGCCCCAAACCTGATAGTGTTCAAGAAGAGACTGGACAAGGCCCTCAGACACATGGTGTGAATTTTGGTGCTCTCCTCTGCAGGGGCAGGAGTTAAAAGTATAAAAAATATTTTTTCACAACATTGTTTTAGTTAGATACAGTTTGTGTTGAAGCTTGTTGTAGTAAGTCAGGAATCTGAAATATAACTTGGTGATTTACATAATTAGATAGCTGTAAATGAAGGATAGTTCACTGTTATAGCACTCCAACAACCTGCCAGCCTGGAGCACAAGAAACAGAGACACCGGAAAGCTCAGATTTGAAATAATGCATAAGCTTGAGAACTAACTCAATGTGAAGTTTCTAAATTAAAATTAAAAGTTTCTCTTAGGGACTCAGCAGAGTGAAACAGAATTTTCCTCTAGATAATAAAAGTGTTGTTTTCTTTTTGCTAAGGGAATTTCTGAGAAATTAATATTATTATTTTTTTGCCAACCTACCCTCTTTCATACTCATTTGTAGGAAGAGGTACCTGTCAGTTGTATTCTGTGATGCTTAAGCAGCTTTGTGATTCCTGTATCTTGTAACATAGAACAAATTTAGTTCCTCACACTTCCAGCTGCATCCTTGAGGACTATACCACCTATGGAAGTCCAGCTAAAGCACTTTCTTATGAAAACAGATGGTGTCAATTGTTTCTGTAAAACAAAAGATGAAAAGAAAATGTCTGTCTGAGTTAGATTAAATTCTAGACATCTGACCCAACTGTACATAGGCAATCTCTGTAACAGGGATGTCAGAATGACTGTGACCCAAAATCACATTATACTTCATAGGCAGGATTCTCGAAGAGATACCTTTTGAAGTGGAGCATTGTGTACGACCAGATGGTTGGCCTGAATTTCCATTGTTCCTCTTGGCTCTCTAGTGATATGCAGATTTTTATATTGCTTTATACTATCTCACAGCTCTTCCTAGTATTTACATTCAGATAACACTCATGAAGAAAATTAAAAAGCCAAACATAAAGAAGCTACAGAACACATTTGTCTCTGAAGTGTGTGTGTGCATTAAAGATGGTATTAAAGGTGTACTAAATAGGCATTAATGTTGGGGTTTGTGTTTGGGGTTTGTCTCTTTCTTTCTTTGTTTTGTTTTTGTTTGTTTGGTGGTTTGTTTTTTTTTTTTTAAACATTTTACATGAAAGCTGCCATGACTGGAATAAGAGTGAAATGAGAATAAGTATGATAAATGATAAAGTGCTCCTGGGAGTAAATATACCACTCAGAAAGAGCATTGCTAATCAAGCACTGCAGCCAGCTAATTCACTCTGAGAGCAAGCACCTCAAAAAGATTCTAAATTCGAAACATTGAAGGCTGACTTTTAGCTAGGAGTAGCTTATGGTTTAAGATGAAACTGCTGCACCAGGGGATCACAGTAGCAAAATGAAACCTTGGAAGAGGCAGAGGCTTGATGTCTTGACCGACAAGACTGAGGAGAAAAAAGAGAACTAAAAGATGGATTTGGTACTTAGTATGTAGTGACTAAGAGTTTGGACAGTGAATAGGATTAGGTAAAGGCGAGGATAAAACGTGGCCCTCTTAGATTCATAATAGGTTTATACCTGTTGGTGTCTGCCAGGCTGACTGAGGTGCTGCTTTGTTACAGCTGTGTCTTTGAAGGGTATTCCTGAATGCCTTCGTGAAGTTTGGTAGCCCGGGTGCCATGAGGCCTTTGGTCTGGCACAGGAAAGCAGGCTGTATGCATTGCTCTTAGAGAAAGCAGCATATGTTCTGCTTGTGAATTTCATCTGCCACCCACTCTTCAGGAGTATAATACCGCGCACACGACTTGCCTGAATGACTTCGAAAATATATTTGTATTTCAAACTGTTACTCAAAGTTGGAACTATCTAAGCTATGATGGGTCAGGAAAATCATGCAGAAAGGCTTCTCTTTTTAAAAAGGAGCATGAAAAGTACTCCTGGCACAAGAGAATTATACATAACTCTAGATTGTGCTTCAGTAAGTATTAGGGAAGTATTTGTCAGTGTTTATCTAAAAAACCTTGTAGTTACCCTATTTTTTCAATGTTTACAAAATTGCATGCAGAAATTTTTTTTTCAGAAATGTTTTAATTTCACCTGATACTTATTCAACTTCACTTAATCTTGTGATTTAGCTGTTTCATAACTCCAGAAATGATGGGGGTCCTGCTTTGAGTCTTATCTGATCCTACTGCGTGACATGGAAGGACAGAGAATTTCAAGCAGTAATCAAAATGTGTTTGCACTAGATCTAGATTATTGTGTTTTCCATTTTAATCTGTGTTCCTTTCTCAGTCATTCCTGATGTTCAGTTTGCATGTCTGACCAGCATTGATCACTAAACTGACATTGCTGAGCAAATACAGTAACTTCAAGATCTTCTTCTGTAATGGTAACCGCTAGTTTAGAACTTGTCACTGTAGTATACATAGTTACCACTATTTTTGCTTTTTGCATTTTTTTGTATTTATCAGCTTTTAATTTCACCTTTTATGCACAGTCATTTAGTATTGTGAGATCTTCCTACACTGTCTTTTAATTTTGACAGCTCCGGAGATTTGAAAAGCCTGAGTCAAGCTTCGGGAAATCATTAGATTGCCTTTAAAATTCTTAATATAGATGCTCCTTAATGTATTCTGGTTTATGCAAACTTTTAAGTTTTTCTCTGAGGCAAACAGGTCTGGAAATACCATTGTGTTTTTAATAAAAGTTTATATTCTCTAATAATCTTTTGATTTGGTTATCTGGAGATTTAAGAAACTTTTTAAGTGTTCCAAGATTCATATGAAAAATTCAAGTATTGGCAACAGTGTCCAGATTGTGACTTCATGCCTCCATATAGTTCAGGTAGCTGAATAGTAACAGAGAACATAACTGTATGTGATAGTATCACAGTGGCATTGTAAGTCACCATATCTCAGCTGATCTGCTATAATTGGGCATGTACTCTTTGGATGTCTTCTGCTAAATTATAGGCATGTTAGAGAGACAATTTATTTCCAAATTGGATCCAGAAATTAATCTCATGTGGACTGAGACTCATTCACAGCCGCAAACCCAAATGCCTTTTCTAGAACATCTTCAGAGAGAGACTTGGAGCTCAGTGTCTGTAGAGGATGGTTTCACTCTTTACATACTTTTATATTTGTGCATTTTACTGATCAGAAAGTGATTACTAACGATTAATCAGTAGAAGATAGTTAACCCAGTTGTTTTAGATTTGAACAGCTGGTTTAAAAATATCAAATAATCTAGCTGCTTATATGTGTAGGGACAAAAATGTCTCTCTTTGCACCTTCCCTGGTCTTGCCCTGCTGATTATATTAAGGGAAGTATTTGTTTAATATTGGATTTTGTAGCATCTCCTGAGGACATCCTAGCACATTATAGTGCTAAGGATCCTGGGAGAGCCGTACAGTTTGGTCATCTGTATTGTCAAACTCCCTTCTTTCCCTCTACTTGGACTTGCCTTGCTCAACAACTTGTCCTGAGGTAGAATTTCACTTAGCTACGTGGATGGGGCAGCTCTAATGCCTCTCTTTCCTTTTCTGAAGTGAAACAAACTTGTCAGGATCCTTTGCAGATGGAATCATAGTCCATTTTGTATACCCTTTTTGCACTGAAACAATGATAAATCCACTTTCCTTAGAATCAGGTTTAAAGAAAGACTTGTATACTAGAAACTAGACAATTTTGTAACTGTTGCTGGTTATATTTTGGACACTTAGAAGTAGAAAAAAAATAAAGAAACTGTAACCATATGTTATTGTTAACTTTTTTTGTGCATCAAAGTGAAAATAGAAGTGGCTTATTTTTAATGTCAAGATTTATTTTTGCAGTTTTCCTAAATGTGGGAAGACTAAACTGCTGTAATATATGAGCTGTAGATCTAGGCGCATTTAACAAAGAGATTGTTCCTGATGAACCTTTTATCATGAAAATCTTTTAAAATATTTCCCATTTATGTGAAGACTTGTTAAGCTGGAGCACTGACATTTTCCAACATCATCCCTCGCTTAAGTGCAGTTGAGAAAGTTGCTGCATGCTCAATTACATGAGCACAGGCTGTTAGTAAGTGGGACCGAGATCTGGCAGCTTGTAGCTCTGTATTAGCTTAGTTTGTGTTATAGCCAATTGCTGTCTGACCTCTCCACACTGCGGAGGAAATGCAATGCCATCTGTATATCTCTTAGTCGCATTAAATTATGTCATTTATATTACATTGGAATGTAGAGTTTACTTTATGCTTTGCAGCAAAATTAGCAGAAGTAATAAGATATAAGCAGAAGCACAAAGGTGAAAATTTGTGGGGCCTGTTTCTCTCCAGCTTGCTTTGATTCTGCCAGGTGTTGAATTTAGGGAGAGAGGGAGGTTGTTTAAATCTATGGAGGTGCTAGCATGTGTAAATGTTTATAGGTCTTAAACATTCACTGATCCCAGGCAAGAGTTCTATGTGTTTGGTCATATGGGATCAAGTCCTTACTTTTAGTACATTACATCCTTAGAAATATGAGGAGGGGAGAAAAGCACATTGCAGTTAGAAAATTGATATAAAATTGATACAATATACAAGGTATTAAATAAGAAATTTTGTACATTAAAAACAACTTCAAGTTAATACTACCTTATGAGCAATTAAGTATAGATCATTCTGTCTTTTTAACAGTATCCATGAATGTGTCATGCTTGTGTTCTGTGAGTACAGTCCTGGACATTTTTTCTCAAAGAAGCTAAAAGGAACCAGGATTTCCCTCCAGGGGGCCTGTTTCAACTCCCATGGAAGTAGATGAAAAAAAAGTTACGGATTTAAGTGTAGCTGGGTTCTACATGTAATTTTTCTGTCTTTAATTTCCACAACTACATTTCTCTCGAAATATACACCTACGGATCCACTATCTGCTGCTCAAATAAAACATTACTCAGCCCAGAATATGAGTTACATTCCACATGGAATAGCTTCCAGAAGATACCACTTTTTTTTTTTTTTTACTGTAATTTTGTGTAAAATGGAAAGGCAATAAGACTGTCAGTTACTTGGTACAGCTCTTGCAGGAAGAAACAGGATCCAGCTGCTCTTTGGACATTTATTGCTTCAGTCCTTTCCTGTTAAATGTCCACTGTCATTTTGGTTTTATGTGAAACCCTTCGTTCAAAAATATGACCACAGACAAGAAGGACTCTTAAAGTAAAAAAGTTTTCTAGCTGATATAAACCTAGACTATGGCTGGCTCAATAGGCTTAAAGCAATTTTAAATGATAATTTATGTCCAAAATACATCCACAATATTTATAAATGGTGAAAATGTATATGAATCTTTGACATAACTCATCCTATATTTTGTTTTATAAACATTCAGAAACTGTTCACAAGGAAACAGGATGTGCACTGTCTGAGGAGCTTTCTACTCTTTCCATAAAAGGATCTGCTACATGCATATTATACAGAGCTGTTGTATATCACTTTAGTCTTAAAAAAAAAAAAAAAGTCTATACATAGAAAGGTCAAGGATGAAATCCTTGAATTCAATAGGAAAACTCTTATTGATTTAATTGGATCAAAGATTTTTCCTCAAATCCTCAAATACTGAAAACTAGCATAACTTTACTGAAGATGATGAACTAACTTGAAGGATGCTCTAGTTGTATTATAGCTGAGGATCTGGCCCTCAGAATGAATGTATTTCTTAGGGTAAGAAAGCAGTCAAGAGGAAATATCTCGAAAGACAAGTAAATGATTCAAATTTAGTTTGCAAGTCTAACCCTGGGCTAAAGAACAGAGTAAAGCCTGCACTGTAGTCCTCTGCTACACATTTGTACAGGATTGATTGTCATTTTAAATGAATAAAATTAGATAAACTTGTGTTCGTGTCAGATTTATATCCTCATTTGTAATACATTAACAAATAAAGCGAAAATGTATACACATTATATAAGATGATCTGAAATCCTGATGTATGAACCCACAGATTTATAAATTATACTTGTAAATCAATGTAAATCGCTTGGTCAGAATGTTCATGCTTTGCCATCATAGAAATTAGATACAGAAAAGACTGATTCTTTTACCTAGTCCATCTCCCTGCCAGCGAAGAATTATTTCTGTTCGTTGTAAGCTTTTCTAGCATGTTGTCCAGTGTAATTTTGAAAAACTCAAAGATTAGGATTTTTCTGTGTCCCTATCAGATATAGATTTTATTTTTTTGTGTCCTGATAATTTAAACTGAGAGGTGGCAGAGTTCCAGAGCCTACTACTTGGCGGTACTGGGATCAAACATCTCCAAAGCCCCTATATCCTTCAAGAACAAGAAAAAGAAGTACAATTAGCACAAAAAAATACTAAGTGAAAATGTGAGTTATGTAATCAGCATACTTCTCTTCATCCATGCCTAGAGCCCCTCAGTGATGAAAAACCCTTTGCCACTGCTTTCAAAAATTGGCTTATTTCCATTTCAGAATATGAGAAGCAAGGACTTTAATAAACAGGTGCTAAAGTAAAGCAAAACCTGTCGTTATGAAGTGGAGGTATTATTGTCTTGATTGAGGCTCTTAACATTAAGGGCATACTTGGTTAACTTTTATCTCTCTTTCATTTGTACAGATTCCATTTCCCAGATCCGGATGTACGAGAGATTATATATAGAGATCTGACACCCATCTCTATTTGGCTGTTGAATCTTGGCAACTGAGTCCATTAACCCTGTAGCATCGTGTACTTCTGGAGTCTACTTGAGAGCTGTGTGATGTTAGAGGCAGCAGAGTTTACAAGTAAATGAGTGAAGTGGAGGCAAACAAGTTCCACAGTGGTTACTGGCACTGCCTGAATAGAGGCTTTGTCCAGTCTCCTGTTTCTGCACAATAGGAAATTTTGCTTGTTGCAGTAAGTGACTGGTGCAGGCTGATATCATGAGCTTATCATGAACTTACCCGTAATAGAAAAAGTACAAGAGACAGTAGCTAACTGCAAAAATGTGTAGCTGGTTTATCATTTACTGACCAAACTATCCTTGCTGAGAAGGTTTGTACCCGTGCGATAACTGTCCATCAAATTATAAAATGGCCCTATTTAAATCCCTGAACTAGAACAAGAATAATGTAAGGTCTTGTGACTAAGATGTAAACTGAAACAAAAGATCCAGGCCCTCATCCTAGTTCTGATGCAGCTTGTTTGGATCTCATTAATGTTTCCAGAAGTATCCACTGAAGTTCGTGCTACCTAGTCAGCGGAATCATTAGCCAGATTTTTCAGAAACTGTGGACATTTTTTCTTCCCATTAATTTCCCGGAATTTATTTTGAGGTAAGGCTCTTCTGAAGTTCTGGTTCTTTCAATATGTTTTTGGAACTAAGGCTCCCAAATAATTGATGTGATTCTGAAAGTGATGTCCTTAATCTTGCCTCCTCATTATCTCCAAATTGATATAATACTTTCCTTAAAGGAACGTGATGTATGTTGTGTTGAGATCTTTAGATGGAAAGAGCAAAATACCAACTCTTTATTCTCTGTTTTTTTTTTTCATTTTTCCTCTGTATATATTCATATTTTGTGTGCTTTTGAACTGATTTTAGCTTTCTGGCTTGGGACTGTTCCTCTTCTGAGAATTAAGCCATTTAGTACAACAAAATTAGCTTAGTAATGCATGCTATTCTTTGATGGAAGGCTACTCTACTTTGATCACCAGTAAATCATCATTCACTACAATGCTTCACATCTGATTTCTTTTTTCACTTCCAGTAGCACAAGTCAGGAATAATGTCAATTAAGTCTGTGGAATTAAACTGGTGTGAGGATATTCATGCTTTCCTTCTATGCAGAACTCCTTACTCTGACATGTAAATTGACTACCTTTTTACAATAGAAGCCATTTAGGAGTAAATTTCCAATGTGCTGTATGCTCATTAGATTGGTATGTAATTCATGTGTGCCATTTTGAAAGTACCAGCACCCCTTTGAAAGAGTATGAAGGAAAAATGGTTATTTCTATAATGTTACTTTAAAGGTTTCTGTTTACTAAAACCTCATTGTGTCATAAGGGTAGTATTTGTGCATACTGCAGAAAAAGCATACTTGTCTTTGTGACTGATCTATGGAACCGCTCTTGAATAATGGAAACTTATTTTGTACCTATAAGAGGGATAGATAATCCTCCTCCTGCCCCTTGGAAAAACTAGAAAATTTGGCTTTGCTATTTCTGAATTTAATCTTAATCTTCAGAGCAGTAAAACTCTCCAGTGGGGCCAGTGAGCTACTGAATATTGCCTGCAGAAATTTATTACAAGATTGAATAATATAGTATTTTCTCCATAATATTTTAACCTGTTGTGTACCATTAAGAGAGAAATTTGGGGTTGGAGAGTCGGGGCTGTCACTTCTGCCTGCATATAGTATTTTCATTTTGGG
Source organism: Caloenas nicobarica (assembly GCF_036013445.1). NCBI lineage: Eukaryota > Metazoa > Chordata > Aves > Columbiformes > Columbidae > Caloenas > Caloenas nicobarica. The sequence continues at coordinate 82,766,947 of NC_088245.1, read as the reverse complement.
TCCAAGAAAATAATAAGTGATCACAGTTCTGCACTCCCTTTTGCATATTTCCTTCTTTTGACACAAAAAATACTCCTGCTGCAGAAGTGGTTGCAGTTCAGCTAGCAGAGAGGCTACAGTGCTTCATGTTTTCAAACACAAAAATAATTTCTGTGATTGTTAACAGAATTTATTTCATTGTATGGAATTATACTCCTTAGGCAAGGTCTCGGGAACTTTTCTGCCCAAACGGGAGTCTCAATAAAGTGCTGGCTGATCCTTGTGCAAGGCTGGAGTTTACTGTTCTTGATAATGAATCATTCTTCACAAGTTTCTCTGATATACTGAACTATCAAAATGGAAAAGCATTTAAAATATATCATAATTTTATACTTCCAGCATCGAAGACTCAGAGGCCTCTAGACCTGTTAGTTAAATACAGACAGTACATTATAAACCAAAATGAGAAGCCCACAGAAGACATGAGAAAGAAATTCCTGAAACAGTGTAACTACTGCCATCTTCCAACATGTACACATACCTGCCGTGTATGCATCCTCTTATAGATGTTCATGTATGCAAAACACAACAAAGACAAGCCCTCAAAAAATGGGAAACCTGAAGCATTCTGAAGGATGCCAGGAACTATAACATTGTAATTTTGTCTCCTGCAGACAAGGAGTAATTCTGCTGTTTACACCAATAGCTCCAAAGTTTTAATCTGTGGAGTGGTGTATTTTAAAGTTTTAAAATTTGTTGTATTTAATTGTAGTGTAGAGAGAAGACTTTCAAAATGTTCACCCTCTTGAATCTTATTTAGTCAGTGGTTTTCAAATATTGATGATTTGTGTATCCCGAAGAATTATCTGATGGAACTGCAGATTTTTGTACAAGGACCGATAACCTGCTGGGATTAGGCAAGTTTTGTTAGCACACAGATTTCCAGGGTCTCAATCACATGTTGAAAATTGCTAATTGGTATTTTTGTTATTAGTTACCATATTAATAATTATCTTTCTGGGTTTTCAAGTTAATTTCTGCGATGGGGTGCAGGTCTATTGAAGCAGAGCACATGCCGTCAGTGAGATTTCTGTGTAATGCTTATATACTTTCCCAGTTCTAGTTGCTGTGAGCTTGACTTAGTTGTTCCTTGACTCTCACTGAATTCTTGATAGAAGTCCCACTACTTTCAAGCAGAACAGCCATATGCAGATGCAGTCGAAAGATTTAGGAGGGAAGATAGATATAATTCCTCTTTCCAGTAGCATACTACCAGGGTATAACGCTATTAGCTCACTACTACTCAGGTCTTGATCATGGCAAAAGAATATATTTATGCTGCCAGTTTAAGTAACACCATTTCACTCTATCTGTTCCCCTGATTGTCCACGTCATGTACATATTGGATTGCTCCTGAGATCCCTTCTGGATCACAGAAACACAGTATCACAGAATGGTTAGAGTTGGAAGGGACCTCTGGAGATCATCTAGTCCAACCTATCTGCTAAAGCAGGTTCACCTAGATGAGGTTACACAGGAATGTGTCCAGGTGGGTTTGAATGTCTCCAGAGAAGGAGACTCCACAGCCTCTCTGGGCAGCCTGTTCCAGTGCTCCGTTACCCTCAAAGTAAAGAAGTTTCTCCTCATATTCAGACGGAACCTCCTATGTTTCAGTCCATGCCTGTTGCCTCTCATCCTATCGTTGGGCACCACTGAAAAGAGTCTGGTCCCATCCTCTTGGCATCCACCTTTGAGATATTTATAAACATTGATAAGATCTCCTCTCAGCCTTCTCTACTCCAGGCTGAACAGACACAACTCTCCCAGTCTCTCCTCATAAGAAAGCAACTAGTTCTCTCTCCAGAGAAAATCTGGGAATGGGTTGGCAGTTACACTAATTAAGAGACTGAGCCAATACGCAGTATGGTTGTGATGGCACTGTGTCTTACTCCCTTTACCCAGCCTAGGCTTTCAGCAGTGTCCCAACACCCCTGACACCATCTCACACCTTCATATCATGCAGGCTCCTTACCTCAGGGCAGTAACTCTTAGAACTGTGCTGTCTAAGCACAAGGATGTTGGATTGCAAAAGAGTTCTCTCATTGTCATGGTCATTTTATATGGAAATGTTACTTCTTAAGGGTCCTAGGCCAAAAGGAGGGCCACATGGAGCCAGAAGAGTTGGGCCCTTTTGACACTGTGTAGACAGGGGAAGATAGTATTTACAGCTGCAGAAATTTACTTCGACGTGTGTAGCGATGGCCTTCTGCATGCTGAGAAGTTGGAGTACAGTCTTGTACGTTGCTAGAAATAGAAATAAATGAAAGCAGCCTAGATGAATGTCCGTGGTGGGAATATAATGGCCATGACCATGTGGCAAACAACATGTGGACAACTGTTGAGCACAGCACAAATAGTCTGCTAGAGAGACCTGAGAGTGAGTAGGTGCGAAGATCTTTGAGGTAAGTATTTAGCCAGAGATCCCTTCAAATGTACCTGTGGGCAGAGCACTGTAAATGGCACCAGCTGTGAACAGTGTGTGGGCCACACTGTGCTGTCTGCCCAGAGGACTGGGACTGCTCCCTGCAGCAGGTTGTGAAGACAACAAAGACATAGGGAACAACTGCCAGAGCTCTGCATCTCTACGGTGCCATACCTGGGGCTGTGTCACTGCTGCTCCCTTCCCTGTCTGCCTGCACCTTTCCATCCCTCAGCTGGCAGCCAGCGTGGTGTAGGCAAAGGCTTCTCCTTCCCATTGTTCCAGGTTATCTGTCTGGGATTTATGACCAGGCAGCCCATGTTGGGCTGTGAAACTCCTGTTCTCGTAGAGCTTAGGGCTATGTGTGAAAGCCAAGTTCTGCGGAGGGATTCGGGTGCCCCTGGAGCAGCCCACCAGGAGCCAGCAGCAGCTGAAACTGTTTGAACTCAGTGGCATTGAGTTTCTGTTTGGAAATCTTGAGACTCAGTTTTGGCGTTGAACCTCCAAAGTGTTTTGCTCTGCCCTTACCCACTGCAGTCTCACTGACAAAAACTTTGCCAGTCACCAATGAGGCTGAGTAGAAGGTAAAGGGGAAACTATGAAATAAACCCCAATAATCTCCCTGTCCTACAAGTTACCGATCCCGTTAGTTCAGTGACCCTGAGAGAATGATCTTGTGTGTTCACTGTGGCTGGTAAATGAATAAGCCTTTCATGGTAGAAAGATACATTTCATAGTGACCTAGGGGTATATGTACAAGAGTGCTGACTAATGCATTTATCTGATAATTTCTCTCTTGATTTGTTGAAGTAAAAACATGAAGTCATACCTTGTGAAGTCTAAGTTTGAAAAGGGGTGTTAAAGTTTATTCCCTGTGCAAGACAAAGAGCATGAGGAAGTGTGTGCAAATCAAATCTGAACACAGAAGATCCACATTCTGGAATTTGTTTTACATGGCTGTAGGAGAATAGCTGATTTGATTTTGTAAAATTGACCTGAAATATAGCAGCTGTTTGTGTCTCCTTCTGATATTTTGTTGAAGCTTAGCTTTAACTTTTATGGCCAGCAGCAAAAAGAGTCCTTGTGTCAGAAAATAAATTTGATCTTCTTTTCTTTTAGATACTCTTCTACTTCAGCAATTTTTTCAGGTACTGCAACTGAATGTAGAACATCACAGAAACTGCAGATTCTTTCATTTCACCATCCGAAAAGATATCTCCAAGTCATTGGTAAGAGTCAGAATTATATGGAGAACTCTTCTTTGCTTTTCATTTACTTTTTCAAATAGATGCCTTTCCACTCAGCTGTGTCCCAGGTCACTTTAAAAATGGTTTTAATATTTGCAGCAAAGGATAGATAACAACAATTTTTCCCTGATAAAAGGAATTAATATACGAACTCCACTGTATAGAAAATCAAGTTTCTTAAAAAATAACTTAATGCACCTTTTTTTTCCTGCAACCGATGTGTTTGTTTTCTTAGGCCCCTCCTCCAAACATAGTTTTAACACACTTATGGTTAAATCTTCAAGAGATGGGAAATAACCACTCAGTAACCTTCCTTCATTGGTGTTCAATCATTAACACAGCCTGGAAAACAAAAAGCTATTTGGTGGCTATAGCAATCCTTTTAAACATTTGCAATGGAGAAGAAACAGGTCAGAACACACATGACCTAAATTGTGTCACAGACCACTGCTGCCTTTCTTGGATTTATTTTATTTCTCTTTTGTTTGATCTATACCAATTTTCAGAAGCACAGGCCAAGCTCTGTTCTAGACAGGGACTATGAAATTTCCCACCAAAATTATTCTAATTAAAAAAAAATTTCTCAATAATATTAAAATCACAAACAAGCAGTTTCCCAGGTAAAATACTCCTCATTTTCTGGATATATGAGAAGCAGATGTATATATTTCTTGGTCCTTTTTCAGTCACGCACTGAAAGATTTAAGTGGGCAACTGAAATACTACAATTCAAAATTGTGCCACTGAACCCCAAAGGACCTGTACTTTACATGTCTTGAGGTCTTATTCTCATGTACAAGTATGTTGCCATTCAAGTAATTTCTCTGCAGCCTGACTGATTTTAGTGTTGCCTTGCTGGCTGCTCAGAAGCTGGCAGAATTTCCCAATTTCGAGGTAGTAGCTTTGGTACTGGATATGTCAGAGCTACTGTACATGTGCACAGCAGGTGATTCGCACATTGCACAGTAACCCTGGCATGGCCTAGACCCATCGCACCTGCTGTGTGTGCACAACAGATCTGTGGGTCTGTGTTAATCATTAACAGAAGTAGCCAAGTCTATTTTTCTATGTGAATTTTCAAATTAAATGGAGAATATTAATTTGCTTTCAGAATAACCTTAAAGAAGAAAACAAAAATCCCCTTAATTTCTCACTCAGGCATAACATTTTGAACGAGTGCATTGACATTTGTGCAGGAGAAACCAGTTCAAGTCATAGTATACGATTTGCAGCACTTGGAAGTAGTATTGCAGCTACACTGGTGGCAAGAAACCTTTGGACAATAAGGTTCTTGAACTAGAACTGCTTTCAAAGTGCAAATTTCACATCCAGATTTCACTCCTGTTAGAGTGTGCAGGACCTCTGGCTGACTAGTTTTGTTAGAAATAGGAGCCAGATGCAATACCTGGATATACCTTCCTGTTTGTACTTCAGACCACATTAATGCAGCAACAGCCATGACCAAATTTCTCAGTGCAGACAAGTCCCTAAGTTATACATTTTTTTTAATGGGATACTTTCATTAGTGCCTTAGCTGATATTACTTATAAACCAACCCTTGCGCTACCAGGTTTAATCATTGTCTCCAGGCAGAGGCTTATTAGTACAAGGTCATTCTATAGTTTTTTATTTCATATTTCCCCTTAGAGAAAGTGAGAGATGTCTCCAAAAAAATCACCTGCCTCCTGCCTGGCATATCAACATCCACAGACTTGCTGCCAGCGTAGATGTAATGCCTCTTGGTCAAACTTCATATTGCACCAAAACAGAGACTTTACAGTAAAAGACAGATAATAAGATCAAGTCCTGAAACTTGTATGTGGGATTATGTAAGCTGTTCAAAGAATTAATGATAAAACTTCTATTAAAGAAAGTGAACTGTTTCTTGAAAATATTAAATCTCTCATTGTGAATTAAGTGCTTTTGAAATGCTGGATTGATAACTCTGCAGATCAAAGTCCTACACCTGGCTGAGCTACTTACATGTTCCCATGGCCTTGGAGCACCCCACTGTCTAGCCCTCAGGGGAGGGGAGGTGCTGGTGCTCTGATTTCTTTGCTACTGTTAAGGACTTGAGGTGCAAAAAGACAAAGTGACATATTTAAACTCACATTATAAGTCTGTGCTGAAGTAGGGATTTTAGACCAGGCATCTGATCTCCTTAGGTAGCAATCCAAATGGGAACTGTCACCTCTCTCCTACAGAAAAGGCAATGACAGCCAGAAAGTCTCTGATCAAAAACCGTGGGAGATTTCCCAGTTCGAACTAGTCCCTGGCCCTTCAGGAGAGAAACAATGAAAAAACAGAATCAAGACAGAGAGAATAGTTTGAGGTGGCTGACACCAGTGTGTCAGGAACTGGACTGTGATCCAACAAGCTTATTTGATATAGAACAGTGAATAATGACACATAGCATACTAGGTTTTTTTAATTTTTTTGCCATGTGACTATTCCTTGTTTTGGAGTATATTTCTAATTGAATTTCGAATAGCTTAAAAATTAGGGAAAAGTTTCTGCTGCATCAATGTTTCACAGCTTATGATGGGAATGTTTTAGATCAAAATGTGCCAATTAAACAGAAACAATTGGTCCTCTTGGAATTACCAGTTTACCTTTTCCTCCTGCCTGCCTCTCCAGGCTCCTCAGCAGCACATGGAAGGTTTTCTGGACTCTTTGGTGACCTACTGGACAAGGAACCAAGAAGCCAAGATTTGCCACACCTATATGTTCATTGTTTCCTGTTTTTTAACTTCTGCAGAATATGTCAGGAGGAATCCAAATTCTGAATCTGTGTGATAAAGCAAAGATTTCTGCATGATAGAAATTGCAGTTCTTTGGTTTGAAGTACTGATATTGCTTTGTTCATTTACATCAGTAAGAAATTCAGCCCATTTTTTCCCTGTTCTGTGCACACTCCTTAACCCCAAATAATAATAAATAATATTTTAAGAATTAAGCATAATTAATATATCATATTTATAGCCATGTAAATTGAAGAGGTCTCAACTAAAAATGTGAATCACACACTTTAAAATAAATAAATAAAAGTGATATAGGCAGAAAAGCAGTCAACCATATGGTTTCACCATATGCTGAAGCATACTTAATGTCCCTTATATCCGTTTTCCCTGTGAAAACTATGTATACATTTCACTGATGAAAAAAAAAAAAAAAGGAAAGAAAGAAAGAAAGAAAAAAACCCCACAACACTGCATGGAAGAACTGCAAAGCTACAAGATCAAGTGCTCTGTATTTGGACTCTGTGAAAATTCATGCAGTCATAATTTTTCTAATAAATGGGTATCACAAAGATACGATCTTTATGAGCTTCATCACAGGAGTTTTTTGCATGGAAGCTCTCCCTCATTCACTGGAGATGATGTATGGTAGTCACTGAATGAGTATGAATATTCACATGATGGCATTGATCCATATCCTAACAATGTGTCATATAAACCATCTCCTCTTTTATTCAATGGAGAGGTAGTTACTACAGGAAAAAACATTCTTCCAGTTGAATTTTCCACTAGGAAAACTTGGGGTAAACTTCATTCCAACAGAGGTAAAAGTTCTCTGCCATTGCAAAACCAACACATACCTTTCAGGATGCAGCAGTGTATGCTGACTTCTTCAGCTACAGGTGATCTTCAAGATGCACTACGTTACTTAGTATCCACACTTAAATAATCTGCAATGTCTTTTTTTCTTTGAAAATTGTAGCTGTTTTGATACTTTGTCCTGTTCTGAGAGAAAAATATATTCTGGAGTAGCAAAATACCATCGAGGATGGTAAATCCATTTTTTTTAAGCAAAAAGGGTTGCTGTAGGGCCCCAAAGAAAGCTTTGTCTCACGAAGGATTTTGTTTGGGTGTGACTACTCTGGAGTCACTGCCAGCTTAGGCAGTCTTGATACCGGCAGCATAAAAGTCAGCACAAGATCTCTGCTGGAGCCCATGCTGCTGCAGGATGCTGCCACTGGTACTGCAGCTGTGGCATGGCCACCACAGCTGTCAGCGGTCTGAGTGGCATGGCTAAAGATGGCAAATAGGCTGAGTGCCTGTGCTGGTTTGACTGAAAATGAGTTAATTTTCTTCATGCAGTTAGAAACCTTTCTTTTTCGTAGCTAGCACAGTCATTGTTTGAGTTGAGTGTGAGAACAAGAGATAACACCCCGGGACAGAGTTAACATTTTTAATGGCTCTGGTCTGAGAGCCAAGGGCCTACTGAGCTCTGACCACAGGTGTGAGGCAGCTAGTAAGGGGGGCAGAGGTGAGGCAGAGCTTGACTGACATCCAGAATGATCAATAAGAGTATTCCATGCCATTAAGCATCATGCTTCATATTTAAGGAGATTCAGAATCTTTCTTTCTTTGTCAGAGCCAGGACGGAGACCTGTTCGGTGGAGTTCTGTTCAGGACTTTCTTTAGTTTGGCCTTTTGCCATCCTGCTGTTTGCTGAGGCCTCTGGGTCTTTCTGCCTTTTTTCCCCTTTTCTCTGTTCGGGATCAGCTGTTCAGGACAGGGACTGGCTGCTCAGGGCGGATAGAGTTTGTGAGGAATTGTATTGAGTATCTTTTACTTTATATTCTATTTCTATTTTATATATATATTTACAGCTGTGAGCTGCTGCCTCTCCTGGAGGCAAGAGCTTGGGAGGTGATCAAACTCTACACACCTCTGTGATCGTAATGCTGGGTAGCCATGGCAGATATGTCTTAATTCCATAACCTTTCCATCAGATAAGTGATCCTCTCTTTCTGATACATTTACCTGATTGTTTCCTTGCCATAATTCACTGAGGCGGGACTCAGAAGGTCTGTGTGGGTCAGTTAAAAAGAAGATACTGCTCATCAATGAAAAAAATGAACAAAAGAGTGGGAAGGAGCAGAAATTTATTGCATCTTGAAATAAATGAATGGAAATGGAATTCAAACAGATAAATTATGTTTTTATGTTCATATCTTCTGTGTATCCATAACAATCCCAGGAGGCTTCACATCAACATTTTGAAATATTTTTGATAAATGCATTCACTTTTTTATCAAAATCGACTTGTGTTTGAAATGTTCATCTTATATTCCAATTAGCATTTTAACCCAACACTTTAGGCACACGATACAGTGATGTCTTGAGTGCAGATATTTAATTTAAATGTTTCAGATCATTCCTACTGCTGCTACCGAGTGCTATTTTACTTCTGGGGGTTTTCAAGAGCTGATTTTATGATGATCTGGCTTACCTTGAAAATATATTTTTTCTATAATCTACTTTCTAACTCCCATTTATATCTTCTTAGAAATATAGAAAACAATTATGATTATGACAGTGCTAAAGATACTGAAGTCTTAGGTTGAAAACTAAAGTGGAACCTATCTTTCAGAGAGGAACAGGTCAAAGGAGTTAATGGCTAATGTGTGACTTAGAGCTAATTTCAAGGAAAGAATATGGAGTGATGCTGCTATTATTTCCCCATTTTTTCCTCATTCTCCTTTTTTCTGATCTTGCCTTATGCAGAACATAAAAGGTCATTACAAGGGAGACAAACAGAAAAGAAAATAAACTAAGAGGTGATATCTCCAATCTGATAACTGTACCTGATATAAACATATATACATATAGCAGTGACTTCTTCAAAAAATGATGACCCACATGCGGTTATACCCAGTGCTCTCAATAAAGTTGTAGGATTTTTTCTCATTTGTCCCTACTATAGCAAGTTAAATGTCCGCTACCATTTCTGCCCCTATCAATATCGAGAATATAGGGAACTTAAAAGACAGAGACTGTTCAAGGCAGATGAGATCAGGCCCTTGTGTAACAGATGCAGAAAATCTAGAAGTTTGTCATGTCCATTTGACCAGAATTTGGCCACGTTGAGAGACAGCATGCTCAATTTTGGGCCCTGGCGTAGCTTTCGCTGTGCTGGCTCAGCTGCTGGAAAGAAGCCACAGGGTTAGATTGGTGACCCCATGTGGAATACACCTCAGAAGAAGGATGTAGCATATGTTTGGCATGATGACCTCACTCTATTCCCTTGATTGGGACAGAGGGAGGGAGAAGAGCACACTACTATACTGGCTGATTACAAGCCATTCAAAGACATAGTAAATTAGAGAAGTCTTTCTGAGATGTGTTAATTTATACTGGAATGGGGAAAGAAACAGACCTAGCATCCAGGAAGGGTAAAAAATTACTTTCTCTGGTCCCTCTTCCTTAGTCCTGGGCTGCATCTTCTGACAACTGAAAGCATGACAGGAGTCACCACAGCTAAACCATTCTATTGCTATGAGATTCTGCAACGTGATGAAAATTGTGACTATTCAGTTAGGATCAGAGGACAGTAGACTTCAACCATATTATGCTTTCAAACTCTTCCGTGAAGATACAGATGATTTCCTCTGCCTGAACAATCTACTCTGTAAAAAGGAGAGAATTACCTGTCTCTGTAACACTCTTTGAGATCTGTGGTTGAAAGGGACATATCTCAGTTATAAATTGCTGTTTCTTTCTGTCACTCATTGCCCAAGCTTTGCTTTGCATGTATAATTCAAGCAGCTCCCTGCTTTGCAAAGGACGTGGCTGAGAAGAAGGAGCTAGCAATAGCTTAGGATTTAGGAGAACTTTGCCATAGGCTTACTGTGGGACTTCCAGATTTTTATCTCTTTGTGTTTTGCTACTCCGTATGTAAACTAAAGATACTAATGCTCCCCTTGGCTTGATCTTTTGTCCTGTTTATTTAGTTTATAAACTTCCTGGGGGCAGTGATCATCTCTTAGTATGTATAACATCTACCACAGAGAAGCTCAGATATCATTTAGGGCCTCTATGTACTTCTATAAAACATCCATTAAATAATTATGTTATGGCAAGTGTTGCCAAATGATCTTGTCTCCATAGATTTCTAAAATTTTTTTCTTAATGTACAGAAAAATATTCAGTTTCAGACATCTGCAAAACTTTTGCTTTGTGTGGAAAGCTGTATGTGCAACTGCGGAAAGAGATGTCTCTGGGTAGCGGCAAGTTTTACAGTCAGCTTTGTTCTTGGCTAGAATGGATTCTGAAAGCAGAATTGCTTCTGGAGAGTTGTTGAGCGCTAAGGAGATATGTTTGTTTCTGATCCTATTAAAATAAACCCTTTAGGTAAAAAAATGAATAAATAATTATTTTCCTGCATGCTGTTTAGTCACTTTGTAGCAGGATTAGTAGGTGTAAAACACCCAGATTCTACCCACAGATGTTACTCTTCTGAAAAGCCAGTCTGCAAAATCTCTGGACATCTGATTCTACTCAACAAATCTGACCACTAATGGGATCAGAAGAAAGGCAGTATGTTTGGTTTGATGTCTACATGCAACAGTATTTAAATGTATAGAATCTTCATCCTGTATTGGCAAAGAGAAGATTGAGGTCTGCTGGGGATAATCAATTATATTATTTCCAAACAGACCCATACCCAAATTCTGGATAAATAACATTTCTTGGACAAAGTATTTTTTTAGCATTGGATAGCTCATGACTATGAAGATCTTACTTATAGTATCCTACAAAAACAGAAAAGTCAAGAAAAATCAAGTGCAGATACTCGCAAAAGATTTGCAAGCCTTCTGACCAATTTTGAACTTCTGACAAAATTGGTGAGTAGACACATTTATTTGGTTTTATATTTTAGGTGAAATAATCACTGAACTTCATTGATAAGCTGTGTCCGCAAGACAGTAATACTACCAAAATTTATTTCAGTTGTGACTTTTGCTAGATGCAACTGGAGGAGTTGATAAGTATGAGTACCAGTTACTCTGACACAAGAAAGTGGCTGAGAATCTGGCCCAGGATAATTGTGACACTTTTACTTTTTTTTACTTTTACATTTTTGCCTTAGAAACAAATAAACACAGCTAGATTTAGGGAAAATTTTGACTGTTGTAGTCAAACATCAAGAAGAGGGAAATGATTATGCAAGGACAGCAAGAACTGGGCTAGTGAAGATGCTCAGCATTCAAATCTGCTTTTTTTTTTTCTCTCTCTTTCCTCCCCTGTCCAGCAGGAAATTTGCCCTCCTTTTTTTTTTCTTTTTTTTTTTTTTTCCTTCCTTTCTTTTTGTTGTTTGCAATAAGACAACTCCAATGAAACTGGTTGTCACGAGATAATCACACCTCTGGGGAATTATGGGCATCTGGCTATGATTCATAAAATCCCTCAGGATTGATTCCCCCTTTCCCTCCTCCTTAAGATAACCACACCTCCCGCTGTGTTTTATGACTCGAAAAATGCAGTTTTGTGATTATAACGTGCAGATATTATTTATATTGAGTTATTTTCTTTCATTGCATTGTGCATTTAAAAAAAAAGGAGGAGGGGGAGGTGTTTAATTTTTGAGGGTGTTCTTACTGCCAAGAACACACAAGTGGGTGATGACTACTTCAAAATATTTCCTGAGCATCCATACCACACTGAGTTCTGTTCCCCAATATGAATTAATGAGGTGCACTGACCCCTTCCTTTCCCTTCCCTTCCCTTCCCTTCCCTTCCCTTCCCTTCCCTTCCCTTCCCTTCCCTTCCCTTCCCTTCCCTTCCCTTCCCCTTTCATGTATTTTGCTTCACAGTAACGTTATTGAAACATATTATAAGAACTTGCTTTTTTGATACATCCTATACCACATCTTAACAAATTACTTGGCTTATCTTAAGTACACTTCTAAACCTGCCAATAAGCTCTAGAATATCTGTTGCCAAGTGTTTTTACAGACAAAATCCTGCAATAGTTTGAGCAGAATCTTATTCTGCTCATACTTTCCATTTCTATTAATTGTGAGAGTCAGAAATTAAAAATGACTGCTTTCTTCCAGTTTCTATGCATGTAGATTTTAAGAATCATTGTAACCAAATACAGAGACACTTCAAAACAGGAAAAGTAGGAGAATCTGTAGTAGGAACTTCTGAAGACTTGGATGGTTTTATTTACACAGATTTTACACTAAATTTATCTCTGGATCTTGACATTTAGGTTTATGAAAGTGTTAACATACCCAGAAAGATTTTACTGAAACACAAGGTACATTCAGTGTTTTCTTAGGCATTCCTGCTTTGGTGTTAATTTAATTATTTTTAATGCTATCAGTTAGAGAGAAGAAATGGTTTGCTTGATTGAATAGAGTCGATCATTTAAAATGTAATTAAAAGTGTACAAATTTAGGTGAAGAATGAAGAAATGAAGAAATAAAGGGCAAGGGAGTAATTCAAAACATGGTGTTCATATAACGCAATTAGTACACTGTAAATGCTTTGCTGCTTCTGAAATTCCCTCACAAGGTGAGTGAAACTATTCTAAGAACACTATCATCAAGAGATACCTTTGAACTGATCTGTCCTGAAGAATAACCCCCAGAAAGATAAGGAAGCGGGAAAAAGAAAAAAAAAAAAAGAAAAAAAGCAACAAAGAAAAAAAAAAAAGGGGAAAAACCCACAAACTTTCATATGTTTGTTGGCCACACAGCACAGCTCTGACTTCTGAACATTTTTCCCCAATTATTTTTGTAAAGTATTGATCGCAATTTAATTTTGTAGTCCCAACATGAGAGGCGCTTCATGCTGAAATGTCTCACAGGAGATTGTAATCAGGGTCTAGCCTGAAGGTGAAGCACTAGTACATAGGTTTTACTCTATTCCTCCTCTCTTCATCAGTTCTGGGATTGGAGCAGAGGGCATTCTCAGGCAGATTAATTTTTGACGATGGGATCGATGGAAGATGTTTTTTCCTCCTGACATTGAGTCATCTAATTTGCTGTTTATCTTTGGCTTATTGAGTTTCGAGCATTGTTAAATCATACCTTTCAGCTGTTTAATTTCAGATGTGAATTTTGCATTCCCCTCTTGTACTTTGGCATAACTCTTTTACCTAAAATGAGCAGGGTGATGGGCCTTTTTTGACATCAGGTTACTGCTTTCGAGTCTGTTAAGTACTCCAAGGTAATGTTATAGTACTTTCTAGCCTTTTTTCTTTGCTTGTGGCCATAGATCAGATCATCTCTAGGGAAATCATTACTTGCCATCATTATTATCCCTAGCACCTTCATCTATTCTCCCTTGTTTCCTGACTCCATTGCTTGATGAAGTGCCTACTTGTGAGGACACCTTTAACTCAGGTCTAATAATTAACCCCTTCATTGCTCAGGCTGGTTCATTTTTTGTTCCCTGCCTCTGTAAGTTGTGATCTATGAGTTTAGCTTTTGGAGCAGCTCATAATAACAACACTCTGGACTTGCCTGTAAAGCTCTTTTCTTGAGGAGGATGCTGTTTTTTCCCGCCTTTTTTCATTTTAGTAGCAAAGTGAACATTTTGCCAAATATAATGCTAATCATAAAGAAAATGTTTTCACTCAAATGAAAATTGGCATTACTTAACCTTTGCTAAAGGGTTATGCATTATTACTTTACATTTCAAGGAGAATCCTCTAGTCTTGGCCCAACTCTGAACAGTCTATGAAATATTCTTGCAATTATTCATTTTTACTGATTCAACATATATGCATATAATTATAAATATTTGTATACTGCAGTGACCAGTAAAAGGTGGCTAGAAGCAATGAGTTATCTCTTCACGGGAAGTTGCTAAACTATTATATATCACACTGACTTTGAATAGCCCATTTGTAATAAGCATAAATATTTTCATTTTATATTGTCATTATCTTAGACCCAAGGCCGGGAAGGACTAGTTTGTGTACTATAGGATGGCTCAGAGAGACATGAAGAGTCTATTCCTCCTGTTCAGAAGCGCAACGTGATTGGTGCTTTCATTCTTATCATGTATGTACGAAGTGTCTATCACAGTCACCGCGCTCTTATGAATTCCATAGGAAGCTAAGGATTGAGTCACGCCAGTTCTTATTTCTGCCCAAATCATACAGGAAATGACATGACATTTCAGCTTGCAGCATGCCCACTGGGTTCTGCTAAAGCCACACACCAACACAACCCTCTCTTGTGGGCTGTGACCACAAGATGTAATTATACACGAGAGGTGTATGAGTGCTGCCTCAGTGATGTGTGTTGCAATTCACAACTCCTTTATGGAAGTCTTAGCTCCTGTAGAAACATACTGGCTGTCATTTATGCTCACAGCCTTGCTAATCTAACCTACAATGGACTTGGAGGAGAAAGAGTTTAACTCCCATTCATGTCATTGATCTCCCGTTGTCTCACTAGTTCCTTTGTCTGTAAAAGAGGAATGGTCATAGTGCTCAGCATCTCCATCTGGCCTTTTGATGCTTCCCTTTGATCCATTCTGGTTCTGCAGTCCTTCATGGTAGTGACTCCACCAAAGTAGCAGCAGGAGTCCATGTCTGGCAGACAGAGGAGTGTGCCTGCCCCACAGCACACAGCCCAGAGACCAGCGGCCGGACTGAGTTGTGATGGTTGTCTCATGGGGAAAGGCACCCCACGGGCACTACTGGTATCTATTTGCATGCAGAACAATGTATATGTGTATACATGAATAAATATACATATACACATACAGGTTATACATATTCGTAATGGTCCCTATACCTTAAATAAGATCTTTCTTTCCTGTTTATTCTAGCTGTTTCTTTCTGCCCATTTTAATTCATATCACTTCCAAATGTTTTCATGTTTTGGCAGAAGATTAGCCATTTCACCACTGAAAGGAAAAAACCTCAACTCACACTGCATGGAGTTTGAGTAGAAAATATTTTGGCCAATTTATGTGAGAAAAGTTTTCAATGAACTTCCATTTTTTACAACTAACTGACATTTCCTTACTTCAAGGCACTTAAAAATTTAAGATGAAGAGTTGATCTGGGCATGGTGTTTTCCATACAATAACAATGAAATAGTGATGAAAACCAAAAATGCTCATTTAACTGATATAAAGTTAAATTGAAAATCTCATAAATGTAATGTTAAACTTCATTGAAAGGTTATTTTTATGGTGAAAAATAAAATATTAGTCTGTGCAGGATCTTTGAATATAAATATATTAACATGTTATGCCTCTTAAAACATGGCTGTGTATAAACAAGTATAAAACACCAGGTAGGGGATGAGATGTTCCAGGGTAAGAATTTAGCTTTTCTTTCTCTTTTTTTTAAGAACATTGTATTTGGAAATTAACATATCATGGTTTGAAACAATATCAAACATCACGGCTGTAGCTGGTCTTTGACTTTTAGAGGTCTAGACAAGACTTGAGGTGAGACATGTTTTATCTCACTTTTGCACCTACATTATTGCCATATTTTAAAGTGGTGCATCCCAACTGTTTTGCAAAGCATCCCCTCCTTTGGGCCTGGCTGTGTGTGCCACATCTGGAACGTTCCCTTTCCCAACTGCTCACTGCCAGCAGCAGCACCATCCCTTCATGGCAGGGGAGGGAAAGTAGCTGTAATTACTGGCTGCAGGTGTAAATGCTTGCTCCCTTGCCCTGAGGGAACTGAACCATAGCCATGATTAAAGGTAGTCAGCAATCCCTAATGACTACAAACATGTGGAGCTGATAATTACAACTACTTTTCATTCCACCACCCTCGAGGACTGACCTACTGCCAGCAATAAACTTTCTTAAGTTTTATCCTTTTCAGAATTCAGTTTTATAATATTTTCGTAAGATTTTCCTAATTCTTCTTGACCTTCTTTGTATTTGTGACTGATGGTTTGAGGAAGACTGCTGTAAGGGATCCAATAGTAGCTGTAAAGAGAATACTAGGTAGAGGGGAAATCTGACCCAGCATGGTGACTTTCTATATTCCAATTTGTGCCAGTCATATCAATTCGTACATTACTTTGATGTTATATCAAACCTGTGAAACTCCAGCTAATGTTGCTTTTCACATATTAAAGTCCATTACTAGCTTATATACCCTGCTGCTTGATGGCCTAAATGAACATGTTCATGGTATCTACAATAAGAGTTGGTTATTTGATTATAAAGCATATTAGGATGTTCCTATCGTTAGGCTCTGAGACTGCCTTCTCTGAAGAAGAAAGATGTGCAAGTTCCATAAAATGCTTATCTATTAATCAATTGCATTCACATACAATCCCCTTTGAAGATATGGGTAAAGGGCAGGGTAGCTGCAGCAAGCAGGATTTTTTATTCTGCAATAGAAAGACACCCCTTCCCAAATCCGCAGGAAATGGTTTCTGGTACTGTAACCATTATTTATTTTCCCAGAGGACACATCTGTTCAGAGAGTCTACTGTCACCTATGTAATCCCTGTTTATGACTGTTGCCACAGAAATGGCAGTCTTTAAAGCTCATTGAAATCTTTCCTCTCTGCCTTCACAAAAAGTTAAAGGCTAATTAAGGAAATGCAAACAGGAGCTCCTTCTGAGCCCTCAGTAACAACATAACAGATTGTAACATGAGGAACTGAAGAAGTGAACATGCATTTAGTCCCTCTGGCAAAAGAAAAACAAACTAAAAAACATTACAATCTTTTTGGCATTTAAAAAATATCCTTTATTCTTTTCTATATTGTAACATATAAAACCCAAAATCAATAATGCAGAGCCACTGTTAAAAAAAAAAATACTACAAGATGCTTCAGTCAAAATATCTCTTAACTGGTTCCAGAGGGGCAGAGTCATCCCTTGTCCTCTTCAGCTGGAGCAATTCTGACCAAGAGGTGAAGTTTCATATACGGTAGTGAAGCAAAGCCAAAAAAAAAAAGGAGTGGAAAGGTGATTTCAAGGTTGAAACATCTGTAGAGCAGACAAGGCAGGCATAAAGCAATCAGTCAGGAACTTTTGCATGACTTATATTTTTGATAGAGTAGAACTGATTTCAATAATGGACTAAAGATTTTATCTGCAAATAATTATTGTATCTGATCCCTCTGTTGGGGAATTTACTTATTTAATGATAGATTGTGGGCTAATACTGTATATTTGAGGACAATTCTGTACAATTCGACCCTGGGAGATTCAGGACCTTTACCACGGTCTGTGATAATGGATTCCCATGAGTTAGGTTTTCATGGGTATTGACTTAGGTGATTTTGGAGAAACCTCCTTGATGACGATCATTCCTCCCTCACCTTTCCTCCCTGTTCTTTCTTCTGTTAACTATTTGTGCCTGGAACTCTTTTACTGGTGACTACGTAAGGCAAAGACCCAGTTTTGTATGGGTCCTCTGCATAGGTAAATGCTATTGCTACTAGTAAATAGTAGAAATATTAAATTCTGGAAAACCAACTGAAAACCAACAACCTCATACATTCCTTTAGCTGATTTAGCTGCAGTTTAGGTCACTTGGACGATACAATACTTTGTTTTTCTGTCTGGAAAAAAATGCAGGACTGGAAAGAACAGTCCGAGTTTTTAAATGTGAAAATTATGACCATTAAATCTGTGATTTGAAAATGTGTCAGCAGAAAGCAGACAATGATATGGATACGTTCTGAGGGTTACTGCCTTAGGGTCAATTGAAACAAGCAGATCTATGGGGCACAACACTGGAAGGAGCAAGAAATTGCAGGTGCAAATATGCCTGGGGCTTGTCTAACTTCCATTAAAATAAAAAGTTTGATAGTGCTAATAATTTCTGTCCCTTTACATTTTAAACAGCCACTGGCATTGCCTAAGCATTTTAACTGTGTGCTGGCAGAATTGTGGGCTTGCTGGGAAGAGACATCAGGAAGCGTGATAAAGAGTAGAAGGAAGCAGAGGTACAGACCTGTATTTTCAGGAGAAAGGGTCCAAATGAGTATCCAGAGGTCAAAAATGGAACAGCTACAAGTCTCTGAGTTTGCACCAGTATCAAATACCTGTCTCCCAGCATTTTCAATCCTTGTGAATGAAATTTTGAAGTGTACTTATGTTGGCATGCCTGCCTGGGCTGAAAGGGTCAAAACCCCATCTGAGAACCCATGAGGCATAGAAATGGGTTCTGCCAGATGAGCCAGGCTGGAAGTAGTACTGCATTTTACCCTTCTCCCCAGCACCCTGCCCCTCGTCTCTGCCTCATCACAGAATCACAGAATGTTAGGGATCGGAAGGGACCTCAAAAGATCATCTAGTCCAATCCCCCCGCCAGAGCAGGAACACCCAGATGAGGTTACACAGGAAGGTGTCCAGGCAGGTTTGGAATGTCTCCAGAGAAGGAGACTCCACAACCTCCCTGCGCAGCCTGTTCCAGTGCTCTGTTATCCTCACTATGAAGAAGTTTCTTCTCATATTTATATGAGTGGAACCTCCTGTATTCCAGTTTGTACCCATTGCCCCTTGTACTATCATTGGTTGTCACCAAGAAGAGCATGGCTTCATCCTCGTGACACTCACCCTTTATATATTTATAGATATTAATGAGGTCACCCCTCAGTCTCCTCTTCTCCAAGCTAAAGAGACCCAGCTCCCTCAGCCTTTCCTCAAACGGGAGATGCTCCCCTCCCTTAATCATCTTTGTGGCTCATGTTGCTACAGAGGCTGAATATCACAGCAGTGGACAGGTATGTGTCTGTGCCTCAGTAACCCCATTCGTGCATTCAGTGCCTTCCTGTCAACCCACCTTCACTGATGGCCCAAGCTAACAGGCTGTCTGTGGCATCCTGGGGGTAGAGGACTGAGGGATAAAGGCCGAGGAGATTGCTCAGGACACAAAAAATTTTCAACTGCTGCAGCAAAGTCTGTCAGGGTTTGGGTTTGAAAATCCTTATTTTTACTGATTGCTTACTTAAAGGGTAAGATGCTCTAAGACTACGAAAAGTTAAATTTCCTATTTTTGTGTTAATCTGATTGTGCTCAACTTTTGTATGGAGTTCTTGGTGGTTTGCTTTTCTGCTTGTGGAAACAGATTATCTTGCAGTTCACAGAAGTGTGTGGATTACTAATACCTAATGGACTGTAGTTTAATTGGGGAGAGATGTGCACACAGGAGAGAAGCCTCAAGGAAGCTCATTTTTCGGTGTCTTTAAGAGAGATCAGGGACCATGATAACTTATCAGAGTAAGTTTTCAACTTTAAAAATCTACATTCAAATTTTGGCTGTGGTGTAGAGTGAAAGTCATTTTGCCATGGCTTGAGCTGGCTTCCAATCAAGTTATTCAGAGACCTTCTGTAACACATCGTATTCTTTAACTAGATAAAAAGATTAGCCAGGGCTGTGGCAAGCAATTGATGTAGAGTGGCAGAGGACTGCCTTCTGCTATCTGTTATTCCTCCCAGAGGTAAAATCCTATCTCTGCTGCTGCCACCAGCAGCACTTCTTTTGATTTTACTGAGAATGAATCTGATTTATTTGGCCTTGTGTATGATCAGAGATGTGTCCAAATCAAGCCTCTGTAACAGATTTTTGGTCCATCTGAATTAGTTAACTGATTGTGAACAATAACAAAAGAAAGAGCAAATGTCAAAGTTCAGATTTTCCAGCCTGGGACTGAGGTGAGAATGAGGTCTGGATATGGTAGGAAAATTGAATTTAAACAAGCTTTAGTTTTTTCAGGGAGCTAGCAGAAGAAGTTGCTTCTATGGGTGATGCTACATAGTGAGCAATACTGTTCTAACAGAACTAAATTGTCTCTTTGAGGGTCGTAGTGCTGGGTGAGAGAGCAGGTGAAAGATTTGCTATACTGGCTACTCTTATGTACTCCAACAGAGCCAAAATGTATGTTCCCAGTTCTCTTTGCCCATAGTAGGCTGGACACAGAGGAATCACCAAAGATGTGGCATGGGCTTAATTTTGGTTTGGTTTAATTTTGGTAGGGGTCATAAGGAAACAGAGCTGTAGCAGGTCTGAAGGTACCATCTTTTTAAATGACAGCTGCAACATTTTCTTCTTCTGTGAATTTAGCCTCAAGGATCATATTTACTCTCTCTTTCAGATCTTTCAGATCACATCTCATCTGCTCCTGCTTTGTGTAATCAACCAATTAATAATGGCTTGAGAACCAGGCAGGGATAACTGGCATACACTTTGTGGAAGAATAATCATGAATGTGAAAATAAATTGCATAGATTGTAATTGTTTTCCTTGTCTCTCATTCTTTTGCACCGTATTAGTCCTTAATGGAAGAATATAAAATCAGATGGCCATTCTGATTCAGACCAAAGTTTTCATGTAGCCAAGTGTCTGTCTTTGACATGGACTATTAAAAGGCGGTTTGGAACTATGATAAGAAAAAAGTAAAGATAGAACAATCCTTTTCCCAATACCTCTCTAGTATCCAGAAATTACTGGTTTTAGACAATTCCTAAGCTAGGATTTATATATATTGCTGTTCTCCTGCTTAGGTATTTCATATGCGTAACTGGCACTGTTGCAACATCCCACAATTACTACCCTTACAGATCCCGTGAGGTAGAAAAGTGGTATATTATCTCCACATTATGGATTTTGAACTAAGGAGCAGAGAGACTTGAAATGCTACCATCTAAAAATAGATTAGAGCTGTTACAGTTCATTAGCACAATAAAAACTTTGGAACAAATTGATACCCATTCTGTCCTTAAAAATCCAACCTCTCTATAAACTTCCTGTTACAATAGTACATGATGAGACAAGGGTGAATGCAGTCCTGAAATTTTATGACAGTTCTGTGTTGCTTGACTTTCCCAGTAAATGCCAGCAACACAATCCTATATAGAATGACTTCAATTACACAGAGTTGCTTCCAGATGACTTTCAGACTCCAAGATCAGGTACCCCAATTAAAGAAGGAAAGGTGTAAGCACATATGGGATGTTCATCAGAAATTTGCAGACTGTTTAAAAGGATTTTCAAGTTGTTGAAAATGTCAATAGCTCATCATTCTATGACATCATACTCCTAAAATAAGTACTTGTAGGTTAGAAGGACTTTGGATAGACGGGAGAATATATGCCAGGAAGCCTAGGTTGACTTGGACTCCCTTGCCTTGGCACAGTCCTGCTACTCTGTCTATGGACAGTTTTCAGTGCTGTGTCCTGCTTAGTTAACTTGTGGTTCTCTCTATCACTGTCTCAAAATCACCAATATATCTAGCTTCATACCACTTCCAAGTCGTAGCGAGGGCCTGAGCAGTACTTCCTAAACGGACAGAAAGATATGGAGAGTAACGTCCACACTGGTGGATCCAGGTGGGCACTGCTGATGTCACAATGTCTAACCTTCAAGTGCTTGGCTCCAGGGTAAACACGTGCCTTAGTGAGTAGATGGTACTAAGCTTGGCGTTGAAGAGACATGTGTCTCGTATCCTGCTCATTTCACAAGCTTACATCCCCATCTCCCCTTGGGCTTCATAGCTTGGGAACCTTACCTCCAGGTAGATCATCCAACTGGCCATACAAAACACAGCAAAGGTGATTCTCTTTTTTTTTAAGATGACTTTGAGGGGAAGAGCGTGAAAAGGTTTATTACAATGCTCCCAAAATAAACTGGAATGAGAGGCCAAAGCAGAAATTTTCCTTGCTGCTAGAGTCTTAGGGTGATATTTTATCAGTTCTGTGATGATTGAGAGACTGTAGGAACAAATGTGTGACTGTCATTCTAAATTAAAGACATTTGTTAGGCATTTATCTTTTTTTTTTTTAATTAATATGCATGCATTGTCACTAGGCTACTGTACTCCAGAAAGGCATTTTGTACAATGAGTACTGAAATGCTCTGCTTCAACTTCAACAAAAATTATCAAAATACTTTTATACCTATTGCTACATGATTATTGCTCACAGCTCGTATGCTTGGGTAACTGTGTGGCATCTGGTTTGGATACCTGGATATTATGTTGCAATCATGAATGGCTAATAAAGCTATCTATTAAGTACTTAAAAGTTCTTACTAACATAACTGTAAGAGTTACATGGTCCATATTGTTTTTTCTTATTCTGTTCATCCAGAAAGCTGGTTGCAATATTAGTAGTGTAGTGATTGGATGCAACAGATAGAAGTTTTAATTACCTTGGTATAAAGAAAGGCTTAAACAAATGTTATATGTTTTGAATACGAGAGAAAGATGCTTAGAAATACTTATGGGTAACATGGGATAAAACCCACCTTTCCCAAAAGCAGAAAAATGTCAAAAATACGGTCTTTCTTTCTAGGTCTGCGCATTCAGTTAGATGAATAAAATATGCATGCATTTTTTTTCCTTGGTGTAACAGTCTACGGATAGGGTTTTTCATACTCATTATTTTATCTATGTGTTTCCTCATAAAAACCACACTGTTGGGAAGAACATAAGGAAAAATAATCTCATTTATAGTGCTGTAGACTGTAGGCAGTAAGACTACTTTTCTGCATTGGAGTTTAGAGACACTTTTTGTGAAAGGAACCACAGACTTCCATATGAGAAACAAGCACAACCTGAATCCCAGCTGGATACAAAGATAAATCCATAGATTGTACTAATGTTGGTGCTTCTTGCTCTTTTCCTTGCCAACTAGTTTGCTTATGTATTTTATAAAAAAAGAAAGTCAAAGTTTGTGGCAAGATTTAAATCCTGCCTGACATCCTCATCTTGGCATCTATGGAGATACACCATCAGGACAGGGAGACAAGTTTGTTATCTCATTATCTTTCAATTTGAATTAAAACCACCTCTAAATAGTTGGCCTTCCAGTGTGGCTCTTTTTTGTTGTTTCTCAATAACACAGCACATCACATTGCTGAATATAAATTGCCCTTGGCTAGTTTTTCAAAGTAATTTGACAACATAGTTTGATTTTGCTCTAACATAATCTTGAAACTGTTTCCCAGTAGTGGGGACAAAGGGAATGTGAAGAAACTATTACACAGAATTCCTTGCAATTTTCTCCTTTTTTACAATACACAAGTTCAAATGCTCTATTTTGATGTATTCAGTGATTACATGAACTGTATGGATTTCATACATTAGATGAAACTTTGCTTAGAATACTAATGTTACATACTTTACAATAATGCAGTGAATCTCAATTTAGTTTTCATTGCAGTAATCTGGAGTCAAATGTGCAAACCCTTGCTAATTTGGTTCTACCTTTATCATTTTGCATATTACACGATCTAGAGCCACACAAACAAAACCTTGTTTGGACTTACCATGCTTTCCTTTTCAGAAAACAGAATTCTTTTTAATTAAAAACACTTAAAAAAAATCAGTATGTGTAATTGCTAACACCTGCTATGTGTTACTAACAGATGTTTCTTACTTACCTAAGGGAACAGTTATAATTACACTATAAGCTTATTGGAATGGCATTTAACCAAGATAGTTTAGGAACTTTAGGTGGTGACTTTGTGTTCATTTATTCATCTTTCATCTAAAAAACTTTAAAAAAAAAACCAACCCAAAACCAAACAAAAAACAAACAAACCCAAACCCAAACCAAAACCCAAACAAAAACCAGCCTTCCTCACTCTACTCTCCAGCTCACCAAACACAGTTCACCACAATGAAGCTTTGGATGTTCAACCTCTCCTCATTCCTTGGTCCATCTCTAAGCATCAACGAGGTGTTTGCATATGTTGCTCCAAGCGCAGCACTGGAGCCTGTTTTGGCAAGGACCGGGATGGGGCAGTTGTGTGAAGTCTCACAAGTCATGCTAATAGTGGGGTTTGAGGAACGCAGACTTGCTGCGTGACCCTGGGCAGCCCACTTAATCTCTCTGCCTCTCTGTTCTTCCCCGTGAAATACCAGAAACTTGGCCTATTGGCAGGCCTGGGTCAGAGGTGTTTGCCCAGATCTTCAGATTAGAGGTCAGCACGACTAGTTCTGAGTGTTGTCCTGTCACTAAGACCTCGCAGTCCAGAGGCAGGTGTCTGCAGGGGTCTGCTGGCGTGGCAGGTTGCAGGAGGTGCAGTGGATTCCTGCATCTTCAGGCTCAACTGCAGAGCAAGACACTCCGCGTTCTCCCTCTGCATTTTCATTTATGAAACTAATCACACAATTACCTGCAGGCATGTGTTAAATATGACACTGGTCTCAGCAAAATAATGGGCCAATTGCAAACAATGAATAAAGAGAGGCAGCTCCATTTATAACTGCTGTTTCAACAGAGCTGTGTTGTAATCAAAGTGATCTGAGGGTGACTCATTAATTAATTGATGTTCTTTTTTATTATGTGCTATTGAGTTAATGAGTAATTTGTGCTAGATAACTCTCTGAACACACTGATTACGTGAGATATTTTCTGGGGCTTTCATACCAATGACACACTGAATAGGTGGAAGATGGTATTTGCTTATGTTATACTCATTATTAGTAGGTTCAGGATGAATATAAATCAGCAGAAGGGCATTTTAGAAGGTATTAGATACATGCAACCCTTACTTAAGACTTTAAACAGATACTCTTCAGCTTTTAATGCCTTAAATAGTATTAAAATCACCTCCTTTATAGTACTTCTATCACCCACAATTGGCAGCTTCTAGAAAGGGTGCCTACACAAAAGATTTTTGCTGGGAGCATGTTTGTGCTAATGGCCTATTACCTTGCACATATTGTATTTTGGTTTCCTTTTGCAAGGTACTGAAGTGAACAGTAAACAGGTTTGGTCTGCACCATTGGACTGAAGTAGGAGAAATGTATTAAGTGAATACGTACTTGGCTTTTTTTTAATCTAAAGTGGTATTTAAAGGAATAAAACCACTATTCTTATATACAGTACACACTTTGCTTTCTGTAGTTTGAGTTGTTAAAGCTTTTGCTTTATTGAAACCACAACATCTCCAATGCCATAGGATTTTTTTATTCATTAAACAACAAATGGCTAAATTGATAATTTAGTCTGACAACAGCAGCACAGTGGAAGCTTTCAGAAGAATCAGCTAAATGTATAAAATTATACCCAGCAATCACTACAGACCTTCATTTTTGACAAGATTTGTTCTAGGTACAGATGACTGTAAACTACCTACTGCTGAGAAAATTATAAGAAGCTGCTGTATATTACGTTGAAAAAAACCTTTGAAGTACTTTGTCTGTACAGGCAAAACCTTGCCACAGTCCCTGTTTGTTTGTTTCGTTTCCCCACAGTCTCTCTTCTCACTGACCACTTTTCACATAATTTTATATGTAGACAATTAGGAACATTTGAGGGGTTGCTGGATGATTTTTCTTTATTTGCATTACATGATCATAAATTTGAGCATTTGGCGGGGGTAGGAAGAGGCAAGAAGGTGTGCTTTAAAAAAAAAACCCAGAGAATATTTCAAGTAAGATAAAAATACAATTATGAAACAGATCAACTTTTAGCCTTGGTCATTGCTTCTGCAGAATCCAGGCTGTCTTGATTCATCACCAGTCGTGGCAGATAACAGAAACAGCAGGTTATGGTTGGCAGAGGAGCCTTCTACAGTTGAAAATCAAGGCTTAGTAATTTGTACTTTTCCATGTGGCTTGAACAACAGCAATCCAATAATAATATATTTTTTAAAATTATTGTTGTTATTGTTTTTGTCTGGTTAACTTAGAAATTTGTACAGACAGAGATAGAATCCGCTAAAGATAGGAGATACAAGTGGAAGCATTCCTGCCTGGCAAATGAGCACACACAGAGCAATGGAGAAGGAAACCTCTAAGGTAGGTAACTAAAAGCAACCCAAAGGAATGGTCTAGGCCTCTGTCAAAAAGATCAGTAAAGTGGCCCGGCAGACAATCTCCCTTCAATATTGTCTTATGATATTATACTTTATTGGAGTTGTAAATGTTTCCATTAAATATTTCAACTCCAAGTTGCTATTTTAACAGTCAGACAAGATGGAAGTTTGAAATACAGGAAAATGTGTAATTGATCTTTGACCTATCTCAAATCTAAGTTTATACTGTATCTTCTACATACAAAATTTAGGTATGTATGTGAGTAAGATATATGAGCTTAAAGTGCTCAAAGCAATGCCATGCTCATTATAGCACTTCAAACAAGCATATAATTTCTCTATCCTTACATCAATTAAGGTTGATAGAATGGTGAGACTATTTTTTTTCTCCATAGCAGGACCACCCTCCTCTTCCCCATTTTGAGCATATGTCACAAAACACACATATGCACATATGAGTGACACAGCATGTAATGATGAGCCACTATTTTCCTATTCCACTCTACTCCATAAAGAGCTGAGCAGTGGCACTTAGTGGTAATGAGTGCTTTAGCATTTACAGAACTATTAGTGTGTAGTTGCCTCTATCCCCAGCAAAGCATTCCAGAGGCTTAGCTGGTTGTGGTGCTCTCCTGCCTTAGATCTGTGGTTATCTGCTGTACGTACAAATGCTCTGCTTCCCCCAAAATGTCCTAATGCTACTAGTATAATAACTTTTGCACGCATAGCTCTTGGTTTTCTTAAGAGCCAAAAATGCTTTACAAAAGCAGTGTATGCATTAGCCCCATTTGGCAGATGGGGCAACTGAGGCACAGAGAAGTTGAGTGACTCGCCCAAGCTTACAGCAAGTCATAGACAGAAGCAAGGTCCCTACTTTCCTGTTCCCCATCCCTATTTCAGAACCAGGGATTTCTATCTAGTCTGCAGTTTGCTAGTGGAAAGCAGAAGAGAGATCCTTCTGGTTTCTAACTGAAAGACACAACAGAAACTGGAGGAGAAAATTGAATTTGGATCAAAATAAGATTAAATGATGCGCTTCTGGCCATCCTCACCTTCATGGAAAGGACAACTTGTTTATTGCACTTGAAGTAGATCTGGAAGAGCCTAATAGTACCTCTGACATCAACTGCTTCGTTATCCCAAAGACACTAAGGGACTGTGGAAGGGAGTGCAAGAGAAACTTGTGCTCCAGGTTAGGAAGATATTCCACAAAATAGGGCTAAATTTCATTTGGAAAAGTATGTGGAGCTATTTCTTCCAATTAACAAGAACAGCCTGAGGAGTCATTGCATTTCTTACTGGTCCTGTATGAGTCAAAGTCAAATTTTGTGAGCCATGCTTATTTTTAAAAGGGTTCGCAGCCAGAAACAAAACCACACTGTAACAATAGTTATTAGAACTAAATACCCATTTCTAAATCAAGCCACTGTACAGTGTACTCCAAACCATACACTAGAGGAATTACCTCATGGCATTACAAAGTTTCTTTCCCCATTCCCAGGAAACACATGTTGAAACTGTTCAATGGGACAGGAAAGACAGGGAAGGACAGCACTCAACTTGAGCAGAGGTGGCCATTCTTAATCCAAATAAAAACAAGAGCTCAGCTTCATAGCAACATAGGGTATAGTGGTTTTTCTTTCTTTTTTTATTCTCTTTTTTCCTTTTTTTAATGTATGTTTTTTTCCTTTTTTTTTTTTTTTTTCTTTTTTTCTTTTTAATGCAGGCTGCTTTCCCGGTGAGCTAGGTTAGGCAACGAGAAAAGAATTAAATGTGCATCTAACAACTTTTTAAACATTCATCCTGTTCTCCTTTGCCAAACACCTGTAAGCTCTGTCAGGGGCATGAGCACTTAGGGACATCCTGCTGATGCAATAGCTTCATGGCTTTAAAAACAGAGGTCCACCTCTCCTAGAAAATGGACTGATTGCCAACAGTAGCTGGCAGCAGTGACTCCACCTCTGTCAAAAGGATTTTAATTGCCAATATTGATGGGACAATCTGTAGGATGTTGCCATGGACAGCAAAGTACCTATGCAGTCGAGTGTGGTAGCTCTCACTTTCTGTATTGGTATTTCAAAATTTTGTCCCATCTACATCAGCACTTAAATTACCTCACTGAGGTGGGTAATTAATAACCAGTCACTCTCTTATTGTCAGCTCAGGGTCATTTCCTTAAGGTAAACAGACCCTTAGAGGGGGCTGTTTACAGTGCCTTCTAGTTTCACTTTTTTTCCAGGGTTTGTAGAGGACACAGCCCCAGAAAACTTTAGGGTTAAGCCCTGATTAAAAAAAAAAGAAAAAAAAAAAAGAAAAAGAAAGAAAAAAAGGAAGGAGAGAGAGAGACTCCTCGAATTTCAAGAAATGTTAAAAATGTACATAAACAGAAGTTCTCTCCCTTCTCCTCCCCCCAAAAAATAAATGGTTTCAGAAAAATAACATTTTAAAAATATAGATATAAAATAAGATACCCAGAAGCACTGGTTTGAATTAGGGCTTAATTTCCAGCTAAATTAAAAATCAAACCCAGGCATTTTGAATGCCTAAGGGGCACAAAAGCAGCACCCAAAAACATTAACTTTTGCACCTTTTCTAATATATCCCAAACCGGTCAGATTTTTTTTTCCAAAATTTTGTAGTAAAATAAAAGTGCTCTTTGAGAAAAATCTATGCAATTAAACAGCAGATGCTTAACCCCTGAAAAATAGAGGCTTATAACAGAAGTGCTGATAGACCCTTTACCATAGCATCATTAGCAGCAGGTGCTGCTAGAGTTATTAGTTTTCTAAATAGTTTTAATGTAAACAGTATTCTTAAGCTCTAAGTGTAGCATAATGGTTGGGATTTGCTCTTTAATTATTTTTACTAGAAAGATACAGCTCATTTAAAATAGCTGGTAGATACAGAAAGCATAAATATACAGTAAGTTTAGACACTGATTGTACTAAATGCAACAATACAAAGAAGCAAACAGGAACACAAATGGTAACACAATAAAACTGTATTACATTTGTGCTTCAAATATTACAATACATTATATACAATAGTCCAAAGTAAACATCTCATGCCAAATGACACAAAAAGAGACAAAAAAACCAACCAAACAAAAAACCCCAAGAGCAAGCAAGAAGAATCCAGCTGTATGTACAGTACCTTTTTAATTAACATTCATCTCTGAACTGGAGCAATTTTCACTACATACAGGTGCAGTCCGCCTTTTATTTCACGCAACCATTCTGTCTCCCTATATCTATGCTATTCAGTAGGTTCCTGTGTCATTTCTTATATACACGTTGACGAAAAAAGATAAAAGAACATAGTGCTTTGTATTCTTAATGATGTGGCATCAGATCAGCGAACCTGGGGTGCGTAACCTTCTTTCATTAAACCCTCCTCATAGTCTGTCTGGCACAGAATCATGTTGTTCTTCAGGAAAAATTTGTCCCCAACGCAAAATCTGAAATTACAATAATAAGGGGGGAAAAAAACAAACAAACAAACCACAGTTTCAGGATGAATGATGCGATAGGATCTTACATGTAAGGACTGCACAACAAGTGTTCACGGTTTTGTTGTCCCGACCGCATGGCTCGCACCTCTGCTGCCTGTCGCAGCGCATGCTGACACGTGCGCACATACAAGAAAGCCCAGCAAAGGAATTGCTCCGGTATCAGAATTAATCCTGTGCTTTCAAAAAACCCTAGTGCATTCAAGCGCTTTTGCTTCCCCAGCCAAAGACTTCATTCAAAGCCCACTGAAGACTGTGGGAGTCTTGGATCAGTCACTAGCACACAGATAAAACAGAATAAATATCCCAGGCTACTGAGTTGAGTGAAAAGTAAACGTCTTGCTTTTACACAAATCAGAAAGAAAACAAAGTGATCGCATGCAGTAGGAAGCTCATCTGATATATGTTACATTTGTCTTGTGCAGACGTACCGGTAAGAATTCCTTGTTATATTCTGGTTGGATATTTTACTAGAACTAATTTAAACTGGTGGTTCTGAAAACCATTTCTAGTATACACATAACTTTGCCTATATTGTGGTGCAAACCAGAGACACACAGGTATGCAGAGAAACCTTTTTCTTTTTTACTGTAGGAGCTGACTATAAATTTAGTTACTCAGCTAACTACTCTCTCTTGTGGTATCAGTATACCTACCTTGTTATACTATGATGTGCGTCGGAATGATCTGATTGCTATAAAATGCTACTGAGTTATTTCATCTGATTTTCGCTGATTAGTAGGAAAATCGCATAACGTTAACGCTCCTGGCTGGCTTCAAACTTCCAGTGAAGTAGGATTTCCCAGCTAAAGCAGTTTGCTTGTATATAAGAAAGCTCTTCACTGACACCCTTTTCAACCCTTCCCCCCACCAAAGCCAATCTTCTTGAAGATACTTAGGGAGCAAGTGAATGGGGCCGATGCATAGAAAAGGAGTTTCCCTAGTGACTGCCTTGGCAGGGTTACTTGCCTTTGTTTATAGTGAACTCTCCAGCTATAAAATATATTGGGAGGCACTGCTCGCATTATTCCAATTAAAATGAAAGAAAGTAACCCAAATGAACCCCTTAACACTGATGTGAATAAATGAAACCAGTTTCTACCAGCTAATTATGGATCTCACTACATAAAGTATTGTTTAATGTGTAATGGATTATAATGTCCTTTTTTGTATAATTTCCAAATGGTGACATCTTGGACACAATTAGGGTCAGATATAAATGCTTGTGCTGTTTACGGTAGATTTAACAACAGACTAGCTATGGGAGTAGCTGTATATGTATTTAATTGTAACAATTTAACCTTCAAATAGCGATGCCTGCTGTAGTTGACCCAGTAAAACTACGTAAATGACACAGGTTGACCTGCCTGACCTCTGATAGTGGTCTATCTTTATCAGATAGTCAATTTCTAATGATGTTCAAGCAGAAATCTTGGGGAATTGTCACAGATTAAATTGTGTATTGAAAGCAGTCCTTTAATGTTTTGTGAAGTTGCAGGTTTAAATGAGTAGCAGTTGGACTGATTTACATTTGTGAAGATTGGAATGCTAGACAAACAGTGAACACATTTATTTTCCAACTGGGTAGCTTTGGAAATTTATCCTTATGCTAGCTAAATAGATAGAGGG
Source organism: Caloenas nicobarica (assembly GCF_036013445.1). Taxonomy (NCBI): domain Eukaryota; kingdom Metazoa; phylum Chordata; class Aves; order Columbiformes; family Columbidae; genus Caloenas; species Caloenas nicobarica. The sequence goes on along the minus strand of NC_088245.1, from coordinate 82,735,596 downwards.
AAAATAGTGTAATAAAAAACTGGATTGAAAAGAATTAGCTCTGCTCTTAAAGGAAAATTGGTTTGTTTATTTGTGGACTTTTTTTTTTTTTCTATAGGATTACTGCCTGCTGATGATGATGATTGAAAATAGAGATTATGGAATGATCCCAAAATCTTTAGTTGTTTATGGTCAAGACTCTACAGGTTCTTTCTCTGCTTCCCAACCCAATCCTGTTATATTAGGCTACTAACAACACAGAAGTATTTTTAGTAGGTATGTTGAAATGCAGAATTCTGAAGCAAAGAAGTTCTTTGTCAGTTTCTCTAGTTTACATCTTTTGTTTTTTTGTCCATTGACAGCAATGCTCACAAAAATTCCTTTATGCATTTTACCAGATTAGGTAAAGGAGTCTTAAATAGTGCTAATATGGGAAGGTGTTTTTCCCAAAGAAGTCACATTAAAAAAAGTCCTTCTTAGTTTCTCTTAAATGAACATACAGATTAATACGGACTAAAGCAGGGGAAGCTAGGTACTGTGACAAGTCAGTCACTCCATTACAGTTTGCCCAAGAATTACCGATGGGGTTTGAGCAAGAGACGTCTGTCCCGCAGTGCCCACCACATCAGGGGGTTATCGCGCAGCAGGGCGGCTCTGCCGGCGGGTCAGGCACCAGCGGGAGACACAACCACCTCTGCTCGCCCAGCAGAAAGCACCAACTCCGAACTGTGAATGTTATTCAGCTACGTATTCCTTTGTGTTCCAACGCAATACAGAGTTTAGCAGACTAATTTGTTTAAAATATTTAGTAAATGAAAAATAGGCTCCTGAAGTGCAATTCACTTGCGCAGCAATACTTTCACATGTGACTTCTTGCAACATTGCTTGCATCTAAATGCAGGCTGAAGGATTTTGTTTCTCAGCCCTCAGAGAAGTGCCAAGGTTTGATTTAAACTACACCAGCTACATGAGGGAGTCAGGATGCCTTTCCCAATAAAATGTGTCAATTCCTCTTGCTTTTGCTATGTTAATACGTCGAGCCAGAAATGCTCTACCTATGTCTACATGGCATTTGACAGTTTTATGCATGAGTGGCTTTAAACATACACGATTCCACAAATCATTTACCTTCCAAGTGTACAGCTGTCTTGCAGAGAGGCTGCCAGTGCTCTGTCTAGACACGCTTGGCTCTGTGATAACCTGTGGGGTGAGGGTCTGTCTGCATGGTAAGACCCCCTCTGTGTTCATCTGGGGCTGCAATTGCACGCTGGGGGTCATCCTCTGTGCCCTGGCGGAAACCTGTTACTTGTGATACTTATGGTCCAAATTCAATTCTGCAATCGTTTTCATATTATGCAAGTTCGGTGACTGAAACACATTGGCAAAGACTGACAATGAAGCTTGCATGTGACCCTAGGCATTAAATGTGTGAATTATGCACACATTAGGTGACAAATAGGTAAGCACCAGGTGAAAATCATAAACGTGGCATGCTAGCTCCCAAGTACAATGAGACAAGGCAAGTAGAGGGATGAAGTATGACAAATTCTGTACATCCACACTCTCAGACTTATTTGACTCTCAAATCAGATTTGGCCTCTTCTGAAGTAAAAGATCTAAATCATGCAACTACTTCAGGTTGGTTTTGCACACTCCAGGATTTACACCTGGCTCAGCTTTAAAACAGAAATGGTAAATTCAAGCCTAGCCTTCCACCTCTGGCAAGCGGGGTTTTTTTTGTTTTGTTTTTTCATGGAACTGGCATAGTATGTAAATCAGGGCACAATTTGGGTGTGCATATCAAATGGAGTCAAGGAGCATATTGAGATGCCACTGTGTTGGGAGTATATAATGAGGTAAGACTATTACTCTTCTAGCAGGCAGATGGTGTAGTCTTCTGCCTTCCTTAAAACCCTCACCCAATTTATTTAATAGGCATGCAAGATGAACAGGAAAAAACATACAATAGGCTGCATTAACATGCCAGATTGGACGTACCACCAGAAATTGACAATACTACTTTTAACACAACTGTGACATCAGTAGAATGACCATTATAATTAACCTACATTCTAGAACTCCTGTCATATTTTACAATGGCTAAAGTAAGGCCATTTATATTACAAAATGACTTCTGTTATCACCTTGTTTGGAAGGGGAAGGTGTGCCTAGACAAATCACAAGAAGTATAAAACTTCGATTTTGAGAAATAGCTATTTCATTGCTCAGAATGGATCTCACTGCTGTCTGTTACATTTTCTGATGTACAGAATGTGTGTCAAGGTACCAAAGACTTCCTAAGAAAGTGAGAGAAATATTGCTGTGAACAAAGATGGCTGTGTGTGAAGTGTCTCCTCTGGTAATGTCAGATTTTTGTTGTTGTAGAATGAAACAAAGTCTGGAAGCATTTAATTGATTTCCTCTAGGATAAAGAAAGCTGACTTACCACACTCATCTCCTTCCCCTCTGCTTTGTGCACTCAGTGATGTAACTTGTCCTCTGCTTTTCCTCCTTTCCCCTGTTTTTTAAACCTCCTTTGAGTTTGCAATATAACTCAAATTAATGTTAATCTATATCCACCACTAAAAGAACAAAGCCACTCTTTTACACCACAGTTCATCAGTCCACATCTACAGTTGACTAATTCTAGGGCTTTGTCAAAATATCCATTTATTGTCAAAAGCTGGAAAGTGGTAGCTGTGCCTGGGTTTGTATAATTTTACCAGAATGATGTAGTATATATGGACACAGAATCCTGGTTCAACTTACAATGACAAACCTCAACTTGGTGTGCTTTCGTTTACTTTTTTTTTTTTTAAAGCAGGTGTGCAAAATGTATTCATTTTTATTCTAAATTTAGAAACACTCAATTGAAATAAACAGTATTCAGGTCTTCAGAATTTATAAAATGACCACTCATGCAAAAATCTAATGTTGGTGTTTGAAATAAGGACGACATTCCCTCCCCTCTTGCTTGACAGAGAACAAAGGCAGCATTGTGTGGGCATTTTACAGTTTATACTGGAGGTAAGTGTCTACAGCTACATCAGGACAGCGATTTGAATAAGTATGTAACCATTTCATTCCAGTTTCCATTAAAATAAAGGCTATTTTGGATAGAAGGATAGAACAGTGGATTTAAACATCCCTCAGTGATAGCAGATGGGGATTTTAAACCATGCCCTAAGCTGACATCAGACAGTGGAGAGAAAATATCACAGAAGTATAGAACAAGCTGCTAAAGCAGCCGACAGAGAGTGAAAGGAAGGACACGGAAACTCCGGAAAGTGGGAAAGCTGAAGGCAGACTGACATGATCACTGTAGTCAAAAGTGTCAAGCAAAGATACAGCTGAGCCCACTTGCAAGATTTTCCACTCCATTTTGCTAGTCACACACATGCAACCTGACAAAGTGTGAAAGGCAGTGTCTGTTTACAAGTTTATTTTTCCAGTGGTTACAATTTTTTTTCCTTTGAATTTTCTGCAGAAATTAACTATTTTGAGGCTACTGACAATGTGAGGTGAAGTGCTTCTGAGGAGAAGTTTAATATGTTTACAGAGAAGAAAGGGGAGAACTCACAACATTAAGATGACTTGTCACTAAGCTCTGTGGGTATTTAGTAGATGGAAAACTTCAAATTAGGAGTAAGCTGGACAGAGACATGAAAGATAAGGGGATGCTTAAAACCTTTAGGCTAGGAGTGGAGCTTAATATTCACAAAATCCCAACAGCTTTAAGCATCAGCATCAAGAAAAAATGGGGAAAATATGTCAAAGACAGGCTGGATGAAGCAATTAGATCATAGAGCTGAATAGCTTTACGAAAGGTAAAATATAAGACAGTGCCTATTTGACACCAGGAGACCAGGCTTAGTGGCTCAGGAGATCTCTTTCAGTTCTGTCTATAGTCCATCTTCCTAGAATACCATATGTGAGACAATGCTGTTTTCTTCTTACTCTGAAAACGTAGCCTTTAGGAGGCCACTAAAATGGGACAGGCACATTATGAATTAGTTCAGAGATGGAGTTTATGGCCTGAACAAAAGTCCCCTGAAATCAAGGGGGTCCAACTACCACCCACACTGAGACTTGAGCTGGATGCTGAGTTGTAGATACTAAAAAATAATAAAGCAGTCAAGTTGTACATAAAAGCAGAAAAATCACCAAATCTTTCACAAAAATTACTAGGCAAAAACAGGCGGGTCTTTCTCTAACTGGGCCAGGATCAACTATTTTAAAGGGTAGGAATACGAGGGTCATGCGATAGCAAGCCCAAAGAACAGGCTGCCCCAAGGATTAGTGTGATATGAGTTAATATAATTATTAGGTAGCGTGGAAGGAAGAAGGGACTGGAAGGAGCAACAAGGCACAGAACATCAGAAGAAATTCAGTGTTGGCAAAGACAAAGTAATGCAAACTGAAGAAACAATTTAGTGTACTCATGAACATTGCATATATTCTGTTAGGAGAAAAAAACCTAAATGGTAGATGATAATTGAAAATCTGAAATATGGAACCAAACAGAGAGCATTATATACTCTGTGGTAGTACTCCAGGTATGTTGTACTTTTATTGGTAAAAAGAATGACCCAAAGGATTTAAAATATAATGGAGGAAAATAATGCGAAGGTGGAGCCTAAGGTCAAACCTAAAGGTCTTGCAATAGTTGTTGATCCTTGCTACCTCTGTTAGTGATTTTTGGATATCAGTGATGTGTTTGTAGATAAAAATATTCTCTTCAATAAATAAGTTCCACATTAGGGATAGTGGTTGACGTGAAAGGAAAGGGCAAATCTAAAAATACTCAATAACATTATTTTGCATACAAATGGGCAGCATGGAATAGAGAGAAAATTAAACTGCTATTTTATAAACTTATCCTCACTCAGAATCTGCTGTTTGGTTTTGATTAGCTTAACTAGAGGAAGAAAAAAGAATCCTGAGAAGGGCAACAGAAATTATTAACGGCATGGTGACTGACAAGATTATTAAGTTCAAAAGAAAAGAGGTTTCATAGCAGATATAAAAAACCCTCCAAAACTGGTGATGGGTCAGGTGTCTAGCATTTCTGGGTTTTGTTGTTATACAAGTAACGAAAAACAAAAAAATTAAATATATTTATTAACGAGAGAATGTAGTCAGTGGGATGCTTTGTCACAGAAACCACATAAGAGCTATGCTGGAGCACCCATGAAATAGGATTTATTATAAAAAACAAGAAAATTAATTCTTCAGAGTGCCACTAGCCACAAATTGTGAGGAAGAAAAGTATCCTATAGACAGTCTGTTTTATTAGGCTCCATGAGAACTATTGCAATATAATCGGGATTAGGGCCACTTTTGAGAATTTCTGAAATTCTTTGAAACTTCTGGAACTGCTCCCTGTTTTGACTAGATGAACTGGACTGTATAGCAGGTAAATCAATTATTTTGTTCCCAGCCTAAGACCTGTGTAAGATTATTTCAGCAACCCTTTGCACAAACTACATGCAAAGTAATAATCAAGTAAAGGCCTGGATTGAAGGCTCAGGAATGACAAGGCTAAGAATTATTAAATACCCCAGGAAAGTTCCAACTCAGAAATGCCTAACAGCACTTTTCCAGGGGCATCAGTGGCCCTAGGGCACAGTATGATGTATGTTAGCTGCAAAGTGAAATTGTATATTAGTTCACACTTGTAATGGTAAAAAAACAATATTAAAAATAATCACAAGAGCTTCGCTTTTTGTGGTGGGAGAAAAGGAAAGTTCACTTCTGCATCTCCAAGAGTGCCGTGATGAAAATCTTTTGCACTCAGGGTAACAAACATTGTCTGCTTTGCTTGACTGATGAAGATTAGCTGACTTCTTACATTAAAGAAGTTTGTCTTGTATGGGCTGAAGTGACAAGACAATAACTAAGTGCTAATTGTGCATAACCAACACTAAAGATATGCAGACCCATTATGGCATGTAATAAATGAAGCGAACAACAGAAATATATTAGGTGCTTTAATAATGATACTAGAACCGTGGTTTGAAAAAAACAGGGATGTGAAGGGTTTAAGAAACGAAACCTAGGAATGTGCGTGTGTCTTACTTAAGTAAGTACTAAGGGAGGCTCTGCCTTACTCAGAATATAGCCTCTTAGTTCTGTGGCAAGACAAAATTGATATAGGACTTTAAATCGCATTAGAACCTATAATTACTTTGCATTATTATATAGTTTAAGCAGTGGTTATTACTTGCTTGGTATTTTAATTTCCCATGCAACATGATGAAAAAGGTCAATTTGGCTTTTTTTAAAGAGCGTAATTGTAGTGTGCTACACTTATTAGCAGCTGTACATTTTATGGTTCTTTAGGGATGTTTGATTTTTAAATGACTACAGTGTTACAAAATAATACACTGTAGGACAAGGTGAGTTAGCAAAGCTTATTTAGGGCTGTATCTAACTTTGTCGTGTCAGACTATTATCTTCCTAATTTTTTGTTACTTCCCTAGGAATGTACATCTTGTGTTTCTTCCCACCTGAAAATGAAAAAAAATACGAATGCTATAAAACTCTAAATAGGATCACATAATAACTGAAAAATAACTGAAAATAATAGGTATATTAAGGAGCAGACATAACTGGTTCTCTCATTTCCTAGACCTCATAGAAGTCACTAGCAAAGCTGCTACCAGCTCTTGTGGAGTCATAAATGGATCTCTTGGTGAAATCTCTGACAGAATTTGGCCACCATTCTGAGCATAGCTGCTATAAGTTTGGCTGTATTCAGTTGTTACAATTTTACCATTTTTGACATTCGTTCTGCAACTGTACCACATGCCTGCCACTTCAGAACAAAGTGTCATGTTTGGATCCTTGGGATTTTTATAACCTACAGTTAGGATGTGAAAATAAAAATATGGCATAAGAAGTCCAATGCTGCTCCAGAGAAAATGGTGGGAATATCATCTTTTAAATGTAAATGGTTACAGTTCTGGCAACAGGAAGAAACTACATGTAGTTTAAAAGAGATACATGTGATAAAAATGAAGAATTCAAATGAAATCAGTGTAATAATGACAAATGATAGTGCTATGCTCTTCTGCAGAAAGGGACCTCAAAGTCCTTTCTGAATATTAATTAATGAAACTTGACAGACAGTCTTTTGAAGGAGAGGAAGTAACCTTATTCGTGTTTATTGATGGGGGATTTAAGGCACAAAAAGCTTTCTGGCCAATGTCATGAAAGATGTCCTATATCGGTTCCAGGAAAAGTATCCAGATCTTACTCTCAGTCTTGGGTTTCCACTACTGGTAGATATTTCCTCTTCTTTGAATGTATGCCCACACCGGTGCCGAATTAGCACTTAGCCTATGGAGCATACCCAAGAAATTGTCTTACCTCTGATTACAAAGTTGACATGCAAAACAGTCCAGGTGATAAACATTGTCCTTAGCTCTCATCACCATCTCAAAAGCAGGTATGAGCTTACTGCAGGCAGCACAGTTTCCTGTAACGCCAAATAACCTGGAGATACAGAAAGAAATATATTCCTGAAGACGCTTAACTGAAAAGAAAATCACACTTTCTTTTTTATCTGTTTTGTTTCTTTTTTTTTTTTAGTTCCCCTCAGCGGTTGCCTGGCCTTTGATTGACTTCCCAGCACACCTCCCTTTGGAAAGGCTGGTCTTCGGTGGCACAAGTCTGCTCAATTTACAATACGAAGGCATAGCCCTTTTTGCCGGAGAGAGCTTTATGAAGCAGTGACAGACTAATATTGCGCCTATTGTGATTATATTTTTTTTCTGCAGGTTATACTGACCTTTCTTGATAAAAGAAACACCTTGTTAGACTAAACAAAGAAATAGTAAACACACCAGGGCTGTTACATAACTGCGCAGGCAGAGGTCAAGCTGTTTGCATACGTGGGAAGAGTCTTCTGCTTGGATTGTACAGTGCAGACGAGAGCCACATAACCTTGGCTTTTGGTGCTATTTATTATTAAAACACACTTTAGCTAGAAAAGAAATAACACTTGAAAAAGCCAATATTCTTCGCATTTTTGACATCTAGTGCTAAAAGCTTTACCACTATTATTAAAAGAACATTTTATGAACAAGTCATTTAAATCGTCAGAAAGCATTAGCGGTTCATGCACCTTACAACCCTATACCATAGTTATTGCTATGATTATGTTATTCAGGTAGCGCATTAAAGTAAATGAGGCTATAAACTATATATAGTCACATCAGGAGTAGAAGTAGGAGTATAAGAACAATATGAAACGCTGTTTTTGCTAGACATGTATACATATTTTTTTTTAAATTCTCTTTGTTAAAGATTTTTCAATACTTTTCAAGTGTGTGTATTACCAAAAAAAAAAATCAACCCACACATATGCATCCTTTTGTAACATAGAAGGATTATAATGAACAAGAAAAAATACGTTAGCTCTACATGGCAGCAATCTTTGAAACTAAGGTTATTTAAACTACTTAATAGTTGTGATGGATTATTAAAAGTAATGCACTGCTTGTGCGTACCAGTTAATGCTGTTTTTAACTATGAAGCACACTAGATGAAAACACCACATCTGCCAGTTTTCTTTTTTTCCTCAACATCAGGCTGACAGCAGAAAAATATAATGGCTCTCAAGGGAAACACCAAATTAAAAGCAGTTCTAAACTAATGAATTCAAAGGTGCTCTGTAGAAAATTCAGTTTGGTAACATAAAATGAACACAGCTTTTTAATCACATCCCTCCATTTTACTTAATTTCATGGGTTACCAACAAGTCCACTTAATTCCAAATCTTTTTACCTTCTGCTTCTACTTGAGGTGTGCTGCTGACATAAAACATGCCTGTTTATTTTTAAAGTTACGACCCTTTTTGTCCTGTCTGAGATGCTGGTCACCATGATCACTGGGAGAAGTGCTGGGACAAGGCCATCTTCATCTTGTTAGAATGACCCAAGCCAACCTCCAGTTCTGTTAAGTCTGATTACTAAAATTATAGATTAATTAAACAAATCATAAATATTAAAACATTCTATTTCAGTTCCACCTTCCTCATGCAAGGGCTTTGCCCAGGTTATCTAAATCGCATTCAGACTTTCATTCCTTGTCTGTAAGGACACAAGACTTAGTTGCCTTCCAGAGTCATCCTGGTGGCTTTGCATTAGAAAAGACTAAACCCACCAACCACAGGCCCAGCTCTGTCTTCCTCCACATCTATGTAGGAGATGATGGTGGTTTATTTGCCCAAGGAAAGCAGATCAGGCTGCAAAAGGTACTGAGTAAGGACTGCAGGTACATAGTATTGTTACTCTGTACGGTTACAGTAAAAGGAAAGTCAGGCATTAAGGCTCTACAACAGCAGCGTTTAAGCACGAACATGAGAATGGCGCAACCGCCTTCAGGCTCCGCGTGGAAGGATCAGGCAACACCTCAATGCTGAGACAGTTCAGGTGCAACGACTGAGTACTTGAGACACGGCTCAAGCCCCTTGCTGGAAAGGGTGCTCAGGGCAGGCCGTGTCACCTTCCTCAGCCAGGGCCTCTGTGCAGCGGTTTGTCTGTGTGCGTGAAAAGGGGAAATCCATTAGGGCTGGAATTGCGGTTTGCCTGTTGCAGAGCAGTGAAACAATTTGGGATTGTCATACAGCACTGCAAAGCATGGAGATTTACCGCGCCACAGTCCACTATGTGCAGATTTCCACAGTCCTGAAACGAAAGACCCCCACAGAAGCTGCTTCGGCTAAGCACCAGATATATTAAAATTTTTCAATTACGTTAAGGGAAGAAGGCCTTCCTCACTGTTAGTTCTTCCCCACCACATACAAAACAAACATATGAGATTTATATTAGCTATTGTTAATTTTGGATAAAGCTGTTTATATGAAGAACATAGTTTTCTCCCATTAATAATAATAATAAAAACCCCACAATGCCAGTTTGAAATTCTGGACATAGTTTCCCCCAATTTCAATTGCTCTCGTTCCCTGAGCATTTATCAGCTACCTGATTAGAATTTGTTTCCACACAAACCATTGATCATCAGCCTATTACTAGGCAAATGACAGTTAATTACCCACTACATTAACCACTGGGACCTGAGACCTGCTTCTGCTGCCATCAGTCAACATGATAAATGTGGCAAGTTCAGTAATGCATGGCCAGCCCTGAGCTGCCTGCTATAGTGTGAACAACCCTCAATCTCACTTCCAGGCCCAGGAAAATCTATGGCAATCTGCATAATTACAAGCTCTGGGTTAATAACAGACAAATGATTTGTTGCATCTAAACAAAGTCCTTGGAATGGGCCTGGTCTCCTGTGGCTGCCCAGGCTGCTGTTGTGCCACCGGTGTGCTTCCCACTACAACATGCACAAAATGGATCTCTGACGCTGTATCCTTCCAATTTGTTGCCCTCCAATTTATGGATTCTGCATATGTGATTTTTAATCATTAAAGAACTCTTGAAGCAATATTATCTTAATTATTCTCTGCTGTAACCAGGGAATTAGGCTTCAGATAAAATTTTCTTCTTCTGTGCACTTTCCCTGCCTCGCTGGAGGCTCCATCAGTTTTCATCTACACCTGGACTCTGAAATTCTAATGATGAATTATTGCCCCTTTTCCTAAGAGGGTGAACCTTACAAGGGAACATTTTACTGAACTGTCAGCTCACAGACTGAGTGCGGAGATGCGGAAATCTGATCTAATTTACTGCAAAACGATGCGTTTGTTAGACTTTCTCCTCAGTTTTGTCCAAGGATCACGAGATCAATCAGGAGCCACCTTCACGTACTCCTTTGCACAGGAGTATGTGCACTAGTCTCGCTAAATGCTATTTTATTTTCCTCCTCTCTTCCAGCTTGTTAAACAAACAAGTTTCTGAAACATACGTATTTTACTACTGGAGAGAAGAAATAGTTTTTTAGCAGGCTCTTAACTGGAGCTGATGCACTGAGCTACAGTCTCTTGCTTTGTCTATTTTACCAAAAAAATGTCAAGGACTTCATTTCTACATAGTACTGAGAGCCGCCTGGTATCATTCTCTGCCTTATTTACCATTTTCTATGCATGTGGTAAGAGAATGTTTAAACTCACTCTTTTCACATCTACTTACAGGTAGTTCCGCTCTGCCCTAGCTAGCTCGGGAGATTAGAAAACTGTTCTTCACCAATTTCATGTGGGGAGAAAGGATGGGAAACTGTAAAAGTTCAAGGACAGATCTCTCCTTTTGCTATTCTGAACCAACATCTGAAATTTTATGTTTATACCATATATACAACAACAGAAATTAGAACAATCGGCCACAGCAAAAGCTTTCATTCTTAATGGATTTGAACGGTACAGAACACGCTGCACAGTGCTAAAAAATGAAAGACTTCTACAAACAAAGCCAAACCTTACATTTTGAGCAGCAAAAAGTGTGACTGAGCACCAGGTTATTGATTCTACTTTGGTAGGTTTACTAAACAGAAATCCGAAGGTTAAGTACTGAGAGATGAGAAAAGGGAAAAAGTTGGGAGGGGAAAGACAAGAAAAAGAGAAGACTGGACAGATATGCAAAAGTGCTGAGACACTGACTGAACTACACTATATTTATGAGGCATGTGCTTTCTAGAGGGACTCAGTTTAACCACATTGACACCAATTTTCATCCACTCCTACTAATTTTGGGTGAGGTCCTGAGTAAGCAGGGGGGAGCTGGTTCTCATCATTAGCTTACAAATGCCCCATCACACAACTACACCATTAGGCAGAACTGCACACACACCAAGATGAAGCTGATTTCGGCCATAATTCCCTGTCAAATTACAAGGGACTTCCACAGGATTTAGGATCTAACATTTTTGGTTACAGCTGCTCCCACAAGCTTTCTCCTTTTTGCTGTTCTTATTTGACAGCTGCCCTCTGTAAGATCCATTGGTTCATGACCAACAGCACTCCTTTGCTTACTTAATTTTACATTAAAATGTTGCATGATTTGGATAAGATGTCTGGTTTTCCAGTTTGCAGTAGGAGTTAAAATTGTCTGTGTGCACAATGGAAAATCAAGGAGAAGAAAAAATCTCGAGATTCAGGAATGACAAAGCAGACATTAAATGGAATTTCTCCTGTGGTGCCATAATTATGGATAGTTTCACATGGTTTCAAATTGTTTTTTCTCCTCATTCTCACTATGGTGTTAACTAGGTTCATTAGGGAAAAAATAAAAATATATATATATATGGGAGCTGAGTTCTAAACTTGCCTTCGTCACTAGCTGATTGGATGACCCTGGCGACTCACTTAATTTTGATGTCAATTTATTTGTTAAAAAGGAGCCGAGACCTAATCTTCACATAGTAGTATCCCTGCTAGATACTGTTTCTATAAAAAATTGAAATGCTACTTTCAAACCTCTGTTCTTCACAGTGCATGAGGGATCAAAATAATACACACACTGTTTTCAATGTAATCAGACATTTACTCAAATAGACAATCAGATTTTTTTTCCTAGTAGGTTTGTGTATTATTCAGGATTTCAATTCAAGATGTATGCACTGAAAGGCAGAATTTGGCCCTTAGCAAGTATTTCAGACAGCATAAGATGCTATTTGGAGAAGCATAAAACCACATAAAAGAATCTAAAAGTTAATGAGAGAGCAAAAAAATTACCTAAGGATCTAGTTTACAAAGCGTATTGAAAAGTGTAGTTTTAGAAAACATGCAATTTTTTACATGCTGAGTATTAATTAGATTATTAGGTGGAGCTTTCTTAGATGTTTTCTAAGTGACTTAGGGACATATTAGGGACAAATACTACTGGCTTTAAGCAGTCTATATTCATAGAATCACAGAACATCAGGTTGGATATTCTCTTACTTCCCACGAGATATTTTTGAAAATCCTCCCTGCCAAATTGTAGAGAAAAGGAAGCAGGTAAATTTGTCCCAAATGTATTTTTATGAATGCCTGCAAAACTTATTTCACTCCCGCCCATCCTCCATTCTCTGGAACGGCTTTCTAAATGCTCATTGAAAATGAAACATGCTTCCAGACAAGGAGGGAGGAGAAGCTGTTGCAGTTTGCCTACCGAAGTTAAACCACGCGAGCGCAGGAGAAACAAGAGCAGACAGTACCCATTCACACCACTTATCCAGAGAGCTCCTGACTGCACTCACTGGTATCCAGTAAAGACTTCTGGTGACTTGGCTTGAATTAACTCTGGTCTAGCAATCAGCAGGGGCCAGTAAAATGGAGACTCTTTACGAAGTAAGGAAAAAGGTGGGGAACAAACTGAATGCAGGAGAAAATGGCCACTTCTGAAATGGTTCTGGATTCTCTCCTATATCCTCATTGCTGCTTAGATGTCCTTCTCTAAGTCCCTGTCTTTTAAAGACTTTTATTGAGAAAAGTGCCGTGTCAAAAGAGGTGAATGCAATGGAGTTCCAAACCAGCATGCTCAACAGTCTGAAGCACCGAGCCTTCAGCTAAATTTCCAGCACTCCCCAGCTGCAGGTGAGGCAGCCAGACTTCCACGAGAGCTCAGCTCTCTGGGTGCTGAATTATTTTAGAAAATGTAAAAATCACAAACATCATAACATGGGAGCAGTTAGTTAGCATAGTCCTTATTTAGAGGTCTGATTTCAGATACTGCAAAAAAGATGAAGAAAAAGAAAAGACAAACAAAACAGCCTGGTTGGTGTACGCGTGCTAAGGCAGGCATTCAAACAGTTGCTGAAGCACGCTTAAAACGTCTACTAAAACCAAAGGCTGATCCAGTGTTTGCCTTGTTTGGTAATGCTGTGAAAAGAGGCATAGTTTTGCCAAATCAGAGCAGAGAAACCTTTTCACCTCAGTACCCTTCATTTTATTTTGAAAGCAAACTCAGACACCGAAGAATTAACTTGACGTTGGAAGTATTCTGATCTCCCTAGCACTGTTTGTAAGGATTCCAGCATGTGCCACCTGGAAACACAGCTCCGCTTTGCTGAGAGTCAGCTGCAGTACATCTCTAGGGCCTTTGCTACTAAAAATTTAAGCTGGTAGCTGGATTGCAGGCAGATAGAAATGCAACAGTAGAGGATGGCTGTAGCCTCACAGCACAGTGACACGCTACTTGTCTGAGTGCGTTTTGCTTTCATGTTTAGCTAACCTGGGTATGTGAGTAATCCCATCTGGCTTCGGTTGGGCTGTGTGCGACACGTAGCACTTGTGTATCTGCAGCATGATCCGCACGCTGAAGACAGGAGGTGCAAGCCTCTCTCTCACGTGAGGCTGCTATTTCTCACACTGTTCTATTCTGTACAACTATTGCAGAAGAAATAACTGTATGTAATCTGAAGTCCAATAGTTAATGAAAGGTGGAGGGTTTTTTGTCTTTTTTGCACCTTGGTTTTATGTACTGCCCTCATTACTGTGGATCATAATTTAACGTAGCCGAGCTGTTCCCCTCAGCACAGACTTCCAGTTTGTTCCATCTGCGTGCAGCAAGCTATTTGCCAAACTCTGTCCCATGCCTGCTCAAGTTCATGAAATCAATCCCTTTTTTTCTCTGCAGACTGCATGAAAGAATCCTTTATGTGAAGTTAACATGCATGAATTCCATTTTCAAACACCTCAAAACCAGACATTCAAAACAAAATATAGATTTACTTCTATATCCTTCCCTAATTAGGTTATTTGTGTTCTGTGAAACAATCTAAGCTTTCATTTCAAGCAAGTATTACCAGCCTTAATTTTGACTCAAAAAATTTGAAGCATGACCAGACATAATTGACGTAATACCACTTTTCTAAATCTATAGTTTGAAAAACCTCTGAGAGGTGGAAATTTTGTTGTTTGGTCAATGGAGTGTTAACTCTGAAGCCTAAATCACACAACTTTAAGAAACCCTTGTTCATCTTAGAAGCAAATATAGCTACATCGTTTATGTCACAGTCTGCTACCCTGTCCCTTCAGTCATGCATTCAGATCATCAAACTTTCAGTTTACAGCTAAAATGCAATTTTAAGGAGTATTCTGGCCTAATTTACTATCATCTTTTAATAAAGTTACAATTTTGTTTCATTTTAAATTTTCTTTAACCACTAAGATGAAAAGCAGAGATGATAGTGCACAGTGTACAGTGATCTATGGTTGATATTGTAGAAATAAATTCAAGTTAAAAATGACCTCCCAATGCACTCAGGGCTCTGCTTTGCACCACCACTCATGCATTGTGACATCCTTAAACTTCTACCAGTAAAGTCAACATCAATATTACATCCATTTCTACAAAGCAACCATATAAACTTCATCTTTCTACACATGCTTTACTTTAAATCATGCATATAAATCCATCTACACGCACAGGCTGAATCTAAAAATTTGCAGATACTCAGCTGACGTATTTTCTTTGTCAGATTCGAGCAACTTAAAAACAAATTTAATGCCTCAGCTCAAATAATAAGAATGCAATATCCCAAGCTGGCTCCCGGCCTGGGGGTCGGTCTAACTGGCACAGCACGGTGGTACAGCTCAGGGTCGGCTCAGTGCTGCTGCTGTATCTGTGTAGCACTCCACTGGGGCTAATTAGGTTCACGTCCCAGCTAACTAACCGCTTGCGTCGCCGCTTAGATGTGTCTACACTGTTTCCGGATCTCGAAGCTAGTTTGGGGCTCTGTGCCACGTACTGCATGGTATGGATATCACTCAAGGATATGCCTGTACCTTTTGGCTGTGACAAAGCACTGCTGAGCTGTGTTTGCCAGCTGCTCTTCCTTCTCCTTACCTGAAGGAACGATCTCAAAGATGGTTCAGTGATAACCTGATGAGATTGTCGGGAACAGGCTGGAGGTGAGGGGCTCTCAGGGATGACCTTCACCCTGGTGCCTACGGGAGAGTTGTTCTCACCTGCCTCATGGATGCTGCTCCATGCAGCAGCCATCTGTCTATGTCATAACACCATGCAGCTGATGTCAGGTGGTGCAGATGACCCACAGTCCCTCCTAAGAAGGAACCAGTATCACCTGCAACATGGATGTGGGGAGTTTGTCACTTGTCCTATAAGTACATATAGCTTCGCATTTCTGCAGAGGAAGCAAAACCCAACAGAGATGCTCCTAAGGTGCATTTCAGACCCATCCCACAGACAAAGAACTAAACAGGGAAGGAGGGCTCTGGGAATAAAAGAACCTGAACGAACAGAAAGCCCCCTGATGAGCAGTGGCCAAACTCATACTATTTCCCAACAATTCTATTGTTTCTCCCGTGACTAAGGAAAAAAGCTCTAAGTGGTGCATACAGAGTTTGCCCCCGGAGATGGGGGAAGGGAAGGAAATTAAGGTACAAATATATAATTAGCTGCCTCATGTGAGGGATATAAAACATAGATGTTTTTCATTTTGCCCCAGAGGTGACTGAGAATGGAGAACGTCTGGGTAAGAAATCAATGCACAGACTGTCAGGTAAATACATATTGAAATAGAAGTGGGGGGTAAGTTAATAGTTCTATGAGGTCATATAATAAAGTCTATAGTTCTTTCATCAGCGCTGTGAACAATGCAGTTACTGTGTTTCTCCCCTGGTGTAATAGCGAAGACGGTTGCTAGACTCTGAAAATAAATTATGCCATGCTTTATTAAATGGTAAACAGCTGTTCCAGCCACAATACAGCACATGCTAATTGAAGAATGCCTTAAGCAGTCCTATAATAAAAGGCTTTTAAGAACTGGAGAGGAAAAAAAAAGCCAGCATCATGACAGACTTACTATCATGGGCTCCCTTAGTTAAAATTCAACACATGGGTCATTCAAGGTGAGAAGTATATTCTGGGAGAATATCTACAGTAATGAACATTTAAGAATCATTAGCAGGCTCTTTCATGCCATGACGCTGTAGGCAAAGACGTGCTTAGGTAGGAAGTAGAGCCACAAGGTTCTCATCGTGTTTCCACATCTTGTTTTGCTAGAAGATATGTATCTAGAAACACAATAAACATGTGGGAAGAATTGCTTTTTCCAAGGTGGTGATCCTCAGCCCAGAAACCTCACTGCTTGTGGGAATCACCCTGGAGATTTTGGCAGAGAATTAGAGCTCTGGTGCAAGCAGTAAAAGAGCATATGTGTAACAGACAGAAGATGCTATGTGAACCCCAAACTGGCAACGCTTCCCGAGCGGGTGTATCGCTGCACCCTCGCGGAGCCCCGGCCCCTTGTGCCAGCCTGGTTCTGTCCAGCTGAAGAGGGGGGCCGGGCCCAGCAGTTATCAAAGGGGCTGCTAGGAATGCCACAATACAATCATTTTTTTTTACATTAAGAGGTTCATGATGGAAGTTGGTAAGGAGTGTCAGTCAATGTTTAGAGCAGGGAAAAGAAGTCTCCATCCCTGGTCCCTGCGCTACCTTGCTAAGTGGCCTTGTGCAAACATCTCCACTTTGCACCTCAATTTTCCCATCCTTTCTTCGCATTACATGGACAACAGGAAGCTTGGTGTGCAAAAGTCCCTTAATAGCCCTGAATGATAGCTACTATGAAAAACATAGATGCATTTATAGCAGCTACTGACTAACATAAGCATTTGCCCAATAATGACATTTAGATATATGGTACTCACACCACCAGACACCTGCTTTCTGGAAAATTGCTCGCAGAGCTAAACTAGATGTGCATGCATGTTCATGTGTGTAAGTGTGTGTGTAAAACCGCAAAATAGTTCCTCAGGAGAGAGTAACAGGGAAGAGAGTCGTGTTTTCCCCACTATACAACACAATAATTTCTTGTACTGTATTTGGAATTTCTCCTTTCTAAAACCCACTGTAAGATAAGTGTTGCACAGTGAGTAGAAGATTTTTTTTTAATGTTTGCAATAAGCAAGATGCTTAGAAATTAGGAAACAGGATGTGCGTCAAATCCATTAGATGTTATGCAAGTATTTCATTCTGCTCATACAAATCATATGATGCATTTGCAAGTTCATGCAACAAAGCGATGGTTTAATAGAACTGCTCTTCCTATAGAAATGGAAACAGGTAAAGTTTTCCTTCATTGGACTATGTGAGCATTTCCTTTATAAATAAAAGCCGCAGTATCTAAGGTATTTCCTTTGTTGTGTCACCTTTAGGACTTACTATTTGAAGTATTCCATTGAAATGGCTATGCTCTGTGCAGTGTTCAGAATTTTAAGTAAAACCTTAAACAGTTACAAATCAAAGCATCAGGGTACTTTGAAGAAGCACATACGCTATATACATTGCATTCTGCATGCATATGCACTGCTGATATCTATATATCATTGACATATTCACAAAAATATTACAGCTTTGGGAAAAAATATTTCAAGGAAAATATAAACATTAAAATTCTGATTTAAAAATAATATAGTTTTCAAAACTCAGATTTCAGCATATCTAGGGCTGGTTCTAGAAGTATGCTTTCAAAATATGTCATATTCTGAGACAGATCACCATGACATTTTTCTGTCATTAGCCCAGTTATTTCGATAAATATTGCACTAAAATAAGATGAATTAATTAAACAATTACAAATAATCATTTTTTTTCTTTCATGTATGTATTCAATTGTTTAGGCTTTAGATATAGATATTTTTACACCTGCATATGGTTTTATAGTTTCTTCCCCACTCCCTGCGATTTTTGTTCCTCTTCTAAAACAAATGCTTGAGGAAATTCTGTGGCAATGTCTCACTCAAATTTATAATTAATGTAGCAGAAAATTATATTTCTAATTAAATAAAACCGAGCATGAATTGAGGCAAATGCTAGAAGCATTATAAAGAGTATAAAGTTAGGTGACGAACAAAATCACAAACAATGAGCAGGTAATGTAACTGCATATATTAGAAACATCTCAATTATTACATCCACAAAGGCAGAACCTAAAAAGCTGCATTTCATAAGAAGGTGTCATGTTGACATATATTGCTCATTAAAAAAGGTGCCGTTTGTATATGGGTTACTGTTCTTCATATGCATGAATACTGGTAACACATTGTGGGAAGGGAAAGCCCTTGAGATTTTGTGTAGTTTGAATATTTAATGTAACAATAGTTTGCTCCCTAATAAAGAAAGGAAAGAAATTTGGGAGATGAGGACATAAATTTGCCTATTTATTATTTTACGCTGACTGCAGCTGGGTATCGGCATCCCCGTATACTTCTCCAGATCTGCTGTTAAAATTAGTGATCGCTCACAGTGGCTGCTCTTTACCCAAAACCGCAGAGACTACAAATGAAAAGCTCCCCCCATCCTCTTTTTAAGCAGAAAATACCAAGCCGCGTATATAATATTTGTATATAATATATATATGTGTACTAACCTACTTGTTATCTCTGCTTACACGCTGGCTGTCAGGAAACTGTCAGCTGTAAAGGCGATAAGGTGGGCAGTTTAAAGAAGATACCGAAGCCTTAAGCTTCTTAATTTGCCACGAATCAATCCCATGAAAGCAAACAACTTGAAAAAGGGTTATATGTATTTAGGAAATCTCTCAGCGTCCCTCGCCTTCGCTGGAGCTGGCGCTAGAGTTTTCTCACCCTAATGACCCCTGAAGCGGCCCAGAGGGATTGTGAAACAAGGCCGTTACAGGCGGCAGCTTGCTAATTGAGAAGTTGATCGGGGGGAGAGGGATCCTGCTTTACCGCGTTAAGTGTCCAAATCAAGCATGACTAGATTGACGTCGCCAAATCGCTGTCTGGAGGCCACTCCAAGCCAGGAGCAGCAGGGCTTTTCACACCTGATAGGCCCCCGCTCTATCTACATCAAGTCGCATTAAGGAAGGGATGTATTACAGGAGTGGAGCCTGCGCCCCTTAAGATCGCTGCCCATGCTGGCTAATTGCTGCTCCCCAGCTTTCCTAAAAGTAGCAAATGTGCCCAGGTGTCCAAAGCATGCACTGCCGCTAGACATCCCACCTTCTTCTCCCTTCCAAAAAATCAGACGGGTTCTCTCTGTTCAAGGGGAGTAATTGGAAGAATTAATTCTTTGTTCCATGCTGAACAGGCATGCACAAAACTGCTCTGGAAGGGAGGTTGTTCAGGGGCTACCTGCCATTTTTCCAAGCCACCCTAACAGGGAGAACTTTGGCAGTGCTTTGGTCTCCAGCCATGAGCTCCCGGCCGTCCCGCGGGATGGGGAAGGCACCAGCCTTCTCTGGACACCGAGAGACACTGAGGCAGCGGGGCTCAGAGCACGAAGGGCCATAAAATGCTGAACTCCCCAGCTTTTCAATCGCAGAGGGATGCCTGACTGTCTTTTACCCACCCGAAAGTCCCCCTTATCAGCAGTTTGATCAAGGTGATGGAAAGAGTCCAGGAATTTAATCCCATCTACGATTAAAACCCAACAGTTCTTGCCCCGCAGTCCTCAGCCTGCATCTACTTTAAAAGCGGGTTCTTATTTTCCCGTTCTGTCAGGAGATGCAGCCACAATGTGGTCAAGGTTGTCTTGTCAATTTATCTGTTATTTATGTAGAGCAGGGGGCCTCCTGACCTGTACCGAGATACAATTTAAACTGAGGAGGAAATTCAGCAGGATGGGAGTAGTCAGCCTCTGAAATTCAGTGGAGACATTCACAGTCAAATACTTAGGGGACATTTTAAAAGCTCAAGTAATTTATTTGTAAACAGCCTGTGTTCTTATACAATGAAACGAAAGCAGAGTCTATAGCAGGACTGTCAAATCTGGACTTTATTTCTCTTCATGTACTACTTATTTAGATCTAAAAAAGAACTGCACAAAGTCAGGACATAGCATGATAACATGATTTAGATGAAAAAACATTGGAGAGAGACTACAGGGCATTATATGGAGAATATTTCCATATTTACTTTGAAATTTCTCTGAAACCTGAGATAGCTTTTTTTTCAGGAAAAACAAACAAACAAAAAACAAAACAAAGACCAAAACCAACAACAATTAAAAAAACCAAACACTAAAACAAACCCACATTTGCCACTTCTTTGCATAAACTCTTTTTTCCCCCTGAAACTTGGAGAACCTTCTGTGAAAGGTATCTATCTATGGCTTTAATATGGCTTGTTTTTTGATAAAAGTATGAAGTGAGAATAGTAGAGAAAAAAATTTAAAAAAATCAATAAAAATTATTACACGAGAAACAGCATCTAGCTGTAGGTCACAAATACTATATATATTGTATCACACACCAACTATCACATATTTTTAAATGAGAATCACCAAATCGCATCTCTGGCATGACAACAGATAACTACAGAGAGTAGGATGAAATCCTCCTCTACATGCAACACCCCTAACCCCAGAAAATCTTGAGTAGCTTGGCAAAAGTTGGCTCACTCTATTTTGCCACCCTCCCTCTGAAACTGGTTCCCCCATGCCTGCTGCCGGATACCAGACGCGTCAGATTAAAACAGTATGGCTAATCCCGTGTTCCCAGGCATCACTCTGGAGAGAGGGAAGTGGGAATTTTGCTTGGTTTCTCCTGCCGTTACGACTCTGAGCCACTGCAGATGAGCTGATATTACAGCTTATCCCTCGCCTGCCTGTTGCGGCGGTCAGCAGCAGACAGCGCGGCAGGCACTGCCACAAGTACAGACAAGCCTGAGTGATGGGGAGCGATAAGAGCACAGAGAAGCGTGAATGCAGCAATGCTGTTCCACCTAGGCACAGGAGCAGGTAAATTTTATCCTGCTCTGGACTATTTCTGTGATATTCCAGGGCTACAAGGTAACGAGGCTGATGAAGTTAAGGAGGTGTGTTACTGCAACAGTTTTGGGGCAGGGGAAGAGGGAGTTCTGAATTGGTCACAGTATTTAATATACTCTGCCCAGCACAGCAGCCCCTTTGCTCTCTGTTGCACCGCTTATACATGGCTAATGCATGCGTGTCCGCATGTGTTTGTGGAAGAAAGTACACTCTGCCATGCAAGCAACAAGGGATTCATTTTTAAAAATAAAGTGCTACTTAAATATAAACAAACAAGTGAGCAATGTGGGAGAAGGCACCCTTGGGAGGAGACACATGATTGTCTGTAGGAATTTTCATGCCCTTCCTCCAAAACTGAGGTCACCCTGAATTTGTAAGTGCATCTCCCCCTCCCTGGGGAAGCATTCTCTGCCACAGAAGCAGCAGAGCCCAGTCAGATCTGTCCCAGCACCTGTACCAGCTGCTGTTGCTCCAAAACGTATCTGAAAAATATTTGACAGACACACACTCCCACACATCTCCACCCACCCATATCCTTAGAGTGAGAGAAGTCTGGCAACGCGGTGGGAGTATTCCCTATTTTCCTATACCTTTTGGAGGCCTTTGTGCTGGTGCAGAGAAGATTTTAGACGCTGTCAAACCAAAAAGGACCAACAACTGCTTCATGCCATTGCTAGTGACTAAACGGAAGCATGGTTAAGCAGAGGATCACATCTATATCCCTGCTCCAATACTGTAAACTGCAAGCTCCAAAACCGAGCAACTAGAAAAACAGAAAGTAGTAAAAATAACACAGATGCCCCCTTCAGCATTTTCCATCTTGTTTCCACCAGCAAACACAGGCCATTAGATAAAATGCTAACCTGGATTGCAGATATTTTGTTTCTTCCTCCTTACAACTGTTCATCCCTTTATCTTTTTCTGTTTCTACCTCATTCCATCCATTTTCCCTTATTCTTATTGCTATTTCTTTTATTGTTACCTTTCTCTACTACCTCAGGCTTTTCAATTTCTGCCAGGTCCATTCCTTACTGTATATCCTTACTCACTCTCACTTAATATATTTTTGTGTAGACCCTGACTCAATTCACCATTCCACCCAGGATTCAAGTCTCATCTTCCACTGCAGTTTGTCTTATTCTGACTCCAGTTACATTTCAGAAATGAAACTTTTTGTAAACTGTAGTGAGGGGTTTCCAGTGCTTCCAGTCAGCTAGTCACCACCATTACTGAGGATTTAAAGAAATATTTGGCATGGGCACCATGGCAAATTTACGGCATTTTCAAGTGATACACAGTCTACCCTGCCTTTCCAAACACCCACGAAGTTAGGTGGGAAGTTTTCCCACAAATGTAAATGTACCTCAGTCAAGGCTAAATGTCTCCATGACCCAGCTAAGACACCCATACAGCTTGGAGGGATTACTGCATCATCACAGAGCGAGTCACGCACGTCTTTGGGCAGGGCTGATGGGGAAGAACATGCAACCTCTCATGAGCAACAGCCATTGACAACCGAGCTCACTCCCTCCATCTGCTGCCTACAGGAAGACAGGAGGAAATGATGCTGCTATCACAGTAGCTTCTTGGTAGCTGAAGACATGGGTTTGAAGTCCCTACTAAGGACAATGCGATGGTAGGTGAAGGAACAGAGGAGACTTTTTCTCGCTCCATAGGCAGGTACTGGTTGTAAGAACTGTAAGGGAGGGGACGATGACAGGACCCCTTAGAAAGGAGTCCACCAAAAGCTTACTCATGAATGCAGTAAGAATGGCTACAAGGAATATTCCTGTTTACATTTACTGTTGCAGCTGGCTCCCCCACAGAACCCAGTATACAGCTACACCCAGGCAGTACGCAACCAGCTAGAGAAGGCCTGAGCTGCAGCAGTGCTTAGCCCTGCACAGCGTTGGTTATTCCTCACCTCTTGAATAAAAAATTGTCATATAGGTCGACCTTAGGACTTCTGAGGTATTACTGAGGATTTTGAGAAGCAGACAGCCAAAATTCTCAGAGGTTTCCTACATCCGAATTCTTTGGAAATCTAGCCCCGAGCTCTTCAGTTTGATGTGGCTCATTTTAATATGAGAGGGTAACTTGAGTTGATTTTGATTTAAAAAAATGAAGATTATCCCCCTTACAGACATGCACGTAAAGGGGAAAATAATAAGGCCAAAGCCCTTCATGCTACGTTTTAATTGAAGCTGAAGAATTATTAATCAGAGGGCAGGGAGACGTTTCAGAACAATCAGTTACAGCACCAGGTCTGAAGTACGCCCAAGGCCAGCTCTGCACGGCAGGACAGACGGCGAGCTGTGCAAGCAAATGACGTGGCAATAGCCCACAGAAGCCTACCCTGCTCAGCCCATCAGTCCACTAGCAGAGTACAGGTAGATGCGGTCTGCGTGCAACCACCGCTTGGCAGGGATTTTGTCACCTGCAGCCACACACAAGCAAAAGACACTTTTTCTCTGTGACTGTCCAAAATTTCCCTTAAGTGATTTTTCCACTATTCATTTACAAGTATTAAATTGACCTGAAATTATGGAGGGATTACTCGTGCAGATAATGGCCACAAATTCTGCAATGTATACCCCACGTATCTGCAAGCAAACCCACAGGGTTAAGAGGTACTATTTCTGACTGAGCTGACCAAAAAACCTGCTAGTATAAAGACAGTAATACGTCTAAACCCCGTGTTTGTACAAATATGGGTTTTCCGCTCATGGGAGACTGTTTTATTATACCAATACAGTATATTCCTATTAGGAATATTTTGCCAATATTGTATGTCAATATTCCTAGATGTGTGAGTTTTCATAGTGTTGAATATGCCTTAGTTTTATGAAGAAAAGATTGCAGACTTCAGAGAGATGAATCATATCCACATTGATTTCCTGGATCGGACCATGTGTTACCATACTGTGAGAGTCTGCCTAGAAAAAAAAAAAAAACAAACACTATGCAAAAATGTAACAAATATCTGATACCAAGGAAAAGTGCTTTTTCCTAATGGAAAAGCCTTCTTGTTAACTAGCCTTTACTTAGCATTTTTTATTTTTATTTAGTGTTCCCATAGGCCTATTAAATTTCTCTACTCTTAAAAATAATTAAAGGGTACATTAATTATCTAAGATATCTCAATTCGTAGATTACAAAATGTAGGAAGGAAAAAAAAAACATAGTCTGGAGTAATAATATGCAGCATATTACAGTTACAGATATTTCCTGTAGTTCGTTACTCTACAGTTCCATAGTCTTCCATATTTTCTATTTATTTCCAAAACAGAAGCTTATTTTGATTCCAAATGGTTGCCCCACAAAGAAAGGTTTCATATGACAACAAAAAATATTTTCATTTGTTTACATAACATGGCATCTATGAGCAGATATAAAATTCAAGAATCAGTGAATACTTCAGAGTGTGCAGGAAGAAATCCTGATTTGCAGCTGAATTTGTTTCAATGGTGTAAATGACTGTTTTATAATCACTGAATATTTGCAGACAGCTCTACTAAAATGCTTCCTGGCACAGATATTAGTTGAAATTAAATATTGCACACTATCCTTAGAATGTTTTTCCTACCGAGAACTGAGCTTATGCTTGGAAAACTATAGGTACTACTATCAGATCATCTCAATTTAAAAATACAAAATATTATTTTAGGTTGGGCAAAAGAATTCAATTCAAAATTTTGTGATTTCTCATATTTCATCAACTAACTTTACATAGAATAAGAACTGGAACGTATCTGAGTTTTTTGTCAAACTCATCATCTACCAAGAACACTGGAAAAAGAAAGTGAAGAAGGAGAATCACAGATCAAGTTTATGATTAGTGTACTTATTGCTTTTATAGAAGGTTATCTAAAACCCACAGATTTGAATAGCAGGAAAAAAAAAATCAGTTTTATTCCTAGGGTGATTCTTTTTTTTCCCTAGAACATCTGCCAACATTATCAAGTTTCAGTAAAAGAGTATAACATTTAAAGTTACGCAAAACTCTGGCCCCTTGTGCTCAACCTCTTCCCCTGAACTAATTCTTTTAGACAGGCTTAGGGAGAAGGTGAAAGCCATCTTCCAGAAGAGAGCGAGGTATGGTAATAAGTGATCACTTACAGCACTAAACAAACAGACACAAGTCATTCCGTGAGTCCTTTTAAGAAGCCGTAGCAGTAGTGACCACGCAGAAGTGTTGTACAGGCCTCGTGTGCTAATGAGAGTCAGTGGAAGCATTTCCCAGGGAGCCACAATTACAGCACTGATGGAAACACACACCGATCTCAGCAATATCACCTCCACACAAGTACTATCTGGTATATAAAATAGATTCACAGTAAGAGCTCCCTGTTTTTTGAGGGAAAAAGCTTGTATTTTTATATCATATCACTACATCATAAGCATTTCTCCAATAAGTTGTATAAATTTTTAATCAAGCAAATACTCTTATTGAGCCCAGTAGGTTCACTTGTACTAGGAAGATTTGCAGGACTGGCACCAAATGAACAATAGTCATAATCCTCTCTCTTTTTTGTTTGCACACATGTATGTAGATCTGTACTTATAGGAAAGAAACTGATCAGGAGAAAACATAAAAACACATCTAAAATAGTTTGGGTTTTTTCGTTGGGTGTTTTTTTTTTTTTTTGGTGACTGCACAACAGATAATCATCTTCCACTAGTTCTGTTCTTGTTATTATAACCATGGGTCTTCTTCAGTGACTTGTCTGGCATTACTGTGTGTTCTTGCCAGAGCCAGTTCTGCAGCTTTTTGCAATTCTTACATTATTTCAGACACTACCATCATTTGCTGCTTCCCCTGTGGAGGCACAGTGTGGACCCCACACAGGTCTCAGCAACACACCTGGCACTATTCAGGCACAGCATCATCCCTTAGAATTTGAAATTAATGCACAGGACAATTACGGGTGAAATCAGCAAAAATAGGAAAAGCAAAAGAAAGTGATTAAAAATAAACAATTCTTCTAACTGGGGTGGTAAGCACTGTACACAGCACACCAGCAGTTTATCCATACATAAGTTGTAGGGAGGTTCCTACAGCTACCTTCCTTGGTGGTTCTTAACCAGCCTCTGCATTTTTGCCCTCCCAGCAGCTCCTCAGTCTCTGGAAGTTAACGATATTACAATATATCCAGGAACGTAGGTTCACATGTTGTCCTCACCTGCTGCTTTCAAGTTCATGTCCAATTACACAATGAATCCATTTAATATATATTTTTTTCCCCACAGTACTTATTTGGGCCATTTACCCTTTCCCATGGTAGAGCAGTTAAACAGCTGGCCAGATGTGAGACTGCTAGAAAGTTTAATTGATACTTTTAGGGAAGGGGCAGCTATTTTAAGTCAGACAGGCAGCCTTGCCGGCTGAAGGAAGAGGAGGTGGCCATCAGCCTGTTATCCGTTGTTTTAAATATGATTTCAGCCCAGAGCAAGTTCATTCTGAAACTGGTCACTGGGGGAAAAGAGAAGGCCAACCTAATGGAATGACATAATGTTTTTTAATGTAATTTAGGCGTTTTTTTCTGCATCACAAGTGTGCTTTAATATTTTCAGCTGAGTTCGAAACCTGTCCTTTCTACATTTTAGAAGAACACTATACATGTTCAGATCAATAGTTCTG
The DNA here is from genome assembly GCF_036013445.1 of Caloenas nicobarica. Taxonomy (NCBI): domain Eukaryota; kingdom Metazoa; phylum Chordata; class Aves; order Columbiformes; family Columbidae; genus Caloenas; species Caloenas nicobarica. Next base: position 82,708,335 of record NC_088245.1, on the reverse strand, counting down.
TTTAATTTATCTTTATTTGAAGTTTTATTAAAAAAACCTAGTATTTTGTGATTATACTAAGAAGGAAGCTCTACATAAAGGAACAGAAATCACTATTAATCCAAATATATATGGGGCTTTTAAAAATATTTTGTAAAAATCTAAAAATTCACTGTTTGTACAGTGTATGTATGAGAGAAAGAATCGAAAAAACTACGGTTAAAATTATATTGAAATACTGAGTAATTATAATGCAGAGTGGAACACCCACACATTGCAGAACCCAGAACCTGCATGTAAAATTGTCTACAAAACCAAAATTGGCTTTGTTGACTTTTATCGCCCTAATCTGTGAGAAATGTAAAAAGCAAACAAAGATCAAAAGTATTAATAGCAAAAGAAAACTGGATTTAAGGATTATGTTTGTAATAAACAAATCACAACAGAAGTATTTCTTTACAATGTGCAGTACAATATACTTTGGGCACCACCTCTTTCAAACCCTGTTGAAATTTTGTGTAAGATGAATATTTAGCTTTAATAATAATTTATTAACTTGAAGGTTTAATAAGTATTTAGGTCTTGACATCACAAAAATACGAGCGATGCCCATGCGTTGCCATCACTTAATACAATTATATGTGTAGAACCATCTCCAGGTTCAAAGTCCAGAATTCATAAGTCTTCAAAAGACAATTTCTATATGTGCCATAAAGGGTACGTATGGGGTTGGAATATTTTCATGGAGGGAGGTAACAATTAATTCATACCAACACTAAGTGCTATATTACTGGCAATCTTCAGGAATGTGATTGTGTTATTGGATAACAATTTCTGGGTTTTTTTGCATTGTGGTAAATATATTAATCTTACCATCAGCATGGTAAAATGTTCTTTTAGAAGAAGGTTATTATATGGGTGCAGGGGAATAAGTGAGGAACAACAAAAAAATAAACCTCTCATTACTTCGATGAGAGAAAAGTTATTTTATTCCTGCACTATTATGTTCATTTATTGTTTGTGATTAACTTGTACCTGATGATCAAACACAGTTAGTGAAGAATACAGTATTTTCCTAGGTGATATCAGGGAATTTTCCTCATGTGTTTCCATTTAAAATGAGAAGTATCTGAATAACCATTCTTCTGAGTAACCATACTTCTAACAAAAGATTTAACATCCATGTTCAATTGCTCTTTTATTTAAACCCTTCAATTCCTCTCATCCCTGGGGAAGATTTTTGTTTGATGAACACAGAAAGAGCACGACATTCTGCAGGAATAATGAGCAGCCCTGAAAAAGACCCTATCTCCTATTTCAAGTGTAAAAACAAGTGGCTGCATCTTCAAGAGAGCTGACCAGATTTTCCAAAAGTCCCCAAATAAGGAGCTGGCCCTGGAGCACACTGCCTGTTAAATGTGAAAGCTCTGTGTGCATTAATAGTGTTTACTCAATCCGAAAACCACATTTGTACAGCCACGATACCCACTCTGCTGTCACCTTTACTAGGTGGTCTGTGTATTCCAACATCACCACGCATGACCCAACCCCAAACCCTGCTGGGGAGTGCGCTTTCGGACTCCGAGGGCTCAAACACACACATTTGTACACTTTACTGAATCTGTCACTTACCAATATAACACTGTTTATCTTCTGGACAAGCCAAGAAGTTCCCGTTTACCTTTTAGTGTTTGAGAAGTTAAAGCTTCTTCGCCCAGGAACAGAAGGTGTGATTTTGGTAATTAATTGCAGAAGGCAGACAAAACAAAAAAAGCTTGTCCGTGCCCCATAGACTGACACACATTATGAACTAGCAATTTGCAAGTAAAAATTTACAATGAAGAAATGGGAAGGAGCAAATAAATTCTAGATCAAAGTTAGTGACTAATAATTTGACCACTATTAACTTAAAGCAAACATCTGGCAATTTAACTGTATGCGTTTAGCCAGCCAAACACAACACAGTATTTGCTTACATCAGTAAACTGCTAATCTCAATATGCTTCTAAAACCAAAGAAAAATACGGAGAAATGCACAAACTGATTCAAATTAACCAGGTCTCACTATTCATTTTCTGAAAAGCACTGGGTGTGCCTTGCATCTATAAGCAACCATTTGTTATGCACGGTAGTGCTACAGCACTCCACAGCATAAGTAACTGTTTAAAAATCTGAAGCATTCCTAAAATGTTTCACTTAAACATTTCTGCAACAAAATCTTATTGAACTGTTGCTTTTATTAATTTTTTACACACTAGAGACCGAGGGATGCAAGTTTGATTTCCTTCTTTTCTCTTTTCTCCCTACTTTAAAAAAAAAAAAAAACAACACAACAAAACAACAACAACAAAACTTTACCTACTACTAGCAAATAAACTATCTCTCTTTTTTAATAAAACCATGGCCTTGAGTTTTGGCCCTTTAATAGTAGCCTACATGGTCGACTACCCTTGGTGTTAAATTTTCTTAAATTGTATTTCTGTCAGTATATCATTTTTTTAAGCAATGGACCCTATAATAGCAAGCTCTGTTCTGTCAGGAGTACATTTTAACAGCATGACACAAGTATTTTTCACTACAGGAGACAAACAATGATATGTATTACATGCAGTAAACATTGCCTTTGGTACATAGGGTTCTCTTAGCATTCATCTGTCTAAAATTTCATTGTGTCCTGCATGGGGAAAAAACCCTGCCTCTCATTAACTATTGCCAAGGGCTGTAGGTTTGTAAAGTGCCAACGATGCATTGTCACATTTCTCACAAAACAAGGGCTTGATTGAATATTACAAGAACGGCAGAAACACAGCAAGGTGGATTAGGGGATATTTTAATAGTAAAAACAAAACAAGGAGCTTTTCAGTGCGCTGCTTAACTAACAATCTTGTAACCATTTTTTTTTTCTCTTAAAAAAAAGAACCCTCTCCCCAAAACAAGTAGGAACAAGAACTTTATAAAATAAAGATGTTTTGCACTTAAAATAATAGGGTCCTGGCAAGAGGAGAAGAAAAATGCTAATTTTTCTGTGTGAAATGTACCCAACCCTGCTATTTTATAGTACGAGGACTGCAATGGCAGTAGTTCCAAAATTCACAGTAGATTTACCTAAGGGCTGCAGTTCAACAGTTAATCAGACTATTATACTCCTAGTTACTTGGAAAAATAAGTTTTCCGGTGTTGATGCACATGAAGTGCCTGTTAGCTGTGAGGGACCACCTCTGAGAATCTCTTTTCTGTGACATCTTTGCCATACATCATGTGGGTGCGTACGACCACATGTGAGCCATCTGCAGCGGGGTCAACACCTCTTTTTGTGAACCAGTAGGTTGGGGGTGGATTCATAAATAGTTCAACATTGGCACAGTTCTCAGAGTTCAAAAATGAGGAGGAGTGTGGCGCACTCTCAGAAACCTCATCGGCTTTGTTGAACTCAAACGTGACTTTCATCCGGCACCCTAAACTACAAGCACCGTAAACAGGTAACGTGCAGAGAATTATTCATGAGAATAAAATCAAAGTATACAAAATTACTTGGATGCAAAAATGATGCATTATTTACCCCCCCCCCCCGCTTTGGGACAGAATCATCATGGTCAGAAAACAAGCAGGATTGACTTAATTTTTTTAGAGAGTTTGGGTAAATTTACTGCTCCACAAAAACATTTTCTGTGGTAGGCAAATCACTGCCAAAATCTTAGTTGTCTCTACTACAAAAAACAGAACAGGACATTTTCTGAGCCTCAAGGGAACAGACACCTTGGGCAGCAAGTTAGAAATAACACAGTCTGATGTCCAAATTTAAAGCAAAACTTCTTCCCTCAAAATGAAGAAATCTTTTTTAGCTCCTGGGAATTATTGGAAAGGGATTATCGCAAACACTGATTTAAAGTAAGCTGAAAATATCTTGGTTAGATCTTCTGGGCCCAAAGCAGAGAAAACTGCAGCACAAGGTAAAGCAGCAGTTTATATCCAGAGGATAAGGTTACAGCAATGATGGAGCTGGGGAAGGACCAAGAGAAGAGGGGACGCAAATATCTTTTAAAAAAGTGACAAAACTTCTTAAATGGCCGTTACAGAAATTACCAGGGATTTCTACTTCCTGGGAGTATTTTAAATTAAAGGACTGGCATACAAAATATCCAGTGGATTGATCAGGAGAGGCAGATACACAACTCTTTATCTTAGGCACATAGTTCATTTTGCATTTGATAACTGTTGGCTGTTGTCAGGGTTGTTTAATGGGTGGGGGGTTTAAAGGAAGAGAAATTTACAGCTGTTTCACAGAGACAGAGAAGAGATCATTTGCTCTACATAGCCTTCAAAAAGAAATATAGAGAGTAGCTGGCATTCTTAAATGCTGAGTTTCCTTGCCAAAGCCTGTAGCCGTATGAGATTCTCTATGCATTTCCTCAGCAGAGCTGAAGAAGATTTGGCTGGAACAAAATTGCTTCTCACCAGCAACATCTGCTACAAGATCTGGAGATCTCTGTCATAACAAAGCCTGTTTTCAGATTCCTGCCCTCCTGTAGGTGCCGAGTGCCAGATGAAGGGGCTGGAACAGGATAAATGGGCTCTGCAGGCCCTGCATCCAACCAAGAGGAATTGCCATGAGAATGGGTGAACATGACTCTAAACTCCCTTCCAAAGGCCCATCCTACAAACTCTGCTTTGGCAGAACCAAAGGAGGGTTCACAGCAGATGTTCTGGATAGACCTGTCAGCATTATGCTGAGCTCCTTTGGCAGCTGAAGCAGTGCAGGGCTGTAAGGGTACAAAAATAACTTTAAGAATCTTAGGCTGAAATTTTGGCACTGGATGGGATCGCAATAGCTGGACTTTTACCTGTTTCCTGAATAGTCTGTCTGGCCTCCAGTGGTACCTCTCTGGGGAGGTTCCCACCAGGGCTTCCCTCACCCTGACAGAAAGGAGCCACGTAAGTGGAAAATGCAGGCTGGCAATGAACAGAAAGGACACGGAGCAGAACAGTACAGGGCTACAAGAGGCCATCAGAAAAAAGCACTGCAGAGGCTGAAAGAGAATCTGGTGTGCTGTCACATCAACCAACATTGCTCGGGGAGCTACTGCCCAGAATCTTCCAGGTGCAGAGCTCGTCTTTGCCTGTCATGACCACTACATGTCAGCTCTGCAGCCTAACCTTGCCACCCCCTGACAACAGGATGGGGAACATTAAGCTGCTGTGCTCTCTGCACAAAAAAAAAGAAAATTAATGAAAGCCCAAGGTATTTATATGGGGTGATCATACCAGGGGTGCTGAGACTGTATCTAGCTTCCCTCTTTGCCTTTAAAGGGCACCTCCTTGAACTGGGGATGGTTGGCCCACCTCCTGCACAAGACTTGCCTCTTTCTGTGTAGCCCACCTTTGGAGGGTGGGTAGTAGGCTGCTCAGGAAGAGTCTCTCACAACTGAAATGCAGCCCCCTCTGTGATTTAAAAAAAAAAAAAAAAAATCTGATCCATTTGCATTCCTTTATTTCTGAAGAATGCAATATCATGGCATCAGCAACAACTATGTCTTTAACACAGTGATCTGTAAGGGCTGCCAGGTAATCAGGTTGCTTGCTTTCTTGAGACTACAGAGAAAGCTGGAAAACCCATGGTGGGCACAAGGTCAGTAACTGCTATGTAACTCTGTAAAACAAGATGCTCACCCACCTGTCCAGAGTCTTGTGTATCCATTTACTCCAGCTTCACTGGCAGCCATGGAAGGTGAGTCTAACTTCAGTATTCATATGTGACATTGCTAGAAAAGGTTTTCCCTCCACCCACTGTTTTTTACTATAACAAAGATTCATGCATTTGCTACAAAGCCTCTAAAGCATATGAAATATACTCATAAAATCAGATTTAAATCACCTTACCCTTAGTATATCATCCCAGACACTTCACAACTGCTGGAAAAGGTGTTGACTAATCCTAAATAAATGCAGGCGAGGGTAAACACAGAGGCAAACTTTTCATGACGCTCACAACTCCGTATCAGTGCAACAGCATAATGTAAAATAAAGCCCTCAGTTAGTGCTACTACAAGACTTTAATATGTAGACTAAAGGCAAAGCTGGAGACCTGCTCACCTTCCCTGTGTGTCAAGCTAATAGCAACGGAAGAACAAGGAGGGGAAGGAAAAAACATGCTGGATCTTAACCTAGTCATTATTGTGTATCCTCCAGTGTCCTCAGACACGTTACTTCTTTTCCCTAACACCATACTTCCCCACTGCAAATTTAGGGTGAAGCCTTAATAAAGCTCTGACATCCTTTGTTAAAACTCACGAACTAAAAATTCTATGCCTTGACGCAAACAGCAACTCAGCTTGTGTGACTTTTTGGAATCACTGCAGCAAGTCGTGAATGATGTATGAAATGAAAAATCCCTGCTCACTGCACACAATTCAGATAGTAAAATCTCCCTGGAGTATTAAAATAAGGACTTAAATGTGTCATTTTATTTTTGTCCTGTGCCCAGAAGACTCCCTCGTCTCTCCCCAAGAACATACAGATACCTCAACTATCACCAGAGAATAAGAAAGCGCACTCGAAGCTGAAGTAGATTGGTTCAGCTCAAACAGTGTTTCCAATAAAAGATACAGGAACCTGGAGCAAACCAGAAAGAATTATACTGGAGACATGTTCAGGTCTCTCTCCAAACACACTTTTTTTGGTCATTTTTTAAAGTAATATCTAATTTCATCAGCCTGTCTCTTTAACTTGATTGACCTTTGGAAATTGCATTACGGAAACAACGAAAGCATGCTCAATATAGTTAGGACCATGAGAAGAAACATTTGATATAAATATCATGTGTGTGACTAGCCATTATTTATGTTGGGACAAATACAGCAATATGATTTGGCTTCAAGCCTTTATTCTTTCTTGCCCCTTTACTGGAACTTATTTCCCAGCCTGCCTTTTGGTGTTGACCACATCTGGCAGAGCCAAACATCTGCTGCCATAATTTAGCCATCTTCTTGCTGCATGTGCTGCTTTCATCTGTCTTCTAGTGAGTGCCTGTTACATTTTTCATATCCTTACCATGGAAGAGCTAGTAGAATGTGATAGGACTTTTTTTCTTGTGTTTTGGGTTTTTATGGGGGGGCAAGAGGGAGGCCGGCAACAGTGGTGCAGAACAGAGAAAGGTGGGGTTACTCCCAGGAGGGATTTCTTCCTTACCAAAACTCCTGCATTTGATGGGCAACCTCTGTTCACGCACCCCCACATCCAGAATGACAGAGGCTCTTCAGAATTAATCTTGCAGCAAAACGGCTCAGTTTGGAGCACGCGTACTGTCAGTCTTTCCCAATTGCTAAAAAGTGGGAAGTTGTCCAGTTTGCTGGCGTTCCCTTTAAGCGCAAGGAGGATAGAAAACTGACAGCAAGACTGCAAATCTACGGAAGAGTGATCTGCCCAGATGCAGCTGTCTTAGTGACTGTATTTAGTTTTATGAACAGAAAGCAAGGGTCCCATCTAACGACAACTGATGTTGTCTTCTCTTGACAAGTTTTCTTAAATTTGCAATTTAATAATTTTTCCTCCTCAAATATTGCTGATGAGGAAGGGTAGTCACCTACACCAGCATCACATATCTGTCATCTCTGGTATTCTGAAATTTCAGGGAAAGCAGAAAAAAAGGTGCAGCTGTTAACCCTTTCGCTTCTCTAGCTTCTTCATATAGAAACTAGAGCCATACCTACTTCTGCCCCTCGTACACAGCAGAAGCAAAAAGGGACTACAGTGGTCACCAGACAAATGCCACTGAAGCAGGGACAGATAAAAGAACTTTGCAGTGCACCCTCCACCCATCAGCAGTGGTGCCTTCAACAGGCAACATTGCATCGAGGCTGAATTAGCAGTAACTGCTGTATGTTGGGTTGTTTGTTTGTTGTCCTGTGACAAACCAAGAGGCAGACAGCAAATACACTGGTAATATCTGGTCTATTCCTCCTACCAGAGGCAGACCATCTTTGGATGTCACCACCCAATCTAAATGGCAAGGCACTGCTGGAAGCTAATACAGCACATGGGCTACAGAACTGTGCTTTTCAATGCCCTTTCTGAACAGACAAGCACACTGGCTCTAGGTTAGATTCAGTTCCACAAGAGGTCAGCTAGAGCTTAAGGATTCAAAGAAGCAGTGCTTAAAAGCATGGATTAAACAGTTCTTCAAAGTTTGGGAGGTAAGAAGGGTGGTTCTCAAGTGCCTTGCAGGGATAGTGGTTCCCAGGCTTACGCTGACAAAAATCACATCTTTTCACTTAGTCAAAACTTTCTGGGAAACTAAACATGCTTGCAGTCATTTTCTAAATTTGTTTCCTCCCATTCCTATTTTTGGGGGGGGTGGAAGGGGGTGGTGGGTGTGGGGGGAGAGTGGAAAAGGAATACTTGTTCCCTATACCAGCTTTTTGATACTTTGCTAAAAACAACACTTTACTACTTATATAATATTAACAGTATTGTGCAAATAAGCCAAACATGAGGCTTGTAGGAGTTGGTGAAAAGAACTAACTTTTCCAAAAAGCACACCTTAAAACCAGAAGGATCAGCTTATGAGGAGAAAGCGCTGGACTTCAGAAGAAAAGGACCTGTGGTGGTTAAAATGAAAGCCATAGACAAAAAAAAAAAAAAAGTTGTACATTTCCTAAAATAACCTTACGCATTTTTATGCACACACTTACATAAGATAGATAAAAATTACTTTTTCAATAGGTTTATCTGCCAACATAGTAAGACTACATGATAATAATAAGAAGTATTCATGGCCAAATTGTTAAAGAACTTGCAATGGGTGCTACCACCTACTCAATGCATTTCAGATGTGCTCTTATAAAATACACATGTATGTTTTACCTATAATTACCAGATGAGAACCTACTTAAAAGACACAAGGAATGCAGAGAAGACGACGACACTGTTAGGGCTATTATAGGAAAATGCTCAGGCTGTGCTGCACCTGGAGACTGAGAGTAATTGGGACCTTGACAGAGACACATCAGGGATCATAATGAAAAGCCTCAGAAGAGCACAGAAGACACCCATCGTGTGATGTGTGCCCGCCAAGTAGTTGTTTCTTTTTGTTTTGCTCACTGACTCTTTTTACTAGCAGTTCACTCCGCATTATGACTGAATTAGGTAAGGAGATGCTAGGGGAAGTGCCCTTGGCTGACTTCAGACTACAGCCAGGCTCATTAAAACCAGCACGTTTTCTGCAGTGTTTGCAGCATTTCCTCTAGGTTTCAAGATTGTTTTAATAAGTGAAATTCTGAGCAGAAGAATATATTTTAATTTACTTTTTAGTGCTACCTCCTATAAGGATCCAACTTCATGCTGGATTTTTTTTAATACTGTATAGAGCATAAAAATACATGAAGTTAATATCTTAATGAAAATGAACACAACCTTCTAGAAGCCTGAAGCTGCTAAGTACACAGGACAGGTTCATTAGCACGATTTTGGAGCATGAAGAGAAAGTGAACTGAGAACCCGAGATTCACAAACATCAACACAAAATCTCGGGACTTTCTAATAAAGTTTTGTCCTGCCTTCTACTGCTCGCTGTCTCCCAGGAAAACTCCAGCGAGCAGAGCCCATGAGCTGCCAATGGGCTGTACAGACAAGCCTAGAGTTAGACTAGACCCTTAAATTACCCACCAGGAGTTTGATTTTGGGGTGGGTGGTTGTATGTAGGATTAGCATACAAATAACCATCCTTTCCATCAGAGAGAAACAGGCCAAGGTTGTTACAGGTGTCAAAACTTTGACTGACATCCTAGATAGGGCAGCGAGGTGCCTGGCGAGGAGCAGAGTTGTGGGTTTGAGCTTTGCCTGGACCAGGGGGCCAGGAAGGGATGCCAAGCTTTGGGTAAGTGTAATCGCTCTACAATATGTAGCACACAAAAAACAAGGACACAGCAATTCAAGAAAGTTTGCAGGCAAAGTCATTCCGATTTTAAATATTTGGCTTTACTAAGGCATGTTTCTAAATTTATAAGCCCTATAGCTTTCAATAGGATTATTCAGGGTACATCAAGTCAAGCATGTAGTATACATTTGTGGGATTAGGTTAATGTCGTTTTAGTATAACGTGTTCTTAAATGTATCAGATTACAAATTAAATAAGGAAGCCAGCAAAAACTAGTGCAGAACAGCTCTTTATTGAGACTGCCCTCCCCCTTCTTGACACTTTATATAAGGCAGACACCTTAGGCTTATAAAGACTACTTTGAAAAGTTTTGGTGATTTTTTGTAAACCTAAATCTCAAATCCTAGAAAGCTCTCAATTCTGTTTAAAATTTGTTTAACACAAATTAGAAAATGGAGAAATTGAATTTGTTTCTTTATGGGAAAATGAATTTTTAAGTTTTCTACTATCTAAAACAAAAACTTAAATTTTTTAATGCAAATTTTGAGAAAGAGTAGTAGCTCTGAAGGTAACAGTCCTGACTTCGGAAAAACAAGATTTATATAGAAGTGACCATAGTTACAGAAGATGAAAACCAAGACAATAATTCACAGTGATTGCAATTGTTATTATAATCCCTAATCCATAGCCTATAACTCACTTAAAGTATCACTACCTAGAAATCCTTCCTAAAAAAATCTAAAAGAAAAAGCCAAGTTCAGTGATTGTCACTGGAATTTTAGAAGTTGATCAGCAATAATAAATTCCTCTGTTTCTTGGAGCAGATGTATTTAAGGGGGGAGTTAATTATCAAATCTCTATTTGTATCAACTTTTCTCTAATACGTATTTCTCTTTAAGGTATCCACAAGAAAATAACATCAAAAAATAAAATAAAAATAACATTTCTTGCGTCCCATGTTGGAACAATAATACTGTTCAATGCAGGGTTACAATATAATAAATACTATTCACTAAACTAGAACCCGAAACTCAGTGTGTGCTGATATTTATGGCTTGAAAGCTTGTCTTGAACAAAAATCAGGTTTGATTCACAAGCATTTTGCACATTTTAGTATCAAGAGAGACAAGTGATAACTCCTGCACGTGAAGTCACACGTGTGATATGAAAGCAGCAATATAAGAGCAAGGGAACACTCGCTACCTGGTATAGTGTTGTGTCTTCCTAATTAGTCCAATATATGTATAGTCGTGTACAGTATATCCAAATGTATAACTTGACTTATTATCACTTATTCACTTACTCTCACCTCCCCTGAATGTAGAAAAGATACAATAAAATCCTGGATGTCCTCTGTTCTTCCCACCACTCCCCTCCCTTCCCTCCCTACCACCCCCCCAAAAAATTTTTGCATGTTGTGCAATTCTCACTTTCACCCACTATGTGCCAACATAAGACATTATCGCTTTTGCAAAAGAAAAGATGAAAATCTTAAATTCCAGTACTGCAGAATGCCACTTCACTCAAGACCTGCAGGAGAATTTCCTAAGGAAGGAACATCATTCCAGAGCTGAACATGCCCTCCTCTTCTATAAAAGTAGCAATTTTCTGCTAGCAAAAAGTTCCCTTGTGTTGCGTTTTGTTATAAAATAGATAAACGGAGTTCGCTCTAATCCCAAAGGAAAATATTTTACAGTTAATAATTGAGGCCATTGTGCTCTTTGAAAAATAGGTGCTAAATACTCTCCAGTTGCTGGTAGCTGCAGTTCTGATGTAAGGCTTGGAAGGACTGAATTATGAATACGCTACACTGGCATTCCAGCATGACATTTCAGTATGTCCTTAAATTAAACCTGTGACTAACCTCACTGATTGCAACAGGGATATCAATATGCTTAAACTGCTAGCATACATTTAAAAATCTGTCTTAACCAGTTTTAGAGAAGACAGGGCCATATTGTGAACACCTGTATAACATGGGATGCAGAATTCCACCTTGATTTCTGCAAAAATATGTGTAAATATCATACCACACAGATTTGCAGAGCAGACAGGAGCATGCAGAACTTGGAAGGTATCCTAGCTGTAAACTGTTTCATTTTGATACATGGTTTGCTAAAGATCAAATTTGGCTGAACTGCTTACCCTGTTGTTTGAGCAATTTATATTCTCACTAGTATTTAGTCAAGATCTGATACTACTTTCATGAATTTTTGACCCAGAATATGTTTCAGGGGTTTTGTTTGGTTTTGTTTTAACACTTTTCTATATATTAGAAAGAACAGAACCAACAGTTTCTGTACATCCAAATTTTAGTTATTTCTAGCCCATTACAGATTTTTTTTTTTTTTTTTTTGGTCTGATTGGGTACAGCTAGACCTTCCATCCTTCTTTTTCAGGAAGATGACAATTTGATAGATTCATACATGCATCTAAAAAAGCAGCACATTCTAGAAGTGACTTAAACAGTCTTTTAAAATATGAATCTACTAATATCCATAGCCATTTAAAAAAAATACCTATCACATACAATGAGACTCAAGTGACTCAAATGGCAAAGGCTAATTGATTCAGAATATGCAAGAAGCAGCCTCAGGAAGGTGTAAAACAACAGTACCAGAATTATGTTACAGGGAAGTAGGTGAAAAACACGTAAAGGTTTTTGGCAATGTAGACTCATTGCTTCAGATATTTGCACCTGAAAAACTACAAAAATTCTAGACTAATTTGATCAGAAAAAAAAACCCAAAGCCTGTGACTATTACTTAGATTTATTTAAAAGGTCATCCATTATCATACTAAAGAATCCACTGGGAAGTTAGCCATCAAAAAAACAATACATTTAGTAAGGTACACCCTAAATATGGATTCTTAAGGACAGTGATAGTTAAGACCAATTTCATTTAGAAATCATTTGAGTATTGCACTGAGTATTGTATTTTGGTTTCCAAATCCACCACGAATATACTTAACTTCAGTGAGAAATTAGAAAAGAAAGCAATTCCTGAAGTCAGGACAGCTGAAAGCATGTGACAACAGTGTCCGTTTCGATGGCCAAATCTCAAGTATCTATTATGAAATTTTACATGAAATTTTTATTTCCAGGTGAGCAGTATTTGAAGTTTTTACTTTGCTCGCAATTATACTTCTAGGAAAAAACAGCTGTGCTTGCTACATATTAGACAAACATTCACATCAAGAAGGAATGTTATATATTATCTGGAAAATTTGAAGAATATAGCAAATACAATGTAACAAAATTCAGTAAGAAACTTTTTTTTTTTAATTACATAGCAGAGACTTCTACTCCGTTTTTGGGTAAAATATCCACATGAAATCACTAAAATTTCAAACAAATTAAATGTTTGTGTGGTTTGTTTTGTTTTGTGGTTTTTTGTTTGTTTTTAAAGAAGAGATATATAGCAGAAATCAGAACTCCTTAAAGGTACCTCTGTGCTAGGCAATAAGAGCTAAATATTCTTCTACTACATGATAAATAGATGGATTGTTTCACTTATGTGTCTGGCCAAAAATGCAGATAGTTTCCAATTAAACCTTGAATGTCAAATCACGTGTCATAATATAGTTGATAATATTTACTCCTGAAGTAAATAATTAATACGTGTATTATTTTAAAGATATTTCATAAAAACCCTAGCCGCAAAGTCACTTCTGAGGAAAAATTCAGCAAGGAAGAAATCAAAAGAGTTCCACTTGTTTTAAAAGATGTTATAGAAAATGTTTAAGCAGATCTATAGAACTGCTGTTCTTCCAGTAAGAACGTTATCCCATCCTCTGGCACTGTAGACTTACCTAGGCTGCCCCAAAATCACCACTTTCATTAAGCTTTATTGAGCTGCTATAAATTGACAAAAATCTTTGCAGTAAAATAATTTTCCACGAAAATACACTGTACTATAGTAGAGTAATGAAGAGCTGTAGGACAGGCTTTAAGAGGCACTGTACTTTCATCTGAAAAGTCTCCTGAAATTCTCTGAACATTTCCAGGGCATTAATGAGGTATTTTGACAACACACGAGAAGCGTCTGGTTTTCAAGAAGCCTTATAAGAGGGAACATTCACATTCTTGGAAATTAAACTGTGTATTTTAAGCCACTAAAAATAACACAATTATTAAAAATTTGGCAGCTCTGAAGAAAAATACCAGCAGATACAAGGAAACACATGGAACTACTGAAGAGCGTCAAACTTGAGTACACACATTTTGCAGCATTTCAACATGACTTAAACACTGATTTTAACAGCTTAATTGAATGTTTCTTATTAAAAGCTATCACAGATCAACTAAAATAAGAACAAGCTAAACTAACCAGAGTGCAACTAAATCAAAAGCATTATTCTTTGCAAGTTGGGTGGATTAACTGTGCGTACATGCACTACTCTCCTTGTAGTACACCCTTATCCCTTCAACAACTGTTAAGGTGTTTGAAGGGTTCCAAAACCTTTGGTAATTAGTGGGAGAGGATTTTTTTTTCTTCCAAGTCACACTAAGTGGTACAATAAATTTAGGAGAACATTAATCTCACGCAGCAAAATTAGAAAAAGCATACCTTTACACCTATCATTTTCAAATATATTCGAAAATATTTTTAGGGTCTATTCCTGCAAGCTAGTACTCCCTTGAATACTTCAATACATTGCAACAAGCATACTAGTGTACAAATACGGGTTCAGTTCTACAAAGCTGTAGTGAAGAAAGCAGAGCTCTCTTAAGCCTCACTTCTGTAAATACCTCAATATTCCTGAAAACTCAGAGTGCTTAAATCTTTAAAGACCTACCCTTATTTACTCAAGCTGGGCACAAAGCATACTGTGGTGTCATTTTGAAAACACCTTGTAACCCACTACCTGTGAAAAGATCCATATAAAGTATTTATACATGTATTTAATAGAGCTAATATCTTAAATGTTTGCAATACTTAATGTGCACTTTCCATGACACGAGAGAGAAATAGGATCTGCTAATCAGTAACAGGCCACAAGACATCTTAAGTCTAAGTACTCCAACATAATATTTTTTTTTAAAATAATAACTGCCTTCAGAGTGCAAGCAGTTGTACAGGAAAAGGCTGTTTTCTAAACTCTACTCTTTTCAGTCTGCACCCTTTCACAAACTAAATATTTTACAGAGGCAACTTCATCATGCTCATGGTTGAACACTTTACATTCTGTGGTCACGTCTCATTATTTACAAGATCTCATCCAATATATGTGTTTTAAAAACTTGGCTTGTCTCAGGTCTTCAAACCTGCAAGTAGGGAAGAAAAAAAAATAACAACACTCTCTGCCACTTTCTTCAGGAATACTGATCTCCTCATCTTCATAGCTATTAAGTGGTACTTACAAAGTCTGTAGTACATTTACAAGCAAAATCAATACCAAGGTTGAGCAATGCGGGGGGGTAGACTTTTGTGTCACCATCCCCCCCATCCCCGATAAGGTTCTAGATGTGTTTAAGGGCAGAACTTCCACCCCAATATATTAGTTTTGCCAGTCCTTTTCCTGTGATCTGTTTGCCTGGCTAGGGAAATTATGCAAAAAGTAATAAAAGTTCTAATTCAATTTCCATGTTAAGAGATGGATTTGAAAAAAAAAAAAAAATCAGAAACCATATTCTTTGTGTTTACTAAGAGATATGCACTCCAACATTTAGTGTCATGGAGCTGGAGTTAAAACCAGAAATGGTGAAGATAATTTAGCTGCATGAATGCCTGCTCTTCAGTAAAATGCTGCCAAAATTAAATAGGAATGAAACAGCACTTTGTAGTCATTGGTCGCTCAGCAGGGTTTGCATAGTTAAAAACCTAAGTGAAAAGGGTGATTGACCTACATTGCTACTAGCTTAGCACAGCTGTACTTTCATATTTTCGCTGCATCTAAGGAAGCTCATTATTTAATACAACTGAGTTACATGTAATTGTCGGTCTTTCATTTTACACTTTTAGGGGCCAGATATTAATCTCAAATGTGCGGCAAGGGTTACTGTGCATCTGGAAATATGCGTGGCTGCCCGTTTGCACATTAGGCTAAGTCGCGCATTAGGCTTAGCCGCTAAGAGATGGGGTTACACACAGTTGCACCTGAAATTAGGAGGCTGCCCAGGGGTAGGAGGACCTCACAAACATGCAGAAATCAATTGAGCAGATGGAACAGAAAGCAAATCTCTCGGCACCCCAAAGGCAAACACTCCGCTGTTTCCCTATTGTTTTGAGCAGAAGCAGCCCAGAACACACAACCAAAGCACATTTCATGCAACTTATACCTGCGGTTTAAATAAGTAATAACATTCCAGTTAACAACCAGTTTGACATGTTAACAGCCTGAGGGCTGTTAACATAACGACTGGTCATTAATGGCAGTAATGACAGATTTCAAAGGGAATATTGTGCTTGTAAATGGACACGCTGCCAGTCAGAAGAGAGGACAGAGCAGGGCAGGCTGATACATTAAGATGTCACCGTATAGCTCTGGAGGGGAAAAGGGAAAGAAAAAAAAAAAGGAAACCCACACACTTATTGCGTATTTCACTTACTGTAAATGGACTTGAAATATTGGCATAAACCTAAGTTCTTTAAATTAAGTCTTCACTTTCTAACCCGAGAGTGTATAAGCAGGAGACAGAAGCCTGCAGGGGAATTATACTCTGCATATCATTTTCACCGAGTATGTTATTTCTAGCATTGAGTCCTTTCTTTACTCAAGTCAGTTCTCATCCTCATTAACAAAACAGAGTTCATTCCTGCTGTGGCCACCCTAATACCCTTGGCGTCATATGCCACTTCTGAAACCACTGGAGTGACTTCCATGAAACAGATTCCAAGGTAAAGTCTCTCACACCCAAAGCATCTTCCAAGCTCATTACCTCCTTAAAGATTTCGTCCATCACCTCAACCTCTCCCAACCCAGAGAAAAAGATTTTAATATAATAAAATTAACTAATTTTCCCAAAGGAGAGACCTAAAGCAAAGCAAGTTTTGAAATTCTGAAGACACAGAGTATTCATGAAAAGCTCAAAGTCAGTACCTCAGCACTCAAATGCAGAACAAGAGCGTGCATCGGGGCTGAGAAGGTGTTTAGTATTATGGCAGGCATCTCTGAGTAAGAGATACTGGAAATATCTTTGCAAATAGCGAAAGACACAGACACACGGTTTGCAAATTTAACCATGAAAGTTAAAGCACACAAACTGGCTACATAATTGCTTATAGCATCTGTAGAATGTCTGCCTTATTGAAAGACATAATGAACAGAGAGAGACAAGTTAATAAGCAATTTTACTCTTTATAGTATCATGCAAGCCACATATCCTCTAGAGGGCACCACATAAATTAATAGGAACCTAGAACAGTTTCATATGTAGCAAAGACTCCCTTTATGCTTAAAAATTAAAAAAATTAAGAGGGTAGTTTGAAACCCTAATCTGATCATTAGGTACAAAGTAATTTGTTCTTTAAATTCATATCAAGTGGGTTGCTAAATATGAAAGCTTATTTGACTACAAAGCTAGAGAACATTTAACTAGTTTCTACATTAGCATTAAAAAGACCACTGTTACAGGTTCACTGAATAACTAAGTAGATAAGATGCAATGAGGCAAATGACTATCTGCAATTACCTTAAGTGCATCAGTTTGAAGTTTAATGTAAATACCAAGTTTAAATCTATGCACTCACAAAAATCACTAAAAAAAGGCTCATGGCAAGATAGCTTCATTAAGACTTGATAAACCTGGAGACAAAAATCAGAGACATCTTAAAACTGATTATAGGATTTCTCATGTATGCTAGTTGCACTGGTGCAAGAGTAAATATTGTGTATGAACGAATAACCAGTTCTGAATGTGGTCATGACAAACAAAAAATACAGTTTCCTTTCTCTGAATCACTTACTGTCAATTTTAACTGTTAGCAAAATATTTGTTCCTGTTAGACCTTCAAAAACCAGAGAGAAACAGAGTGTGTGTGTGTGTACATCTATGCTGGGGAGATGCTTTGCTCATATCTCTACTACTGGATCGCTTTTGCTTTTGATTTTAAACACTTGCTTTTAAAACACTGGGTCTGTTGCATTAGCACTTGGAAGGTTCAGTAAGTTCAAAATCTGCAGTGAATTCAGAACTCTGATCAAACACCCACAGCAGAGTTTTCTCACTCCCGCAGGCACTTGTTGTAGAAAGATTCTTAAAATGGGTTTTACAAATTACAATAAGCATTACCTTCCCCCCAGAAACTGTTCTAATCCCTCTCTCCAGACACACATTTTAAGATCACAAGTGACCTAGGTTCACGTACAACAACTTCCTTCTATTGAAACAGTTCCCTGCCAGTTTTTAAAATTAAGGTTTCGTTACCTATTTCTTTGACAGCTTTAACACAATGGCTTTAAGATGCAGACTCTATGCTAAATTCATAGCACTCTATCTTGTGTTCAGTTCAGAGTTTTAATGGGTGTCAGAGCACTTTTACCACTAGCCCACGTCTGAAGAACCTCACCTGCCTTGCAGTCTTAGCTCAACAAATGCGCAATGTCTTTGTGAAGGTTTGTGTTCTACTCTAGAAAAAATAGCTTGTAAAGTGGAGGGCCAGAGTACCAATAGTTGTTAACACTTTAGTCCTGATTCCTGTCCCAACCTACTTGTGCTGTACAACTTGGGAACTGACTAGTGTGTGGGAACCTCCTATTCGGTACCTGTGCTTAAGCTGAACTCGTAAGTTAATATGTTCGAAGAGAATTTTAATTTTTCCCCAATGTATTACTAACTTGTATGTCCCTTTAAAAGGAAAATGCTTCACTAGAGGGGCAGGGGAAATATTCCCAGAAGTTCACGTTAGCCTGGAGCAGCTAGTCTCATTAGGCCCCCTCTACAGGGAACGGAGGAAAGATGCTCCTATAGGAAATAGGTGCTCTGAATCACCTCAGAGGAGCCTTTTCTATTTACTCTTGAGAGCCTAGGGAGAATAAACTTCCTGATTAAGCTTAGCTCCTGCAAAGTAGCCCTATATATTCACATACAATCTGCAGACAGATTAGCCTGGCGCTGCTCATCAGTGCTTTGCTACGAGTTATACCTGAAATACTTTTGAGAATGTAGGTCCACAAGCAAACAAGACAGAAAAATCAGGCAATGATTTGCTATCTGAGAAGTAGCAACAGGCTCCCCACCATCCCATCCAGGTCATCAAGTTAAATCAGAATAGATTTGAGCCTACTAGCTACACAGTTATTTAGCACATGGAAGACAGTTGGTCATCTTGGTCCAGCTTCTAACAGCTGAACAGCAGCCTTCATAAAAGCTTCCAGTGCCACAAATCAAATCCCTCTGGCTAACGATGGGGACAAAAGTGGGTAAGCGAAGATGAGTGAAGCACTCCTCACAGAGTTCATTCTCCACACTAGAGCTGGTAAAAAACATGGACGCAGTTTCAGGTCACTACCCCTGGCCATCACTGTGCTGTGAGGAGGAGCCCCCAGGAGCTCCCTGGGGGCTCGGTGCTGTGGGGCACCCAGAGCGTTTATTCTCTTTCTCCACTGAGCACAGGGCCCTAGTATTAGCATCAGAAAAACGGCAGCCTCCCACACGATCCGGTTACGTGTGCTTTTTGATTCAGATTTTAGTTTTATTTCCATACTGCAGTTATTTGTTTTCTCGTCCTCCACATAGACGCAGCCTGGCAGCCCGCAAGTACCACTTATGCAATAGTGACTGTATAGGAAGGGCTGAACAGATTTAGCAAGCTTGCCAGTGAACATAAGAAGGATGCGCCCTACCTCAGATAGTCTCTGCGACAAAGGATAAGGTTGGCTTTGGTGTACAAGGTAGAGCCCACCTCCCCCAGGCGACAGTCACAGCAGGCACATTTCAGGCAGTCTTCATGCCAATATTTGTCCAAGGCCTTTAGAAGATACCGGTCTTTAATCTTACGGTTGCAGCCAGCACAACCTTTCGGCTTGGTGTCTGGCTGGACTGAGAGCATTTGTATACCTGAAAAACAATAAGACCAGAGAAGATTGTAAATAGATATTGTCTCGGGTGCGAGTCTCCCCCTTTTCCTCTTCCACCTCGCCACTCTCCCCACACCCCGTTCATTGACAAGGCAATCGTGTAGTTACAATGAAATAATCTAGAGTGTCCACAGCAAGCTGAAAACAATGTTAAGGCAAATTTGAGATCAGAAACTTCCACAGCTTCTCTTTAACACCTCGTTTACCTGGTCTCTTTGCTGAGAAGAAATAGGATTAAAAAATTAAAACGAAAAATTAAACCAGTTCAGCTGAAAAGTCATCCACTTTCACCCAAAGTATTCAATATTTAGAAAGCAAAAATTTAAATAAACAGCATATCTATGATGGCAAATATTGCTAAATCTACATATTCAGACTTATTTGTACTATCTTTGCAAAATATAAAAGCACTCCAGATTCTAAAGAAGAAAAGACTGAAGCTATTACAGGCACAGACCCAGAGTTTCAGGGAGGTTTGACACAGACATTTTGGTGCTGGGGGGTGGTGGTTTGTTTTTGAAGATTACAGGTCTTGTTAGACACATGAATGAAGCAATCAGATTTCCAGGGACTTCAGTACCAGCATCCCTAGTTAAAACGTACAATGTAAAGGCCTTCTGAAAAATCATCTCATTTGAAATAATCTGCACAAGGTCAGAGAGCTGCTAGTCTGTTAAGAAAAAACAAACAAACAAACAAAAAACCCCACACCACAAACCTATACAGACAAAAAAAACCACAAAACCTCTGCCCCACTTTCCAATCCCAATTTTAGTCAACAGCTACTTCGGGACAATGAGTACAGTGTCCATTAAGCATATATACCTTTTGATGTAACAGCAGAGAGCATTTAAATAACAATTAAAACGCCAACCGCTGTTTAAGGGAGGGAACTGGTAGAAGTGGAACACAGTTGAGTGATGGTACGCAGAGCGCCGGCAACCAGCTTCCAGAGATCCATACAAAAATCAATGCCCTCAGTTTTACAGTAAATGAGGAAAGTCACTGCCCCAAAGTGCTTACAGACTGGTCTCAGTTAATCGCATGAACTGCCATCCCATTACACTCAGACCAATCCTCTGAAAGTCATTCCTTAGAACAAGCAAAATCACAGCCCTTCGGATGCTTTGTTGGACACCAAACAGGCACCAAAGAGAAAGGGAGAACTGAACGCAGTTCAATTATTAGGTTATCTCATTGTTTTAAAGCCAATCAGAGATGTAACTTAAAACAAATGCTAATCACTAGGGTGCATCTGAATATTACAATGAGAATCTGTCAAGACTGGTGAATGAATGCTGTTGCCAACAAAAAAATCCTACCCCAAAATTCAGGGTATGGTACCCTATTATTATGCAGAGACTGGGAAAGGTCAAATAGAGCCTTGTAACAAAGAAAAGCAAATTCAAGAGCTCCTCATCAAGAATGCTCTACTACCTACTGTTAAGAAAGCTTTACAGTCCCAGTTTCTATCAGCAGATCTCGGTTGGTGCTGTAAGACACCACCACAGACAGGCAGGTTCAGGGAGCTACAACATAAACAAGTTTGGGTTTGCGTTATTTTGTGTGTGGTTTGGTTGGTTGGTTGTTGGTGGGTTTTGTTTTGTTTTTTAAAAAAAGCTTTCCTAAGGAAAACACAAAAATGACTAATCTTTGAAGCAATAGTACAGTATGCCTTTATGGATATTAGCACTACAAAGACAAGAGGCTAAAGGCTAAGTCGGCTGAAGCGTCCCAGGAATCTCTACACGTATGTGTATGTGGAACACATTGAATTCATGTGGACGGTAGCGACTGTACAGCCAGTTAAGGGACCTTCCAGGAGTGCCAAGCTGAACTCCCGAGTTTTACGTGCAAAGGTGATCACTGAATTAGAACTAGTAATTCTTATTGCAACATATGAGCACAACAGCCTTGCTCCCCTCTTTGCAATACGCTCCATTACACATTTTAGAGTCATATATTTATCGGTTGAATTAGCTGTCCAGTGATATGCACAGTTCTAGGGGGCACCCCAAAGTGCCACGGCAGTACCCCTGCATAACATGTAACGCTTATAACAAAAGTGTATGGTCTATGTTTTTCTATCAATAAATATAAAAATGTGGCATTGTTGCCTTCCCATTACTCCCCAATCAATGCTACTCACATAGCTCCTACACCACTTACAGACTCGTAAGATCTGTTTCTTG
The DNA here is from genome assembly GCF_036013445.1 of Caloenas nicobarica. Classification (NCBI taxonomy): domain Eukaryota; kingdom Metazoa; phylum Chordata; class Aves; order Columbiformes; family Columbidae; genus Caloenas; species Caloenas nicobarica. The sequence continues at coordinate 82,686,270 of NC_088245.1, read as the reverse complement.
TTCACAAGGGGGAGGATGAGATCCAGCGACCTGCACAGGGCTCCACAGTAAGTCTATGGCAGACCTGGGAACGAACGCACATCTCTCATCCTGAGTGAGCACCATGAGACAAAGGCTGAACATTTACAGTATTTTCAACTGCCAACTGACTCCCTGAATCCAGGGTACATACATGCAACAGCAAAATGACATGGCTATAAATAAATGACTAAAAGCAGGGAAAGTATCAGAGATTTTTGGTAAAGAACCTATGCCAGACCATAAAGGGAAGTCCTGCCGGAACTCTAATACCTTCACTTGGTAGAAAAGCCTTCATCTGTAAAGTTGCATATCACGATATAAATATCTGTTAAGCGCCAACAAAATGCTTATCCCCAGCCTCTCTCTTTGGCTACGTAGAGTACAAATGCATAAAATCAACTACAGTTTGTATCAACTCCTTGAAACTCAGTAAAAAAAGTTCAGAAGCATGAAGGGGTGTTCTGGGACTTTAATCTTTAGCTCAGGGGAAACCAGGATAAACTAGGAGCTAACACAGTTTAAGGCTTTAAAGAAAAAAATCTTAATGTAAAAATTTTGTCGCCTGATAAGAAAGCGGGTTAGAGAGCGGAGGCTGACAGTCTCTGATCCAGGCTGATCTACTGTCCTGCGCCATCTGAAGGATACAAGAAGCCACAGGAACAAGGCTAAACAAGTGAATATCTGAGCAAACAGCAAAACAAGCCTGATCATTCCTGAGGTATACGCTGCCAACACAAGGTTACTGTATTACAAATAAAACCGCATCTTGCAGAATCTTGCACGTACCTCTGCAGAGTTTTTGAGACATTTGCTACATGAGAAAAGCAGACAGAGCACTGTCATTCATGTTGGTTAGCCCAAAGCCTCCTTGTAGAGACAAGCGAAAAGGGGCAGACACCCCATGGAAGTAGTTTTAGCAACTCTGCATGTCTCTTTTCCTGAGACTAAGAGAGAAGGTGGTGCTGACATCCCACTGGCAGCACCTTCAGATTAGGGATTCAATTTGCAGCAGTTTTTGGAAGGAAGGAATGCTTTTCTTCTCAGATACATCTGATCTTTTCACACTTTACTTGAGATGAAGCTGCTTCTATTTTAAGGGAAGTTGAAAAAAAAAAAAAGAAAAAACACAAACCCAACTACTTCATTATAAAAAAAAACAGTTACTTTTTTTTTTTTTTAAGTGTATAATGGATCTAAACAGAACAAAGCGCAAAACAGCACTCCAAGAAGTATTTTACCTATCTCTAAATTCTTTGCATGTATCCTTTTTTAACATGCCCTGGATTAAATAACTTAATTTTGAAAAGAGAACGTTTGCTTATTTTTCTTCTGTATAGTATGAATAAGCCACCTTAATGCAGACCACCTCACACACCATCTCTCTTCTCTTTCACGTTCCCATAAGATCGCCAATGCAGTTATACTTTTCAGATAGGCGCTTATGTATTTTTAGCTCTCTCTTAATTCGGCCAGAAGAATACCTGCAGCTTACTGTCAGCCAGCTTTTCACAGGCTGCTGTTTAAGTACCTATTTATTTCTTCGGACACAGGAAGGACCCTTTCAGAAGCTGACAGCACCCAGAAAACCATCCAAACTGCTCGCCGCTGAAATATGGGGTAGCAGCACACAGCGCTGCTGCCTGGCTGCCCTCCTCTCCCCCTTTGCCAGGAAAGCAGAGCTTATGGAGCACTTCCAAAAAAACCTCACAACTCCGTTAGTGCTACACGCAGGCTGTTAAAAAAAAAAAAAAAATGAAACCCAGCTTTCCCTTCAGTTCTGCAGAGTCCTACCCATGCTTTGCATCACAGAGCAGATCTGTTCTCAGCACTGAGAAATTTCAGTGCTTAGTCTGTCACTGTCAAACAAAGCCTTTGTATTTCACCCCAATATGCTCTCAAGGGCTTCCTCTATCCTCCCCTCTATTCCCTCCCTCCGAGATACTGCACATAAACTGCAGAGCTGTGTCAGGAATAAGACTTCTTCATCACCATCCACCACCTTTAGGATTTTTGAAGGAAGAACTTAATAGCATGATTTGCAGGATTTTGGATTTCCCTCAGTCTCCCCAAATAAGTTTGATGCAACTGACTCCCATCCCTGGTTACTGTTATTATCCTGAGAAGAAACACTGTCAACTGATTTGTAACTATGATTTCAGGATAAAGAGGAAAGATTGCTGGAGAAAACTGAATTAGGCTCCTGGAGGAAGGCACAGAAACTAAAATCCATTTCACTTCAATCACTACCCTTCTCAAAAATCAAAGAGAATGAAGATATGACGTACTGAACTCTATTTTGTTAGTGATGTTGTAGCATTTGTAAGCAGGATTGGTCCCTGACGGTGCTGAGTACAGCACAAGACCCACAGAACTCTGTTTCTGGTTTGTGGTACAGATGTCTTTGAAAGGCATGTTAAGGAAGGAAGTCTTAGATATTATTATGCACTGGATCACTTAAAAACTTTTAAAGACCCCTCTCCCCCCGCCTCCTTTGCGGATGCATGCACACGGTTCTACCAAGGACAGTAATGCGTACAGTGAGAAAGGGAAAGCTTGCCTCTACTTTAAAAAAAAAAAAAAATCAGTTTGGAGCAAATTAAGTATCAGTGCACTGATCTTTAAAAGACAGCAAACTGACAGACAATATGCAGTCAACAAGAGAGTTGGAGATCTAGTAGAAGATAAAAAGAATACTTTTCTGATGCTTTCCTACTTTGTAGCTTCATCCTAAAAGCATTCAGAGCTCCAATTATTCAGGACAATACACACAGAGACTTAAAAAAAAAAAAAAAGTTAAGGTTTCAGAAGCTAAGAAACATTTCAGAACTCGCATGTAGCACATCAGGAGTCGTAACTAGTTTTAGATTGGCATGTAAATTGTTCTGTGTAAATTCTTATTGCCTCCGAGACCCTGCTATTCTGAGTTATTTGACAGTTTAAGGGAAATCATAATTAAAAAAAGAGACATAAATAATAGCCTGTGCAGTGTGGTGCACAGAAATAAGTAGAACCATTTCATTTAAACTCTGGTGAGCTTTTAATTGCCTGGATTGCATTGTGAACCAGCCTAACGGTTGATTGCCTCCATTATGCTCTCTTGTTCTGTGCCATTCATCCACACAGTCTCAGCTTCTGTAGTTAACACAACAAAGTAACCGCAACTCCATAACACTCAGGTTTTTTAAAAAAGAAATAAAAGTAAGGATTTTAGTGCTCTGAATATATTCTCTTCTGTATACTTTTGAGTTAATTTTCTGTGGTATATAACTAAACTTCACCTCTTGCACCTTCTTCTACAGAGGAAACTGATTTTTTTAATAGGAGGTGGGTTGGGAAGTGGAAAAAAAAAAAAAAAGAGGTTAGGTAAAAACTAAAAATGGGAATGCAGTCCCACAGCTGGCAGCAGTGATACAAATTAAAAGAATTTGGCCAACATGGCTAGTCGATTGCCAAGAGACACCAAACAAAAGATTTCTCTTCTTCTTCTCCCTTCTCTTTTTGAAAGCTAGATTGGGCCTAAAAGCTTGTTTCTCCCTGTTCACTGGCCCAGAGCATCCCTGCAGGCTGTAGCCCCCTAAGGGACAACACAGCAAATAGATGTACCCAGACTTCAGGGATGGGAGCTGCTTAGCTATGTTGCTACCCCTCCTGTGTCCCCCCCACTTCTCTCCTCCCTGCCCCCCCACTCCCTCCCTCCCTTTTTTAGAGCAGTGGTGCTGGGAACCAATTTGATTCCCTTTTTCTCCAATGCAGCTGCAAGGCTCAGAGATACTGACATTTTTCCACTCTTATCAGTTTAATTACAGTTACCATGGCAGCAAAGTGCTAGTGCTTGGCAAAGGCCAACAAGAGATTTGCAAGACTGAGTTCAATTTTGATGCAGCTCACATGCAAAATAAAAAAATAAATAAGAAACATACACCCTACAACAAAGAATCCCTTCTGGAGTTGGACGCTCAAGCCTTTTGTGCTAATTCCTTTTCAAGCATCACAGGGATGGGGCGACGGGGAGAAGAGAGGAGAGGAAGGTGTCGGAAAAGCATGTAGCGATATTGTTGCACCTAGCAAGATTAATTGGGTTAAACAGCGGTCCTACAAAGCTGTCCTAGGAAGAGGCATTTTGGGTCTCTTTAGAGCACACGCAAACACAGACGCTCGCTACGGCAACGCATTCAGGATGGAAGAGGCAAGAGAAACACGGTCGTTGTCTCCCTCTTCACACCCCCTTTCCTTCCCCCCCCCCCCCCATCTCGACCTCAACGCGCAGCGCTTCTGCTCCGGGCGCGCTAAAACAGGACACCGCCGCCTTACCAAAACTTTTCTCCTTTTTCTGCATGAGTTGATCCACGGGCGCCTGGAGAGCTCCTTCTCATTGAAGCACCAAATCCCGGCAAAAGTAGCAAGTGCTTCTCCGGCTCGGGTCAAGTGAGCGGGAGCGCGGCGCGCCGCAGCGGAGGCGGGGGGGGGGGGGGAGGAGCGGGGCGGGGGGGGGGAGCCGGCACACCCCGAGCCACCGGCCACGCTCAGCAATGGCGAGCGACAAAGCCACATGCTCCCCTAACTCTGCCCGTAAGCCTATAATCCCAGTGGTCTCTTAGCTTTGTTGTAACAAATGGGTTTGATTAAACTGTCACATGCGGCGTTAGCATACCGTCTCGTGCTCGGTGTGAAGGGCGGGGGGGGGGGGGGGGGGGGAAGAGGGAGGGAAAAAAATTTAAAAATCGTAGACAGAAGTACTATTTCATAACGCCAGCGTGGCTGCCCTTCTCTCACACCGGTCCAAGGGAGGCTGCGTGAGCCCGGACCCCGGCAGCCCGTCTGCGCCCGGCGCGTCCCTGCCTCCCCCGGCCCGCTCTGCCCCCCCGGGGCTCCCCACCCCGGCTGCACCGCGCTCCTGCCTCCGCTCTGCCCAAAGGGTTAAAGCCCTGCACCGAACCACTCACAAATTAAGCTGCTGTACGGGGAGGCTTGTGGATTAAAGCTGGGGAGTGGGAAATTAACCGACTCCCTTGATAATTGGGAGTACGTTTCGAGAAGCTCTGCAAGAAGCAAGAATAATAATAACAATAATAACGGGGCGGGGGGGGGGGGGGGCGGGCTGCTGCTGCAATTCTTTGTTAACTTTCACTGCTATTTCTCGAGACATACAGTTAGATGGGTTTCGCTCAGCATCCTCCGCTTGCATGTATTTCATGTCTCATCATAAAAATAATGAAGCCTCACATGATTTAAACAAAACAGTCTCAGCAGAGCTGCAGCTTGAGTGAAAGTTGCAGTGCAGAGATGTGTGTGTGTGTATATTGCAGCCCCAGCTTATGACTCAGAGAGAGAGGAAGAGAGAGAGATGCAGACACACACACACGAATGACCCAAAGCTTATGTACACAGTTGCCTCACTTACCTTCTCAATTAAGCGATACAGGGGAGGCAGTTCAATAAGCACAGTGGCTGCTTTGTAGCTCTTCTCCTTGGGAAAGGTCAAAAAGAAGCATTGTTTGGGGAAAAAAATAAAGAGGGGGTGGGAGAGATGGGGAGGGAGATCGCTATTCTTTAAGTTTAAAATAATGAGGTCCTCAAGGATCCGCCAAGTAATTGTGTTGACCGCATCCGAGCTACAGGTGTCCTCCTTTTAGTATCTTGCAGTCCAAGGCTGTCTGTCTCCGTCCTGGCTGAAGACAACTTACCTAAAGCAGCGTGTGAGGAGCCGAGTTGAATGAAGTCAGGGCTTTATCAGCTGCAAAATGCAATCCCTTACCAGCCAGACATAATACAGCAAAAGAAAAGGTCACTCAGTTATTACTGAGCCAGCAGAGCTCATGCAGTTCTTGTGGAAGACCACAGAGAAGCAGCTCCCTTCCGATTTAAGGCTATTTACCTCTCTCCCCCTCCACCCACCCTTCCTCTTCCCCCTCCCCCCTCCCAACTCCCCCTTTCTCTCTCTCCCTCTTTCTCGTTCTGCAGCTCGCTCAAGTACAGCCGCCCTCGGAAAGTGCAAAGCAGCCAGGAGACAGATTGGGCTTTGTTGGTAATTTCCCATGGTGAAAATTTACAAGCCTGCAAGTGCAGTCAGCAAAACCACATGCATATGCTAGACACAAACACCAGGGACACACGCACGCACACACAAGTGACCTCTACTGAAGCGGCTCAGAATCACCTTCCCAGAGAGTGCTCCAGCAGCAGACCTGGGGAAACAGGGGAGCGTGTGTGTCCCCCCCGCCCATCACTCCTCCCAAAATACTTCGCTTAAACAAAACAATAAGTTACCAAAAAAAAAAAAAGGCAAGATACATATCTCTCTATTAATGAGTAATGAGAAAAATCCCTGAAGGTGAAAACGCTGCCTCTCTCTCCGTGCTAAATCTGAGCTGCTCAGTAAGGAGTGGAAACTCCGGCATGAAAGTTTCCCGCTCCTCGGCGCGGTGCGCGGCCGCCGGCTGCGCGTCCCTCGGCCCCGGCCCCGCCGCACGCCGGGCACCGCTTGCTACATGCCACCACCCTCACTGCACTGTTTAAGCCGAATGCTGAAGGAAGACAAGCCGTTTCCCCCCCCTACGGGATCCTCGTCCCAGGAGCTGAAGACAGATCCTTATCCTCGACCTCGTGGTGGAGGGGGGAAAAAAAAAATAATAGACACGGATGTGTTATAGAGGTTGAACACCCTTGACCAAGAAGAGATAGACAGACATGCAAACACAGAAGAGATACAGCACGCTTTGATATTCAGTCACACTCACAGATGATTGTTTCTTCGTGTTTTATAATAAAGATGTTGAGCCTAGCCTACTGTAAATAAAGTTAAAAAAATCCAAAGCATCTTCCTCTAAGAGCCATCTGCAGTTGGAGAAAGCCCAGATTAAGAATTTGTGAATACAGTTTTCAGACTTCAAAGTGAATATCTGTTGTCTGCTATTAGAAGCACCACACTAGATTTCCACAAAGCTTTGAAAGATGTCAGCTTACAATATACCCTAAATTTGAATGACACTCATATTATAGAAGTCTTTCAAGACCCAAGAAAGATTTAAAAGCATTGAAGTGCTCTGCCATCTACACCCCTCCCTCATATAATCCAGCAGTTCTAATAAAAAAATCAAAGCAACCTCAGAAATGCCTATGTTTAGGACAGGCCCCCCCCGCCCCCCCCTTAAAGTAAGCGTCTCTCTCCTTTTTTTTTTTTTGATAGATAGCTACGTATAAAGGTTCCTGGAGCAAGCATACTGTGCAATGAACAATTCCTGAATGTCTTGCCCCCTCTCCCCTCTAAGTAGTAACAAAACTCAGCCACAACCAACCTGAGCAAGAACCCGAAAGGCACAGAGACAGTAGACTGACAGAGCCCCTTTCTGCTGGTTTGATCTGCACATAGAGAAAAGCAAAACTTGACAGAAAGCTGCTTCTCTCCTGCACGCACCCATACGCTCAGGAGAGCCTCACTTCCCTCTGTTTATAGACTACCTCTGCCACAACCACTCTGAAAATACAGCAGTGTGTGTGTGTGTGCCTCCCTCCACCAATGTACTCAGAAGGAGAAGAAAAGTGGGAGGGAGAAGTTATGTGTGGGGAAAGGGAGAAATAAAATCAAAACAAATGGTACAGCTAATGAGGACAATTAAATTAATTATGTTCAAGGAGATGAGATTTTTTTTCCCTCCAACTGTATGATCTGTTACCCCTCGCTGGCAACTGCTGCTCTGTAATTCATGGCAACTGATTAGTGCATCTATGCAAATCTTTGTTTAAATCATTCAACTAATTAAATGATGGGATTATTCCTCTGCCTACGGTGACATCATTCGCAGTAATTAGTACTCTATTTGGACTGTGGCAATAAGATACCCGATGTCAACACCAACCTGCAAAGACATTAACCACTTTGTCACTTTGTGTGTATGTGTGTGTGCATGTGCGTGTGCGGGAAAGAGAAAGGAACAAACACGCAGATCTAATTGCATCTTCCACCCCTCTTTATAATCCCCCACCAATCAAGGATTCTTTAAAAAAAAAAAAAAAACTTACTGAATAATATGCCAAACCACATGTGTAAAGGAATAAAATGGAATAGTTAACATTCAGCTCCATGCCATTCATTTCCCCCTAAAATGTAATGATAATTAGATGGGTCATAAAATGCTCTTCTTTTCATTATGACTGATGAAATGCATTAAAGCTGACAGGGTATTACCTGACAGTAATTAGGTTTTGTCATGAATTAAATTATTTGAAAGCAGGCTATCTCCCCAATCATGCAATTTACAGC